>NW_026294722.1:0-600000 GCF_026119805.1 Tympanuchus pallidicinctus
CACGCCTCTGTCTTCAGCTTACCTACAAGATGCTGCACAAGACGGGGTGAAAATGAAAGCACTCAGTCGCTGCACAAGGGCAACAAGCGAGCTACTCACGCAGAGCTCAAGCGCTCCAATGAAGGGACGCAGCACGCACTGCTCCTCCCCTCATTCCAGCCTCTTGTGACATCACTAAGGGCCACCAGGCTGCTCCGCCATGACGACAGGGTGGGGAGGCAAGACCATGT
This sequence comes from Tympanuchus pallidicinctus, assembly GCF_026119805.1. Classification (NCBI taxonomy): domain Eukaryota; kingdom Metazoa; phylum Chordata; class Aves; order Galliformes; family Phasianidae; genus Tympanuchus; species Tympanuchus pallidicinctus. The sequence goes on from NW_026294722.1 coordinate 231, forward strand.
CACAGGACCAGAAGATTCCAACACCCAACATTCTAGAATCAGTGGGCCGCTGGAATTCTACCTCAGCCCAATCCTGCACAAGCTGCCACGCGGTTGTCATGACCACAGCGCAGGACCCAGCGCTTGCTCCTGTGCAGCCTCGTACGACTGGCCTCAGGCCGTCCCTGGATCTGAGGGCTTTGTGGAAGGGGATATATTGCAAATTGCACCGACGTTTTCAGACCATTTCTCTTTCGGCACGGTCCCAGCACCTGGCATGCTGATCATCATCCTGAATATACATTTTGTCAAAGTTCTACAACTAATGAAATAGTTCCTTACCAAACGCAATCTGATCACTCTTCTGGCCATATTTTGTTCCAGCTACCGCTTCCTGCGGGTGGCACCAATAGCGCTGCATCACCTATAGCTCTCTGCTCTTACAGTTCTCATGCTGTCTGAGCAGTCCTCGTGGCCTCACAACTCTCTCATGCCACACGTGCCACATTCTGAGGCACAGAATATATATTGCACTACTTCAAACGCCTTTTTTTTTTAATGTAATGATACTAGGGATAATCATCTGGAGCTAGAGCAATATGAAAAAATTCCCTTTAGTTCAACCATAAGTCTGCCCCATGGACTCCAGAAGAGCTCTAAGAATACGCAGGGTGGACATGGATGGCAGCTGCCATAAGAGTAAGCAATGAAAAATGAGGTTGGGAGCCACGCTGTGTCATTGCATCTGCGGGCAGGGATTTCTCCTTGGACTGAGCAGAGTGCAGATGTCACCTGAGAAAAGAACTTAGGATCATTCAGGAAAAGCAAATGAGTTGAGTAATTAATTGAAGAAACTCACGTTCTAAAGGTACTTAGAAGGAGAGAGTATTTCCCAACAGAATGGGTTTAACTGTCCATTCCCTGTTTTGCTAGACAGGTCTACTCTATAGATGCTTAGACTGACCTGAGAGGGCATGCTTCAGCACACCCCACACCACTGCATTAGAGTGTGCTTTTGTGCACATGTGTATTTAGAGACATCGCTAAGAATTTCATTGGTCCACCCAATCCTTAAGCAACTCAGTAATTCAAGACACCTAACAAGGATGGAGGCTCACTGGGCCATGGGCAAAGCAGGGAGGACAGAGGCAGGAAGCAGGAAGGAGTTCAACTCCAGCTCTCCCCCACAAGAGACTGGGAGAGCTGAGTCAGCACCACGGGAGGAGTTACGACACGGCTTGGGAGCTTACAGAGAGGCCTGAGATTGCCAAAGGACGGCACCAGGGTAACTCTCACCAGTCCTGTGCAGGGGTTTCATGGATGCTTGGGATGCTGACTTCCACTGCCTGTGTCATTGGTAGGAAGTCCAGGTGACAAAGGCTCCTTCTGTCTGGGTAACGCTTCTATGGTTCCATGGTTATGACTGGAAAAAAATTAAAAATTAAAATTTAAAAAAAATAAAAAATAAAAAAAAATAGCATGCAACGTTGTAAAATTTACCTCTCTGCTCTTCTTGTCAGCACGACATCTAAGATGAGCATTACACGTCCCTGCATCTGATTGAAAAGACATCCAAGCCTATGTTCCACACAGCTTCATCTCAGCGCCAAGAAGAAACACACACACAGACGTTTACAAGATTCTTTGCACAGATGAAAAGCATGGGGTGCACGTGTATTCTCTTCAGTAATAAATGGTAATGTAGAATCCAAAGGTAACTTTTCAAGAACTAGATGAAAGAAAGAACAATGAAAAGGAAATATGGGATTAACTATTTTCATCTAAAAAAATCCTTGCTAAACCTCTCCCCTTACACCTTACACTGCAAAACTTGGCACATTCTTTTTGTCAACAGGCCCCTCATTCTCTAACTGGTGTCAGATTCACTCAAAATCCATGCACCAGAACGGCCATTCAGTCCTGCTGAGGTAGGAACCCACTGCTGGGATGTCCCCCAATCCCATTCCCTGTTATTTCCAGCATCGGGGGGGGGGAAAGGAAGAGCAACTGACTTCACCTACCCAGGCTTCTGCGAGGCCTTCGATACGGCCACACATCACAGGGAGAAGCATGGGGGAGAGCTCTGGTGGCTGCACAAACCAAGGTTGCCCCTACGATGGTGCTTTATAACAACATGCCTTACTGCACATGAGACACGAAAGACAAGGTTAAGGTTAAAAAGACTCCACTCTCCGTGGATGTGGCTGTCTGCACAGACAACAGCTGCCTACTGTCCAGCAGCCTGATGCTCACCCACCAAAGCTCTCACCAGCAGATGCCTTTCATGGAATCATAAAATTAGCAAGGTTGGAAAAGATCTCTAAGATCATCCAGTCCAACTGTCCACCTGCCACCACCATTTCCCACTAAGCCCCTTATGTCCCTCAGGACAACATCTAATGTTTCTTGAACACCTGCAGGGACAGTAACTCTATCACCAACCTGGGCAGCCCGTTCCAGCGTCGGACCACTCCTGTGGAGAAGTGTTTCTTAACATCCAGCCTCAATCTCCCCTCGTGCAACTTGAGGCCGTTCCCCCCAGTCCTATCGCTGCTTACATGGGAGAAGAGGATGAGCCCTACCTCCACATGACCTCTCTTCAGCTAACTGTAGAGAGGGATAAGGTCTGCCCTGAGCCTCCTCTTCCCCAGACTAAATAATCCCCATTCCCTCAGCTGCCTCCCCATAACACTTGTGCTCTACACTCCTCACAGCTTCACGGCTCTTCCCTGGACACATTTCAGGGTTCCAATGTCTTTCATGTAGTGAGGGACCCAGAACTGAACACAGCACTCAAGGTGAGGGCTCACCAGAGCTGAGTACAGGGGATGATCACTTCCCTGCTCCTGCTGGCTCCAGCCCTTTGCACTGCATTTCCAATCTCAACCATCCCTTCTGCGGTAGCGCTTGCATCCTCACTTAGGGCTGGAGCTCAAGAGCTCAACGCAACAGGAAGAACACAGCGTGCAACTGGAAGATGCATCTCAAAGCTGACAAGAGTCACCTCTCTGACCTTGGGCACAACTCACCAACCGAGAGCCAGGCATTGCAAACTTGGCTCATCTGAGCACATCAGAGGGGGCTGCACATCAGACCACAAGCATCCATTGCAATTGCAGCTCCACGTAGAGAAGAACAACAATTAACATGCGTGAATGAATTCACTCACAAGCTGCACAAATTTGTTCTTCATTAAAAAACCCACATGGATTCCTACGCAAAAAAAGAACAGCAAGAGCTAATAGTGATGGAAGAGGTTCCTGGTCCTAAGCCTCATCCTCTTACCCCAGTTTTCCTTGCCTCGTACCCTACCCCAATTCCTGGACGATGCCCACAGACTTAAACTCAGACCTCAACTCCATGAGCTGAACATGAACAAATCTACCCCAGAGCAACAGGATGGCAGACACACAGCGGAAGACAACCAACCTGCAGAAGGAGCTCCGTTGGGGTTGGTCCAGATGTTTGTATGCTGCCTTCCTGGCTCAGGCCAAGCTTGCTGAGTTGCTCCTCCTTTGTGCAGGGAGAGAGCGGTGCAGATGCTATGTGCTGGCTGTGCACAGCGTGCCTTGGACTTGATTTTCCTCTCTCCATCTTCCATTAGCAAACAGCATTTCAAATCTTTCCTTGTGAAAAAATCACCTAGGTAAAAAAGAATTGGCAATCTTGATTTTAAGATTTCCTCATTTATACAACTTGATGTTTTAAAGCAGAAGCTCACCTAGCAATGACCTACCTTAGACAAGCCCAACCTGCAGGGAAAAGTCATTCCTCTGGGTGCAGAGTCTGCAGACACATTTCCAAGTCCAAGTGTCAGCCCACTTCTCAGCACAGCTTTACCAACCACAGAAATCCAGTTGATGCCTGCCGTGCTTTTCTCCCTTCTGAAACACTGCATCGCTGCAAGAAGCAAAGATTAAAATTACAGAACCACAGAATTGGGGTTGCAGGGGACCCCCAGTGATCATTGAGTCCAAGCTCCCTGCAAAACGGGCTCCCTACAGCGGGCCGCGCAGGTGGGTGTCCAGACAGGTCTGGAATATCTCCAGACAAGGAGAAGCCACAGCCTCCCTGGGCAGCCTGTTCCAGCGCTCCATCATCCTCGCCGTGAAGAAGATCCTTTGCATTTTGATGCAGAACTTCCTGTGCTCCAGTTTGTGGCCATTTCCCCTTCTCCTGTCCCCACAGATCGCTGACAAGAGGTTGGCCGTGTCCTTTGGACTCTCACACTTAACAAATACGTAAGCATTAATCAGATCTGCTCTCAGTCTTCTTTCCTCAAGGCTGAACAGACCCAGGTCCCCCAGCCTTTCCATACCGAGGAGATGCTCCAGGCCCTTTATCATCTTCCTGGCCTTCTGTTGGACTCTCTCCAGGAGATCCTTGTCATTTCTGTACCAGGAAGGGAGCCCAGAACTGCATGCAGTACTGCAGGTGAGGCCTGACCAGGCCAGAGCAGAGTGGGAAAATCACCTCCCTTGCTCAGCTGGCCGCGCTCCTTTTAAAGCGCCCCAGGATGCCATTGGTCTTCTTGGCCAGCAGGGCACACTGCTGGCTCACGGCCAATCTGTCGTCCACCAGCACCCCCAGGTCCTTCTCTGCAGAGCTCCTCTCCAGCCGGTCACATCCTAAGCTTACTGATATTTGCAGTTATTCCTTCCCAGGTGCAAGACTCTACACTTGCTTTTGTTCCACCTCACCTGGTTTGTTTCTGCCCAGCTCTCCATCCTGTCCAGATCTTGCTGAATGGCAGCACAGCCTTTCAGCGTGCCAACCACTTCTCTCCCAGCTTTGTCTCATCAGTGCACTTGCTAAGGGTGAACATATCCCCTCATCAAGGTCATTGACAAAGATATTGAACAAGACCTTGAGAGAAACACTCAAAGTCACCAGTTTCAGCTTAGGCAAGGATCTTAGTGATAGCAGCAAAGTTTATTCGTTATTGCAATAACAGGCACACGCTCCCTGTTAATAAGGGAAAAAATGCACATCGGTCAGAGAAATTCATTCTGTTCTGTACTCTGAACCCGACGCAGGCAATGCTCTCCTGGCACTCACTGGTTGAGCTCTAGGCTCACAATCTCCCCGACGCTGTTGCTATGATGTAGTTCCATATAAGGTCCATTACCAACCTGCTCTTTTTGGTATGTTTTGTACTTCTCTATGGAGATACGAGGGCCATATTTCCAAGAGTGTGCACATTTGTTCTGTCCTGTGCCGAGCTCCCTCTCTCTCTCCACCCTGCATATTTGCCTTATTTTGTGCCTGGCTCAATTCCACCCCAATCAGAACACCCCGAATCTTTAACTTTCTACTCTGCTCTGCAACTTTCTTAGTGGAAGGCAAACAGCTCTTCCACAAGAGGGCTGCAAGTTCAGTAAAGCCAGCACTACATACAGAAAATACTCAAAGCTTCTACAGCACAAACACAATCTACCTTTCACAACCAGACCCAGCACCAACCCCCGGGAGCACCGCCGCTCACAGCTCTCCAGCCGCACTCTGCGCCACCGATCACCACCACTGAGCTCAGCCAGTAAACCTGTTCTCAGCCCACCTCATCATCCACTCCTCTATCCCACACTTTCTCAGCTTCATTACCAGGATGACGTGGGAGACTGTAACAAAACATTGCTGAAGTCAAGGTAGGCGACATCCACTGCAGTACCTGAAATAGTCCTTCCCACTCAGGCTGAAGCCTTGATTTCTGCCAGGCGCGTATTAGGACCAGTCTCCAACACGGGATGAGTGCACTGGAAATTCCAGAGGTGGAGTTTGAGCCAACAGCCCACATCCCTTAAGGAATAACAGAGCAGCAGACAACCCGAGTACACAGTTCTGGAGAAACTTACCCTTGGTTTCAAGAGCGGGCATCTCACCATTCCCAAGTACGGCCACCCAAACAGCACTTCGTGTGCTGATACTCCTAAGCCTTTTCTGTGAGTGGTTCGTGTTCTGACAAGGGCTACAGGCAAACACTTTGTCCATGGTAATTTGGTCTCTGAAACCAATTTTGACAAGTGCTTCTTCAGCATCTGATTGATTCATTCTACTTTCCCTGAAGAAGGAGGGTGCCACAGAGTATGGAGCTCCCACTTTATTTCTAAAGTTCTCATCAGCTTCTGTAGGACCTGTGAAGTCAAGAGGCTTCCCTTATCTGAGTCCATATTCTGCACAATCCCACATCTAGAGATTGTGTCGGAATGTAGAGTCCTCAGTGCAGAAGAGACATGGACCTGTTGGATCATATCAGAGGATGGCCACAAAAAAAAACAGAACCAAGGGATCAAACAGCTCTCCTCCAAAGACAGGCTGAGAGAGCTGGGCTGTTCAACCTGGAGAAGCGAAGGCTCGGAGGTGACCTGGTAACAGCCTTTCGATACCTAAAGGGAGCTAAAGGAAAGAAGAAGGGAAAACTTAGGTTAGATGTAAGGAAAATGTCTTTTTACAGCAAGGGACAAAGGGAAATGGTTTTAAATTGATGGAGGGGAGATTGAGGTTGGATGTCAGGGGGAAGTTCTGTGCTGTGAGAGCGGTGAGGTGCTGGAACAGCTGCCCAGAGAGGCTGTGATGCCCCGTCCATCCCTGGAGGTGTTCAAGGCCAGGTTGGATGGGGCCCTGGGCAGCCTGGGCTGCTGTGAAACAGGGAGGTTGGTGGCCCTGCGTTGGCGGGGGGCTGGAGACTCGTGGGCCTCGAGGTCCCTTCCAACCCGGGACATTCTGTGATTCTGGGCAGTGGAACAGGCTGCACAGAGAGGCGGTGGATGCCCTGTCCCTTCCAAGGTGAGGCGGGATCAGGCCCTGGGCAGCCCGATCGAGCTGTGGATGTCCCTGTTCCTTGTGGGAAGTCAGACTAGATCATCACAAACAGTCCCTTCCGACTCTAAGGAGTCTATGGCATGATACCTGAAGCAGTGAGGCACGACGACACAAAGGACATCGATGGCCTGGTGAGCAATCAGGGCAGGCGGGGAAGCCTGCGTGCTCAACAGCACCAGGGAAACTCACCAAGCAGTCCAACCAGGAAGATCCACGTCGGCCACAGAGCCTCTCAGTGCCGGCCCCAGCATTCAGCACACCAGAGGAATTGCTGCATCGCACTGCTGGGTGCCACGGCTGCAGGGGGGCAGGGATGGAAGGAAGAGGGCTGGGAGGTTGGGTGGCGTCCAGACTGGGAAACTGACAGCATCCCCTGATGGCCGGGATGGAGATATCTGCGGTGATCCAGACACAGCGCTCCAGCAGAGGACGGCCCTTTGTTTCCTATCAATACAAAGCCACATCTGCCAGCACGACTGAAAGAGCCCTGAGAGCCTGGGGGGGTCGGCCACAAGGCGCTCGCAGAGCCGAGCCCTGACACCTTTGCTGCCAACCAATTCCTAAGGGAGATCTGGGAGAGAACCAGGCCAACCAGGAACTGAATCCTTGTGCTCAGTATTCTCGAGCAGCGCAGAGCGGACGGCGCTGGGTGAGGATGAAGCAAACGGCCGCTGGGGCCCGGGGGTTTCCTGCAGCTCAGCTCCCAGCCACAACCACGCACCTCGCTCTATCGCCAGCCACGGAGCTCATGGGGCTGCAAGGACAAAGGGCAGGGAGCAGGGCGAGCCCTGGGGACCAACCCCCATTGCATCTCCAAGGGAGCTGCCCACAGCCAGCCCAAAACCCACCCGCATACAAGCAACGTGTAAACAAGGGGTTCCTGCCGTTCCAGCGTCCGCCCCACAGATTGCACAGCGCTGCAACCACCAACCAGAGGAGCCCCAGAAACCCTTCGACCCCATTGAGCCGCAAAACAGAAGGAGATCCAACGAGACGCGGAACGGAATTGAAATGCGTGCCCTCAAACAACACTCAGCATGGGTGGAATGAATGCGTGGCACAGGAGGCGCAGAGGGGACACGGGCAGAGGACGCAGGGAGGACACGAGGACACAGAGGGAACGTGTCATAAAATGGGCTGCGGCAACGTGGGAGCAGACGGAGTGAGTTTGGAGGCCCAGGTTGGAGATCCCACAATGAGAATCACGAAAGAGGGAACAGAGACGTCACAAGAAGGTGTTGAGCTTAGAAAGAGTTGCAGAGGAACTCTGCAGAACACAGAATCCCTTTACAGAACAGAGCATCAGCTCCAGGCATTTCTGGAGTCCCAACGCTCAGTCACCCAACCAGCGTCACCTTAGGGCTGACTGAAGCATTCCCAAAACAGATGAGAGCAAAAGAAAGGAACGTCCATCAGTCCCTCCGTTAGCAGTTCAGAGAAAGGCAGAGAACCCCTTGACTGCCCTCAGAGAACAAGTGGAAGGCATCAGAAGCAGAGGCAGAGCTGACAGAGCTACCGTAAACCAGCTGACAATCCCCACAGAAAGGCAGAGACCAAAACCCCAACAGCCATCAAGAAAGAATTGCTGACCTCTTCCCACGAACCAGAGCTCACCCAGCAACCCACAGGAGGCATCTCCAGGAAGAAACCCTGCCTGTGGGGCTGCCAGCCCTTAAGATGATATGAGGGAGGGGTGGAGCCAGGCTCAGCCCCATCTGCCCCACGGCTGCATTGCTTCCACCTGTGCAGGCAGGGCTGCACCCCTCACCAGGTGCTCCATCACTGCTTCCGGCTGTGATCTCAAAGTTCCCCTAAAAGCAGGAAGGAAAAAATGAAGTAAAAAAAAAAAAAGTCATGACCGGCAGCCAATTGGGTCTGCCTGTGTGGCAAGGGGAGGTTTATCCACGGACGAGCGAGGACGGTCCACGTACTTTGCTTCCAGTCTGTCCTCCATGGCAATTGCTGACATTTGTAATAAATAGGGGAGCACAGATTTCAGTGCTGATACAGCGAGGTGCTGAGAAGCTGCACGTGCAGCACAAGGGCTGAGATGAGCGGCGTCAATGGAGCGAGTGCTGGCTGCCCAGCTGCCAGGCTCAGCTTACGGCTCCCCAGGGAGAAACGCACGTCATCTCCTCACACAGCAATTAAAGGCCGCTGTGACATCATTGGAGGGTTTGGTGTCCTCAGGGGGTGACCCTGGCACCTGCCTGTATGGCAGCGTGTGGCCTTTGGGCTCCAACAGCAATCCAAACCCCACAGAAACAGAGAGGGACCCAGAAAGCCCCTCAGTGACCTGGGAGCCACAAGGGCCCCACAGGTGGCACCGCAGGGACCCACAAATGACCCACAGCAGCCTGTGACCCACAAGTGACCCACAGGGACCCACAAGTGCCTCGCAAGGGACAAACAACTGAACCACAAGTGCCCCATAAGTCCCCCATAATTGACCCATCAGCGTCCCATAAGTGCCCCACGAGTGTCCTGTCACCCACAAGTGCCCCCTAGTGCCCCACAAGTGACTCACAAGTGGCACAGCATGGACCCACAAGTGAGACACACGGCCCCAGAAGTGCCCCACAGCAGCCTGGGACCGTTAACTGGCAAAGGGACCAGGAATTGACCCATAAGTACCCCCACAAGCGGGGCAGCAGGGACCCACAAATGACTGACAGCAGCCTGGGCCCCAAAAGTGACACATCAGTGCCCCACAAGCGCCGCATAAGCGACCCACAGGTCCCACATCTGCTCCCACGGCTGCCTTGCTTCCACCTGTGCTCACAGGGCTGCACCCTTCACAAGCTGCTCCAGCACTGCTTCACATGCACTCCCCGTACAACTCGCCCACCACCCCATTTTGGGGGCACCGACCCCCACCCCGCTGTCACAGCCGTGCGCCGAGGGCACCATCACCCCACCGCGCACGGCCATCAGCTCCTCCCAGCACTCCACGCGCCCCACGGGCAGCCCCCAATGCGCGGAACTGCCGCCGCCTACCGCCGAATCCCGGCATCGATCCGGCAGGAAAGTTCTTGCCGTGGTCTCTGCTGCCACCGCGTGGCCAACGCGCGGAACTGCCGCTGCCTGCCGCCGAGTCCACCCGCGGCAAAACACATGCGCCCAGAAATGCGGAAGTGCCGATCTAACCGCTCTGCGCAGCTCATCCGCCGCTCTCTATGGTGATTAGTCCTCCGGCTAACAGCGAATATACGCCCGTCACCTTCAAAACAGCAGCTGTCTCGAAAAACCACTACGGCTACGGGCAAGCAGCCGATTCCGGGCCGCCGGCTCAGCGATATATTCTCCCCCGCTAATCCAGGATGCCCCTCGTCTATTTCCGCCGTTTGATGCCCGAGCCCACCCGGGAACGGAAACGGACCGGTTCGGCTCACAGCTGCCCCTCAGCGCCTCGTGGCATCCAACTCGCTCGCCTCCCGCTGAACCAGCAAACGTCCCCTTCGAACCGTAGCCCTGCACCGTCCCCCAGCCGTTTAAAAGCCCCCGCAGCAGCAGTGCAACGCTGCTCGGAGCGACTCGGAGCGGCTCGGAGCTGCTCGGAAGGACTCGGAGCGGCTCGGAAGGACTCGGAGCGAGCGGCTCGGAGCTGCTCGGAAAGACTCGGAGCGGCTCGGAACGGCACGAAAGCGGCTCAGAGCGGCACGAAAGCGGCTCGGAGCGAGCGGCTCGGATCTGCTCGGAAGGGCTCGGAACGACTTGGAGGGGCTCGGAGCTGCTTGGAAGGACTCGGAGCGGCACGAAAGCAGCGCGGAGCTTCTCCGAGGTTCTCGGAACGACTCGCAGCGGCTCGGAGCTCCTCGGAGGGACTCGGAGCGGCGCGAAAGCGGCTCGGAGCGGCTCGGAGCTTTTCCGAGGGGCTCGGAAAGACTCGCAGCAGCTCGGAGCTACTCGGAAGGACTCGGAGCAGCTCGGAAGGACTCGGAGCCGCTCGGAACGGCGCGAAAGCTGCTCGGAGCTTCTCCGAGAGGCTCGGAGCTCCTCGGAGGGGCTCGCAGCGGCTCGGACGGGCTCGGAGCTGCTTGGAGCAATTCGCAGCGGCTCGGAGGGGCTCGGAGCGGCTTGGAGTTGCTCGGAGGGGCTCGGAGCGACTCGCAGAGGCTCGGAGATTCTCGATCGCGTTACCGGTGTGCAGCAGCACCGACACGAGCATGTCTCGGGAAAGCAATACATCTGAGCAAATCCGGGCTCTGTAACGCGCTATATATACGCGCCGGTTTCTGCCACGCGAGGCGCGTACGCCAGCCGCGGAACGGTAGTACGCATGCGCCAGCTCTGCACCGAGCACCGAACAACGTATGCGGCTTCTTGGCACAGCACTGCGCATGCGTCGGTCATTGCGTGCAGCCCGCATGCGTCGACTTCCTGCACGCAGTACCCATGCGCTTTCCTGGACATCGCACTGCACATGCGTCAGTTTCCTCACCGCAGAGCGCATGCGCAATTCTCCTCGCTGCGGCGCGCATGAGGCAAGTCCAGACAGGACTCTTTCGTGCAAAATTCACATCTGCTTTTCCATGCGCGTTGTTGGGCACGGATTGGTTACGCGGGGACATAAGAGACCGCGGAAAAAAGTTGGACGCAGTTCCACACAGGGGCAGCGCAGAGAGAGGAAAAAACTTGGTTGCAGTTCCGCATATCGGCCACACGAGGGCAGTGCAGAGAACGCGGAGAAAACTTCTTTGCAGTTCCGTATATCGGCCACACGGGAGCAGCACATAGAGCGGAAAAAACTTGGTTGCAGTTCCGCGTATCGGCCACACGGGGGCAGTGCAGAGACAACGGAAAAAACTTCGTTGCAGTTCCGCGTATCGGCCACACGGGGGCAGTGCAGAGACAACGGGATAAAACTTCGTTGCAGTTCCGCATATCGGCCACACGGGGGCAGTGCAGAGACAACGAAAAAAACGTCGTTGCAGTTCCTCATATCGGCCACACGGGGGCAGTGCAGAGACAACGGAAAAAACTTCGTTGCAGTTCCGCATATCGGCCACACGGTGGCAGTGCAGAGACAACGGAAAAAACTTCGTTGCAGTTCCGCATATCGGCCACACGAGGGCAGTGCAGACACAGCGGAAAAAACTTCGTTGCAGTTCCGCATATCGGCCACACGGGGGCAGCGCAGAGAGCGGAGAACACTTCGTTGCAGTTCCGCTTCTTGGCCACACGAGGGCAGCACGGACCTCGAAATGAAATTCCAATGCGTGAAAACACAGAAAAGAAATTGGGGGGAAGGGAGACGGCGAAGAAAACGAGCAAAACTTGGACAAAGCCAGCAAGCTTGCGCTCAGTGCTTATGAATATCTGTCTGTAAATAATAATAAATAATAAATAATAACTGGAAAATTGATGTTGTCATGCTTTTTATTCTATTTTTTTTTTCATCCAGCATCATCAGAGGTGATGAAAAACCCGGTGTCAATCAGAGAGATGCGTGCAGCAAAGCCAAGCATTTGCTTTTGGCACCGAATCCCAAACCCCACAGAAACAGGGAGGCTGCAGTGAGCGTCCTTCCTGCAGCCACTGCCCTCCTCGAGTCAGAGATCGCTGACGTACTGCAGTCCCCCATTTCTGCTGTGGCACGACACGGGATTGCTGAAGTCGCTGCAGATGGAGAGAAAAGACAGATCATCTCCAGAAAGCACTCCCAGACAACTTGCCCACGGGCCTGGGGCACCAGCCCCATTCTGGGGGCACCAGGAGCACCATCACCCCGCCGCGCACGGCCATCAGCTCCTCCCAGCACTCCACGCGCCCCACGGGCAGCCCCCAGTGCGCCGAACTGCCGCCGCCTACCGCCGAATCCCGGCATCGATCCGGCAGGAAAGTTCTTGCCGTGGTCTCTGCTGCCACCGCGTGGCCAACGCGCGGAACTGCCGCTGCCTGCCGCCGAGTCCACCCGCGGCAAAACACATGCGCCCAGAAATGCGGAAGTGCCGATCTAACCGCTCTGCGCAGCTCATCCGCCGCTCTCTATGGTGATTAGTCCTCCGGCTAACAGCGAATATACGCCCGTCACCTTCAAAACAGCAGCTGTCTCGAAAAACCACTACGGCTACGGGCAAGCAGCCGATTCCGGGCCGCCAGCTCAGCGATATATTCTCCCCCGCTAGCCCGGGGTGCCCCTCGTCTATTTCCGCCGTTTGATGCCCGAGCCCACCCGGGAACGGAAACGGACCGGTTCGGCTCACAGCTGCCCCTCAGCGCCTCGTGGCATCCAACTCGCTCGCCTCCCGCTGAACCAGCAAACGTCCCCTTCGAACCGTAGCCCTGCACCGTCCCCCAGCCGTTTAAAAGCCCCCGCAGCAGCAGTGCAACGCTGCTCGGAGCGACTCGGAGGGGCTCGGAGCTGCTCGGAAGGACTCGGAACGACTTGGAGGGGCTCGGAGCTGCTCGGAAGGACTCGGAGCGGCTCGGAGCGGCTCGGAAGGACTCGGAGCGAGCGGCTCGGAGCTGCTCGGAAAGATTCGGAGCTGCTCGCAGCGGCTCGGAGCTCCTCGGAGGGACTCGGAGCGGCGCGAAAGCGGCTCGGAGCGGCTCGGAGTTTTTCCGAGGGGCTCGGAACGACTCGCAGCAGCTCGGAGCTACTCGGAAGGACTCGGAGCAGCTCGGAAGGACTCGGAGCCGCTCGGAGCGGCGCGAAAGCTGCTCGGAGCTTCTCTGAGAGGCTCGGAGCTCCTCGGAGGGGCTCGCAGCGGCTCGGACGGGCTCGGAGCTGCTTGGAGCAATTCGCAGCGGCCCGGAGGGGCTCGGAGGGGCTCGGAGCGGCTTGGAGTTGCTCGGAGGGGCTCGGAGCGACTCGCAGAGGCTCGGAGATTCTCGATCGCGTTACCGGTGTGCAGCAGCACCGACACGAGCATGTCTCGGGAAAGCAATACATCTGAGCAAATCCGGGCTCTGTAACGCGCTATATATACGCGCCGGTTTCTGCCACGCGAGGCGCATACGCCAGCCGCGGAACGGTAGTACGCATGCGCCAGCTCTGCACCGAGCACCGAACAACGTATGCGGCTTCTTGGCACAGCACTGCGCATGCGTCGGTCATTGCGTGCAGCCCGCATGCGTCGACTTCCTGCACGCAGTACCCATGCGCTTTCCTGGACATCGCACTGCGCATGCGTCAGTTTCCTCACCGCAGAGCGCATGCGCAATTCTCCTCGCTGCGGCGCGCATGAGGCAAGTCCAGACAGGACTCTTTCGTGCAAAATTCACATCTGCTTTTCCATGCGCGTTGTTGGGCACGGATTGGTTACGCGGGGACATAAGAGACCGCGGAAAAAAGTTGGACGCAGTTCCACACAGGGGCAGCGCAGAGAGAGGAAAAAACTTGGTTGCAGTTCCGCATATCGGCCACACGAGGGCAGTGCAGAGAACGCGGAGAAAACTTCTTTGCAGTTCCGTATATCGGCCACACGGGGGCAGCACATAGAGCGGAAAAAACTTGGTTGCAGTTCCGCGTATCGGCCACACGGGGGCAGTGCAGAGACAACGGAAAAAACTTGGTTGCAGTTCCGCATATCGGCCACACGGGGGCAGTGCAGAGACAACGGGATAAAACTTCGTTGCAGTTCCGCATATCGGCCACACGGGGGCAGTGCAGAGACAACGAAAAAAACGTCGTTGCAGTTCCGCATACTGACCACACGGGGGCAGTGCAGAGACAACGGGATAAAACTTCGTTGCAGTTCCGCATACTGACCACACGAGGGCAGTGCAGAGACAACGGAAAAAACTTCGTTGCAGTTCCGCATACTGACCACACGGGGGCAGTGCAGAGACAACGGAAAAAACTTCGTTGCAGTTCCGCATACTGACCACACGGGGGCAGTGCAGAGACAACGGAAAAAACTTCGTTGCAGTTCCGCATACTGACCACACGGGGGCAGTGCAGAGACAACGGAAAAAACTTCGTTGCAGTTCCGCATATCGGCCACACGGGGGCAGTGCAGAGAACGCGGAGAAAACTTCTTTGCAGTTCCGTATATCGGCCGCACGGGGGCAGCGCAGAGAGCAGAAAAAAACTTCGTTGCAGTTCCGCATATCGGCCACACGGCGGCAGCAGAGAACGCGGAAAAAACTTCGTTGCAGTTCCGCATATCGGCCACACGGGGGCAGCCCAAGGAGCGGAAAAACCTTCGTTGCTGTTCCGCATACTGGCCACACGAGGGCAGTGCAGAGACAACGGAAAAAACTTGGTTGCAGTTCCGCATATCGGCCACACGGGGGCAGCGCAGAGAGCGGAGAAAACTTCGTTGCAGTTCTGCTTATTGGCCACACGGGGGCAGTGCAGAGACAACGGAAAAAACTTGGTTGCAGTTCCGCATTTCGGCCACACGGGGGCAGCGCAGAGAGCGGAGAACACTTCGTTGCAGTTCCGCTTCTTGGCCACACGAGGGCAGCACGGACCTCGAAATGAAATTCCAGTGCGTGGAAACACAGAAAAGAAATTGGGGGGAAGGGAGACGACGAAGAAAACGAGCAAAACTTGGACAAAGCCAGCAAGCTTGCGCTCAGTGCTTATGAATATCTGTCTGTAAATAATAATAAATAATAAATAATCACTGGGTGGCTTGAAACATATGCAGTACCCCATGCTACTGCCCGAAACACCATATTGGGTCTCGAGAAACAAGTCCTGTGGCGACATGGCACCCCAGAAAGGATTGAGTCAGATAATGGGACTCATTTCAAAAATTCTCTTGTAAATACTTGGGCCAAAGATCATGGCATCGAGTGGATTTACCATATTCCCTATCATGCACCAGCCTCTGGTAAAATTGAACGATACAATGGATTGTTAAAAACGATGCTAAAAGCACTGGGTGGCGGAACATTTAAGCACTGGGAAAAGCATTTGGCAGAAGCCACCTGGTTAGTCAATACCAGAGGATCTATCAATCGTGATGGTCCTAACCAATCCAGTTCCCTACATACCATAGAGGGAGATAAAGTCCCTGTTGTACATGTAAAGAACATGTTAGGAAAGGCAGCTTGGGTTCTTCCAGCTTCTGGAAAGGGCAAACCTCTCCGTGGTACAGTTTTTGCCCAGGGACCAGGATCCACTTGGTGGGTAATGCAGAAGAATGGGGATGTCCAATGTGTACCACAAGGAAACTTGATGTTGGGGGAGTGCAGTTACTAATTCTATGTATATGTATATAGCCATGTGTGTGTAATGCATTTTAATCATTTTTTGTTTGTTTGTTTGTATATATGTACATATATTTTAAGCATGATGTAACGATGTAGAATAAGGGGTGGAATGTCATGGTTCTATGTTTTTGTTTTTGTTTTTTTGTTTTTGGATTTCAGTATTCCACATCAAAACATCATGTAGTGTACGGGGTATTAAAGTGTCACTGCCCCAATCCCAGCTACCTATCCCTGTACATTACAGCAGTCATGGGATCTGGCCCTTCCAGGTGGGGGGGGGCGCTCTCTTGCTGCCTGGCAGTGGATGCTGGAGGTGCTTTCCTGGCCGTTCCAAGCTTTTCAGGTTTGAATCGGTCCCGGGAACTCTCTCTCTCTTATCTTGTCTGATTTATTAATCTCAATTTCAATTAAATTATATATATTGTGTTATTTTGTATTCCAATATTATAGTAAAATAAGTTTTCCTCCATAGATTGTTGCCGCTGCTCTTTTCCTCCCTTACTTCCTTCCCATTTTTTGTGGGACTGGGGTGGGGGGGGGAGGGCAGAGGCCTGTCGCCCCTGTCACGGACATAGATTGATCTGGTCAAATCCGTGACACATTCTCATTGGGTGAACCTAGCACCTGCCTGTATGGCAGTGTATGGCCTTTTGGGTCAAGTTTCAATCCCGAACCCCAGAGAAATAGGGAGACTGCAGCGTGTGTACTTCACACAGCCCCTGTGCTCCCTGCATCAGTGGTCACTAACATACCACTGTACCCCATTTCTGCTGCAGCATGATGTGGGATTTCTGAAGTCATAGCAGATTTGGAGAAAATACTAATCATTTCCAGAACACACTCCCCATGTAACTCGCCTGTTTGGCCAGTTCAAAACCAGGTGGAAGGTGGAGATTAACAATCGATTATGGGTGTCTGAATGCTTATACAGCCCTGCTCGGAGCTGCTGTCCCAAACCTTGTTTACTTGGCAAGCAGCCACATGTTAGTTCACTCATGTGGAACCTAGTGCCCCCTGTATGCCTCAGAAGTCTTTCAGGGCCTCATGATGAACTTCAGAGACATCCAGGTGGGTCTCAGAGCTATGGAGTGTGCCATGAGCAGCTCCAGAGACATCCACAAACCTGGAAGACCTATTACCATAGAGATGCAGGGCATCGTCACCATCCAGCACCCCCCTAGGGACAGAGTTCCACAGGGCCAGGGCCACCTCGGTGAGGGCACCTGTCCCCTCAATGTCCCCAGTGTTCCCCGATGTCTTCATATCCCCCCAGGGGCATGTCCCCAGTGGCCTTCAACTGTGAGGAGGTGGCAGAAACAGCACCGGTGACAGCAGGGACAGTGACAGAGACAGCGTTGGTGACCGTGGGGACAGCAGTGGGGGCACTGGTGTGCCACGTGGGCTGCCCTGTGCTGCCTGCCGAGACCATGGCAAGGTCATGAGGACATGGCGAGACCCAGGACATGGAAACACTGGTGGGATGCAGGGATATGGAGAGGATACGGAGACGTGAAGGTGACATGATGGGGAGGAGACACAGAGGGGACACTGAGAGAGAACATGGCAATGACAAAGAGACATTGGTGTGACACAAGCTCACAGAGGGTTTCAGAGACATGGAGGGGACATGGGGGGATACAGAAGGGACACAGAGGGAACATGGTGACACAGGGGGACACAGAGGGCTCATGGTGACATGGGAGACAGGGAGGACAAGGTGCTAGACTGTCTCCACAGGTGCTGGTGGAGATGACACTGGAGGTGACACAGAACTGCTCATGCAGCACCTCACTGCTGCTGGGGGCCAGCACCAGCAGGGGGGGTTGGGAGAGTGTACAGTAGAGGACTGGGGGGCAGGGAGGGACAGGGAAACAGTGGGAGGGTGACAGCAAGAATGATGTTGGAGTGATGTTGGGAGGGGGGACATTGGGGTAACACTAGAGGGATAATAGTGCGAACTGAAGTTGAGGTGACACCAGGGAGTGATCCTGAGATGACACTGGGGTAAAGTTGTGGACTGACCATGGGGACTGACACTGGGGGGTGATGTTGGGGTATCGCTGGGGCGTGACATCAGAAAGAGATACTGGATGGAGACACTGGGCTGACTTAGTGTGATGCTGGGGGGTTGACACTGTTGGCACGACTCTGGAAGTGACACTGGGGTGACATAGGGGTGATGCTCGGGTGATGTCGGGGAGTAATGTTGGAGGGTGGTGTTGGGTTATCACTGGAGGGTGGCATCAGGGAGTGATGCTGGGGTGAAATAGCTGGAGTGACACTGGGGGGTGACACTGAGCTGACACTGGGATGATGCTGGGATGACGTTGGGGTGTGATTCTGGGGGTTGATGTTGGGACATCACAGGGGGGACATTAGGGAGTGATGCTGGAGTGACATTGTTGGGGGGGGGAGTGTAGTGGAAACCCTAAGTCGTGGCTTGAAACAATGATTGAATAGGGACAAACCAGAGGAGCTCAGGTGCATGAAACTCACTTGAGTGACAGAAGGGGTGGATCCTGGATCCACCGCCTCCAGGCCTCATGTAATGTTGGCAGTGGAAATGAGGGGCTTTTGCTGGAGGTCCCTGCTTGCATGACTTCTTCCAGTGTTAAGCAGATTTTGTTCTTTTTTTCTGTGTTTGAGACTGCTGCATTTGAACAAGTCCTCACTTACTTACTGCAGCCTAGGACTTTGCTTCTCTACTATCATTGTTGTTTTCCATCATGTTACAGCATTACAGGAGGTGATGTTATTGGTGTGATGATGGGGGGGAGGGTGATGTTGGAGTGATACTGGGTGACGTTGGGGAGTGACACTGTGGGGTGATGTTGCGGTTTTGCTGAAGGTGATATCACAGAGTGACCCTGCGGTGACATTGTTGGGGTGAAGCTGGGGGGTTACATTGCAGGGACACTAGGATGATGTTGGGGATTCACTGGGGGGTGACATCAGGGAGTGATATTGGGGTTACATTGTTGGGGTGACACTGGTGGGGGTACACTGGAGTGACACTGGGGTGACACTGTGTCAATGTTGTGCAGTGACAATATTGAGTGATATTGAGGTATCTCTGGGGAATGAGATGAAAGAGTGACATTGTTGGGGAGATGCTGGGAGGTAGTACTGCTATGATGTGGGGGTGATGTTGGTAGGTGATGTTGGTAGGTGATGTTGGTAGGTGATGTTGGGGTATCACTGGGGCTGATATCAGGGAATGATGCTGGGTTAACATTGCTAGAGTGACACTGAGGGGTGATGTTGGGAGTGATGTTACTGGGTTGACACCCAATGTGAGTGATGTTGGGGTATCACTTGGGGTTGACATCAGGGAGCATCACTTGGGTGATGTGATGATATAGGGGTGATGTTGGGGTGATGCTTCGGGGGTGACACTGGAGTGACATTGGAGTGACACTGGAATGATGTTGGGAAGTGACGTTGGAGGGTGATGTTGGAGTATCACTGGAGTTCAACATCAAAGAGTGACGCTGAGGAGTGACGTTGGAGCGATACTGAGGATTGATACTGCTGTGACATTGGAGTGATACTGTGGTGATGTTTCAGAGTGATATAATAGCAAACATGTGCCCGACAACTTAAAAACAGCAAGTGTTTATGCTAAGCACTACAAGTGATCCATTCAATACTACGCACGCACTGATCTCGACTCAACAACACGCATGTGCCAGTCTCAATAAAAACTACGCATGCGCTTGTCTTGGATCTGCACAAAGCATGCGCCGATCTCGACACAACACTACGCTTGCGCTTGTGTCAAAACCACAATACGCATGCACTCTCAAATCTGCAATATGCATGCGCGCGTCTCGGAGCTACACTACGTATGCGCCACTCTTAGCACTGTAGCACGCATGCGCCACTCTAAGACAGCACTGCGCATGCGTCAATTTCTGACCCTGCACTACGCATGCGTTGATCTCTGTAGACCACTACGCATGAGCTTATCTCAAAAGTACAATACGCATGCGCTGGTCACAGAACTACATCACTCATGCGCCATCATCTCAACTCAGTAATACGCATGCGCATGTCTCGACACACCACTACGCATGCACTGGTATCTGAGCTGCACTACGCATACGCTGATTTCTAATCACTACACATGCGCCAATACCGATTCTACTCTACGCATGCGCCGATCTGGATTCAGCATTACGCATGCCCCAGTCGTGATTCAACACTACGCATGCGCCCATCTGTAAACTGCAATACGCGTGCGCTGGTTCTGGGAACTACATTCCGCATGCGCCGATCTCGACTTAGAAGTATGCGTGCGCTAGTATCGGAGTTACAGAACACATGCTCCGATTTCTTCTAGTGAATATGCATACGCGATATCCGACCCTGCACTACTCAAGCGCCCATCTAGGAACTTCACTACGCGTGCGCCGCCTTTGACTCAACACTATGCATGCGCCCGTCTTATAACTGAAGAACGCATGCGCCTATCTGGAGACAGTACTACGCATGCGTGTCGTCCGATATTGCTACACACATGCGCCTGTCTCGGAACGGCACTAAGCATGCGCCGACCTCAACACAACACTACACATGCGGTAGTCTCAAAATTACAATATGCATGAGCCCGTCTTAGAATTGAAGTATGCATGAGCCATTCTGGCGACAGTGCTACGCATGCGCTTTTGTCGACACAGCACCACGCATGCGCCGATCTCAGCTCACTACTATACATGCACCGGTGTCAGAAGTGCACTACGCATGCGCTCATCTTGGAGCTGCACTGCGCATGCACCCTTCTGGAGACAGCACTACGCGTGCGCTTCGTCCTATACTGCTATACACATGCGCCACCCTCGGAACTGAACTACGCATGCGCCGATGTCGCCACAACACTGCATGCGCCTTCTGAAATCTACAATACGCATGCACCAGCACTGTAATACGCATGCGCTGGTCCCAAAGCTGCAGTGCGCTTGCGCCTTAGAATTGCACTAGACACGCATGTATCACCACATCACGCTACGCCTCTCAACGTACGCGCCGTTCTCCACTTAACACTACGCTTGCATCTGTCCCGACACTGCACTGCACGTACGTCCGACCCGTAGGAATGGCACTGCGCATGCGGCAGTCCAGACACAACAGTACGCATGCGCTCCTCCCAACACGGCACTACGCTTACACTACGTCGTCATTACGCATACGACGGGCGCAGGCGCCGCTGGGATCTAATAGGGTCCGTTTCCGGTACGGATTCGGCCTATAACCGCCCGAGGGACGACAACAGACTCAAGGCATTTCCACGTGGCCGCGCGCATGCGTCGTGCTGCCCGCGACACAAAACGGACGCAGTTCCACGCGAGGGCAGCAGAGACCGCGGAAACATCATCTACGACGGGATTGCTTGGGGACCTGCCAATCTGGAAAACTTCTGCAAACCTAGTAAACCTGTGCTAAGTGTTTATGAAGGTCTGTGAATAAATAAATAAATAAATAAATTATCGAATCGATGTTGCTAGGTTTTTATTTTTTCCAGTGTCTCTGATGATGAAAAAAGCTGGTATCAATAGGACAGGTGCGTGCAGTGAAGCCAAGGATTGTTTGTAACAATTAGCAGAGCAACCCAAAAGAACCTAGCAACTTTTACATTAGCAAAGTATTAACAGCTTTCGTACCTGGCCTCACCACTCTGAGATTTCTATCTTCGAGATCAGCATATCCAACTGCAAGCTAAACGTACTACCCTAACAACCCACCACTCTATCACATCCCTGAGCACCACACCCAAATTTCTACTTGCGGCAATGTACTCCTCCAGCCATGTTCATAGCTGGTGTCACCTGGCAGCCAGGAGCCGGTTTCAGGGTTCAGTGAGGCACAAGCTCTCTCCTTTCTGCCACAGCCAAGCTAGGGCTACAGATCACCCCCCACCTCCACCCCCAGCCTCAGAGGGTGACCAGTAGTAGAAGGAGCCCCCCACAAAGCGGCCTTCCCAGTTCCACAGGGAGGAGGCAGTTTTCCTGAAAGGCTGAGAGCTAAATAAAGGCAAGGCTTGGGACAAACCAAGGCTGACAGCTATTTTTTTCTAGCAGAGCAGGAGGAAGATAGTTGAAAGCTCATAAGGAAGCTCTTCGCCTGATCATAAATGCAATCTCTGTCAGCTCCAATGCTAAGAGAACAGGGTTGCAGCTGCCTCCACTCCTATCCAGACCTCAGCAGCTGGCAACAACCCTGCATGCTGCAGAAGACCACCCCAGAAACTCCATCCTCCCCCTGCACTACTCACCCCTGAGCTCACCCCAACATCCCAAAACTCAGAAGAAGCCACTGCCAGCATTGTTCTTGAATATGTATTTTTTTACTGAAAAAAAAATCATTCATAAATTAACAAATACAAAAATGTACAAAGACATGGGTAAATAAATGTAATAACATAAAGGATTGCTTTGTTGAGAAGTGTGTGTGTGTGTGTGTGTGTTTTAAAACACTTAGTCTTCAGTGCAAAAAATGTCCCCCGGCACCTCTTAAAAACGTAACAGTAAGCTCAATAAGCTCAAGAGCAAGGACAGGAAAGACACACTACAGTCTGAAGCCACTTCCGCTGGTGAGCAACTTCAGCTTGTGGCTGTTGCTCACACGTTACCTTCCCTAGACAAGCAGAGCTTTACAAATTTACAAACAGCAAATCAAAAATAAATACTTTTCCAAATTAAACTCCTATGGCTTATTAAAAATAAAGTCAGCATTGAACATGTCCTGCCCTCCATGGGACTGTGATAACATGGAAAGGGCGAACAAGTAGCTTCATTGGATTTCAGCTGTAATATGTACGAGTTCTCCTTGATATGAGAATTTCTACATCATAACAGCACATGTGCTTGACAGTATGTTTTTAACAGTTACACTTACTATAAAGTATCTGACATATCCAATAAGATTAACAGTGCACATTTTAAGGTATTCCACATTTTAAAAAGGGAGAAATTCAATATAATTAGAACAAAAACTATGAACAGGATGTTGCTAAAGGTGAAATGGACTCTTATGCCAACTGTACAGTGCATTTCTGAGCAGAGGTAACATCTCACTTTGTTCAACACAAGGTGCAATGGAGGTCAGATACACTTCAAAGGCTGAGGATTCAAACAAAGGTAGTTAAACACCTACTCACACACACGCATGATTTCCTGCAGTAGTGAACGTAGACAAGTTGAAATACATTCCTTGTTTGAAGCACCATTAAACAAAGAAATTCCTAGCAATGTCTCAAGATTAAAGAAAAGAGGGTTAGGGCAACACAGGTTTACCATCTGAAAAGGATCATGTGAATTAGAGATCAAGATTCAGAAATGGAAGTCTTTATTGCTATATGTGTCATAAAAAAGCAAATCCTCACCTCAGCCTATAAATAACCACACTGAATCCCCTTAGGAAGTGACTTTAAAGCACACGTAAATTCAAAGGATTTAAACCTAAGGTTCCAAACTATCGGCACTTTTCAAGGGCAGGCTCGCTGTCCTCTCATGCTGGCCAGTTAGATCTGCAACACCAGAACTGTTTTCTAACCCTCATTTTCCAGATACAGGTTAGGAATGCTCTGGGCAGTCACTCCCACAACAGATGCATGTGGGGATCACATGTCCAAGAAAAGAATGTAAACTATGAACAGGAAGGAAAACTAAGGTAAACAATGCAGTAAGTTAAAGTACTTCTGAGATTAAATACTCACAAGTGCTTTGTATAAATATAATTTAAAACACAACCCCCAATATATTTACCTTTAAGTTGGGGAAGTCCAGTAAAAATGACTGTATACATGCTGTGTAACCTACAGACTGACTCAGGGCAAGAAGGGGATGGGACAGTCACAGCCCAGCCTGCTGCAGAGCAAGGATGGGGGCAGAGGATTCCAGAGGCTGAATGGGGCACCAGACCAAGCTGTCAGGTTCCTAGTCGTCAAGCTTGCATAAGCTGAACTCACGTGTCCTTCATCTATCCCGTACCGGTGTCTGCAGACAGCCTGTCCACCAGCTGCACTCCTGCCAGTGTTTTCAAGTAGCCAATAGTGGCAACCACATCACTGGGTTCACTCACGGCTTACCTAATTCTCTTCCACAGAACAACCCTCAGATCCCTTTTGCGCCACATGAGGATGGCAGGGACTAGGTGAGCCCCCAGGAGCACAGAGCCATGTCTGCCATTGTGTTGTGCAGAACAGGTGGTGGATCCCATCCCATCCAGCTTCACACTGATCTGCACAGTATGTCACAAACATGATAGAAATATTATTTTCTCTTCCCAGAAGGAGCCACCTCCATGATTTCTGTAAGGAGTGACAACATAGTTGTATTTCTTACCTGCTGCTTTTAATGCTGAGGGCTCTGTCTCACAAATATTAATGCATATGCATAGATTAAATCATGCAAGCATTCTCACTGGTGGAGTAGGGAACAACTTGCACACATACAGTAATGCACACACAAGTGCGTACAGAACTCAGGACTAAGATGAGTGAGTGACCTTATGTAAACCTCTAGCTTGGATTCAAACCTCAGAAGATAATAAAAATGGACAATTTACACAGCATATTTACATTTACACTTCTTTAAGAAGCGATTCTGATGCATATACTTTAAGCAGGTCATTTAAAAAAAAAAAAAACCAAAAAAAAAAAAAAAAAAAAAAAACACCACAGCACAAACATAGAAGAATGGTATCAGAAGTCGTCTGGTCTCCCACCAGGGCAGTTCCAACTGCATTGCTCCCAACACTTGCCAGAGGAAAGAACGTGCCCTATTTGAGCCCGGAGCTGAGGATTGCTGGAGGAATGTGAAGATGAGAGCAGCGGCTCCAACAGCTGTCCTGAAACCCAGAAAGCAAATGACAGGGAACAAAAAAGCCTGTGGAGCTCAGCACATGAGGACCGGGTAGGGTTGGGCCAGCTGGGACAATCTGTGCACACACTTTCAGCCTTATATTCCAAAATACTGTGATCCTTCATTAGACAAAGTATTTTGTCCTCAACAACCCTTGGAAAAGAAAGTCAGGTGTGATGTTCTCTTGTTGAAGGGCAGAACAAAGTTATTTTCTCCCCTTAATATTCAGTTACCAGAGCCAGCTCTGGTGTCAGGTTGACAGTGATGTTCTTATACAAGGCGTCATATGTGACATTAGGAAAGTAGTTCAAATTATTGAGGCCATCCAGAGCTTGCCTT
Source organism: Tympanuchus pallidicinctus (assembly GCF_026119805.1). NCBI lineage: Eukaryota > Metazoa > Chordata > Aves > Galliformes > Phasianidae > Tympanuchus > Tympanuchus pallidicinctus. Next base: position 25,397 of record NW_026294722.1, read on the forward strand.
TCTTTTGACTTCCTCAGCAAGGCATACCTGTTCAGAGAGAAGCAGAGGCCCATGAAACAACGTCACATCGCCTTCTGTGAATTCCTGGCATGCAGGCATTCCCAGCATCACAAAATTCTACACTTTAATAAAGACGCTGTTTGTTCTCCAGTTCTTGCCCAAAGTCTACCTGGGCTCAGGGAAAGCTCCAGCTCCTGGCTGAGGTGGAAGTCCTCACCATTTTTAGGAAACCGGATCATGCACAAAAGCAGATCTAAGGGTGTTAGTCTGAGTGATGAGAAAGGAGATGAATTGTATTTTGGGGAAGGAAACTGCAACAAGAGCAGCTTCAACCAAATTTAGAGGAAACATGATTTAAAAAACAAACAAACAAACAAAAAAAAAAAACAGCAGTCTGGTGGCAGGATAGGACCCAGCCTCCACCTTGCAGTACAGCTATGTTGACACCTAGCTGCACTCAGGGCAAGGGGAAGCCAAGGGGAGTTGGAGCAGGAAAAGTACTAAGAAACAGATAGGCCAGGAGGAAGAAGGAGGCTCTGGGTCACAGCAAAGGAGGATGCGCCTAAGCTAGCCTCAAAGACTTGATAGCATCAGGAAATGTCAGCATAACAAAATGTTTCCATGGGAAAGTGGTAAGGTCACCCTACTTAGGTGGGCAACACCATGGCAGAAAGCAGGAAGGGTAGCCTTCAGAGGAGCTGCAGGCACACTAGGATCCCCTTGCCTTCACATTAATGTGTCAGAGCAGTCCCAGCAGCAGTTTGTCTCTCGTCTTCTTCACAGCTTACAGTTGTTATTGCCCTTTAACAGCTGCAAGGAGCCCTGTACATACTGTAAATTTCGCTAAGGTCTCAGGTTCCTTAAGAGTAATAGTAAAAATCACTTGCCTTCCTAGGAACTGCACTTCTCCTCGATGATGGTGGGGAATTGATTTGTATCTCCCTGTGTCTCCTTCTGGTCGAGTCACTGAATAGCCTGCATACTGCACTCTGCATTGGAAAGGGGAAGAAAAAAAGTCTACTGTTGCACATGCTGTGCTGTGAACACTGCCAGCATGTACAATCAGTGCACTCATGGCTTCTACAGCAGCTTTGCCTTTCCACCAGGCAGATACATTGTGCAAACCCCCCACCTCTGCCTATGCTGTGCCAATCTCAGCACCTCAAGGTATCCAAAGATCAGCTGCGGATTGTTTGACATCATCACCATGGAAAACTGCAAACAAAGCTCATTATTTCACAGCCAGTCTTCCTCAGTTTGTTTTCTATCTGTAGCCTGCAGTGCCACCCACCTGGACCTAAGTCACCGTCAGCCAGGCTGGCTCTGCCCAGCTCAGTTGAGCACAACACATCAAGGATACAACAATGCTATGAGTCTGATGCTGCTCCTAGCATCATGCTCAGAAATTTGAGTTCTTGGAATTTCTGTGCTCCACAGAGCTGGCGGCAGCAGTGTGTTGCACAAAGCTCTGTTGCTACCCCATTACAGGGTTGCAGGACACAGGCAGAGACATACCTGTTCCATAAGTCGTCATCCTCGCCGCCCCAGCCCCAGAAGGCATTGGGGAAACCATTGATCTTCCAGAACTGCTCAACAGTCAGACCGCTCACCCCACCGAAGAACTCATTATAGGGAAGCCTGAGCAGGAGAGAGAGGTCAGGACCAAGGCATCAGCCACCACATAGCCCCTGCCAGAGCTATGAGAATACTCTCCTCCGTTCTCCTTTTAATGTTTTACTTTACACTCCTGCCTTTGATAAGAAAATCTAACACTGCTCCTTATCTATTGCTGCAGTGCAGAGGAAGAACAGTGCTTACAGGTACATGTACTTGTCCAGTTTGGCAGCAAAGTGTCTCGGCATCTGTCCACACCCGTAATAGTTGCGGTCATTTTCAGGTATGTGGTCCACATCATGGAAAATGAGACAGTCCCAGTCCAAGTCCTTCATCGCTTCCCGAAAGCCAACATTGAAGAGCATGGCACGATTGAAGGGCTGAGTACCAGCCTAGAGAACAGAACAGAGGCACCTTCAAAGGGAGTCCCATGCCATGCAAGAGCATTCCCACACAGACTGAGGGAGCTGAAGAGCAGTCCGATCCCCAGACCACTGCTCAGAAAGAAGTGATAACTTGGAACAGACAGATTAGTGGGATTAACCAAAGCTTACATACCAGGAATATACAATAGCAAAAATAAAGATGTGAAAATTACTAGTCAGATACTTGAAGAAAAAAAAAAAAAAATTTAACAATCTTCACTGGCTACTACCCAGAAGAGCAAGGACAACTAAACAAGAAGGCATGTCTACAGAGTAGATGAAGCTGTATAGCTCAAGCAACAGTTCATACGCACATCAAATTACAGCCTGATGTTCCACATTGGTGGAAGCCTCCCAGAGATCACATGGACCAGAGCTGAGCACATCCTTGAGGCCCAGAAGATGCCACAGACACACAAAGGTAATGTGGAAACTGAAAATGCCTGCTTCAAAGATGTCTTAAAAAAAAAAAAAAAATAACAAACTCCTCAAGTGTAGTATTTTCAAGAAATTTGAATGTCTGCTTTATTTTTTAGATTAAAAGCAGTCATTTTGGGACAACATCTTTGCCAATTTTAAGATGGGACAATTTCAACATTGCAACATGAACACCAGAGGTTCAGAAGTTCAGATCTAGCAGGGAGTTCCCTCAGGACACAAAACAGAACTGTGCTGGCAAGCTGCTGCTGCACTGACACCAGAACATACTCACCAGCGCTGCCCATCATGACCACTTACTTGTTCCACGACATAAAACGCAAACTGTAAACGCTGACGCTGCAGCATTGGAATAAGGTGCCTGAAAAGGACTGGAAGATGCTCATAGCGATTGCGGAATGGGATCAGGATCGCCACCTGAGGAGGAAAAAAGCTCATGCTGCAACCCAAGAGCAGCTCCCTGCAGACCCCAAACCAAGGAGATGCCTGCTGGCACAGCATCAGCACTGATCTTCCCTGTATGAATGAGTTGACTCCCACGTAGGGCTGGGCAGCCTGAATGCCTTCCCACCCCCATGTCAGGGCTCTGGTATTCACTTCTGGGGGAATTTCTGCTGATCCTGCAAGGCCTGCAGCCCCCATCCCTGTGCCCCTGCCCAGCAGCACAGAGGCAGCAGCAGGACAGCTACACTGTGCTGTGCCACTCCCTCTGGGTAGATTCCCTGTCACCTCTCCTCCCCAGGGAAACTCCTTCCCACATAGGACAGGAACGTGCTGGATGCTCATCAGTGGGAACCAGGTGGGCAAATTCCTTGCAGCCTCTTTACAGCCTTCGCAGAAATCCAAAGCTGACTCGTGTCATTAACACAGCCATCAGCAGCAGCATTTCTTCTGCAGCTGCTGCAGTCCCACCTCCCAAGAATCCTCACACCCACCACTCTGCAGCACATCAGATATGTAGATTCCAACATCCCCAGTACCCCGTTGCCCTGAGGTGCTCCTCAGTGCCCATTCACCTTCCAGCGAGGCAGGCAGTCGCTCGGCTTCCAGTGGCCTCCCAGCTTGATGGAAGGGTCTTTGGAGAAGAACTGGTGGATGTCCTCCATCGTAATCTCGCTCATATTTACATCAATGGGGCCCTCTGGGGAGGTGGCAGGAGGAGGGGGTCAGGAACCATGCGGTGCCTGCCTGGCCCTGCCATGTCCTCAGCACCAAGCACAGGTGGCTTCTTCTGTCCCAAGACACTGGGGACAACTAAGGAGCCATTTTCCCCTTTCCAGAAACATCTACCTTGCAAATGCTAATTTTCCAATTAATATTGCCTATGCAGGAGCATTACTCCTATATACTGCACCCTGCAGCCTGTGCTCATTTTGCAGTCAGGGAGCTGGAAAAGGGCTGCCCAGCTTCCTAACTGCCTAGCAGCACACAATTCCCCTTTTGTTCGTGTTTACCAGGCAATAGGCAAGCTTCAGGAGGGAGACACGCCTCCAGTGTAGCAGGAATTAATATCTGCAATCATGTAAAAAAAAAAAGATTTCCCAGGAAGGGACAGTTCAGAACAGTGCTATCATTCATCCCTGGAGCACTGTGGGATAGTTGGGACAGAGTTGAACCAGGGTGCTGCAGAGTGCCATAGTGTGCTGTGCCATGATAGGTAAGGGGCACGGAGCTGCTGGGCATGCAGAGTACTCACTCATAGAAGGGAGCCTCTCAGGACAGGTGTGGTTGGGGAAGTACGTAAAATCTTCAGGAAGAAAAGTTGTAGCTTGCAGAAAGGTTTCATTGTGATTCAAGTCAAGAGGATAATCTGGAGAAGTGGGGAAAAAAGGAAAAGAAAGTCTACACCAATTTACCTGTCCACCGTTAGCAAACCCCAACACCTTGAGCACATTCCTAGTGTCACAGGGGTGTCCTCATGAGGCACAAGCCCCTGGTTTGGCACAATGACCCAGTGCCACAGGTGCAGCCTCAGTGCCTTGGGTGAAGCCATGCCAGAGAAACTGTCAGCTTCCTGATTAGACTGTTGCCTTTAGGCATCACAGACAGGTCAAGGCAAAGGGGTGCAGTGAAGAAGAAGCTACTGCATCCTGCAGGGCTCAGGAATACAGGGCCAGCATGGAGCCAAATGCAGATCACAGGGTTCATGCTGAGCTTCTACACCCCAGCAGGCCATAGCCCATTTCTCAAGCATTTCTTCCTCCACTTCCTTTCACCTTCTGGTGAAAGCCCCTGAACTGCTGGCACCTCCAGCTGCTTTACATCTTTGCACAGTTATGAAATTCCACTTTCTATGTCTACCCAGTCATTAACTTTGTATATGCAGCTCCAGCCTACCACAACTTATGTTCCCAGCACAAGAGAAGTTTCCTTTCTGTAGTAATGCATCAGCTGTCATGGGAGGATGCTGCCTCTCCACTTTCTCAGCCCTTTCCAAGGCTTTATCCCTGCAGCAACTACCTTATCCCAGGCAGCCCCATACCCCAAGCCCACTGGGACACTGGAATTCATCACCTCCAACTCCTGCCCTCTCCTCTCTACATATTAGTGATACTGTCTAGATTTTAATAAACAGATTCCCATTAAGCTCATACCACTGCAACATGCTCTCAATGCTTAATTTCATTGACAGAGTGAAACTCAGCTCTTGTTCCTTGCATGGAGTGCTTTGTTTGTTGCTGAAACATGACAGGATCTTCCTGGCTCACTTGCACAGAAATTTATTAATGCATCTACTATAAAATGCTGAAGAAGTCATAAATTACTTCTTCACTTTAATAACGGGGCAAAAAACACAGCAAACCATGAATATAGCAGGCAAAGTAGAAGGACTTTGTCCTTGCAGCTGTCCACTCTGTGCTTTGTCACCTTGCCATTCAGTACCAAACACCACATTTAAGCCACCTGCCTAGAAATTAAAGCTGCAGGGGTTGGAAGGCACACACATCCACAAGCCAGCTCCATACAGAGATGCTGCCTTTCATTGCCTCACTGGGGATGCTCAAAGAACGTTAGTAGCTTCCTGCCCACTGGGTGCTGGGGCAACCAGGAAGGAGCCAGCCTCCTCATGCCCTGAAGCCTCTGCTGCCTTCTGATGGCTTATTTGCCACGTGGCCTGCATGCCCGGCGTGAGTCCCTCAGCTCTCACACAGCAAGAACATTTACATCACCAGATATACACAGCATGCCTGCAGAGATCATGCTGAGGGCTCTGAAAACACTCAGAGAGGAAGATGCTGACCCAGTGTTAGCACCGTAGTTGTGGTCACAGGGCCACATGCCCTGACAGATGCTGCCACAACCACCTGCTCTAACCTCACAGCCAGGGGAGAGCCACACAAGGCTGGTGTATAGCAGATTAGAGCAGAGAGGTTGTCCATCCACATCTGCAGAGCTGCTGTCTGGGCACAGCCAGTTCTTTCGGCAGCAGCATTTCACTGCCCACTTCATAGAGTTGATGGCCAACTTCAGAGAGCTCAGACCCTATGACAGCCCACCAGTTAGAGGTTCACATCACCAAAGCACCCAGTCTCCTTCTCTCTAGTTTGCAGCAAGCTCCTTCCTCAACAGGCATCTTCAGCTGACATTTCCAGCCCCAAACTGAGCAGGAGGGACACAGCATTTTATAAATAATAAGAAGAAAACACAACCCCGGAAGCCATCCTGACCTTTAAAGCTCCCATAGCTCTAGTGACACACTGCAGACTGATGCTGCAGCTCAGCACATGGAGCCAGCGGCAACGTGACTGCGGGTGACATGTGGGTGCCAGGAACGCATCCTAAGTGTCACACCTGCTAGCCCCAGCTCCGGAGCAATGCCTCGTGCCACGTTATATACAAACAGTACACTTCTGTTGCTGCACTGTATTTATAGCAACACTTGGAAGCCTTTCATTAACTGTATGTTAGGGGTGGGAATGGCCTGGGATCCAACGCTGCCTCTTGGATCCCAGTGCTCTACCCACAGTCTGATCAATAGCTGGTGGCAGCTCTCCAGCTAACTCACTGCATTCACCCTGTATTGGGGAATGAAGATGATGAGCACAGGCTCCTCCATGTGTGATGCCAGGACTCTGTGAGCCTGTATAAGCCCAAAAGTTTTGTTTGTTTTCTTTTTGTTTGTTTTGTTTTTAAATCTGAAACCTGATTATAGAATGGTTTGGGTTGGAAGGCACCTTTAAGATCATCTAGTTCCTGCTAAAGGGTCTGAGTTTAAGTGTTTATCCTCAGAGTGATTGAATCTAACATGCTGATGCGCCTGGAAAGCAAAGAAGCTTGCAGCTCAATATCCACTCATTTGAGGCGTATCAAGACTTACTTCTACCCTTTATTTAAGTGAAACATTTGAACTAAAATACACACACATACACACACATATATAAAATAGTCAAAACTCCCACCCTGCATTTATTAACATAAATTATTTCCTTCAAGGAAGAGAAGTTGAGTTCAACCTTATTTCCAATTGAAATGGAAGTTTTATTTAGAATAATTGTTAAAGAAATACCTGAGTCATTCACACTGCTGTTCCTCTTGGCATAGGCACTGCGGACCACCTGCTCATACACCTGAGCTCCTATTGTTCTCATGTTTTCACGAATCATGATACCTTGGGCTTGCATCATGAAGAGGTAGGTGTTCACTGCAAGAAAAGCAAACATATTTCCATGAGCATTACCTGTTGTAAGAAAGTGAAACACAAAACTTTTGAATGCTTTCCTACTGCCCTGAAGCTCCCTGCTGCTGGCACAGCTCTAGACCACACACGCTGGGGTGACCCAGGTTCCATGGAAGTCATGGCATGGGCAGAACACGTTTGCAGCCAGTTGATGAGCTGACCCATCAGCCCAGTTGCCATTGGTGTCAGAGGTTGTATTATGTCTTCTGCTGTGTAAGGACAGGCATTTAATTCAGAAGTGAGCCAAACTAGTGCCTCAAAACAGGCTACATAAACGTGTCTCCTCCTGCTGTCCTCAGATGAAACCCTCCTTCTGCCCATGTCCAACTCAGTGTGTTTCCCATATAAGTAAATATCTCAGAATCACAGAATCATCCAGGTTGGAAGGGACCTCAAGGATCATGTAGTTCCAACCCCCCTGCCTAGCAGGGCCACCAAACATACACATTTAGATCAGGTTGCCCAGGACCCCGTCCAACCTGGCCTTGAACACGTCCAAGGACGGGGCATCCACAACCTCCCTGGGCAGCCCGTTCCAGGGCCTAACCACTCTCCTTGTGAAGAACTTCCCCCTAACATCCAACCTCAATCTTCCCTCCTTCAATTTGGATCCATTTCCCCTAGTCCTGCTGTTGTCAGCCCTTCTGAAGAGTTTACTCCCCTCCTGGGTGTAGGTTCCCTTCAGGTATTGATAGGCTGCAATGAGGTCACCCCGCAACATCTCACCATCTCACTCTATAGCTTAGGTGCTTTTTCATCAGCCTGCTGCAGCCTGCCCCAGCACACTACCACTATAGTACCAAAGGGCCAGCAGCAAAAAGAGCTCATTTAATGCTTCTTCCCAGCCCCTCCTGGCCTGTCCACTGCCCTTCAAATGTGCCAGTGATGGAGGTCACAGGAGTGCATAATGCAAATGCAAAGATTGAAAAAGATGAATTTGCCTCAAAGTTTGTCAGAGTGTATTCCCCAGCAATTCAGCCTGCCCATGGGATGGGATGGGTGACACCAGCACAGCAGCGAGCAGGAGCTGGAGTGTAAAGAGCAGCACAAGGACTAGCAAGGCACACCTCCACCTTAGCCATCACAGTAAGGATTCAAGGCTTGCCACTTCCCTTTCCAAACCCCTAAAGGAAAAATCACAAGACAGGGCACAGCCTCTCCTTGTTTGCTCAAGGCAAGCCAGAGGATAGTTGGAGCTGCTGGAGATATGTACCAGCACCAGGCTGCAATAACAGCAGCCAGGCCCCACCACGTTTGCACTTCACAGCTCACACAGGGCCAGAGTCAGTGCAAAGAACAGCTTGCTGATGATGAACAAGTCATTTAGCTTTCTACTCCATTATGCCTTCTATTCACTACATAAAGTGACATCAGATTTGGCGAAGCACGAAGGAATGGAAGAGACACAAATCAGCATCCAATCCCCACCTAATTTAAGGAACAGGGGGGTTTGTCCAGCGCTGAATGTAGTGCTTGTTTTCCCCATTCCCTAACGGGGGAGATGAAGCATGGCTTCACAGGAGCCCATATGACATGACTTGCTCATTTTGACTTTCATGAAATTGCAGTGGGAATCCTTAACAGATTGTCACAGCCATTACCACCCTCAGGGGAACTCAAGTGAAAACAAGCCTGTCTTTGTTCCAGGCAGCACTGCCCTCTCTGATGTTCACTGCTTTGCTAAGAGGGTCGGAAGCCACGCACCAAAGACCCCACCAGGACCTCACTTCCCCAGCTGATGCCATGGACCCCACACTATAACCCAGTGCCATTATACACACTCATTCCTGTGTCCCAGGAAATCACATTTAAAACACATTATTTGTAACATTTCACTCTTTATACCCGCACAGTGCCCAAATCAGCTCAGTGCAGCTGCCAGGGCTGTACTCAAAACCACACAGGCCCACACTTCCCTTGCTTTTGATTGTAGTAGGAGCAGACTGTAATTGCATAACGCACAACTCAGCTGCCTCCAAGGCCAGAGTCACAGTGCCATCAGCATCATTGTCACCATTGGCTGTAACCATGGCCCCTGCTCTGGGAGCAACATGCATGGCTGAGCCAGGTTTCAGCTAGAAAACAGTTCTCTGCAATGCAAGATATGGCTAATATAATCACATCAGACCACATGGGAAAGTACACTAGCATTCGCTCTTTATTTAATTTGAGCACACAGCACTTCAGAGCACATCCAGAGTGTTTGCAGCCAGGCTACATCACAAAAAGCCGCACAAGGACAGGAGGGGATCTCAACCACCATCAGGAACTCTCCCCACCCCCGCCCCCCACAATGCATTTCCAGAAGACCCTGATTTATGCACATAGAAAACAAGCAATATTCAAAAATCTGTTTGCCCAAGTGATTGAGGTAACATTATTCTCATTACTTTAAGGAACAAGCCAATCCTGCTGGGATGACAGGGTCACAGCAGCACCCAGAGACCTGCACCCTCCAACCCACATCTCAGTGAGAATACAGAAGGGGTGGGGGGGGAAAACTGGTACTCAACAACCCTGGGGCAGCAACATCAGAGAAGTCCAATTGCAGAAATAAGCACTGAAGTCTTACCCTACTCATTTATTAGCTGGTATTTTCAGAACACTTCTAATTAAGAAACAGCTGGCTCCCTCATGGAAAATTAATTTCATTGTGATAACACATACAAGAAATGACAGTAGAGCAATTTCTAGCACAGCAGTTTGTTTGGGAGAGTGCTGAGCATGACCCAAGCCAGCTGGAAACACAAGTTTGGGTCCGAGCCGCTCAGGCCCTGTTCCTGTTCCCAAAGGACCAGACTGTCCCCAGCTCAAGGACGGCAAGATCCCAGGAAGAGGGACCAGATGGATACCAGCACTGTGTCTCCGTAGTGGTATGAGCACCCAGGCTTTGAGGAAGAAGCAGTGCATCTGTCTCTGTATGGAGATTTACAGTTTTCTGTCACAGTCAGCACTGAGGAGTTGCTCGGGGGTTCCTTTCCTTCCAGATGTAACAAAACATATGGTCAGCCTGGGCCCTGCCCTTGAAGCAAGTGCTGGAACAACAAAGCAATAAATTCTAACCACACACACAGCTCATTTGGCACCAGGAGAGCACATAAAGCACTAGATTCATACAGCATCAGACACTTGAGGTGAGAAGGAAGATCTGGAAAGCCCCAGGGCACTGTCACAAAGCTCCTCCAGCAAATCCCAATACAGCCTCATCAGCAACATAAAGCAGTTTTCAAACCACACTCACCTTACACTCAGCCTCTAAGGAAAAGGTAGTTACGATAGACAGAACCTCTAAGCACATTAATGAGGAAGATAGGCAGCACAGCATCCCATGGATAACATACCAGGAGACCTAAGGCTCCACTAGCCTTCCTGTGCAGCAGCACTGTATTCCCAAGTATACAGTGCCAAAACAATTGAATAAGAGGTTCTGATTAGTTTTGTATAATTTAATTTTAACACCAACACTGCAACTTACCCCTTTGCCTATAAATAGCACAGTAAGGAGTTACTTGATAAGTTAAACGGCTTAAGAATTAGCAGGGCAGCAGTACCTATCCGGTAATTACAGAGCAGTGTTCCCAACCTGGCTGGTTACCAGCCCTCACACGCACCAGGCAAGGGGGAAGATCAGAAACTGCAGTGGTGCTTGACCCAATGTTTGGAGTTTGCATCTTGAAGTGGCAAGAAAAATTTTAAAAACTGTGAAGCATGAGGAAGCCAGATTATTCTAACAGTCCCTAGGTTCTTAATCTAGACATTAAGAGAGCAGCTTTACTGGTAGAGCCCCAGGCCATTGTTCACTGCCTGCTCCCTGCACACACCCCATGGGATCCACTCCTTGTTGACTGTGGGGCAGCCTGTACAGCTGGCCCTGATTTTCTAAGGACACTGATAATCGAAGGCATTTGTTACCTTATCAAGAATCAGGTAGCCTTGGAATACCAAACATGTTTGATATTGTTTCTCTCCCAGAGAATGACCTCGTTAGAAGTATTTCATCCTGCTATCCGTTAAATTACTGAAAGCTCACCAGAGCCATCCCATCGTATGCATGGCCTGTGTGATGCTTTCCTGGCTACCAGCAGGGTGCAGAACACGGGAGTCAGTTTGGTGAGCCCTGTCACATGCTCCTAATAAAGAACAGCTTTTGTCACCCGCTCCTGTACTGCCCCCTAGAGTGCCCTAACACCCAGGAACATCACACTTGCCAGCAGCAGTGCTGCTCCAACAGCATCCTGAGAAACCCCAAAACCTTAGCCCAGAAGCAATATGAGTTAAGTGCCCCAGCATCATAAACCAAGTTTATACTAACCTTCAGTGTTGGGAGCAATGCTCTGTAACAAAGTTACATATTAATCTCAGTTAAGCAGCAACTATGCTGTTGTTCTGCTTATAAAGAAGCAAAATTGCTTCTTCACAGGTTTTTTGATATATAAGGCAAAGTATTCGCAATAGACCAACAGTCATATATAGACTACAGAACTCATCCAATTGGTGAAGGAGATCTCTGGCTGTGCAGCGCTCCCTCGTGAGAAGTAGCCTAGGTCCAAGAGATGTCCTCTCTTCAGTGGCTAGGCTTTACACAAGCCCAGGGTAGCTCCACCCCTTCTGTGCCCATGGGGAGCACAGGCACAATTTCCTTGTGCCAGCGACACCCCTTCACTAGGTGCTCAATCATCAGTTCAAGCAGTGACCTAGCAGCTCCTCTACAGCTGTTCAGTGAGTGAGCTCAGCAAGGGATAAAGGGGACCTGGTTCAGAATCAAGCAAGGGGCAATGGGAACATTGCCTACAAGTAAAATCTCAGCCTGTGAGGGAACAGGGAGCTTACAGCTGCCACACTCCCATCCATCAGGTTTTGCTGTTCTATACCAACAGGAAAAAGAACTGATACAAGCTCAGCCTGGGGCACACACTGTGAATCATAGAATCGCAAGGTTGGAAATGACCTGCAAGATCTTCTAGTCCAACCACCCTCCCATTCCTATTAGTACCACAAGCTACTAAACCATCTCTCGTAGCTCCTCATCCAGACGCCTCTTGAACACTGCCAGGGACGGTGACTCCACCACCTCCCTGGGCAGCCATTCCAGTGCCTGACCACCCTCTGAGAGAAAAAGTTTCTCCTCATGTCCAACCTAAACCTCCTCTGGTACAACTTCTGGCCATTTCCTTGGGTCCTACTATTTGCCTGGGAGAAGAGACAGACCCTTTTTCATCACAACCCCCTTCAGGAAGTTGTGAAGTGCAGTGAGGTCTCCCCTGATCCTCCTCTTCTCCACACTAAACAGTCCCAGCTCCCTCAGCCGCTCCTCATAAAACTTGTGCTCCAGACCCCTCACCATTTCGTTGCCCTTCTCTGGACACGTTCCAGGGCCTCAGTGTCTTTCTTGTAGTGAGGAGCCCAAAACTGAACACAGCACTCGAGGTGCGGCCTCACCAGAGCTGAGTACAGGGGATGCTCACCTCCCTGCTCCTGCTGGCCACCCTGTTTCTAATGCAGGCCAGGATGCCGTTGGCCCTCTTGGCCACCTGGGCACACTGTCGGCTCATGTTCAGCCGAGCACCAACCAACACCCCCAGGTCCCTTTCCTCTTCACAGTCATCCAACCACTCATCCCCAAGCCTGTAGCGCTGCATGGGGTTGTTGTGGCCAAAGTGCAGAACCCGACACTTGGCCTTGTTAAACCTCATCCCATTCACCTCGGCCCAGCAATCCAGCTTATCCAGATCCCTCTGCAGGGCTTCCCTGCCCTCAGGCAGATCAACACCACCCCCCAGCTTGGTGTCATCTGCAAACTTACTCAGGGCGCACTCAATGCCTTCATCTAAGTCATCAATGAAGATATTAAACAAGATGGGCCCCAGCACCGACCCCTGGGGGACACCACTTGAAACAGGTTGCCAGCTGGACTTAATCCATTGACCATCACCCGTTGAGCACGGCCCTCCAGCCAGTTCCTTATCCAACGGGTAAAACTGTCCAAGCCACGGGCAGCCAATTTCCGCAGAAGGATACTGTGAGAGACCCTGTCAAAGGCTTTGCTGAAGTCTAGGTAGACTACATCAACAGCCTTTCCCTCATCTACCAGGCTGGTCACCCAGTCGTAGAAAGAGATGAGGTTGGTCAAACACATCCTGCCTTTCATGAACCCATGCTGGCTGGGCCTGATCCCGTGGATGTCACACACGAGCCATGTGATCTCTCCCAGGAGGATTTGTTCCATGACTTTCCCTGGCACTGATGTCAGGCTGACAGGCCTGTAGTTTCCCGGATCCTCCTTACAGCCCTTCTTGTAGATGGAATGTGGATGAGCTTCCCATAATCCCAAAGTGTCATCCTGCTTGCACTACACTGGGACCACCCCTCATCACCTGGGGACTCTTTAGTTGCCAAGAAATTGCAGAGTACAGCTCCACAGACCAAATGACCACAGAGGATGAGCACTGGGAGTGACACAAAACTATCATCCCTCTTTCCCCACAGAAACTTGAAGAAGGTCACACAGCAGCAACAGGTGTTTCCGCAACGCACACACCTGTTTACCAGGGATCTGGAACACTCATTAGTTAATAGAGGAAGTAGGGCTGCAAAACAAACAAGACACACAGACTGAGGCAGCCTCCCCACCATATTCCTGCTCTCCCTCTGCAGCACTTCCAACCTCCGTGCTGTGAGGGAGCAAACCAAGAGTTGTCCAAAAGGGATCAGCAGAGACTTGTCAGCTAGCTAGCAAGCCTGCTGAGGGCCTTGAAACACCAAAAGTAGCCTGAAGTAGGTTGCATGGAACTACAGCCACAAGATATGCAGTGTGCTTGCACTGGAAGAGAACCAGAAGCACAGGCATCTGCTATTTGAGAACAGTGCAAGTCAATTCACCTCAAAGCAGAAGCAGTATCTCTTTCCTCCATAGTAGCCATCAACTCACCTCCATGCTGCCTACTTTCTACCTCTCAGATCATACTCATGGTCACCTTTACAGAGCTGGAGCCATGCACCTGCAGCTGCCTCACTTCTGCAGAACAGCAGGACAGAGAGAGGTTACTGGAATATACATACATATTTTTCTTAATAACAGTGAAGATTATTTGAATAGCCAGTGTATTGTAAATTGTTTGCTTAACACAGTTGGGATACCTTTTCCCACAGTGAAGGCAGCACACACATTTACAGCAGTGACTGCACACACAGGTACAAAGCTGCCAAGAGCACTGACACCTCCTGGAACAACAACAAAAAGATTAACTGTCCCTTTCTTGCAAGGTTTTCACCCAGAACCGCTTCCCCTGCTGGTTCGGAGAGACCCTGAGTGCACAGTCTATCTAACAGAGGATGGAAAAAAAGGCACTGAACACACCTCTATCCACTTGTATCAATAATTCTATCCTTTCCGGCCTGCACAGAAATAAATACTGCATGGTAGGCTTGATGCTAGCATTGCATCCAACACTGTGCTACTGCCAGGGACCTGGTGGCAAGTACAGGCCCTTGGGGACTCCAACACTTTCAGCTCCCAGTTCAGAGCAATTGGGTTTGGTGGGGCTGCCTGTGAAAGCTCTGAAGAATGTTATCTGCCACAAGGACACAGCAAGCTCACAACAAATATCAGCTGCTCATGTAGAAGGTAGAAGCCTGCATGCCAGCAGCCTGCAAGCATGAAGCTTCACATGTGGGAAAATAGTTTCAAACTAAAAGTGAGAAAAGGAAAACACCCTCCCTAAAGTTCATCACAACACTGAGCAATTATCATCTCCGTGCCCCTGCATCCCTATCACTGGGAACTTTTCCTATCTGATTTCATATTTGGTCAGTGATGTCTGATATGTGCCTGCCAAGCTACTGGGTTTCTGAAACAGAAGCCATGGGGCCATAGACACATGATGGTCTTGCTCAGTAGCTGGACTCCGGACCAGCACATTCAAGGGCTTTGATTCATTTCAAATAAGGAATGAGCTTAGCCCTTCATTAAACACATAGCATAATCCACCCAAATCTCATTAGCCAAGAAGCCCAGGGCTTGTCTCATTAGCTGCGGGTGACATTCCATCGGTGAGCACAGCCCCACCAGCACCAAGCATTGGACACAACGTTCACCCCTGCTGCTCCAGCACTGTCTCATGAACTCAGGGCACAGAAATCCATAAGCTTCTTTTGCAAGGCTCCCTAAGTAATGAGGGGAAGCAGCCCTGAGAGGTGACTGCAGGACAACAATCAAAGCACTGCCCTGGCAGGAGATACCATTGACCTCAACCACAGGAGGAAAAAGAAAACAAAACACCACAGCATGGGCTAGGGGAGACCTGCTCCTGAGGACACAGCAAGTTTTTATTTGAGCCAACAGAAAGTAAATAACACAGGAATCAGCACAGCTACCACCTATCCCAGGTACCAGACAGGGATGTGGGACACACTCAGCAGCAGGGCTGACCCCAGAACAGCAGCCCCTGCTGAGCCCATCAGATCCCTGCTGCATCTGTGGCTCCCAGGCTGCATGCAGCAGCAGCATGTTCCCACAGCCATGGTGAATTTACCCACGCAGACACATCATGGGCCTTCTGTCTGCACAATTACCTTAAAAAGCTCAGGCAAGGATCCTGAAGGAATGCAAAGAATTTAAAAAAAATATATATAGGCTTAATTTATGAATAAAGGAAAAGAATAGTGGCTTTAGGCACAGTCCTAAAGCATGTTCTCAGGCAATGCAAAAAAAAAAAAAAAAAAAAAAAAAACACCCACAACCTTCACAGGATTTCTAAAACAGAAGCAAATATGAGATCTCCTTTAATCAAATGCTACACAGGAAGGCTCAGCAGAGAAAATCTGTTCCTGAGCATGTGGTGCAGCTGGTGCAATAGAAATCATCTTTTTGGCATTTGTATCTTCAACCAGAGTCAAGAAAGAGCTGCCCGCAGAGTAACAATGCATGATAAATGACATACAGTTGATCACTGCAGGGGCATTTCACTGCTTCAGAGGCTGCTGCTATAACAATCTTCTCTGACTCAGCAGCTGAAAGGGATGCTGGGAAGGAAGCACCTTTAAAAAAAAAAAAAGTCATGCATTATTAATATGAATGCTGGCAGCAAGATACCAGTTGGAAAAACACTGAAGGGGAAAAACATGACTGCAGAACAAGAGACAGAGCTGCATGTGTTGGAGCATTTCACACCACCCCAGCAGTGAGCTCTGGTCAGGTTGGCTGCCACTGCCTTTACACATGCTGCTGGAGCCATAGCCAAACACCCTCCCCCAGCTCCTTAAGACTGGGAGTTTGGGAGAGGAACCTCACATGCACAATCCCCTCCAGATGGTTGCTGCAGTCCCAGATGGAGTAAGCAAACACAGCAAATCTTGGATATAGCTCAGGTGACCTGACACTTCGGTTTGGGGTTTACCTGCTCTGGCATATGGCCCTTCTATTTGCCTGCGATTCATGCATCAGCCAATACTTTTTCTCATTTGTTTTCTGGGCTGTCAACTCGCACTGACTAAGCTGCGAGCCCTGCCACCTGCATCAAGTCAGCAGCAGTGATACAAGACAAGGGGTCCTGGTGTAACATGCCCAGCTGTTTGCATGACACCACACAGCTCAAGCCCAATGCCCCAGTGATATCCCAGGCACCATGTGCAGGAGCACTGCAATGCTTTCCTGCTTTCAGAAGTCAAGTGAATCAGTTAATTCCTGCCTACCTGTTGCACTGCAGTATTTGTTTTCCTGGTCTATTCTGTATGCTTTGTTGATTTTTTGGTTGCTGTTGTTTAAGAGCCCAGAGGCACCTTGCCAACATCAGCAACCATGTAGCTAATTCCAAATCCTTGTGCAAGATGCAGCATACTCACAGCCACTGGTGAAAGAAGGCCCTACACCCAAGGACTGCACAATTCTGAGGGCAGACACTGTGTCTGCACGGCAACCCATTAGACCTTCAGCAGGAGCACACTGTCAGCACATCAGAGCATTTAAAGTTCCAGTGCAGCCCAGTCTTCAGCCTCTCCAACGCAAAGGAGGCAGGCAGGTGCTGTGCCAGGATTGAAGAGACCCTTCTGACTATTTGTTTGCTAATAGTTTTCAAGAGAAACCAATCAATAAGCTTGCCATAACTCCCTAGATACGTAAACAAGCCCTGGCAGAACAACGCCCACACCACAACATGACAGCAGCACAAAGGATTTTTCCACCATGTTTGCTTTTTTCCTGTTAACAAATGTGCAGAGACACTCTCCATGCAGAAATACTCCAGCCTTTACATCTCAGGTCAGGAAGACAGAGAGAGAGGAGAGTACAGCTCTGCAGGCATTGCACAGCATCAGCACAGCAGCACGCTCCCCTTGCCAGGCAGGGATTCAGCCCTAAACCAGCACCACATGGCTGCATCCCCACTCAGCCAAGTGCTTCCAGCCAAAACACAGTTAAAGCAGCTACTAACCCCCTTGCAGTTTCTCTGTATCTGAGGTTTGATGTTGGAGCTCAAACCAGGCTATCATACAGCTGCAGTACTATTTACAAGGACTGCCACAAAAGATTACTACAGCTCTGACTTCATACAAAGTGTGATCACTATGCAGTGGATGAATGAGTCCACAATCACTACAAACACAACAAACCTGCCACAGCTCACTTGATCAGTATAGGTTTAAACAACACCAGAAAGACCCAGAAAACTCTTTTTGTAAGTAAACACAGGGCTCTGTACTCTCCCTGTCACTCCTGCCTTGTGCCCAAGCCCACAAGTGCATTTCCCACCCTTCCTGGGCCCAGCCAAGCAGCAGATAGAATGTCTCCAGACATAACCCTAACCCTAACCCTAACCCTAACCCTCCTAATCCAGGAGGATTCTCCAATCCTCCTGCCATGCACTTAACAGCACCCTCCAGATTTCGGATCTACCTTTCCTCTAAAAATAATAGTGGCTCTGAAGCAATGCTAAACACCCTGTGTACAGCTGGAAGAGTAGCACGGTTAGGATGGTACTTCACAGGTATTATAGTTGGAAAGATTATCATGGTGAGAAAGAAACAATCAAGGACGAAATGCTTAACCATACCCAAGGATCTAGGCTCACAGTGGAAAACTCTAAAAAGGAGGGATCTCCAGAAAAAAAGATCCTTCCCCAGAGGTTGTCAGCCCTTAAATGGGGTCTAGGAGGTGTGGAGCCTGTTGATCACACAGCTGAATTGCCTTCACCTGCGCTCCCAGGGCTGACCCAGTCCTTGCCTCAGGCGATCAATCACTGGTTCAGGCCATGACTCAAGAGCTCATATACACCCTGCCACTTGCTAAAGTGCTAGATTTAACAAACACAATTTAACATTCTCTGTTAAAACATATATCCAAGATTTTACTTTTTAAGGAGAGGTGAGAGCCTCAAAACACACATTAACCACACTAATATACTGATGCTCACAGTGCTGCCAGACAAAAATACAGCCAGAACAACCTGAACGCAAAGAAAAGCTAAAATGGAAATAAACCTCACAAAAACAAACTAGCACAGTTTTTGTCAAAGTAAACACATCCTATTGCAATACTACTACTTTAAAAACAAAGCTGGTGAGGAAAAGGTTTCTTTTGCCCTGTGGAGTTTTTCTCCTGGGTTTGCAGTCTCAGTGCTACTACAGCAGGGTTCTGCAGAGCTGATGCCATGGGGTCCACCTTGAGGCCCTCATGAGTTCAGTGCATGCAAAGACCCCATACACTGTGTGGATATTAAAATGCACCAAAATGGACAGCTCTGACAAGCAAGGGACAAATAGCTCCCCACAGCCTCAACTCCATTCCCCAGGGGAACACATCCTAGGGGATGCTGGCAGAATTCACGCAATTAAAGAGCACACCTGAGCCAGCAACTCAAGGTACAACACAGCAGGACGAGAGGTCTCCTCTCCATCCTGAAGCTACTTGAAGTGACTCGGAGCCTGTTGAAACTAGATGGCTTCCCAAGCCCACAGTGGTCAGATTTCCTGGAAATCCAGGCTGGCAACACTTTTGTTCTAAGTGTTCATCCACTGCATATCACTGAAGTTCTGACACAATTAATTCACAGGAATTAACCTAGAAGGCTTTGTGACTTTCACGAGTCATGCTCACTATAGCAATTGGACACATCAATACAATGAGAAAGGCGTTACAACAGAGATGTGATGACAGAAGGACAGCATGATAAAAAGGTGCTATAAAGGAAGGGAAGAAGATTGCTCACCTGTATCAAAAGATTCTAGGTTGATAGGGGAAAGCCTCACCAACAAGCGATCTCCAGAAAGAAATCTTTCCCCAGTGGCAGTGAGCTCTGAAACGAGGTCTAAGAGAGGTGCAGCCAGGCTCCACCCCTTCTGCTCACACAGCTGAATTGCCTTCACCTCTGCTCCCAGGGCTGACCAGGTCTTTTCCGTTGCCATACACTCACAGAAACAAACCACTGAAATGTGAACTACTCTCGCATCACAGATTTAATCCAGGCCACATGCTATTGAAACTCGTGCCCTGTACAAAGGTCTGGAGCAATTCCCAATAAGCTTGGAGGAAGTAAAGCCCAACTCAATTACAGCTTACCTACAAAGGTAACAAACTTTCACTCAACTTAAATTCTCTGCATTACTTTCCTAAAACAGATTCGGGAAAGAAAAAACTTGCACAGATCCAATTTCAAGAAGATTTTAATAAATTAAAATAGAGGCCCCAACTTCTGAAGAAGGAAAAATTAGAAGCAGCCACCCGTGTACTAGGCCTCAGACCTTTCTCTTTCCAGGTATCTGGTGATTACCTGCAAAGGGTATTAAGGGCATGGTTTAAGAAGTTCCTACTGGTGATGTGAGAGTTATCAAGATGAAAGAGAAGTACAAGCATCTTGGAAGAGTCTTGCACCTGGAAGTAGTAATATAGAATTTCCTTGCTTTCCTGGTTCCTGTTATACAAGCACAAAGCCAACAAGGAAAGACACTTTTAGTAGATTCATATGGGTCAACTGTAATGTGAAAAGCCATGACAGCCTGAGAATCTTACCACAGCTCTTTGAAGCACCAGCAGCCCTCTGAATGAATTCCAGGAGCACAAGCCTCCCAAGTTCGATTAAGGAGAAGCAGCTTTTAGAGGCAACGCCTGTGTGGCAGCCACCACTTGCACCTGCGTCCTTCCAGCCCAGTCTCTAGGCTGCAGGCAGAGTTATCGAGCAGGCTGATCCCTGTCAGATCTCAGGGAGGCCTTACTTATTCCAAAGATTATTTCAGTGCAACTGCTCATAACTAAATCAAAGCCTGCTCCCAGCCCCATGCAGCTTACAGCCCTCCACATCAGACAGGCTGCAGCATGAGGAGCAGCCCCCGTCCTCACGGGACAGAGGCACAGTAGCAGCCCCATGGCCACTGCATCTGGAACAGCCCTACCTGGCCCTGAGCTCAGCCAAGAGCAGAACAACTGGTGCTTCACAGAGCTCGCAACAGCCACAATGAGACAGACCCACATAATAATCCCATTTGCACCACAAACTAAAGCTTGTTAACACCAAGGAACAGTGTGGGGCAAAAGGGGACCTGGCTGCCTCTGTGCAAGCCACTCAGCGCCCAATGGCTTCCTAAGAGGACATTGTAGGCCCAGAACCAAGGACATGAGTTCTTGCAGTGCAGCTTGAAGAAGGAAACAGTCAAGCATTTTATTTGTGTTCTATTTTTTGTTCTGTTTTGTGTTATTTGTGAAGAGATGCTGAACGCTGACATTGGATTGCTCTGGAAAAATCTGTGGTGACAAAAAATTTCAACTTCATAGGTGAAGCCTTGCTTAGGGACGTAAGTGAGGAAACACCCCAGGCACAAAATTAGCCAGAGACACACAAACAGTAGTCCCAAAAGCTCTAGGCTCCCACTAAGTGCCAAGTGTAGCTCCTGCCCACAGGTGCTGAGCTCTCCCACTCATGCCCTCAATGATTCCAAACAAAATTCGTCCTCATGTTTCCATCATGCACAGCAAAGACTCAAGTAGTCAAGCGTAGGCCACTGCCACTCAGCCTGGGGCACAGGACAGCAACATGTAATGTCGATGGGGAAGTGGCACCTGCTGGCATCTGAGCCAGGCTTTACCTACAGAGCACCAAGAGCCTTTTTACTGCTTCTCCAGCCATCAAGCATCTCCCTCCATCAAGCTCCTCACCAATATGCTGAGACAGCACCTAGAAGTGCAACTATCCCAGTTTTCTCCTGGCACTGGGAACACAAGTACTCCAACACAAACCTCAGCAACTCCACAGCATTTTCCCCCCAACTCATCCCCATCCAGAGCCTGCACCAGATGTTACGGACACCTCTGCTCTCTACCAAGGTGACTGTGTCCTCACATAGAGAGACTCTGCACATCCATCACAGCCACTAGTTCCCACCTGGCCCTAGGACAGACTGCCCTCAGCTCTTTCTGCTCTTCCACAAGCCAATGGTTGCTGTAGGAGCACTTTTTTCATCAGCTTAGAACAAATTAAAGACCCTTAAGACTGATTCAAAACCATACACAGCTTCCTCAGCTTCAGGTCCCATTTATTTGGGCTATTTTTTTAAACTAAGGTATGACCAAGAAGTGGGATTAATCACATCTCAGCCTGCACTGGGCTCTCTGCAGACAGCCATCCCAGGGCTAAGGCCTTATACCACGTCTGGTACTTCCCCCATCACATACCATTTGCTCAATTTATTGAGGTCTGCAGCACTGTTCACATCTTATGAGGACAAATAGCTTTTCTTTCAAGTTCTCTTTATCATACTGGCCTAAAAATCAGACTGCCTGCAAAAGCAGCAGGATGATAAGCACAGCTGCCCCAGGAACACTGGTCTGGGCTACCACAAACTGTTTTTGGCTGAAAGTTGGAGGGGGATGCAGGGAAAAGAACAAACAAGAGCCAGACCTTCTGACTCATCTATCTCCCTGTCAGGTGACAGAACAGCACTAACATCCACATGGACGACCTTCAAGTCTCTACTTCATCTCTTAGCATCTCAGATGGTGAAAGTACAGGGTGGAATGTGAATGTGCTAGCTGTTGTCCAAGCAGGGAAAAGTTCTGAGAAGACAGCTGGTTTTACACCAAATTTTATATTCTATGGCATCTCCAGGAACACTGCTCAACCAGAACAGTACAAAGTGGATGAGACAATGTAACACCACAGCCCTCAGGACAGATATCTGTGTGCCCTGCACAGGACCATGGGATGCATCTGTGGCAGCACAGCCACAGAAACACCAAGCAGCACTTGGTTGGGGGGGGGGGGGCACATGACATCACCTGTACAATAACATCCTCAGTCAGATGCATGAGAGCCATTTGACCACTCTAAAGCCAATCCACATGACAGCTGCCAGCGCATAAGGACAGCAAAGCCCTGGGCCACCAAGCCTCAGGCCTGGGACAGTAGTCCCAGTCAGGTCACCCTGAGAACAAGCATCCCTGCTCACATACTTCACATACTAACAGCACCCCACTCTGCCCTGCAAAAGGCTCCCAGAACCCAGGGGCACCAGTGGGACATGCTCTCTAAATAACGATCACTTAAGCCACATTGAGTAACATGCATGAGTCTCCCAGTAATGTCCGAACTCAGGACGGCACGAGCAATATCAATGACATTTCAAGGAGAAAATTCCATTTGCAGGATTTTTATTTCTTTTAAAATAAATACCCTTTCAAAAGAATCGTCACTAAGCGCTGACTTGAAGGCCACGCTGACCGTGAGCCTTGGCTTCTCGCAGAAACGCGATACACAGTGCAAACACAACAGTTGCTTTCCTAGGCATCAGTATCCCCGCCCCCCACGAACGGGCACAGTCCTGCAGGCAGCGGCGCGCGGTGCTGGCCATCTCAGTAGGCTGCCGTTCCATCCACCCTTCAAGTATTGTATACAGAAAAACAGCGACGAGTACCCATCCTTCTAAAATACATAACTCTCATCTTTCTGTTTTGCAAAAAAAAAAAAAAAAAAAAAAAAAAAAATACGGAGAGTTTTGATCGCGAACACTCAGACGTCTAACACATTGCCTCTTCCCAAGTATGAGGCAACCGGTGGGCTTGGGGCTATCTTCCCAGCTCCAACGAGATCAGCACACGTTCGGATCGGGCTCCGTCCGCCAGCCCAGGACAACCAGCCCCGGCCCGCACCTCCCGTGAGTCACGGGAACGACCGCGCGTGCCCGCGGCGGAGGAACGAGCCCGCTCCCACGCACACATCCAACGCGATCCGGGGGGAACCCCTCCCCCGATCCGGGCTTTTTCCAACGCCAGCGGCAAGCGGGGGCGCGTAGCCCGGGGCAGCGCAAAGTGGGGTACCAAGAGCACCGCACCCCGCTCTGGCCCTCGAGGAATGCTGCAGCAGCCGTTCCGCATTACTCAGCATTTCGAACGGAGAAGCTCCTTGGCTCCACCACTTACCGATGCCCGGCGCCACATAGACGAAATAGAGGAAGGAGGAGGACAGCGAGAAAAGGAAGAGCACGGCCAACAGCGAGCGCCGAGGCAGTAGCCGCCAGGCACCGCGGGGGCCGCGGGGCCACCGCATGGCCGATGTGCCGCCGCCCTACCGCTCACATGCGCCGAGGCCCGGCGGGAAGGGCTGCACCGCAGCCGCTCCAAGCCACCGCCCGCGCCCAGCGCCGCCGCATGAAGGAGCCACAGCCGCGCGGGGCGGGGCGGGGCGGGGCGGGGCGGAGCGAGGACCGGCTGCGAACTCCGGCCCCCTCTGCAGAGTACGCGGCTGGGAGGTTTCCTCGGCAAGGGACGACGTGCGCAGCCCGCCCCTCCCTCGGTTCCCGCCAATAGCTTCCCCCGGGAAACAGAGGTGGCCCTAGGACAGTCGGTAGGAGCCCCACGACACCAAGATGCTCGGACGATCAGCGGTGGCCTCGATGCCAGAGCTGGCCTTGAGGCAGACAGGGTCTTGGGGCACCCTAGTGGGGTTCTGGGACACAGAACGCCAGTGATGGCACCCAAACACCAGTGATGACCATGGGACAACTGATGATAGCTTGATGATGTGACAACTGAGGATGCCTAGACATGGTCCAGGGATACGGGGATGGCCTCAGAATATGCAGGCATTGTTCTGCAATGCACAGTAATGGCTCCAGAAAATCTGAGATTGCCTTCGAACACCTGGGCATGGTCCTGGGATACTGCTGATGGTATCAGAATGCAGCACTGGCTTTGGATGCACACCTATACCCCTGGAACACCCAGCAATGGCCATGTAATACCCAGTAATAGAGCCAGGGCACCCAGCAGCAGGAGAGTGAGGGCTGAGCACCCAGCCCAGGAGTGGACAAGTGCCAGGTGCTGTGCAGACAGTGCCACGGGACACAGCAACTCCAGAGTCTGCAGCCTGGGCAGGGGCTGGTCACAGATGGGGGAAAGGGAAGAGCAGGCAAAGACAGCATGGTCAGCACAGCAATCAGCGTTAGCAGCAGTTGGCAGAGTGGTTTGTTCAAAAGTAATTAAGTACTTTTGCATATATTTGTAGCAGCTCCTCCACTGTTTGTAGGAGGAATTGGAAAGAGACACAGAGATGCCTGGAAATAAGAAAAGGAGAAAGAAGTGTTCTATTCCCATCTGGGGAGCCAGGAGAAGTAGCTGCCAGGGCCCAACCCAGCCCACAGAACAGAGCAGACTGTGCTGAGGGGTAGGAGCTGTGTCCACGTTTGTCTCCACATCCTGGTCATGAGCTTCTTTCTGGCAGGAAATAGGGGCTGCTTATCTCAACTTCTGACTTTCAGGCCTGACCATGATTGCCTGGCTGTAGGCTGTGCAGGCAGCATAGGGACAGGTGCTGGAACTGGGGATTTCTGTGGGTGAGGCTATGTCCTACTGGGAAGGATTCACCTCCCTTCCAATAACATGTACAAAAGGCAAAGGAAGAAAACAGTTCCCACATGAGACAAATAAGAGAGAAGTACCTTCATGTTAGATGCGTGAATTCACAGAGGAGGGAGTAGATGAAAAAAAGAAGATACAATAAAAATTAGTTGGATTAGCAGAAAAAAAAAATATATGGAAATCTCTCTTTAAAAGATGAGGCATTAATTTTCTTAATGTGACAAGGCCCAGAAGAATCTTGAAGACAGGTGATCTCCCAGAGACAGGAGCCTGAGAAGGCAAGCAGAGATTTCCTTGAAGAAGCTGCAGGAGCTATATGAACTTTGGGAACAAGGAAACATGCACTCCTTGTTTTCCAGAATCACCACCTTCACTGAAATAAATTAAGTCCTGAGCCCTGTTAGTTGCTGGGAGCCCACAGTATTGCAGCAGGACCACATAGCTAAGTGCTGGCTGGATCTGCTGTGCTCTCAACAGCTTTCATCCAGCTCTTAAAAGGATGCCTCAGGAAAGGAAACCTAGGAAGATTTATTGGGCTTTTTTTTTAATTTGTCTGAAGCAGACATAGACAAAGGTGAGGTGTTGTCACAGTCAATAACCTAACCTTGTGATTGTATTTAACTAGCAATGACACTGCTGGAGGAGCCAACCAGGGACAGGCTCCAGGCACAGCTGCTGGAGGCTCAGGAAGGGAAGAAGTCAGAGCCCTGCAGCTCTGCCCGACCTTCACGCCTTCTCCCAGTCTGCCTGGGCCCAGGTCAGCCCTATCAATCCACACAATTTCTCCTTCTTCCCAGCTCTTTTCCCTCCTCCTGTCCCAGCCCTTCCTCTCTTGTTCACCCTATCTGCTGAATGCTAGCCCAGTGGTTGCAAACACCAGCCAGGGCCATTCTCCCTGCCTTCTCCCCACTGCCAACAAAATCAAACCAAATGGGAGGAGGTTTTTTAAAGATTGGATTATTCCATTGGGTGGTCCAGTACAAAGGCAGAGAGGAAGGAGCTGTATGTTGGAAGGGGTCTATATGGGAGCAGCTGATGGTAGTGGGATGGGGATGCATGGGGACACAAGGTGACTCCTGTTCCACTGCTACCTCCTGCAGCACCACTTGTGCTCTACCATCAGCAAACTAGAGAAAGCACCATCAGGTTGTGCTGGGTGCAGGCAGAGGTGGCAACATTATGTTCCTATAGGGAACGCAATCACTGAGCCTCAAGTTTGTGGTTTGAAATATTCAGTAAAGTGCTGTTCCACTCTGATAACACATCCATTAATATGAGCTGCTGACAGCTGTTGCAAAGAAAAAGTGATTCAGGGCAATAATTTTCTTCTGCTGCTTCTGCACAAGGATAGATTGCAGAAAGGGTGTCACAGTTCTCTGGTACTTGGGAGGATTTGTCACTTGCTGCTGCTGGAGCTTCTGCACCTTCAGCCCAATGGTGGAGGCTTCACAGAAGAAAGCCTGAATCCTATGATCAGGAAAATGTCTCCACTTATTAAGGTCAGTACAGTCAGTGCCTAACCATGCTGGCCACACAGCTGCTCAGTAGTGCTGCATTTGCTTGAGATGTTCCCAGGAGTTTCTGCTGCCAGATATTTTGTGAGTGAAGCAGAGCCTGAGCTGTGCCACTCCGGCAGACCAAATACTGCATGGGCTGGAAGCTGAGCAGCTCTCAGATCTGCAAGCCCTGGGCAAAAGAAATATGCTTCCTCCAGATGCAACACAGGGCTTGCTGCAAATCCACTCAGTGACATCAGTGTCATCTCTGGCTGTGAGAAGGAGGACGGCAGAGAGAATGCATGCACACTGAGAATGTAAATATTTTCTCCACACACATACTCACATAGTCACAGAGTATACAATAAATACTCATGCAACCTATCATCTGCTGGGCACCAGATCATTGACATAATTATTGATGCATCAGGTTTTTCAAAAGATACAACAGGGAGTGTACTTCATTTGGTAATAAGAGCACACCTAAGTGGTCCTGGCTTTTTAGGCTAGGTGTCAGATCACTGCCACCCACATGTGTTGATGTTTTATCTGACATCAGTATGTTGGCAGTAACAGAAAGGAAACTGAAGGTAGATATTTGTTTATTAAAATGAAGGAACTCCACTGAATGCTGCAAGATGCTGCTGACAAGCAGGATTGCTCTACCCCAGTTCTTGGATTATGTCACCCACTGAACTTTCTAATAACGCTGTTAGAGCTCTTATCGTAGCACTCACTCATGCGTGTGCTAACCATAGGACTCTTCCATTCTAAGCAAAGTCAACAGATGTGTTGGACCTCCCAAAAGGAGACAACAGCAATAGAAATGATTTTGCAGAGCTCCATGTTAATTTGGAAGGTTGTTGTCATCAGAACAGTGGGTTAAAATGTTCAACTTGTCATTGCACTTTTCAAAAGTTCAACTAATGCTATTACCTCTGAGTCAGCCCTTCACAGAACGCTGATGATCTGTACCCCATCAATATGCCCAGCTTACCAAAAACAAGTAAAATGCCTTTGAGCTAAATATTTTGGCTGCAGAATACGCCAGGAGGTGCTTTCCAAAATTTCCCAAAAAAGGAAACTTCAGCAGAAAACACAAAAGTATTGTGTAACTTTCCACAAGTGTAACTCATCCAGATATTAAAATACCTCTTGACAGAATTCCTTGCAAAAAAAGCTGTGACTATAGCGGAGCTGAAATACTGCCAAGCAACCAAATCTGTCTGCAAGTTCGAAACTGAACAATATTCAGAATATTCATTGCACCATGAGGTTGGGACTGGGATACCAGGAGAGTCTCCATTCAAGCCACTCTTGTTCATGGATGCTGTGGAGGTGCACTGCTTTATTCCTGGTCCAGGAGGAACTGCACAGACATCTGCATCTCAGATTAGGAATAGGCAGGACCCAGCCTCTTGCTCCTGGGAGCTTGTGTATGGAAAAGAAACTCTTGGACTATGCAGACACAGGGCTGGATTTGAAAATGAACACTGTGGGCAAAAAAAAAAGTGGGATGAATTCTGCCTCTACTCAACCCACCAGTGGAAAAGATTTTAGAACTTCACAACCTGCAGAAATGTGACTGTCTTCCAGAAGGGGCAGGACAACAAGGAACAAAAAACATTTCAGAGAAAATTGCTTTCTATTAGCTCATAATTACATAATGCAGAATTAACTCATGGAAGCCAACAGCTTAATTGGATTTCCAACTGCAGAAGAAATCAGTGTTGTGAATTAGAACCTTCCCCAGCTCTACTGAATCTAGTGTCTCCCCAAGTGCAGGGGCACTGTCGTAGGTATGCACAACCCCATGTTTCAGCACAGCATTTCCAGAGCTGCTGAACAGATGCTGCCTTTGGTGGGGCTGAGGCATGTTTTACACTCATGGTCAAGGAGCATCTGCTCCATCAGAGTGATCTGTCAGAACAATTAGCACCGCCCACTAGGTTATCTCCTCCAGCCTTAATTACTCTGCCCTTGGCACCAACACCATTTGTGCCATGTTTTTTTTTCCCAAGAAGACCATTTGCACCTTTGATATATTTGTTTCATTCTGAAGAAATCCTAATGTTTTTCTTTCATGCTTCATTTTGCTCCTGTATGCAGGGGGACTCCTGCTGTTGTTCTATAAATATCCCATCCTTGAGTCTCTGCAGAAGCAAGCATGGCTGAGAGCATAAAAGGTGAAGTCAAGCTCAAGAGGCCTTTACTAGTGCTAAAAACAGCTGCTGCTGCTGATGCTGCACATGATTTATACTTCATCTGGAGAACAATAGCACAGAGCCCAGAACTGGTGCCTCCTGTGATTTATTTGGCTGTGCTTGAGCTTGGCAACATACTATATAATATTTTTTTGCATGGAAATGTCACTCTGAAAGAGTTTAAATTGCTTTCACCATGGATGGTAATGAGAATCCCTTGCAAAATACATTTGCATTCATTTTCTAAAACAACAAATGTGTAACTTCCTTCCAGCTCAGGCACTCTGAGTAAGCTTTGCTGGATCCTTCTGAAAATTTAGCAACCAGAAATTCTCTGGCATGGAGCAGAAAGTAACACCCAGTGTCAATTGGCTCAAGTGTGGGATTATTTGCACCAGCAAAACAGACTCCGAATACATGGTTGCAAGCTACAAGCACCCACAGCCCTGGTCCCACAAATATGAGGCTCTATGGCCAGTGCTGCTTGCAGCCTCACAGAAGCCCAGCATGAAGAAAGGGCTCCCAGTTACTGGTATTGCCAAACACAGAAAGCAAATGAAGTGTTTCAGCAGTCCAGGATCAGAGTCAGAAAGCTAGCCTGCCACCAACAGTAGGGCACAAACCTGCTAGGCACAGCACTGCAACTCTCTTGCTGTCTTCTCTGCACTGCTTCTGCAGCACGCACCCAGGGTTATCGCTGCAGTGACCTTCACACAAGGCCACGTTCAAATTCCTTTTCCTTCTTGCCTCACAGGCTTCGAGGGCAGAGTATCTCTTGAGTGGCCTTGGGGATTTCCACAGCATCAGTCATGGCAGCGCGGTCTGAAAAGCTCCTTGCTTCTGCACACAGTTCAACCTTCAGAGTGGTTCATTTCGGATATTACCAAATACTTTAAAGCCTCAGCTGTGGACATAAGCAGGATCTGCCTATAGGAGTGCAATAATATTGATTTAATATTTCCCCAGGTGAGGGGATACTAGGGCATCTGAAAGTGGCTTCTTTTGGAGCTACAGCCATTCATTTAGGCAAGATGCCTGGATGTTTGCATTTCCTCAGAGTTGTGCTTTTTCTGCCTAGCTGCCTTACCTGGGGAGGAGTTACTTGCAGCAGCCTCAGACGCTCTGCCACACACAACAAACATCAGGAGGAAAAAGCACAGGACTTTTCTGTCCATCATTCATTGAACGTGCTGCAGAACCAACAGCTTCTGGAAGCATCAGATTTGTTGTGGAGGTGCTGAACAGTTGCATATGTGCATGTGATGGATCAGTACTTTTCAAGTGTGGGAGACAGTGTCAAAGGCTTTGCTGAAGTCTAGGTAGACTATGTCTGCAGGGCATGAAGAGAAGGACCCAGAGGTTCCTGATGGATGAAAAACTTAACATGAGCCAGCAGTGTACTCTTGTAGCTCAGAAAGGAAATGGTATCCTGAGCTCCATCAGAAGAGAGGTAGCTAGCAGGGACAGGGAGGTGACTGACCCTCTCTGCTCTTGTGAGGCCCCATCTGGAGTACTTGGTCCAGATCTGGAGCCCCCAGTACAAGAAAGACAGAGAGCTGTTGGAGAGGGTCTAGAGAGGAGCCACAAAGATGACCGGGGGACTGGACCGCCTCCCCTACAAAGACGGGCTGAGGGAGCTGGGCTTGTTCAGCCTGGAGAAGAGATGGCTGCGGGTTGACCTCATTGCAGCCTTTCAGTAACTAAAGAGAGCCTACAAACAGGAGGGGAGTCAACTCTTTGAAAGGGTAGATAACAGCAGGACAAGGGGAAATGGTTTTAAGTTGAGGGAGGGAAGATTTAGGTTGGATCTCACCTAGGGGGAAGTTCTTTACTATGAGAGTGGTGAGGTGCTGGAACAGCTGCCCAGAGAAGCTGTGGATGCCCCATCCATCCCTGGAGATGTTCAAGGCCAGGTTGGATGGGGCCCTGGGCAGCCTGGTGTAGTATAAAGTGTGGAGGTTGTTGGCCATGCCTGTGGCAGGGGGAGGGGGGTTGGAGACTCATGATCCTTGAGGTCCCTTCCAACCTGGGCTGTTCTGTGATTTTGCAATATGATTCTGTGATTCTGTGTACAAACCATCTGCCCAGGAGCACCACAAAAGAAGGCACAGTTTCCAGTCCCCACAGAGAATAATAGAATCATAGAGTCATCAAGGTTGGAAAAGACCACTGAGATCATCCAGTCCAACCATTCACCTGTCACCAATACTTTGCATTATCCGTGTCTCTCAGTACAACATCTAAACATTCCTTGAACATCTCCAGGGGTAGTGACTCCACCACTCCCTGGACAGCCCATTCCATGCCTGACCACAGGAAAAAGTATTTCCTCACACCCAATCTGAATCTCCCCTGGCACAACTTGAGGCCATTGCCTCTAGTCCTATCTCTAGTTATGTGGGAGAAGAGGTTGACTCCCACCTCACCACAACCTCTCTTCAGGTGGTTGTAGAAGCGATAAGATTACCCTTGAGCCTCCTCTTCTCCAGACTGAACAATCCCAGCTCCCTCAGTCACTTCTCATAAGGCTTGAGCTCCAGACTCCCCACCAGCTCAGCTGCTCCTCTCTGGACATGCTACAGGCCCTCCCTGTCTTTCCTGTAGTGAGGGGCCCAAAATTGAATGCAGTACTCAAGGTGCAGCCCCTCCTGAGCCTGAGCACACAGGGATGATCACTTCCCTGCTCCTGCTGGCAACACTATTTCCGATATAAGCCAAGATGCCACTAGCCTTCTTGGTCACCTGGGCACACTGCTGGCTCATGTTCAGCCGAGCTTCAACTGATAGCCCCGGTCTGTTTCCACTACACAGTCTTCCAGCCACTCTGCCCCAAGCCTGTGGCATTGCCTGGGGTTGTTGTGGCCAAAGTGCAGGACTCGGCAGTTGGACTTGTTGAACTTCATCCCATTGGCTTCAGTCCAGCTACGAGCCTGTCCAGATCCTTCTGTAGGGCCTTCCTACCCCCAGGCAGATTGACATGTCTTCCCAACTTGGCATCATCTGCAAACTTACTGAGGGTGTACTCAATGTCCACATCCAGATCATCAGTAAAGATACTGAGCAGGACAGGCCTCAATACCAACCCCTGGGGAACACCACTCATTACCGGTCACCAGCCGGATACGACTTCATTTACCACCGCTCTTTCGGCCTGTCCATCCAGCCTGTTCTTTACCCAGCAAAGAGTGTATCTGTCCAAGACATGGGCTGCCAGCTTCTCCAGGAGAATACTGTGGGAGACAGTGTCAAAAGCTTTGCTGAAGTCTAGGTAGACTATGTCAGTAGCCTTTCCCTCATCCACCAGACAGATCACCCAATCATGGAAGGAGATCAGGTTGGCCAAGTAGGACCTGCCTGTCATGAACCCATGCTGGCTAGGCCTGATCCCCTGGTTGTCCCAAGCATGCTGTGTAATCTCCCTGGAGACGATCTGCTCCACAGCCTTTCCTGGCACTGAGGTCAGGCTGACAGGAAGTAATGCTGGCAAGCCACTGGTCCTCTACGGCCACTCCGGTTGACCAGGAATGGAGGATGAACGCTGGTCCTACTCATCCATGGGGAAAGATGTCATCATGTCCAGTAGGGCATTTACCATTGGAGATGGTATTTTTGGTGTGAGTGCCCTTCTTGCCTTTCTTCCTCTTGGGATACTGCACTGTGGCACTGCTTGTGCTGCCAGCAAGCTCAGGGATTGCATCAGGGCTCAGGAGCAGGTTTTGGGACAGCAGTGCCTCCCTGCCATGTCTCTACCTGTTGGCCTGGCTATGACTAGCAAGATTTAGCTGTAAGTGAATGCTGCAGAACTGTTTGCCCTGTGTACCTGTCTGAACACCACAGATGAAGGGTTTGGTCCATGGCCAGGCTGAACATGCTCTGTCACCTCCTCCAGACAGCCCAGTAGCCCAGCCCAGTGCAGGTCTTGTGGCTCATGGGGAGGGAGCAGGGCAGGGCAGAGAAGCAGTGCCACCAGCTCCACGGAGACAGTGGGAGCTGTGGTAAAGCAGAATCACCTGACATGGGATTTAAAGATGATGCCAGGGCTCATAATTTGTTAGTTAGGAGCAAGCAGGTTGACTATGTAGTGTAACCACAGCCAGAAAAACTCCAGCTATATATCAGACTGAATTTTGTCGCAACAGAAGTGGAAGTGAGAGCTTCTTCATTCCCTGACATCACCCAGCTAAAGCAGCATAACTGTCTCTGAGTTCTGTGTCAGACACTCTTCTGGAGCAAACGCTGTAGGGCTTAGTGCTTGGTTTTACAGATGATATATGTGACATACAGTAGCCAGTTTCAGTGACCTAATGGGCTCTACTGGCCTCAACTGCT
This sequence comes from Tympanuchus pallidicinctus, assembly GCF_026119805.1. Taxonomy (NCBI): domain Eukaryota; kingdom Metazoa; phylum Chordata; class Aves; order Galliformes; family Phasianidae; genus Tympanuchus; species Tympanuchus pallidicinctus. The sequence continues at coordinate 58,417 of NW_026294722.1, forward strand.
CTTTGTCCCCAGACTGTCACTGCCTCATGATTCAGAGGGGTGTGAGGTACTCTCTGCATTACAAGCATGACAGTGTGTTTTGGTCAGGTTCACAGAGTTTTTAATCTTATGCAAGTTCCAGCAGCACTCCACAACAGCTGAACGAGGCTACCTGGAAAGTCTGCCAGGAACAGTGCCTAACTGCAGCAACAAACTCAGCTTTGCTTTGCCAACAATGTATTTTTCTCAGATAAACTTAGAAAAACTTAGTGCAGTTCGCTGTACAAAACCTGGATTTAAGCTGTTTCATTTGTAAGGGTATTCTGAACTAAACAAACAGCTTTTTGTTTACATTTTCACTAGCACTGCAGATTTCAGGGTTTAGAGCAGCTCTAGTCACTTTGAGCCAACACCACTCTGTGGGAAGAGAGAGAAGGGACAATGTAATCACCATCTCAACTCTGAGACCACACCACCACTTTTTTGTCAGTTCTCCTGAGACTGACTGCAGTCAGTGCAAGCTGAAGTGCTGCCCCTTGATGCCCACCACCTTTCAGGGCAGGACAGCTGCTGCCACAGCATAACCTCTGCTGGGAACAGAGCAGGTCATCAGCATACTGATGGACAAGTGGGTCACCAGCACAATGGCAACAGCCAAGGCACCCTTTTTCATTTTGTGTGCCATGGAGAAAAGGAGCTGCTAGAAAGGAGAGTCACTGCAGAGATGCAGAGGCTGCCAGAGTTGATTTCTTCCTAGAAAGAGAGGAGGATACAAAAAGAATAGCCTTTCCAAGGAAAGAAACAATCCCCTTGCCCTTGCTCTTGGCTCTGTCTCTTTCTTAACCAGCCTCTCCTCCCCAAGCGCTGTCAGCTCAAACTCTTTGCTCTCAAGTTGGCTCCGGCTGGCATAGAGTGAACCTTTTTCATGCTGTGTTTTAGGTTTGTGACAGGAACAATGATGGAAGCATAGCAGCATTTTAGCTGCTCCTGAATAGAGTCTGCATAGTTTCTAGCCTTTCCTCTTTCCACTCTGCCCACATCAATATGAAGCCGGGGTACAGCTAGGACAGTGTCCCAGAATACTATGCTCACCTACAGAAGCCCAAAAAACTCAGGAGAAAGGGGACGCTCTGGGTTATAGTACTGCCTTCCCAAGTAAACACTGTGCTTCCCCAGCGATGTCTGAGCCACCCCCCCCCCCCAGCTGATGGGAAGAAGCAATTTCCTGATTTCTCTTCAGGCTTGCTTCCATTCCTCCTCTCTCTGCCGCTCTTCTGTTACTTGTCACCTCTGGCCTATGAGACAGTTACTGTCCTTGCCAGCGCTACATCTTTGTTATTGTTACTACTCCACTTTTCCTCTCCTAACACCCTGCCTCTTGTTGCTGCTCCAGGCCACAGTACAGCTCTATCTGGGCCGAAGAAGTCCAGATGGCTGCAGGGAGGGATGCCTCTCTGTACATAACAGGGCCTGCACACTGTGTATCAGAACTGATTTATGGAGAAGGCATGAACAGGAGCTGTGTTTTATTAACAGCAATTTCCATCCTGATGACGGATTAGAGAGATAATAGAAGTAGCAGAGCACCTTTCCTGGGAGATACTTCAGAGTAATGCCTATAAAACCACCAGCAGCTGCCTCCAAAGGAGAGGAGCCATGAGAGAAGACAGAGCAGGAATCAGCACATAAATTTTTTGTTTGGCTTTCTGCTGTATGCTTTGCTGGATGCCAAACTGGATACCTATTTCATTGCAGTTGTGAAACTTCTCTCTCTCAGCAAGGGCACCATGAGCAGTGTAATGGACTGTGCCCCAAAACCAAGCCTTTGGTTTCCCAAAGATCTGTTAAGCAGCGCTTGACAACCCTTTCTGCCTGGCAGCATCAGCAGATGCCATCAGCTCACACTTCTGGTGCCATACTGTGTCCCCACTGCCTTTGTGTGCCACGGCCTCACTGGTAAATAGCAGAGGAGACAGCCATCCTTCTTGCAAGACCCAGGTGTTGCCTTCAGCAAGCGTGGGCAGGTTTTAGAGGCAGTTTGAGGGCATAGGGCAAAAAGTCCTGGGAGTGCCCAGCAGCTCCAGTCTACATCTGTGAGCAATAAGTGCCGTCGTTTGCACAGTTGTTCTCTCTTACATTGCTATTTGTTTGTGAACAAGTCACAGCAGATGCTTCCCACTGGTACAATGGATACTAAGATACATTTGAAGCTGGTACCAGTAACTAATCCACTTAACAAAACACTCTGTTTGACACAGAGCTGTCACAAAGATTTGTTAATTCCCATTGACAGGAGGGCATTCAAGTTACAATGTAATAAGGAAGGAGGAAGAACTTTTTTTCATCTGGCAGGAAGAATGCAATTCGTAGAATAACTAAACACTGCTCTCAGCAACAACAAAAAAAAGCATTCAGGAGTCAAAGCAGTCCCTCTCCTTGTAGAGCAGGCAACAGCAGACTGTTTCATGAGAGCAGAAAGCTGGGCCAGGTCAGGCCAGGCAAGGCTTCCTGCAGCTGGCATTCAGGTTTCACCTCATGCATGATAAATGGCTTCTGTATGAGGAACAGCTGCCACATGCACACTAAGGGCCAACTAAAACACATCACTTGTGGTTCCTCCTAGCACATGATGGGTGTCTGAGGAAGCTGGCAGCAGCCAGGTCCAGAGCAGAGAGCAAGGGTGGCCCTGCACAGCCCAGAGAGAAGAAAAAGGTACCTGAAATTTTCCATAGTTTCATTGTGCTAAGCAGCACTGGGGGGCTGCCTGGGAGCCAGGCTGCCTTGGCTTATACTGCTCTTTGTCTTCAAAGTGTCTGCTCATGGCCTCTCATTGCCTATTTGTAGAGGAAGGTGTTGTTATGGTCTTTTAAACTCTAATGCTAGCCTAACTAGAACTGATTTTTCCATTCTTGTTTATTTAGGGTTAGGGACATATGGATGGTTCCTACCAACGGCACCTTTCTTCTTGTTATTGTTTTCATATAAACATACATGCAAAGCAACAAATTGACCAAATGCACAGATACACTCCAGAAATCTCACCTGTTACAAGGTGCAGAAGGCTTGAACTCACAATGTTTATTTGAAATTAAGCAATTAACAGCCCCTTATGAAACAAAGTAGAATGCTGTGAGGAAGACATGCAGGAAGAAATGGGAGAGGCAGTACTTTGTCACCACTGTCCTCTGGCACCTCATTTTTGGAGTGTGATGAAACACTTGGAGGCTGCTGCTGGAAGACAGGCAGCTTGCAGAACCTGTGGGCCCAAAGTGATTCAGCTGTGTCCCTGGGCCTGGCAGATAACGCAGCTGTGGAGTTGCATCATGTTGGGTTCTGTCCATCTATGCAGGAAGACTGATAAGGAAGCAATGTTAGTAAGAGCTGTCTGCACTGGGAGTTAAACAGAAACCTCTGTATAGAAGATTAGAGTGAAGAGGTGGGAGCAAAGCCCCCCATTATTTGGATGAAGTTGCAAGCATCATATCAAGTGCTGTTCAGAAAGCTGGGGACCATCTCAGACCCCGTGACATCTGCTCCCCTGCTCAGCTGTGGGTTTCAGGAGCATTTCTCTGGCCCTTCCTAGTCTCAGTTTAGCCATCTGCACATCACACCTTTTAAACCATTCTGTTAATCCCACACTGGAGTATAGGAAAACAAAGAAAAGGAAGTCAGAGGAGATGATCTTTTTGCACAGAGGCTGTATTCAGACCATTGCAGCTCCACAGCACTCATACCTGCTGTCATCAGCCTGCCAACACTTTCAGCAGCTGCTGTGGAACTGATCCCGGAGGGTGATGAAGCCTCCAAACTTTTCCAAGCAGTAAATGTACCATCAGCACTTTGGTGCCATAGCAATAGGCATTTCCTCACTCATGGGATACAAATACTGGCATTTTATGGACAAAGATGATTTTTGCCTTCTGATTTTGCCTGATGTCTCTGAAATCCAATGTTCCTGTCATTGTTTGACCTATACTTTGCTCCATGCCAGAATCAGAACCTGTCCCTAGGTGAGCTTAGACCATAATGCCTATCCATACCCAGGAAAACATTTTACTTATACACTAAAGCCAAAATATAAAGAAGATGATCATATTTAGGTATCTGTAGAATAGTTCAACCGCAAGTTGAACTAGTTCAATAGTGCAACCACAGCACTGCAGGAAGAACTGCGCTCTCTATTTCAGCCAAAAGGACTAAACAAGTGTGTTTGACCCACCTGGGAGCACAGTGTTTGTAGATAATCTAAAAGGCAAACTTAGACCTCTTCAGGGCCAAAAACTAGCTCAACTGCTGAACCAGCTCCTCCATAGTATGAACCTCTTACCCTTGTTCTCTAGAACTGACAGCCTGCATGTGCGACAGTACAAGAGAGATCAAAGTCTTATGCCCATAAATAGACTCCTGTGCTCACTCATAAATTAGAGCCTTCCCCAAGGTCTCCAGCGTGAGGTTACAGCTGGTCACTTCCTCGTGTGTGTCTGCCTTCTATGTTCCACATAACTATCGATTTAGGACACTCTGTATAATTTAAGAATTAAAACTGAACACTATGTTATCTTACAGTCATGTCATCTTTGATACGCTTCGACAACTGTGAGATACTTGCAATCTATTAGAAGAAACATTTGTAACACACATTAACCAGTAGAAGCTCAGTGGCTGTGCATCAGAAAACCACAAGTGAAAGGCAGGTTGAAAGGCCTTCTGCCAAACTGATCGCTTTCTGCTGTGACCACACTCTCGGATCATGAGAAGCACAACAGTGGTGTGGTGCTTGGTTTGTGTCACTGAGCCTCGCTGTCCCCTTTTCAGTGGCCAAGCCAGTAGAGACGTTTTCTGCTGATGGGAGAAGGCATGAAACCACCAGTTCTTAGAACAGTACTTTTTATATGTTATAATTTGATATCCCCTATGGCTATTTCACCCAGGGTACTCTTCTCTGAGTGATGACACTTGATTTCCATGGAAATGGGACAGTTCACATAAGCTGAGTAATGACATCTCTGGGTACATCAGACTTCCTGTTCGCACCCAGTCACCTTACCAAGTGGCTCTTGGTCCATTCAGCCACCAGATGCTCCACCTTGTACAAGGGTCACTGAGACCCTTGTCTCTCTGTTCTTCTTTTAACTTTTCCCCCACTCCCACCCCTCCCTCTTTCAGATCTGAGCTTTGATGATGTTCAGTCCTGGTGTGTGTTTCTCTTGGCTCCCTGGCCTCTGCTGCCCTGGCTCCTTCTCTGCAAGTCTCTTACCAAATCCTTCACATGGCCCCCAAAATCAATCTGTGGACCACCCCTGGCCTAGGCCAACAAGGAAGTGTAGAGCTCAGGTCATATCCTGAAGAGTTACATCTGCAGTGTTCCTTTTCTACACCAATCTCTCACAGTTCAAAGCACACAACAGCTACAAGGCCAGTAAAATAAAACAAAAGTGGAATTTCCACGTCAGTTAATGATTTAAGAAAAAAAAAAAATTCTTGTAAGGCCCCATCTGGAGTACTTGGTCCAGATCTGGAGCCCCCAGTACAAGAAAGACAGAGAGCTGTTGGAGAGGGTCTAGAGAGGAGCCACAAAGATGACCGGGGGACTGGACCGCCTCCCCTACAAAGATGGGCTGAGGGAGCTGGGCTTGTTCAGCCTGGAGAAGAGATGGCTGCAGGTTGACCTCATTGCAGCCTTTCAGTAACTAAAGAGAGCCTACAAACAGGAGGGGAGTCAACTCTTTGAAAGGGTAGATAACAGCAGGACAAGGGGAAATGGTTTTAAGTTGAGGGAGGGAAGATTTAGGTTGGATCTCACCTAGGGGGAAGTTCTTTACTATGAGAGTGGTGAGGTGCTGGAACAGCTGCCCAGAGAAGCTGTGGATGCCCCATCCATCCCTGGAGGTGTTCAAGGCCAGGTTGGATGGGGCCCTGGGCAGCCTGGTGTAGTATAAAGTGTGGAGGTTGTTGGCCATGCCTGTGGCAGGGGGAGGGGGGTTGGAGACTCATGATCCTTGAGGTCCCTTCCAACCCGGGCTGTTCTGTGATTTTGCAATATGATTCAGCTCTTGCTGAGCAGTGTACACTGAGGCAAGGACTTCCCAGCTTCTCATGCTGCTGTGCTGTGGGGGGCTGGTGGGGCACATGGAGCTGGGGCCACATAGCTAGGAGAGCTGATTCCAACTTTCCAAAATGATGTCCCACATATTATGGCGTCCCTCTGAACAAAAAAAGGATGTGGGAACTGCCCCCACTCATGGACTAGCTGGGCACTGGTCAGCAGATGGCGAGCAATTGCGATGCCAGGGCCCACAGCTAAAGGACAAGGAGCCCAGCAAGATGGCGATTGAGGGCCGAGGCGCCACACGGTCGTGGCAGCACAGCGCCGAGTTCAACGCCAGCCCCGCGAGACACGGGGACACCGAGGCACTCCACACGCGACTGACCTCATCGTACAGCTCAGGGCTGCAACATCACAGCGTCGCTACGCAACAGACAGACGTCAATGTAGCCCCACCCTCACTATCACGTGATACTCCCCCCCGGATGGGCAGCTGCCCCATACGCACGCGCACACTTTATCTCCACCCATCACTTCTTTTCCTACCATAGAGTTCGGAGGGATGCTGGCTAGTCAGTGTATCGGCGAGAACCCCGGAAGCGGCTGCGTTTGGGGCGGCTCCTCGCGCGGGTGGCATAAGGCGGCGGGCGGCAAGATGGCGGAGTGAGTGACGCGGCGGCTGGGCAGCGGGGACGGGTCTCCCGGGCTGGGGCTTGCAGTGGGGTCCTGCGGGGCGCTGAGGGAACGTAGTGCCCGCGGAAGGGGCTGGCTCTGAGGGGCGCTGGGGCACGTGCGTTCCAGAGCCTCGGTGGTGGCGCTGCGCTGCGTAATCACTTACTGTGTCGTCCTGACAGGTTTGGCAACGCAACCCGTGAGGTCATCAATGTCACCCTCCGCACCACCCTGGCTGCTACCACCAAGCTGGTGATGCCTACACCTGCCAAACCCATTCTTCCCGTTCAGACTGGAGTCCAGGCACAGCAAGAGGAGCAATCCAGTGGCATGACCATTTTTTTTAGTCTTCTTGTATTAGGTGAATGATGAGTGATTTTTTTAATCGCTCTTAAGCATGCTTACAAAGGAGGATATAGGCTGACTTTAAAAATCATGCTGTTCTGTTCCTACTCTGCTTTTCTGTCAGTGAAATGGAGCATTGCTGAGGCAGAGGGATTTAGAAAAGTTGGGTGTATATATACCTTTGACTAACTGACCTACCCAAGCCCATAGGAAACAGGGCCATTGTAGACCTTTTCATGTTGATCTCAAAGTGCAAACAAGATGTTTAATTGGCTTCATGTTCCTAATCAAGTATGTGGTGTGCATTCATCTATGGGAGTGATGCTGTCAGAATGTTTCATGACACTTGGATCTGTTTTTGAGGAGAGATTTCAACTTTGATTATTTCTAGATTGTGCTCAGATACTTTGTTACATAAAGTAATATCATACTGTGGGATTTACATGCACATGTGCTAAAGGTCAGCATCTATTTCTTCTGTCTCCTAGGATTCTAACATTTTTACAAGTGTGTGGTTACCTGTAGATTGCTGTAATTATGTTAACATTTGTATACATCCTATCTATCTATATATATATGCACACACACACGGGCATTCTGAACGTCAGATGCACACCCAACTTTTCTGTAAGCCTAGGCTGTCATCTTTCATTTTCTTAGTAGAATATAGCTGTCCTACAGTCTGCTTAGAGCAGTGTAGTAGTCAAAACTGTAACAATAATGGAACTTTCACAGACAATTAGGGCTCTGTTTTGTTTTGTGCATATATATACTGAGAGCCCTTTTTTTGACAGACAGGTCATTTAGTCTTCGAAGTGATCACTCTTTCCTGTAGCAAGTGGAAAATAAAAAACAGCTGTGGAGTTGATAGCAATGCAAAAACTTCTTCAAATCATTTTGGAGAATAAAAGAATACTTACTTTTTTTTCTCCTACAAATTACTGTTGCTTACTGCAGCAAAAATGGAAAGCATCTACCTATTTCTAAAGTGTGTGTTTGTCTTCAGAGAGGGTTAATGTTTTCCCCATGGTCAATGGCATATGAATTTGAATAAAAACAAAAGAAATACCAAAGCAAAATGCAGCAGATTCAAAAACTTGCAAGGTTAAAATAAATTTTCTGAATACGTGCACCTTGTAGGTTTTAAAAGGGTCATTCATGATAAAATTTTATTCCTAGGACTTAAGAACAGAGCTGTGAATATTTATTTATTTATTTATTTCTTCTGTGTTCCAGCCTGTTTATGCCCATGTGATAGCTTAATGAATCCTGAAAGCATCATCCTCAGGATACATTAATTACCTGAACAAAATAGAAAACAGTGTGAAAGTTTATTGTTCATAGTTTTTCCCATTCATAATCTCTCATCTAAGACTGTAGGAAGGATGAAAATGAATGGGTGTACAATACTGTTACCTCTGGTGTCATGAACTATCAGAAAGCTTTTAAAATTTTCTGAAGTAGACTCAGAAGCAGATCTATTCGAAGCTGTATAGTGATAGTAATAAATAATAATATAATACCAGTGCAAACAGTAATAGTTTATATCTCAGGCCGCTGCTGAAATATTTGTTAATGAATAGAATGAAATACGCATATTGCAGATGTGCAGACCAGATGGAATTTCTTTGTCAGACTTTGTTGAACTTGATTAAAACAGGAGAAGAATTGTGGTAGTTTCAAAGTGTGGGAGACTATTTCCAATGGATAAAATACATTACCATAGTACAGAACTGAATATTGAATAAGTAGCTGTCTCATCAGATTAAAATATTCAGTTTTTAACTTCAAGCCAATGTTTTTTATCTATTTTATATTCTGGCCCTTTACCTATACTGCTGTAACTTTTAGCAGTGCCCACTGGTAAATATCTCCACTGTTTTGGATAAGAACTTGAATGATCTCTGTACTGACATAGCCTTACTATTCATGAGCAATAGAGAATATAGAACAAGACTTATTTGTCCAAAACATCAAGAAGCAGCCACAAAACTGTTGAAGAATTGGAACTGGAATCCAGAGGGGATAGAACATATTTGCTTTGGAAGACTTCCCTACTTGGCTGAACAATGTCCTGGATAAATTCCTTGATTTTTAAATTAGCACTGTTTTGATGAGGTTGGACTAGATCTCCTTGAGATATCCCTTCTGGTGTAATTTTTTCTAATAATTTGATTAATCATTTGGATAAAGTCCATCTCCTTAAAGAGAGTCAGATGTAGAAGTGTGTAGCTTTGAAATTTTGATCAGGGTTATTGTAGTGGAAATGCTGAGACATGGCCTGAAGCAGTGATGGAGCACCTGGTGGGAAGGCAGGGCCAGCCCAGAGGAGCTCAGCTGCGTGCAATGTACTGAGTGATGGAAGGGCTGGAGCCAGGATCCACCCCTTGCCAGGCCTCATTTGACAGTGGAGGTGAGGGTATCTCTTGCTAGTAATCCTTGCCTGCCTGAGGCCTTCCAAAGGTAAGCAGTGCATTTCCTTATTTCTGTATCTGTGGCTGTTGCATTTGGGCTCGTTCTTATTTGCTGTAGCCAAAGGCTTTGTCACTCTGCTATTATCGTGGTACTTTTCATCTCATTATAGTATTACAGTTATGTGTATGTGTGCATGTATTTTTTTACTCCAAAAATAAAGAGATGTTTAAAAAAGAGGTAGATATTAAAACTGTGTTCTGTATTACTGTTATTTTTTCACATCTATTTTCAGAGGAAACTTTCTTGTAAGTTTTCAGAAGGTAGTGATACTAGTATTTCATAAAAAGTATTATTAAAATTTTAGGAAATAAAATTATCTTGTTATTTTCTGTCATTTGTAGATTAATTTAAGTGCTCTGGTGAGAATTAGGAACCTAAGATTTGTTTTTTTTTCCATCAGTGGATTCCTAATAAGTCACTGGAAAAAAATTTATGCATTTTTGAAATACTATTTAAAAGTCTATTTTATTTTCTGCTGTAAGTTCTCAATTTTTTTTTGCTTTTCTTTATTCTCTTTCACAGCTATCTGCATCATATTGGTGCATTTACTGATAAAATACCGCCTTCATTTTTTACCAGAAAGCGTAGCTGTTGTTTCCTTAGGTGAGTAACTGTGACGTTTTTGCATTGGCTTTGTGTTAATTCAGGGGCAGTCAGTATTATGTAATTGAATAATGTGCAACTGTGTGTCAGTTATTACTAGAAGAGTGGCCAAGTGAGTGCAGTAAAGACGACAACTAATTTAAGGAATAAATTGTGGTTTTGTGTTGTTTATACTTTTAAAATCTTGTTGACTGAGTTAATGGGAACATTAATATGTTTTGTGATTTAAGAATAGTATCTTGTTCTTTCTTAGGTATCCTTATGGGAGCTTTTATAAAAATCATAGAGGCTCAGAAGCTGGCCAACTGGAAGGTATATTTGAAGCAGTTGATTTTTAATTGCAGAACAGTCCTTAATGTTTAATATAAGACTGTTAGTAATATTAGTTTATTTTGATGTTGCTTCTGAAATTTAGTATTTTATGCTCTACTTGGAGTTTTTAAAATAATAATACAACTGAATGTTTGATGTCTTGATCTTGCTATTTATTTTCTAGGCGTTATTTTCTTCCTCCAAAATAATGCTTTTAATGGTACCAAATCTATTCCTGTTAGACTGTAAAAGAGGGTACTGCACATCTTGTATTATGAAACTAGTGATAGTAGAAAAAAATCTACAGTTCGGTTATATATACTTATTTACTAGATGTAACTCCCTAAAGATGAAAATAACTACTTTTGGAGAATTTGGCTGGATAAAGCCTGAGGTACCCCAAGTTGATTTGAGTTGGCCCTGCTCGAAGTAGGGGTTGGATTATGGACCTCCAGAGGTCACTTCCAACCTGAATTGCTGTGTGATGCTATGAGGTCTTCCCTGCCTCTGTGTGGAGCTACACAGGCTTCCCCAGGTAGCCAGGATCCTGGCAGAAACCTCTCCACGAGGTAGTCTGTAGCGAAACGAGTTTTGCCACCTGTGGTTTATCCACATCATCAATGAACATTCATTTAAGCAATCCAACGATTCAGGAAGCACATTGTGATATTTCATTTCTACATGTTTACTCACTACAAACAATGGCTGGTGCAGTAGTTAATGTGTTTTAATTCCTAATTTCTGTCAGCTAGATTTGGCTTAAAATGGAAAAGCAGTTAAACATCCAGAAATGCAGCATTTTAAAATAACTTTGTTTTGGTTAAATAGCATAATTTGAAGGAGGTCATATATGTAGGAAGGAAAAAGGAAGCTCAAGGTGTGCTCTCCTTCGAGCGCTGTTTCTACAAGCACAGGAAACGCTGATTGCAGCAAGTGATTACCTAGTTATTTCTGGTCAGCAGTGATGTGAGCTGTAGAAGCAGTGGGTGTGCTGCAGCTAGTTACTTGTTTCATCAGCTAAGGTAACGGGTCACAGGTGACATTACTGTTAGCTTATTTAAATTACTTCCACTGTATTAAAGCTGTATTAACCAACCAGCAATTATCACCTTTTATATGATTTTATTATATTTTTTATTTATTATATTTTATTATGATTTTATAATCATTTTATTATGATTATTTTTAAATTTTAACAGAATTATTGATATGATTTGATATATTATTTTGATATTATTTGATACACAAGGAACCATAGCGATAGTACCCCTAAACTACAGGCATAAATCACATTTGTCAAGAAAAATCAAGCCTCTGACTTCTAGCAGTGGTATATATCTTGAACCTGTTCACGTGTGTGTGTACTACGATGATCTGATTTGTTCTTGTCTATTGATTCACTTTCTAATGAAACTGTACTTATAAGTGATTTTATCAATTTAGCATTCAAGTGGTCGCTGTTCCTTGACAGTCCTTAATGTGCTCAGAAGGTGAGGTAAAATGACAATACTTTTTGAAAGTGCTGAAAAAGCATATCTCCCTTGTCAGTAGTAGTCAATTTTATGCACAGCTTATTTGAGAAAGTTAAAATAAGCAATACCTGGATTTCTATCACTGGATAAAAGTAATTAAATAAGTAGCCCTGGAATAGTTTACTATTATGCAGCCTTTTATTTTTGTGGTAATAAATGAGAAAGGTTAATGCGACTTTCATTTTCCAACAGTTTTGGTTTGTTGTTTTTTTTTTTTTTCAAATAGCATCATATTTGTGAAGGTTCAATATTATTTTAATAATCACGATATCCTTCAATTTATGCTTCACTTTTGTTTTGCAGGAGGAAGAAATGTTTCGTCCAAATATGTTTTTTCTGCTTTTGCTTCCACCTATTATATTTGAGTCTGGATATTCATTGCACAAGGTAAGCCTTTGCCAGACGCTCACATGCTGAGGTCTTGTTTGGAACAAGTGAAATCTAGAATAATTGCACTAAATTCTACCATATTTATTATCAGGAAACTGAGAATGTGAAATTTAAGCTTCTTCAACCCAGAATGCAGAGAATGTTAAATGAATGTTGGCAAGGTGACAGGTATTGCACAGAAGTTGTTCTCCTTGGTTGAAGAGGTTCCTTACCTCACTGGGCTGTGTAAGGACTGATGTGAAGAAGGAATGGAATCAGAAGTGGGGAAGGTGGGGTTGCTGGGGTTATGTAAAGAAGGGGAAAAGTGAGAATGCTTTCACTCTGCCTGTGAGACTGTATTTCCACGAACACTTCTCATGGTGCTAGTTCTGGCAAGAACAGCTCTCGCCTGTCCTGTGTGCTGGCTTTCTACTTAAACTGTACTGCAGAAGAGGGAGAAAGCTGTGGGTGATAGTAATGATGTGAATTGCTACTGTCACTGAAGATGTTTCTCATTCAAAATTGGAGACTAATGAGTGGACTAGCTATGGGGTTGTTTAAAAGCCTTTTTTCACATGCCCTTTCTACAAAAGAGGGATTAGTTTTCAACTCTATCAAGTGAGCAGTGTGTATAAGTGCTTGTGAATATTCAACTGGTCATCTAGGATTTGATTTGTTGTTCCATTACCACACTGAGGTGGTGTCTGGGACGTCTGAGGTTGCCCCTGAGAGAGCAGATAGTGTGTATATATGGCCTGTCCTGAGATAGCTGGAACTGAACTAGTGAAGTTTTCATCTCTGAAACCCAGCTGTTAATCAGAATCTAAGAATCTAATTTACACACAAACAGGAAACATGACTTTTGCCTCAGTTCATTTTCAGTAATTTATTTACTGTTACTGTGTTCCAGGGCAATTTTTTTCAGAACATAGGCTCCATCACACTATTTTCTGTATTTGGCACAGCAATATCAGCTTTCATAGTAGGTGGAGGAATTTATTTCCTGGGCCAGGTAAGAATAACTACTGTGAAGCACTTGCATTAATCCAACTTGCTTATTGAAAGTCCATTTTTCATGAACAGGCAAACACAGTGAAAGTAAATTCTTGGATCATGAAGTCTGTTTCTCTGCTGTCATGCTAACAAAGAGGCAGTGTTATCAAACAATCATAGAATGTCAGGTTGGAAGAGACCTTTTAAGATCGAGTCCAACCATGACCTAACCATATTACCCTAACTCTAACAACCCTCCTCTAAATCACAGAATCCCCAAGGTTGGAAAAGACCCACAGGATCATCCAGTCCAACCACCCACCTTCACCAATAGTTCTCACTAAACCGTGTCCCTCAACACAATGTCCAGAAGTCCCTTGGACACCTCCAGAGTCGGTGACTCCACCACCTCCCTGGGCAGCCCGTTGCAGTGCGCTCTATAATTCCTTATGTTTTTCACGTTAGAAGTAATTAAGACTTGAACTGAGTTTTACTTTCTTTTAATTACTTGATCTTAGATGGCTGTACCAGATCCTGCCTTCTTTAATAGCCATCTTCTAATTTCCACTATTAAGCTTATTTTTTCTTTTGTTGACAGCTTTCTTTAACTTCTCTGCTTTGGTGTTTCCCCTTTCATTAGCTACTGGCATAGGTAATGATGTATTCTCTGAGACTTCATTAGTTATTCCAAATAGTCCTTGATTTATCTTTATCTCTCACATTTTCATTCCTGTGAATGCCCTCGTTACTTTACTTATTTGTATCTGTTCAGTTTCATCTGGCCTTTCCTGATTTTGAATGACCAGAATTGTAACAGGGTAGTGTTAGGTAACATAATTATGATTTATGATTAGTATTTGTGATGTGATTAGTTGTTTGGTTTTTTTTTAAGAGATTAGTTTAAGATTTGATTAATACTTTAATTTGTAAAAATAGCAGTGTGTGGGAACTGCTGAGTCACGGCCTGAAGCTCTGATTGACCACCTGAGGCGAGCACTGAGTCAGCCCTGGGAGCACAGGTGAAGGCGATTCAGCTGTGCTGCTGGAAGGGGTGCAGCCTGGCTGCCCCTCTCCTAGGCCTATTGAAGAGCTGGCTGCCAGTGGGGAAGGAGCTCTGCTGGAGATCCCTCCTCTGGAGTTTTGCAGCGAGCCCAGGATGCGGATAAGCATTCTATCTATTCTCTTTGTTATTGTAATCTGCTTTGCCAAACTCTTGTTTATTTCAATAATTATAACATCTTTGTATTCATTGCCTATACAAGCAGCAAAACACAGTTGATTGTGATTTTTTTTTTTTTTTTTTTGTATTTTGCCTATTCTTTCAGGCTGATGTAATTTATAAACTCAACATGACAGACAGGTAAGCTCTTGGAGAAATGGTGCAGTATGTGAGGTTAAGCACTCATCAAGATAATGCTGGAAAATGTACTCTAGGGAAAATGTACTGTAGTTGGCCAGCTCTTCCAGTTTCAGTTTGGATTGCTTATATTCAATATTGTGTATTACACCAACAAATAGATCAGATGCTTCTAAACTATTCTGACACTCTCATTTCTGAATAGTATCCTTATGCTTATTTATTATCCTATTTTCCAAATAGGAAATGTACTGCTTTTTAATCAACCTTTAAAGTGAAAATATGTGAACTTTGATTAGTTGGCATGATTAATAGTATGTGAAAAAGGAACTTCCTTGGCTGAACAAAGTTGGCAAAAAAATCTATGTGGGTTCATACCTCCCTACAGTTAATTAGAGTTCATTTCTGTATTAATTACTTATTTTGTTCCTGTATTCATTGTTAAGCCAAGTACAAGAGTTTTTGGTTAAAATCTATAATTAAGTCAAATAGCAGGTAGGAAATGAGACAAGTAAAACATGCACAAACAACAGAAACCTTGGTTATTGGTACCAGTATTTGGGGTTTTTTTGTGCAGCTAAGCAGTCCCATTGCCTCTGCACTGTCTATCTGGTAGTTGTTGTATTTAGATGCTGCCTTTTAATACTCCTGTGCTGAGTAACACTATGCATATGTGATACATGGATTATGTAGTGTCTTGTTTTTTCAAACTTAGTTGTAGTAAGGCATTGGCACTTGTTGAGAGCACGGAGATATATATGTCTCAAACTTCCATCTGGACAACAACTTCCCCCTTTGAAAAAGAAAGTCATCTCTTTTTGTCACTTCAAAAAGCTGGGAAGAAAGCATGACTTTTTATTATGTGTAAACACTGAGATGTATTTGTTACTAACTGTTACTGTAATCTTATTAGATACATCTTTTTCGTCAACTTTTCTTTTTTGTTGTTTTATGTTCTCCCAGTTTTGCATTTGGCTCTTTAATATCTGCAGTCGATCCTGTGGCTACTATTGCCATTTTCAATGCCCTCAATGTGGATCCCGTACTTAACATGCTGGTTTTTGGAGAAAGCATTCTCAATGATGCAGTCTCTATTGTCTTGACCAAGTAAGTGCATTTTCAAATGTGTTGCAGGTGTATGGAAACAGCAGCCACTTTTTTTTCTCTTAATTGGGTATTGAAATATATGGGAATCCTTCCATCTGCTTTTGGAACTAAACAATGTGTTTTTGGTATAATGCTGTTGTGGTTTTTTTTTAATTGCTAGAAGAGATCTGTGATACAGACTGCTTAGGCAGAAGAAAACAAATGACTGTCCTTTTGCAACTCCTTCAGTGCCTCATCAAATTGACCCCAGATAACTGTTTTTAACTGCAAGTTTATCAGCTATCTTTCCATCTTCGTATCTTGGCAACAGAAAGCCAACGTGGGTCCTTTCAAGCTTGCACAGAAAATATTTGTCTTGCCAAATTTTCAGCTGTATCTCCTTTATCATTGGCTTCTCAGATTTCAATCTGTAGGCTTACATTAACATCCATGCAGTAGGAACTTAATTTTATATTTTTTGGACCTCTCAGAGGGAACTATTTGTCCTTTACCCGTGGTGGTTACACTCAGAGTTGTGGTCAACAGCTCAGTGTAGAGACTGGTGATGAGTGGTGTTCCTCAGGGACTGATGCTATTTAACGTCTTTGTAGGTTATTTGGACAGTGGGATCAAGTGCACCCTCAGCAAGTTTGCAGATGATGGCAAACTGAGCAGTGTGGTTGACATGCTGGAGGGAAGGGATGCCATCCAGAGGGTCCAGGATGGGCTTGAGAGGTGGGCACATGCTAACCTCATGAAGTTCTACATGGCCAAGTGCAAGGTCACACACCAGGGTTGGGGCAATCCCAAGCACAAATACAGGCTGGGTGGAGAATGGCTTGAGAGCAGCCCTGAAGGGAGGGATTTTGGTGTGTCAGCTGATGAAAGACTCAACATGAGCCAGCAATATGCGATTGCAACCCCAAAAGCCAACTGTATCCTGAGTTGCATGAAGAGAAGCATGACCAGCAGGTCAAGGGAGATGATTCTGTCCTTCAACTCTGCTCTTGTGAGATGCCATCTTGAGTACTGCATCCAGCTGTGGAGCTCCCAACACGAGAAGGACACAGAGCTTTTGAAGAGGGTCCAGAGGAGGGTCACAAAGATGATCACAGGGCTGGAGAGGACAGGCTGAGAGAGTTGGGAATCTTCAGCCTGGAGAAGAGAAGGCTTTGGGGGGACCTTATAGCAGTCTTACGGTGTCTGAAGGGACTGAGGAGAGCTCAGGACAGACTTTTTATAAGGGCAGGAAGTGACAGGAGGAGGGGGAGTGTTTTTTCAATGAACTAATAGCTTTAAATATGGCCGTGGTCTCTTTATGGAAGACTAAGAGCAATCAAATAGAACCGCATCTTTTTATTGATGATTTTATGAAAGTCTATGAAATATATTCCTGAAATTCAAAGACTTTTCATATCTTTCCTCTTAAGTGGTTCTTTGTTTTCCTCCTGTGACCTTCTTGATGCTTATTCACACCTAAGTATTTGATGCGAGTTGTCCCTGTTCATTTATTCTTCTCTGAGGATCACATGATCTGTCTTTTTTCATACTCAAAATTTCTGCCACGGCAAAATGTGCTTTCAGAGTTTGAAAACTGTTTTGTAATACTGGGCATTGTCACGGCTTATTTACACCAATCTGAAAATTCTTTAGGAGAGCAACTTTGGATTTTCAGAAATAGCTTTCCCTTTGGAGATTACAATAAGACTTAGAATCATAGAATCATGGAATCACCAAGGTTGGAAAAGACCTCAAAGATCACCCAGTCCAACCGTTCACCTATTGCCAACAGCTCCCACTAAGCCGTGCCCCTCAACACAACATCCAGCCTTTCCTTGAACACCCCCAGGCTCGGTGACTCCACCACCTCCCTGGGCATCCATTGCACTGCCTGACCACCCTTTCTGAAAAGGGTATTACTTGATGTAACATCTTTTGACATTCCTTTTGCTAAACATGTATCACAGTAAAAGCCTTTTAAGAGTGGTAGCAACAAAGAAATAAAGCCTTTTTTATTACTGCCAAAAGCTGTTTGGCTTTTTTTGAGTCAAGGCTTACAATTTACAATTACTTCTTTTGTATTATTTTTTTTTTTATATCCAGCACTGCAGAAGGTTTGACAAGAGAAAATATGTCAGATGTAAGTGGATGGCAAACTTTTCTACAGGCGCTGGGATACTTTCTTAAGATGTTCTTTGGCTCTGCAGCACTTGGAACACTTACTGGCCTTATTTCTGCATTAATATCCTTTTTTTACACACACATAAATTGATGAACTCCAACATTCAAATAGTATTTCGTCTCCTGTGTTCTCCTGCGTTCCTTAGGGGATACTTCTTAATAAAGACCGCTTTGTTGGTTGAGGATCTCTCATGCTTATTTTATTCTTACATTATTGAGCATGGGTATGCATTAAGAAGTTGCTTTAGGTTTTTATGAACATAATTAAGATCTGAAATGCTGTAGTTTATATTATGTGCAGTGTGTGGAGTGTAATAAAAAACGGTCACAGTTTTGTAAATTCGAAGTAATTCAGTTTCAGTATTGAAACAAACATGGCTCCTCATTTACATATGTAAAACAGTTAGTTAAAAATAAAAATGTTCCTCTTCTCAATGTTTTTTGAGTCAGACCAGCTCACTTGTCCGTATGTATTCAGTTAGCTGAAGATGAATACTGTTCTATTTGGTTTAATGTTGAGTTTTATTTTGCTCTTTCCACTTGCATCAACTGGTTGCTAAATAACCCAGGAGCTTCTCTGCTGAGATTAGGAGGGATGTTTATTTAAGTTGGGCACTCCTGTTGAGAGTTTGCTTTAATGATAATGCTGCATTCACTGTAGGTAATTTTCTGTTCTAGGCTCATGCAACAGCTACTCCTTAACAGTGTGTTGCAAATGACAGGACTTTGTTTGTAAATAACAAGAACAGAGTGTCTGATTAAATACAGATGTTTCTTTCAGTTCTCCACCCTGATTCCATGAAGTTTTAAACTACTTCTTATATCACAACGAAAGAGGATGACAGATGCTTAATATTTCTTTCACTGATACATAAATGATACCAAGAGAAAAGAAAAAGCAGCTCATCTGCCTTATTACAGGTTTTGTGCCTCAGAATATTAGATTTCCCACAGATGTGCAAAATTTCAATGTAGCGAAAGAAATCTCCTAATAGTTGCCAGCAAATAAACACAATTGAAGGTTGTTGCTGGTTCACAGGATGTTCCTCCTGTGAACATCCATATCACAGGTGTGTTAGCCTCTGAATTTTAGTGCAGTCAAAAGGATGTTATGATTTAAAAAAAAAAAAAAAAAAGCTCCCTACTATTTTACTTTGCTGTTTCATACCTCTGCTGTGTTTTTTTGAAAGCTTTTACTACTTAATGGTTCTCTGTGGCACATTTACAGTAGTTTTGAAGAAATTTCAAAGACTGAATGTGTAGAGAAAGATTCCTCCTGGATGTTTGGCATGCTGCGGTCAATACTGTATAGGTAGCATAGCAGCAGAACTTTTCTAAGTCTGTCCATTCTGATAGACTTCTATGAGCTGTAGTTCTATTAAAAAAAAACCAAACCAATCCTTGTAAGAAATGGTTAATCTTTACATGCTTGAGTCATGGGGCCACTTGTTGGCTTTGTTAGCTATTTGGCAGATAAGTACATCGAGCACCCCACTGTTTTATAACGGAATGATATAAATTTAAAAGAATACATACAAATTTTTGCTTACCTTTTCCTTAACACTTCCGTGTGCACGTGCTAAAGCACATTGATTTAAGAAAGACGCCCTCTCTAGAGTTTGGGATGATGATTATCTTTGCTTACCTTCCTTATGGACTGGCAGAAGGTATCTCACTCTCAGGTGAGTAGCAAAGCAATTATTTGCAGATTTCTCTGATAAGTTTGAGTATTTGTTATTTGTGTCTAAGAGGGTCTCTATTTTGTTGTTGTTTGTTTTTAATGTTTTCTTATTTAACCTGTGCTCGTACTTTTGACCTTGCCTTACTTCAGGGAAATATTTTTTATGAAATGTTACAGATGCATAGGAAAGATAACTGAAGCTTTCATAAGTATTAGCTATTCAACATAAAACTAGTATTCTCTCCAGTTACCTCTGCCTACCACAGAAGACAGTTTTCAGCTGCATGCTGTGGAGTTTGGCTGCGTTAGCAAACTTAAGTAATGCCCAAGCTACTACCTGGTAGCTGTCTTTCTGCACATCTTCTGTGTCGTTGGATAAGTCAGTTGAGACCAACCCATGAGTATTGCAGGTATTATCTCTGGACACTTAACAGAAATTTGCTGAGGGCCAGAAGAGGTTTACAGGGGAATTTTTTTCAGTATTCTGTAGAATCAAGTATAGAGACAGTTCTGCTGCATACCCACCATCTCTGACCTCTGGTGACTTAAGTGTAGTGTTTGTTGTTTTTTTTTTTAAGGCAGTCAGCTTCCTGTCTCATTTCTCAAAGGAAGGTGGGAAGGGATGCGGTATTCAATGTAACTTATATGTACCTGCTTGGCTCTTTTTTTTTTTAACATACTGGTTATTTTTAAGTTCATTAAAAGATATTTGCTCTACAAGTTGGTGTATACAATGAGAACTTAACAAGTTTGTGACATTTCTTATAAATGATCTACAGATATGAAATCAGAGTTTCTAATTTTCTGAAAACGTGTGCATGCTGTTGTCAATATTTTAGAGTAACGTACCTTCACTGATATCAGGGGACTTTTGTTTTGTTGATGTTGGCTTCTTTTTATTATGTATGAAGATGTGGCATGTAATCGTGGTATTTACTCAACTGAGATATGTAATGCTAATGCAAACTTTCCATTCTGCCCACTTGCATCTAGAACGGTTTTGTGTGTATAGATCAAGAAATTATCTGAAATATGAGTATTAAAACATTTGTTGCTGTAAACACGAGTTTTTTTCCCTTGTGAAAAGATCATGCTGGAATACATCAGCACGTGGCCTTTTCTACTTCTAATTTACGCTGCTTCTGAATTTGAAGAACAATAATGAAGTATTACAGAATTTGTGCTATTGCATTATATAACAAACACATGCACTGGTATACAGTGAAGAAGTAATAGCATTCGTAATCAGATGGTCTCAGGATAATAGAGGTTCTTTGTCATTTTATTTGTGAAGACAAGCTCTCTGATTTGCTCAGGCATCTTCAAGAATGAATTCTCAAGAAATAACAAATTCTGAAGGCCTTAGTTCGCCTTTGTTTGAAACAAAGGATTACTCTCACTCTACTGCAGCTGGTCTAATCCTTCCAGTTTTGTTCACCTGGGCCACCCCTGGATGCGTAGCTCTAGCCAAATAGTCTTGGTCTTTTATATTTTCTGTGTTTTGGGCTAACTGGGTATGCTCCCAGATGTCATCTTGTCCTCTTGAAATCTGCATTGCAGTTGATTCCTTCTGGGTTATGTTGTTCAATTTTTTTTTAAATTGGTTTTGTGACAAGGAGTACTGTACTTGTTCTTGAAACATATTGCTATACTTGCACAATCCTTACTACCATCTCAAACGATATCTTTCTCAGATGTAAGTCTATGCAGCAGACAATGGAGATGTTTAAAACTTCCTTTAAGATAAGTAGCTCCCTCTGAATAGTGAACAATTGGCAGCACCTGTGATGTGTCTTGGGCAGTTAAAGAAATAGCTTGAAATTCAGATTATTTCCATAAGTTAACCAGCACTGTGAAGCAAGGTAGACGGAAAAACTGCAACACGATCAAAGATGCAAGAATACAGTGAAGTCTGAGATGGCTGTTTTAGGCCTGTGGAACCAGTTGCAGTACATCTCTCCAAACTATGCATGTTGTTAGGTCAACTCAACTGTATAATGGTAATTTTCCCCATAACTGATGGCTATTATTAATATCTGAAATAACCTGTAGTAGCTACTTTGTGTCCTGTCAGTTGAAAATGATGGACATCCTGCACAGTAGCATTCTTTAAAGGCCTTATGCATCAGGTTGTACCTTTATAAAAGGACATTTATGCCCAGAATTCTCAAATCTCTATACCTTTTCTGGTTCTCATACTGATAACAAATTGCAAGTACACCTGCATTTGCTATTCCTCCTTAACCTGCATTTGCTATTCCTCCTTAACCTGCATTTGCTATTCCTCCTTAACCTGCATTTGCTATTCCTCCTTAACCTGCATTTGCTATTCCTCCTTAACCTGCATTTGCTATTCCTCCTTAACCTGCATTTGCTATTCCTCCTTAACCTGCATTTGCTATTCCTCCTTAACCTGCATTTGCTATTCCTCCTTAACTTTTAATGACTTGGTACTCCACACTGGAATGGTTTCAACCTGGGCCCTGTTGGTCTCATTCTGCTTCTGGTGGAGTGATTGGGACTGACTGATCAGCACATAGGAATGAATGACTTGTCTGGGAGAACAAAATCATACAGTCCTCTAGCCCCACTACTCTCAAGTTGTTCTTACTCCTTTTTTGATGATATCTGTCTGCCTGCTAGTATTTTCCTGCTAGGCAGGAAAACCTCTCAAACAGTTTATTTCCTTCACTTTTATGGGAAAGCAGTGACTACAAGGATTTATATTAGCTTGCAGTTGACCTGTTTTGGACCTCCTAGTATTTAATATATCCAACAGAATGAAATCAGTGCAACTTCCAGTGGTAAGAGAAACCTCACTCATTGCTTCAAAAGCTTTTGTATTAGTATAGAGTGTAAGCAAACACTGTATTTGCAGTTTACAAGTTAACCTCTATTTGATTACTGCATTTTATTTACAGGAATCATGGCAATCCTGTTCTCTGGCATTGTGATGTCCCACTATACACACCATAACCTCTCCCCTGTTACGCAGATATTAATGCAGCAGACACTGAGAACCGTTGCTTTCATGTGTGGTACGTGCTACCTACAGTATATCTCATATAGTTTAAGAATTGATTTGCTTCAAGCGGTGATTCCAAAGGCGGCAGGAGAGAGATGAGTTTTCCTCCTGCTGCTCGTGTGTTAGCGGTACGTGTCTCTAAGAGAAGGCTTCTTAGTGGATGCTGGAAGGCAGCCACAAGTCGTCTTTCCTGATGTACTGGATAAAGCATCCAGTAAATCTTCATTTCCCGTTCTGCAGCCTCCTGCTAAGATTTGCAACGAGGCTGGGAGCCAAGGAGAGACCTCTGACTTCCATGTTCCTCTACAAAAAGACTTTTTTTGTGTGTGCATTGCAAAATCAGAAAACATTTATTTTATGCTCCATATATATTATAATGGGAATACAAAAGGTTTCACAGAATTGTGTATTTAAAATGCAACTTCTCTTTTTCAGAAACGTGTGTTTTTGCATTTCTTGGCCTGTCTATTTTTAGTTTTCCTCACAAGTTTGAGATGTCCTTCGTCATCTGGTGCATAGTAGGTATTTCTTTTAAAAAAATATTTAGGTATTTTTCTGCGGTGTTTGTGCAGAAAAATAAAACCTTGCACTTAAAAAAAACTTATTTGTTAAGATTTTATAGTTTTTTATGAAGGATACTATTATAATTGTATTTGTTGCATAAAGTTAGTTCTTACTGATAAGCATGAACTTCCTCTTTCTGTTCTTAGTGCTGTGGTGTGTGCTTACATCAGCCTGATTTAAGGATTCCAGCTTATTTTAAAAGACTAATAAGAAAAAGAACCTTGCTTATTTTGCCTTATTAAAATAATCTCAGAAGTCATTTCCCTCAGGAAGACAATCCTGCGGTTTCTATGCATTTTTAGCATCACAAAGGATTTGTGTGAATTTAGTCCATGCATTACTTCTTCACTCTGTGAAGAAGTGACAAGATGAAAAAGCTCCCCTTCTTCCAAGGTAGTACTTTCTCAAAGCTTCTGTAATGTCTGCTCATTCTTTGACTCTATTCTCAATTCCTTCATTTTGTATTTCAGTGTAGCTTTTGTTTCACATGGAACTTATCTACATATTTTGCTATTGTTATTATTTAACTGAAACATGAAAAGTGCATTCTCTTTGCAGATTGGAAAAGGGGAAATTTCTAGTCACATACCTCAATGCACACTAGTTTGTTTTAGCCCATGCTCCAAGGAAAGAATTGTTTTCTACAATCTACAGATAATTTTATCAGCATGGAGAACTGCTCTCACCGCATTACACATGTGTACCCAACTTCCTTACCTAATATATATCTAAGGTGTGACACTTCCTTCTAGCATTGCCCTCACAGCCATAATATGCAAATTGACTAATTTTGGGGTGATTCATAAAGGAAAACAGCAGAGGCCTTCAAGAATCCCGCTGACTAAGTCTAGTGTATTTACCTTGTCAAGGTCTGTTTGTTGTGGAGTTTACTAAGCAGCACCATTGTGAGTAACTGTTTTTCTGAGTTAATTTTCACTGTATTCATTGATTATGTTATTAAAATAATAGTACTTTTTTGTTGCTTAGATGTTTGGTGTATTTTACAGCCATATCCAGTAAAGTGCTAGGGAACTGAATTGCATGCTATTTATTTGCCTTCTTTTTCAATGAGGAGCTCGTCCATGGGAAGCAATAGAAACATTGCTTTGACTGTTAGCAGCTGTGCCAAAAGAACAATTAAAGAAACTGAAATGAGGGAAACACATACCCAAAATGATTCTTGGTCTCCCTGGAATGCCTTCTGGGTTTCATTTGTTTATCAGAAGTAAAATAGCGTCTGGTCAGGTTTAAATTAACTTAAGCAGACAAAATTGTTTAAATTACCTGATGCTGACAGTTTTGTGGGTTTTTTTGTTGATTTAGCAGCTCACCTGTTTATGAGATTTATGAGTGGGAAGGGTGTATTGCTGTTAGCTGGTACAAGCTAAATGAAATGCAATTTGGGCCTATGTGACCATAACACATCAAGTAGCCTTTTGCTTTGGTTTTTGTTTTTCAGGTACTTGTTCTGTTTGGTAGAGCAGTGAATATTTTCCCCCTTTCCTACCTACTCAACTTTTTTCGTGATCATAAAATCACCCCTAAAATGATGTTTATCATGTGGTTTAGTGGTAAGTTACAACTCAAGCTATGGAGGACTGGAGAAATGTTTTATCTCTCTTTCTTTGTGTGGGCTTGTTTGGGAGGAACTGGTTTTCCATCCATGGAAAACTTAACACTTGCACCATTCTCAAACCCAAGTGCAACTGATACTTTCTCTTTCCCTTCTGATTAGGAAAACAATGCAGTATAGTTCCCAAGTAAAACTTTTCTTCAAAGAATATAGTTTTCTAAAAATCAAACAGCTCAGTTTGAAAAGCGGTACCTCTGATTCATTTTAAGATTATAAACAAGTAATAGATAAATGAGCAGAGAATAGGATCATAAAAGCCATGAAAGTGGAGGACTCCTGTTGAGTTGACGGAGTGCTAGGGACCAGCATCGGTGCTGATTCACTCTTCACCGATTTATTGTTCTCCCTGCAGGTTTACGTGGTGCAATTCCCTATGCACTCAGCCTCCATTTGGGCTTGGAACCAATAGAGAAGCGTCAGCTCATTGGAACAACAACAATCATCATAGTGCTGTTCACGGTTTTGCTGTTGGGAGGAGGAACTATGCCCCTTATCAGACTGATTGACATTGAAGACTCCAAAGCACGCAAGAGGAACAAAAAGGACATTAATCTTAGCAAGACAGAGAAAATGGTATATTGTTGTTCTATTCAAACAATTATTTTTTTCATTTTCAGGAAGACTAGTATGATTTTTTTTCACTAAAAAGTAAAACAAAATGAGTGGAGGCGTGGTAGAAAAAAGCCAAATAATATTTAAAGTATCCCAAAGAGCTTGGTTAGCATGTACACAAGTAACTTCTTAGAAAAAGGAGTGAGAAACTTTGTCTCTTAAGTCATTTTAATTATAAATGAACCCATACAAATTCAAGTAACCTTAAAACATAAGGCAGATGCTACAGGATCGATTGAGTCACAGACAGGAATGAGCTAGTATATTGTGAGTCAGGAATTAATAATAGAAGGCAGATTTTGAAAAAGTCAAAGCAAAGGCCTCAATAAGTTGGTAGCAGCAGCACCACTGTGACTGGGTTTTATTTTAAGGCAGATTCTGGCTTTAAAATAGTCAGAAATACTGAAGAAAACTAATGTCTAGTCTGAAAATTCATCTGTTGAAGACAGGAGTACATAAAGTATCGTTAAGCTTTTTCTTCTTTTGGTCCCAAGCCATAACACAATGCATGCAGAGAATTGTTCTGTGGATCTGAAAAACAACTTCTCTTGGAATGAGGCTTTATAAAGTCTTCAGTCTTCAGAATTAGCTTATTCTGTCTATGGAGGTGAATGTGTATGGGAAGAGTGCAGGTAGCATGGTGTGCTCTGATATAGGGCTTTTTCTTTTCCAGTGAGATGATGACACAAAAGTATTGTTTGCTATATGTACTCATTGCTTAGATTGTATGAGGAAGCTTGCGCACTAGAAATCCCTTAGCAATAACAACAGTACAAAACCATGGAGTATTTTAAGCCTTTTGGCATGAAAAAGGAAGGTAAGTGACTCTGGGAATCAACAGCTGGACAGATTCATGCAGCTGTAAGCTCTGGTAGGCTGAGGTGATTATTTCTATTTTGTTCTGTCATGGGAACTGACTGAAAAAGGAGACAGCGTAAGGTGGTGAAGCAAGTGGGAGGGGAATAACTATTTTTTCTCTGGCTATTGCAATATTTGTGATGTTTCTAGGGAAATACCATAGAATCCGAGCATTTATCAGAGCTCACAGAGGAGGAATATGAAGCCCAGTACATAAAACGCCAGGACCTCAAAGGATTTATGTGGCTGGATGCTAAGTATTTGAATCCTTTCTTCACCAGAAGACTCACGCAAGAAGTAAGTCTGTCTTGTTTTCTTGAAGCAAAACTGTGGTAGAGTTGGCTCTTATTTCACTCTGTACCATTCAAGGATCACAGTACAGCTATACAACTTCTACACAAGGGGTAGTGAGCCATCTAACGCCTTACTTGTGCATATGTAGAGCAGCTGTAATTAAAAGCCACACTGCACAATCGCTGGTGGATTAAATGGATTTTTCTGCCTAGCACAGCCTTTTGCTTGGAACTATAGCCAAAAATTGGCCGTTCTTGAAATTGGAACCTTCTTTTTTTTTTTTTTTTTTTTTTTTTAATATATTTCTTCACTATGAGATGAAGAGTCTGAAGCCATAAATGCAAAATGACACCTGGCTGAGCGCACAGCTTAACACTGAGTTAAGCTCAGAGGTGTGAATACTATGCTATTTTCACTCCAGGCCTCAGAAGCCTGATATTCCTTGGCTACATAATTCACTTTTTGTTTTCCTCTCCAATTTGAATTCAGCATTTTTGCTGTGAGATTAAAGACTTTGTGTTTGTATATTCAAACTCTGAACACTTTTCCACAAAAGCCAAAGGGTTTTAATTTTTTTTTATTTTGCAAAACAGGGAATGAATCAAGAAATCAAAAAATGGCATTTGATTTGTAATTGGTAGCCAAAAACACAGGCTGCCGTCAAGACTGCAACCAAATGGTAGAAAAGTATGTGAATTGCCAAAGCAGGTCACAAGCTTCCTGCCGTCTATGGGAACATGTTGAGAGGAGTGAGATTCAAAAACACTGCCCTCTAGACAACTCTAATTGTTGAAATCCACAGAGGAAGACTGTGTAGGAAACAAAGAAAATGTCTCAAAGTCCCTGGAAGTAATTAATAGCTGAGCATTTGACGTGTTTTGTACACTTAAAGATCACAAGCAGATTATTTCGTGAGAAGTGCACTTAACTCATCATTCTGTTTTGCGCTCTGACAAGTTGTATTGTACCTCAGTGACAATGTTTTCTTGTGCCTCAGGACTTGCATCATGGGCGCATACAGATGAAAACTCTCACAAACAAATGGTATGAAGAGGTACGACAAGGACCTTCGGGCTCTGAAGATGATGAGCAAGAGCTGCTGTAGCAGACCAGGGAAGAAGCACAGGGAGTATATTATTAGACTTTAGAAAGTGAATTTAAGTATCAAGACCGTAACTGCACAACAGTTTCTGATTTGGGGCATATCTTGTTCTGTATGTTTAAACATCAAAAAGCAGATCTACTTTGCTTGGTATTATTAGTCACTGATAGCCACTGAAGTGTCAGGCTCTGAACTGAATGAAGAACCTTCCAGCTTTTACATCACAGCAAATTTAATGCAGCCTGTGAAGAATGTGGAAGCATCTGCCATGAAATTGTTTAATTGTTTAATTTTAATTGCTGTTTAATGTGGGTCCTAGTACAAAGCCTGCTGTGAGTGTTTGAAGTACAGAGCCATCATATGACTGCAAGATAGGATGAGTTGCAGCTTTTTTTTTCTTTGAAAATATACACCGATTCACATGGAGAGGCTTGATAGTTTAAACTATGAATTTGTTCTAGCACTGGTAAGGGAGTCTGGCTGGGATAAATCCTTGATTTATGAGAGTTACAGGATCAAAGAATGATTTGGGTTGGAAGAGACCTTAGAGATCATCCAGTTCCAACCTCCTCTGCCTTGGGCGCATAGAATTGCACATTTTGAATCCAGAGAAGATCATTGCCTTGACAAATAACAAATGCTGCACACAAAGAAGAACTTCTTAATACCTCCATATTTTTGTCATATGAAATTGTCTTGGTATCTATTTAATGGGATGTTTTATTTTTATATTCTGAGATGTCGTCCTAATCAGTACTGTGGGTTAGACATGACTTGCAAGAGGTGTGGATTGCATGACATTAAAACTGCAATTTCAAATGCAGTTCTGCAACACTTTTTTTATTTTGCTGAAGGCAGTTGCAGTTGGTTTTCCCTGGTTCAAGTCTAAGAAAGCAACAGCTTTTCTTTTGCCTAAATTCAGGAAGCATTCCTAACACTCCGGAACTCACTAGCAGACTTCTTGAATTCTAGTGGAATCAAAAGCAACTCTTTCCCTGTCATTGGTTTGATGAATTAAGTGTGTACATGGGGAAGAAGGAGTCTACAAAAATCTAATGTAGATATGAAAGAGTCATTTTTGGTCTGGTTTTGTTATTAGGCTTTTTAAAAATCAGCTGCTGGGCTGATGAAAGGCTATTTGGAGTCTTAAACCTGTGCTGGCTAAGCAGTTCTCCAAAATAACGTGTTATATGACCTGCTTTTCTGTATTACTACTGTTATTTTGAAGAACTGTGCTCATCCTAGAGCTGGAAAACACACTGGCCAAAGTCTGAATGAGACACAAAATCAGCTTCTGGTATTGACCAGAAATGAATTAATGCTTGGTTTTCTCTTCAGAAAAGGATCTGTATTTTTCCTTCATCCTTCTAGATGACAGTGGATTTCATTACATTTCAGTTACCCGTAAGTCTTAAAATAGAGATATCAAGGAAGGTGCACAAGTTACAGTGCTGTGAAGAGTGGGAATGCGTGTTCAGGTTCTGCGTTATGTTTGTTCAGTGCAATGAGGACTGTTAAAAAATCTGCTCAGTGAGAATCTCTGTGCTGTCAGTGCCAGTGGACTGAAGCCGCCAACTTCTGAGACTTGTTTGTCTGCTGGAGGCAAGCATGTGTTATCTGTCTTGTCTTTTTTTGTCCTGTACCAGCTGGGAACTTAGACATGCAAGCCAGAATGGGGAGCAGGTAAAGTTGTGCTGTCATCAGGCTGACACTGACCTGTGTGGATTCTTACTCCTGCCCAGACCAGGAGGTTCTCTTCTCTGCAGGAGCTGTGCTTGAGTTTAATGTTCTAGATGCTCTTATGCTAGGCATGGTGCTGTATCATAATCGTGCTGAAATAG
Organism: Tympanuchus pallidicinctus; assembly: GCF_026119805.1. NCBI lineage: Eukaryota > Metazoa > Chordata > Aves > Galliformes > Phasianidae > Tympanuchus > Tympanuchus pallidicinctus. The sequence goes on from NW_026294722.1 coordinate 87,977, forward strand.
CAAAGGTGCTCTCATTGCTATGGTTATTCTGAAACGAGGCACCTGCAAAAGGAGTGAGGTCTGCACCAGCACGTCAACCATTTACCTCGATTTCCATTCGAGGTAAAGTGATCGTTACTGCCCTCTGTTGGCAGTCAACGGTAACGGCGTGACATCTCACGATCGAATGCTTATGCTGAGAGCAGTTTAATAAATTAAATGGAAGCAATGAATTGATACAGCTAGAACGAATGAAATCACTCTGCTGAAGCAAATAAACCGAAGAAAATCTTGGGTCTTTTCATTAAAAGAAACTATGCTGAAATTTAAGAAGCTTAGATTTGTCAGAGCTTGGAATGAAGGTAGGTTTGTCTTTTACAGAATACACACTAAATTCCATACTTGTGAACCAGTAGAAGAAAATTTTGCCATTATTTCAGTGACTGATTTCTGTATTTATCAATGCATTTACTTATGCCAGTAACTTCCAAGTTAGGATTTCTTCATTTTCTTGTGTAAGTATGTTGCTTCATCTTCCTTACTCAATTGCCCTGCAGCTACCTTACTTAGATCTTTTCCTATGATATCAGAACAATAGGAGACTCTGGTCCTCTTTCCACAAGGACAGGCAACTCCATCCTAACTTGGCCTCTCCTGTGAGTTTGTTCAAGGATATACTTTGTTTTTCTTCTTTATTCAGTGCAGAATAACCAGAAAATATGTAGGATGCAGATGTTACTAATTACAGATACTGAAGTTTTGTCAGTCTGGTGGAACCTGCCACCACTCCCAAGCAGTGCCACGTCCCAAGGCAGCTACGTGACCATCCCACGTGGCAGACTGGCACCCCTGCAATGACTCACAGCAAGCACCTCCAGCTTTCATTTCATTGTTATTTTTAACTTGGCCACACCAAGAAACACTCATTGATTTTAATCTTTAAAGCATATGCAGACTGTTTCTACAGCCTAATCTAAAAGATGCCGTAAAAAGAGAAGAGAGCACTAGTAATTATCTGTAGCTCAGGAGCTTATCTTTTGGAAAGAACTGAGCTCCAAGCTATTCTTCCTATGTACCCTCAGCTTTTTCTAAGTTGTGCAGTGTGTGAGATCAGCCATTGCAACTAGGCTTCCTCCACTTGACCTGAGTTTAAAGGGTGCAGCAGTAATATCCCCACCTGTGCAAGATGGTTTGCACCAATTACTTCATGGCAGAGCTGCATGCGGAATCAGGAGATTGGGTGAAACCCATGACACATCACCACCATTTTGAAGCTGCCATTATCCCTCTGGCAACCTGCTTTACAAAGAATTTCTCAAAGTGAGGAATTTTACTGCAGTTTTTCTTTGGGTTTTTAACCAATATGCATTATTTCAGCAGTTGAGCACTTGCCTCAGCAACTCCAGTGTCCAGCAGAACATGGAGCACAGGAGTTACTGAGACAGAAGCTGTCCCTGGGAAGGACTGGGAGCTCCGTTGCTCAACATCTGCAGCCCACCCACAGCTCAGCCCTCACTGCATGGGCAGCAAACCCTGTCAAAGCCCCTGGGACAGCTCCAGCTCTGCAGCAGCAGCAGGCTCCCACTAAGTCACAACACAGTCCAGGTATGCCAAATCCTCCCAACTGGGGGGCCTGTTTCCTGCCCATCATTCACCTCTGAACCCACGGCAGGGTCAGCACCCCTGACCCACAATAACAACTGGATACTTCTGGAAGCAACAGTGAGTGCAAGAAGCCTGACCAACTTCGGCAGGCAGGCACTGGGCTGCCCACAGCTGGGGAAGAGCTGTAAGAACTATGTGGCCTTAGCACAGAGCAAGTAGAGCATGCCAGAAATCAGGTCTTCCCTCTCTGATAACACAGAGATGAGCAGGGAGGCACTGCATTTCCCATCTGCAAATTAGCATAAGAGTATCCAGTAAATGTGATTTTAATTTAAATGTCAATTCCATCTTATTGCTAAACTCAAAGAGGCTTCCAAGAAGCTGGACAGTGCAACAGCCTCCTTCCCCAGTGCATTTATTGGATTTTGGTGATGAGAAGGATACAGCGCAGCTCTGAAGCGTTCCATCCATTCATGAAACTGCAGCAGGTTTCTCAGTCTTTCTCTGCCTTCTGTCAATCTTGTCCGTGGCTTCAAATCTTCTCCATATTATGCCATGATTCATGAAGAACAGGGGGGAGTGCTCAGAATTTGTTTGAAGTCTTCTGCCTCGTTTTATCTTAAGGAGCAGCAATAGTGAATCTGGGCTTCAGTGGAAGACAGCTGGCTGCAAGAACACAGGCAAGGATCTGAAGCTCTAGCTGAAGGGAGCAGGTGGAACTGAATGCTGCAGAACTTGTTAAATATGGGAAGAAATCTGAGTGCTCTGAGCAATCCCTGCTTTTAGAAACTCTTCACAGTGATCCTCTTCCCTCCCTCCTTGTTCTTTCAGTGCTGATTTGTTAGTCTCTGATGTTTCAGTCTCAACAACTAGACTTGAACTCCAGACCAATGACTAGTAAAGTTACCTGGCAATCCAGTTTCTCTCTTTCTCAGGCCACTTTCTAAAAGGTTTGTGAAGAAAATGTGTGCTTTACTTCTCTCCAACACATGCAAGGACAAAGAGAGAACAGCCCCCTGACGCATATAACTGCCATGAAGAATCTGCTTCATAGTATTTAATTTCACAGCTAACAAAAATCCAGTATCCTTCTGTGATGCATGTCCTGCAAGGCCCACTTCTCCCTTCCTTCTGTGCCAAAGCATTTTAATTGATGCTAAGGCTAAACCTATTAGAAAACAACCAAGTAATTGGACCCACACTATGGTTAGGGAAAGGAGGAAGAAAATTTTGTCACATATTCATTGATTTCTAAGTTTTTCTTGGGAATTTCTTGAGAAAGCAACTCTTTCTTCCCCCTTAGCCAGAAACACATTAAAAAAGGGAGTGAGCGCCCGCAGCTCATTTTATATGTGCACATTAAAAGCCTGTGCCTTTAGGATAAATGCACATCATGCTCGTAGTTAGCTCTGTTTGGGCACTGAGTTACAGCACTTGCCCATACCCATGCTTTCAGCACTGCCTGCAGCTCTGACCACCTCTGTGTGCATACCAGCATAATGTCCTCAGCTGCTGAGCAAAGCTGGGGCAGAGAGCACACCCAGCAGGAGCAGAGGCTGCTGAACACCCACACACAGAGCACTATAGGTGCTCAGCACTTTTAAGTGCAGTGAAAATCATCTCCTCCACTCTCCTATGCTCTTTAGATGGCTCAAAGTGCCCATGGCAGAGGAACAAGCGAGTTACACCCACCAGTATCAGACCAAGTGACTCTGTCCATGAGAATAACATCTTTTGTTAACCTAATTGGAAACCATCTTTATTTAGGGCTGAGCAACTAATTCCTGTAATTCTTGTAATCCACAGCTCTTCTCCAGGCCATAATTCTGTCTTCCTCCAGAGCCTATGTGAGAAAGCAGCTGGGCAGGTACACTGCCTGGCTGAGATGCTCCAGACCACACTCTTGGAATGACATGCTGCAGGGAGAAAGGGGAGACGACATCACACAACTGTGCTGGTGACAAAACAAGGCTTGGCCTCATGCAGTCTAGAAGGAATTGTTCTTGCTCCTCAGTATGCATGCACCCTGCAGCAAGAGAAGGAGAGAAACTGCAGTGCCTGCAGGACTTTATCTCCTTCAAACAATGGCAGGTCTCCCATCTCATAGCACAGCAGGGAGCTGCAGAGGTCCTGTGAGATCAAGCTGGAAAACAGTAGCAAATATCCAGGGGAGATGAACTTCTGTTTCTGATAAATTGCTTGGAACAGGCTGTATTTATACGGTTGTGCCTGAGCTATTTATAAAGCACACCTGTCATACAAAAAATGGTTAAAAAACATCTCTTGCACTGATGGATATGCTGATGTCATTGACACACAGATCATGTGCGAATAGGGTTCAGTGGGACTACAGAGAACTATCATTTTTGTACCTGAAAATAATTAATAATCTAGATCCTATAAACTCAGCTATGCACAGCACACAGGCAAGTTAAACTAGGATCAGCACAAAATCTACTGCAAAACCTTCAGGCTTTCCCATTTCCTTAGGGGCTCATAATGCCATTCCTCTCCAGATGAGCTGAAAGTGGAAAACTGTCTGAGCCTATTTATGGGGGGGTGCAGGGACCTGGCCCTAAGTTTGCCCACAGGGCAACTCTTGAAGCAGAGTGGGATTTTCCTTGCTCCCTGACAATGCTACAAACTGCTCTGGTTTAAAGTGCTCCCCAGCGACCTGCACTAAGACACTGCATTGTCTGGGAATTGCCCTCTGGTGGGTATGTGACAGGGAAGCTTACACAAGCCTGTCCCTGTGCTGTCAGGTTCAGCAGTCACCAACCACAGAATGATCTGTGTGGGTACCAAACGCATCCATGCACATTTCTGCTGGGGTTTCGTTCCAGCTCAAAAAGGCTCAAGAATCATGAGAATGCTCTATCTTTACTCAATTTCTGCCTCCTGTGGAAGGGTTTTCAGACAAGACCATCTCCTTGGGGCTGCCTGGCCACATGATGTAGCCCCTTAGGACCAGTCTGCTCAGCCACACAGTTGCTGGGCATACAAAGCTGCTGCTGGATTTAAGACTTCAAAATGAGATTAAATTTAATTAATAAATTATTCTCTTAATGAGATTAAGAGTTAAGATTAAGCTGCCACAAGTACTTTATTGGAAGGCCTCGTATTCAAGCACCCAGACCTTATTCTTGCTTTTATAGGAAGGATGAAGACTAAACCTATATTGCAAACTTATATTGGGCATTTGCATGTATGAGAGCACGGCTAGACTATCCTACACACCCCTGCTGTTAGCCTGAAAATTCATACATTGTATTGAATGTGGTTATTGCTCTTGCCATTTTCCTTTTCAACCTTTGGTACTTACTTTTTTTCAGCCAATGTGCCACAAGTCAGAGCCTTTCTTAGAGACGAGGAGGAAACTTGATAAGCTTGAGAACTCAGCCAACCTCCAGTTTCTTTCAATAGTAAATGGCAGGAATTAGTCCTGGCATAGTAGAAGCTTAGATTCTGCCCCCTGCCTAGCAAATAAAGCAAGTCACCAAGAAGAAAAAATAAATTAAAAAAAAATAATAAAAAATCACTGAAGAGCAAAAAGCACGGCTGAGCAATTGCTCAGTATCTGAAGGACAGATTGCAGAGTGGGAAGAAAGACAGCCCTGCCCCTCCCACACAAAATCACTCCATAGGTTACAGAGTTTTCCTGTGCCAGGGCTGCCTGCCCCCCTTGCTTATACACATCTGCTTTCTGCCTCCCTGTTACCCACCCAGGACACCTGCGTAAAGAGGAGCAACCGCATGCACACTCCAGGTCACTCAGCAGACAAGCTGAGACGAGCACCAGCGCCCGAGGCTGGTGCTGCCTCTGCCAGCTCCCATCGCACCCGGGAATCCGCGCGGTTCTGAGTTCTAGCACTTCGCCGGCACGGTGGGACTGGGGGCCCTCAGGGGTGCTCAAGGGGACTGCACCTTCCCCACGCTCGAGATGGTGCCGGTGGCCCCGTGTCCTGCCCGGGGATGCTGCAGCCCGGCCAGCACCCTCCTTACCTTTCCGCAGGAGCCGTTCCGCTCCCTGCCGCCGGAAACTTCCTCTTGGCAACTCCGGAACGCGAGGCGCGCCTTCCGCGCCTGCGGTTCAGTACCGGCTACGGCGGACAGCTCCGCTGCCCTCACCGCGCCACCCGCCGTCCCGGGTGCGAGCGGAGCGCAGCCGAGCCGAGCCGCCGGCCGCAGCGCCGCTCTGGGAAAGCTTCGGGACACCGTGCTGACCCGGGACAGGTGCAGGCTAGCAGCCCTCCCCGCGCATCCTTCCTCAGCCCCCTCTTCCCCAGATGGCCCTCGCACCGCTGCTTTCACAGCGAGGGAGACTAAGGGCCGGAGAGCACCGCTCGAAGCACGTTCCCGCTGCTTCAGCATCCGCAGGCTTTCCCTTCCCTCCCGCCGGATCCCCGCGTTCACCTGCACGGGTTCGGGCTGCTGCCCGCTTACCTCTCCCTGAACTCCCGCCTGGTACCCGTCCCATACTGCCGTGCTGCGAGGGGCTCCAAGGACAGCCCTGGATTAACAAGCAGGGGCGCGCAGGGAGGAGTGCTGTGCAGTGCACTGTCAATAGGACCTGGTGTGTTTGCCATCTAAATCACTCGACCTATCACTGTTTGGCAAGACGAGTCACAGCTGTTCCTTAGCCACGTACTGTGTCCATTCTCTCTCCACTAAAAGCTTGCCCTTGATTGGCAGTTAGAAAGAGTTTCAAGAGGTCTAACATTCATTTTGTGAGCTCCAGGTGTTACCAGGGCTGCTGCTCAGATTGGATTTGGGTGCTTGAATTTGCTTCAGAAAAGAGCCCTAGAGCTAGAGAAACACATAGCATTTCCTCTAAAATGTTAGGAGCTCTTTTTCCCTGACAAAAGCCTTTCTCCTCACTGGCTTCTTCCTGCCCCCTGTACAGCAAGCCACAGAGCCAACACAACAGGGACAGCAGGAGGGCTGTAAACCACAACCTCTACTGTTGAACTGCTTTGTAATTTCAGGCAAGTGATTGAAACTCTCTTATTACCTCCACCATGCAAGACTGATAATGCTTCTTTTCTAGCTCATGACTGGGGGCCATAACTCTGATGACTAAGAAAGATCAATACAAATCCTCACTTTTTCTGTTAGAGATAAAACCTCCAATTGACAGAGTGTCTTGTGCAAACCCTACTATTAAACCTATTCAGGTCTTCAAGCAAGCCCAGTGCAGCTGGAGCACTCAGAACACGAGGACATTTCATTTTAGCCTCGATATCAGTTGTGCTCATAAGCAGACAGCAGGCTAAGCTTCAAAGGAACACAGAGCTACAATACAATCAACAAGGCAAAAGTAATTTTCTGGAAAGCATGCTTCTAATATTTGACTTCAGTAACAACAGGGTTGAAAGGTAAGAAATCCTTCAGGATAGTAGATCAGATTCCTAAAGACAAGAGAACTTCCACAAACAGGCATAGAGAAAATTCTGAAACCAGACTCCCTGAAGATGAAGTCATTGGCAGCTGATGTTCTCCATAAATCCCCATACCCTCTCCCAGTCCCACACCGTTACGTGGCTAAGACTGATGGTCTTGGCATGTCATGCTAACAAAATGAAACTGGAACGTTTTAGATCCAGTTTCAGTGCTCTCACTTTTGACAAATCGTGTCCTCTCCTTGGGCTTCTTTTGTGTTGCCTGCAAATAGCATTAATAGCACATATTACCTGTCTGCACACAGCTCTGAAATGCTCAGAACGAGTTTTTCAGCATGCCAGCCACGCTTTCCCCTTTGGAAGCTCCCAGGCACTTCTCATTCCCGCTGCTCCCACGTATCAGTCTGTTGGGCCTCACTGTGCCAAATGCCCTACAGCTGCCCGTGTCCCTCACTGGCATTCCTAAACACACCTTTGCTGAAGAAGCAGTTCAGCAGCTTTGCAAGTAGCTTAAGGATGAATTTGATGGGTAATATCATATAAGAAACAGTGCATTTATTTAAGATAGATCTATGCTATGAGCTACACATATTGTTGCCCAACTTTTCACCATCTGTACAAGCTTTTAGCTTTATATTAAACAGACATTAATCCCATGCTTGTATACTTAGATGGATGCATAACACACATGTTCTTGAGATGCATCTCCCCCCTCACAATTTGTACTTGAAACTGAAATGGAACTATATATTAAAATACACATTTCAGTTCTTGTGTTTGGCTCTTCAGTGCCACCTACAATTCCCACTGCCTGTGAGTTCTGGTTTCTCACATCCCACTTGTCCACTGTGCTTCAAATGTTGCTTGCTACTTGCAGAGCAGCTGTCCAGAGCTTAAATCTCAGCTTCCAAACCCCTCATCCTTGACCTGCCCTGTCTAGCTCCAGATAAGACATTGCTGTGTCCCCAGGAATGTGCTGAGTGCTTTCTTTGACCATGGTGCCTCCTTTATGCCCCATACTCGCCTTGTGTCCCAAGGGAAGAGAACAGCACAATTTAAGGATGACATGATACACTGAACACATTGGGTTTACAAGCCTCATTTTCTGCAAAAACTCTGCAAGCATGCAGACGTGCTAACATTCACAGTGTCTCATACTTGCACTGCAAAGTGAAATTAGTGCACTTAACATTGGTAGATAGGTGCATGCCTCAAGATCCTCAATATATAGGAGCAGCACACTATGTACAGAAATGGAAGTGCACAGAGGTCTACATGCCATGGTTTTGCAAAAGGCTCTGCATGAGTGAAATGACCTGGCAATAAACACAGCTTCTGCATTGGCATATAAGGTGGTAAATATGGTACAAATCAAATACAGCTTTTAGGACACATCTAAGTGACACAAAAGGATACTATACAGTAGCTAACTAAAGGTGGCTGGAAAACCAAGCAAGAGGCAAACATGTAACCAGAAAACTGGCTACTGTTGAGTCCCCCCTCCCAGCCACACATCACACACGAATGCCACAAGAACTATCTTCTCTCTTCTTTGAAGGCCACGTAGTTGCGTTCTTCCCAGCCCTACCTTCTCCTTTCTCAAGGACTGAAAGCCAGCTGCCAGCTTAGCAAGAATCACTGTAAATCATGGCTGTCCTCAGCATACCACTTGCCTTATCCGCATCTTAACAGTCAACAGAAGCACCAGTACCCACTGCCAGAAGGATCAGTTGCTAGGATCATTAAGGAAAGACCCATGCCACACCCCACTCCAGATTGAGTTCCTTTGATTATTTTTTTCTTCTGATGTTCAAAGTCTACTTTGAGCTCACAGATTCAGTATTTTACCAGGTCATTTTTGGAAAACGCACGTCAGATGAATTTCCATTAGAAATGCGTCAATTTAAATAGATCTTCGGCCAGACTTTTGAATTGCTCCTAATTCCTTTTGAAATCTATCAACTCACTTTGTCATTGCCTTGCCTTCTGTGTTGGAATATAAATCTATATTGTTTCAAAGGAAGAGTCATTTTTGCACAGTCATTAGATACCACTTCATTATCCAGTTCAATTTTTAAACCATTTTTTTTTTTTCTGTTCTTCTTTATAGGATTGCCAGGGCAATGACTTTCTCCCCTTATCTTCCTATTCATACAGCCCTCTGGCTTATGTGTTCTTTCTTTCCCATGTTCCAGTGGCTTCATAGATTTTAATGAGCCTGTGGTCATATCTACTATTAATTCTGTACTGTCAGTTCCTACCCCAGTGATAAGCTACAGGCAGAAAGAGTAGGATTAAACTAGCATCAAAGCAGCATTCTCTCCCATGTGTGCAGCTTCATTTGACTTGAGTTCAGTAAAAGTTATCTTGCCAAAAGCTTTGGACCTGTGGAAAACAGGAAATAGGAAGTATAACAAAAAAAGATGATTCTCAATCTGTTCTGAAAACTACCAAGCAATGCTTACACACTGTCCTGAGACTACAAACACAGGAAGCTCCAAGTAGCAAAATACAATAATGATGCTCATTTTGATAATTTCTAGCAGGCAGAGCTCCTGATGACAAAGTCCTGAAGATTCCGCATCACTGCAGCTATAGCCCAGACTTACTGAACTGGACAGCATCATGGTCCCCAGTACCTATCCTTAGGACCCAGAAAGTCTTGGGAGACACTGATTGAAACATCTCCTTAAATGAGGTATAAGCAAGCAGTTTCCTTAAGCCTAATCAACATGGCTGTTTCCTTAAGCCTAATCCCATCCACACTTAAGCACTGCCTGCAGCAGAAAACACCGTAATAGAAAACAGTATTCTTGTAACACAAAGCTTCACTTCTGCTACTCCTACCCTTAATTATTACCCACACCACACATTCACTGCAGAAGTTATACATGAGTGTTTTCACAGAACCTGGGCGAGTGTTTTACACTCCAGAGCCAGTCTTGGGCTGTGCTGTGTCCTCCCAAAATGAGAACAGCAGGTGCAGGCTCAGTGCGCGCATCACCTGCTGCTTTCCCTCCTAGCACTGGGAATGGTGCCTCTCAGCAAACCTTCTGTGATTAAGGTCTGGAGAATAGGAGAATTTAATCACAACAAAAGCTGTAACACTGGTCATCCTAGAAGGACTTCTGCAATATGATGCACAGCATTGGGGAATAAAGCCCCTCTCCCCTACAACGGAAAAGCAGAGCATATACATCCAACCTACTGCTATCTACCAAGGAGGCCCAAAGCCAGCATGCACCATAGGCTCGTTACAGATAGAAGAATCTCTCTCATCTAATACCATCTAAAAGGATGCTGGAACAGGTTTCCATTTTCAGGTCCAGGAACCAAGCATAATGCAGAGCTGGAAATGCCATCTCCTCACTGCACGCCTCAGGGCTGGGCCACCTCATCCCAAGGTGGCCAAAGTTACAGGAGATGGCTCACAGCAGCACCAAGCTGCTTGGCATGGCGGAGCCCTGCAATGCAGTGTGAGGAAACAGGCCCTGAAAAGGTAACGCAGCAGATGGAATCCTTGTCCCCTGCTGCTTCTGCTACTGAATGGAGCCATGCCAGCTGCAGCTAGTAAATTGGTGCAGCTGCCCTTCTGCTTGGCATACCCAAGCTCTGGCAGCAGAGCTCTGGCAGCAGCTCTCTGTCATCTCCCCCAACCTTCTAGAGTCACAATACATCACTCCCTCTGTAACTATTACAAACTGAATGCTTCACTGTAACCAAGAATACATCCAAAAAAACCTAGCTTAAGGAAAACCTTCAGTCAGCCAACCCAGTCTGAACATTGCAGATAAGCAGGCAAAACTGTCAGGTATCTGGTAGCTTCTGGTGGCAGAGAGGGCTGAGTAAGAGAAAGGCAGCTTTTTTCTGGGGCTGGATTTAACACTCCCACCCAGCCACACTCCAGTCTTTGCCACTCAGCTCCTCAGTAGACCTAGTGTGCTAATGCAGGTTTCCAACATGTTTCCTCTCCACCCTTTAAAGAACCACAGAGATTCTCATTATAAGCCAGTAGGTTCCTAGGAGCTCCTGTGAACACACGCATACACAGCTCTCCTCCCCATTGCAGAGCAGCCTGTGAGGAGGTTCATCAACAACACACAAGTTCATATAATTGCACTGAAGCACATAACATGGTGCTCCTTCTTAGAGTTGCTTGTAGGTAGCTTTTTTTTTTTTTTTTTTAAATTAATGGTTAACTTAGTAGGGTTTGGGATCTGCATATGCCACTGGCAGGGATCCACAATTGGAGCACTACAGAAGTAGTCTGACCCACCTGGAAAGCAAACAATTCACACACACAGCAATGGGGAGATGTACAATGACTGCAGCTACGTGATAATAGTTCACCAGTACTGGTTATACTTCAGAAATAAATTGCTAGTCTTTGAAAAGTTTGGATGAAGCAGTTACATGCTGCACACAGATCAAGCTACCAAACTGATTTTACTTACTCCAGGGAAAAGCAGTATTTTTTCCACTAAGGAGTTGATGAACAGTTGTGCACTGGTATTTCTTTTTCTTTTTTTAAAACATGTAGATGATGAAAAATCTCAGAGCAGTATGACTATCATGAGAATGATTTCTAAAACAAGAAGCATGACAGCTCCACACCCACAACAGCAGAAGTAGCAGCCACATGCTACTGGTCGGAGCTTACATTAAAGTTATGGCTTGACACTGTCTTCAATGCAGTGAATTGCACATGAAATAGTGAAAGTTCAGTACAAGGTGAAAATGACAAATGGCAATGCTACCCAGGTCAGAAAGTAGTTCACACCCTTGCTGCAATGCACTGAAACACCATCATAGCGCCTGTATAATCAATGAATATAAAGATGTTATAATTATGAAATAAACAAGAGAATTTGGCAAAGCAGATTATAATAACAAATAGAGAATATATAGAACACTTACCCACATCCTGGGCTCGCTGCAAAACTCCAGAGGAGGGATCTCCAGCAGAGCTCCTTCCCCACTGGTAGTCAGCTCCTAAATGGGCCTAGGAGAGGGGCAGCCAGGCTGCACCCCTTCCAGCAGCACAGCTGAATCGCCTTCACCTGTGCTCCCAGGGCTGACTCAGTGCTCGCCTCAGGTGGTCAATCAGAGCTTCAGGCCGTGATTCAGCAGTTCCCATACAGTGCCCAAGCTGAAGAAGAATACCATGACCACCAAAACCTGCATTCACAATCTGCAGCACTAAGAAAGAATCCCACCAATAAGGAGTACTAGTAATAAAATCCTTCAACCTCCTCTAAAGCTCCCTGTAACATGAATTTGACGCCTCTCAGACTCTGAATGCTGAGAGAGAAATTTCTCATTGACACTAAGGGAGGGGGGGAGGGAGGGGAGAGGGGAGGAAAAGCAGGTTGCTTCATGTTTTTCTGGAACATTTCCACTTGCCCACCTCTTTTCTGCACCAAGCCTTTCCAAGTTCAATAGAAGCCCATGTCTGGCTTTAATCACAGACAACTTAGAAGGCTGTTCACTGTCAGAAAGATTGTCATAGCCTCTCTGCCTCTGTACTGTAGCAGAAAAGCAGGAGCTACCTGGCAGCATCTCATTCTCTTCAGGCACAGCAATGTCTCCCTGTTTGCAGGGATTCCTAAGAACTCAGGATCCCCTTCCTTCTGTAGAGTTCAGGATAGCAAGGCAGCTGTTTCCCTCTCCCAATAAAATAACAACAAACCAGCATATAGCCAGAGTTCCCATAGCTCTGTGGAAGGAGCAAGGCAGTGCCAGACATGAAAGAAGAAAAGGGATTCCATCACTTAGGACACTATGCTCTAATTCCCTGGTTACAGGTCAGTTGGTCCTACAATTCTATATGCACAGCTGGGTATTACAGTCACCTTTACTGACTCCTATCCATCAGCACACCATCACCTCTGACTGCTCTGCACATGATGTCGTAGCAAGATTCTAGATTCCTGTCTGAACCAAAGGGCCATTACAAAGTATAAAACATCTCAGCGTATTTTCAACACAGACACCTTTCAGTACTGTGAGAAACAGCCTTGCTTTCTGCACATTAGCACACCAAACATCCTGTCAAACAAAGGAGCAGTTCTCTGGCTCTCCTACACATCTCCTCAAATGGAAGAGCTTCAGTAACATCTGCAGGACTTTAGAGTTACAAAAGCTGCTGCCATATAATACATGTTAACCTTTTGCCTTCCTTCGGGCAGTAAGATCCAACACACTGGTCTCTGCCTTCCTTGTATGGTGGCTCAATGCTCCAGGCTGCCCTAATCGCAGCAGGGCTATACATGAAGTACAAAACCAGAAAGCTACTTTAAGTACTGATTCCCTGCCTCTAAACTTTCAAACTGGCAAGACACATAAAAATATTGTCTAAGGGAATATGGTCAACTGTAGAAAAAAAAGGTAATACAAAACAACTGCAACGCCCAATTTTGCTTAATTTTACACAAAAGATCTAAGACATTTCATAGACTATCCCAAGTTAAAAAGGACTCATAAGGGTCATAGAAACCAACTCCTGGCTCTACACAGAATCATCCATTTACATGCTAACAAACTCTTTAGAAAACCATAATCATCATTTTCAGAAGGAACTGTGGAATATCCTTCACAAGGAATAGATAGGTACATTTGTATTCACACAGATGGTAACGACCATGCTAGAAGGCCTAGTTAGCTCCCAGTGACCTCAAAGTACCTGTTTTGTCTCCAGTTCAATTCCATCACCTTGGAACTGAAGCACCTCCTACTTTTCTCTGACTCTGGCAGCATTACAATGATCATATTACTCAGGCTCCCTCCCTTTCTAAGCAAATAACAGAAAGGGGAACCTCTCCCCCAACAAGACACTACAGCATGATTAGCTACACAAACTAAATGCTTGGAATCCAAAACTGTTGTCCAGAACAGATAAGTTTAAAGAGCTGCCAGCTCAAACTGTCAAGTTTAAGCTACACGATGATGCATGGAACCTTTAAACTTCTGTTCAGAGCAAAAGACACAGGCAGACACATATAATAGGTCTGTCATCAGAAACATCAGACCAGTCAGAACAGTCAGCATTGACTTGTTTAAAATGTGCCAGAAATACATTAGCATAAATAGCACAGAGATGTAAAGACAAGACTTCCTGCAGTAATACTTCTGTCATCTTGAACCTGATTTTTTACAAACATCCCAAATACTTCCAGGAACCTCAACAGATCACAAGATTGTGTAAATGGAACTTGAGGCCTTTTAAGCATTCACCTGACATTCAGCTGATGTGCTCCAAAACAGTGAATCAAAGGAAAAAGTCTAGTCTGGGACCTGAGAAATTATCCAGCTCTAGAGCTAGAAGGATGCAATAGCAGCCACTAGGCCTGCCTTGAGTGCCAAAAAGTGCATCAGCAGTATCACATATCTTTTGTGATAACTAGCATCAGGAAACTTCATCAGAAAATCTGCAAATGATATCAAGAGTCAAGCCTGGAAAACAACGTAGGTCAGCTTTACATCGCACATAAAACCTGCTTACTGCCCCCACATTAGCCTGTCTGCTGCAGACTGCAGACACGTTCTTATGGAACAAACAGGCATGCTGCTAAGCCCTGAAAATTAACTTTAAAAAATAAAAATAAAATAAAAAAAACCCTAAATTCTGCAGGCGCTCCATCCAGTCTCATACAACTGAGGCTCATGATACATACACACTTGCCCATTTTATCCCCAAGATTACTTCTGTGTACAAACTCACTTCTGCATGCAAAACACAGTTGAGAAACAGACAGCTACATGCACTCAACCTTAAGAAAAGAGTTAAGCCTTTTCTTAAAGGCCTCTTTATTTTTCAATTCCTTTGAACATAAATTAGTTTTAACAAATCAGATGCAAAACACCTGCATTTTCAATTAGCATATATTTTACTGTATCAATCACGGCAACCTCATACAGTAAGGTACACAAAAATAGAGCATGGTATCACTTCAACACAGTTTTGTACTATAGTATTCCATGACATATATATATAGAGAGAGAACTTTTCTATCTCAAAGCAAGTATTGTCCCTGCTGTATTCACCGTAAGAATTACGTGGCATCACAGTTTTAGAGTAGCCATATGGAAATTGAACCAGCAAACTAGAAGATACACTGTGCAACAGCCATACAGGCATGACATTTCAGAAGGTGAACAAAACCAAAATAATCACTGAAAACAACCTTTAGACTGTATTTTAATAGTAAAATTGTTTTTAAATCCCTCCTTATATACACAATGTATCTACATTTGTTATATTTATATGCATATATACATTTATAAAAAACATATGAGATTCTGAAAACCTTAAAATCATTCACCTAAACAACGTTTACCCCAACCTTCAGGGTCAGAAAGGCAATACTTGCCTATAACATAATATTCAGTTGCAGTTGCTTGATTCCGAAATTCCCGACTGCTAAATACATACCACTCATCTTGTCTCTTAGTGCAAGCTGTACAGTAACTTATTGTTCTCAGCCCTCTGCAAGACTCAAGTTTCACTCTATTTTCATAATACTTCTGAGACCCATTTACTAACATTAACAGCTAACATTATTTCAGCTATTTTACATTATTAGCCTATATGCCTCCTCCTACACCTACACCTCAAGTCCTCTACCCACTCCCCCCAGAAATTAAGAAAAATGATCTTTCATGCACACCTCTGTCACACAGGGGTCAACATTTACATTTCAAAGCCCAGACTCAAACAGTGTTTAAAAAAACCCTAAGTGAATAACTTTAGTACAAAGTGGACTACATAGTTTACAATTCAGCTAGAGGTTTTTTGTTTTGTTTTTTTAACAGATATTTTAAAGACATTTAACTTTGCACATCAGATTGGTTTGCCTGATATTTTGTTCTAACTAGCTAGTCTGAATATAAGAAGTTAGGAAGATTATTGAGGAATCTCCTCTATGCAAAAAGAAACAAAGAGGCCCTACAGCCTACTAATAACTGGGTGTTGCTTGGGGGCAAAACCGTACAGAGCCTAGCACAAGGGTTCCTATGTGTTACAGTAACACAGATGAATATCATTTACCAGATTCACATCCGTAACTGTTAGGTTTACTTTAATAGTAAACACAGGATACACACATGAGCTCTGATTTTTCATCAGGCCAGCGCTTTACCTGCTGACTACACTACAAACTCTGCAGTGAATTTGGACGCAAGTGTAAGATTTATACTTACAGTTCCTATAACCACAAAGAAAAAGCGTGCACTGAGAACCAAAATCTTGCAGTTTTTAGACAGGACTCCACCTAAATTAGTGGTAGCCTTCGCAGAAGAAAAAAGAAAAGCTGGATTTAAAAAAACTGATCAGAGTAAATAATGTCAGCCTGCCACAGCAACTACAACAAGCTATGAAATACAGTACAGGTAGAAACAAAAAGTCACCTGAACAAATAACCCAGAGAGACTTAGTAGTTATAATGATTTTACCACCTTTAAGAACTCAACATATTAAATATTTATTAAAAATAAACTGTTTCCAAATTACCTGTTTACAGTACAAAGAACTGTACGTAATATATGTGCAACAGAAAGTAAGAGTACTCATCAGGAAGGACAACACTAGGCAAAATTTAAGTGACACAAATACAAGTTCACCTTTTTAAAATGTGGAACAGTAAAAAAAGAAGCAGGATGATATTGGCAACACGAGAAAATAAAGCACATATTGTTCAGATTCAGATTATATAAGTTCAAGATAAACAACTGGGACATAAGGAGAGAAGGAAGAAACGAAGATAAGAGATGCTGTGGAGTTTGATTTTGGAGATCAACAAAAGGCAGGTGTTTCGAAAAATAGTCCTTGTTGGCAAAACAAGCTATTCACATGTTTCTTGCACATTTGAGAGTCATACTTTACCAAAAAACGGCAGTAGTTTTACACCCACAGAAAATGTGAATCTTAATTCTCAGAGCCTCACGTAGCTTCATTTGGGCAAAGAGAAGACTAAAATGGTGCGAAATGCGTGATGTCACTTTTCCATAATGCAAGAGCTGCCAAGATTTTTTTTTTAAAAGTGCTGTTCTCCCTCACTTAAATTGAGAATTAATTATGATTTAGGAGTTACCTAAATAATAGCAGCATGAAATCATATATCTGCAGCATTTATTAAGCCACAAAAATCAAGAACTGGCACCTGATCACTGAACCACGTTCCAAATATTTGGGCATGTCAATTTTGTAAGAGGTCAGTGTTTTACTTCTCATCAGTGGCATCAGAACATTAAGTAGCCCTTTCCCTTCCCCCCAAAATGGACCAATCAAATCTACCTATAAACAACATGGGACAGTTGGGTTGATTTATAGTTTAACTGATTGTTAGGCATGAATCTGTGAAGCTCGCTTTTCCTACAGCAGGGATCATAGTAGTAAGCATTGAGGCAAGTGTCACATGAGACTTTTGAACAAAACATGCAAGTATTTGCAGCTCCAGATCGGTTACAAAAGCCGCAGCGTGAGGTGCTCGCAGGTTTCGATTTTGAACTGAATTGAGAAGCTCTCTCTTGACTTTGAGTCTGTGATGTGTACTGAGGTTTCTCTCTTAAAGCAGAGGCAGGAGATAAGCCATCATTTGGAAGTGGTTTGATGGAATAGGTGCTCTGTTTCACTACCGGGTAGTCCTGCCTGGAGTTGAACAGATTGTCACACTTTTGGCAAACAGAAGCCCCACAAGGTACACCACAGTTTTGGCACTTGAGGGAAGCTGTCTCTTTGGCTAGGTGGGCGCGTTTGTGGTAAACAGGGTTGGCATCATTTTTTAACAGCCACACATCAGGCTTAATAGCTTCCTGCCTTTTAAAATTTAACATACTTCTAGTATCAGGATCAGTATAGATATCTAAATCCTCTTGAGCAGAAAAATAGGAGCTGTAAGGGACATTTGTTCTCAACATGCCATTAGGATGAGATGAAGTTGGCAAGAATTCATCTGAACATGCATGTGGTGAGCTTGACATTGTCAGAAGAGAGGGTGATGGACGAATAATTTCATCTTTGATGTCATCTTCCACATCAACTAAGATTGGCTCTTTCCTGAGACTCAATGAGCTCATCAATGGTGGTTTCTTATTTTCCCAATAACTGTCATATGTGTCTACTGATTTAGAAGCCTTGCTCACTTTTGGCTTGAAATAATCCTTAGAGGCCCGTTCACTTGCTGATTTCTGAAGTACCATTCGTGCCATGGAAGTATTTAAGCTTTCTTTACATTCTGCCCGCCGTTTCATAGCTTCTGAGCAGCCTCTAGTATCTTCGTTGCTATTTTTTCGTTCATTTATGACATCGATCTCCAAATAGCCTTTATCTTTCACTTGCAAATGAATTTCAAGAAGCTGCTCACATTCCACTTTGGCCAAAAAGAGTTCAAATGAAACCATTTTCACTTGAATAGCATCAATCTGCTCTTTGAGCTTATACATTGTTCCCACTTCTTGGACATAGCCCATGTAGTTCAGAATCTGCCTTACATCATCTTCAGTGAGGGCAGACTTTACATAATATACAAAGGGTCCCGTGTAGGTCTAAGGAGGTGGGGGGAATAAAAGGAAAACTAGGTTACAAATTCAGCGGAAGACTAGATTTTCAGAAAATTCAGTGACAGATACTATAGAATTAAATAGAATATTACAGAGAAGACATGCAACTCCCACGGTAAGATGAACTCCGTTTCTGTAGCCCTCCTGTTTCAGCAGATGGAAATTCTGCTTGAAGCAAGTTCCAAATAGGAGAATTTTCATTCCAGTTGAAGTTCTGATTAGCATGGTATCCTTCTTGTTGGGTTAAATCATTATTGTGTACAATGACACTAACTTTTATACACACCAGACATGTGTTTGTAAGTCTAATACTAAAGCAAAAAAAGGCAGAGATTTCATATATTCCTCGTGGACAAGAAGCAACTGAATATAACAGGAAGATGGCATTACTGCAAAAGCATTTAAGTCTTCTTCAATGCATATTTAGCTACATTCAGGGGCACTTTATTTTGTGGAGAGTAAGGTGTACAATTACTACACAACTCCAATGGTCAAGAGCTTCCAGTAACAAAGCCCCAAAACAATTGTGATTTTGTTTAAGTTGCAGTTCCCTTGGCATCTGGCATACCTGAAGTATACTCTTAACACAGGCCAAATTGCTTCTGACTGCAGAGAGGAATGCCTTGGCCATTGTATATTTGTCCAGAACAAGAAGTAGATCCACAGCACACAACCAAAGCCAATATTAGCAGTGCACTTAGAGATATCCTGGATGGATCAGCAAGCATTCCGTAGGCCAGAACTTAAGCGTAGTGACACGGATACACTGAGAGATCTAGTATGAAGTAATGGTCTTCCCTTAGGAGAAAGACTGTCAATCACCCCTGCCCGTAGCCGGGAGGCTAAGAACTTTAGATCTTTAAGGTCTCTTTTAACCCAAACCACCCTATGATTCTATGAAATGCACCATTCACGTTAAAATTCTCTCTGCTAAATTGCAAAATACTGTCTATTAAGAAAAAAAAAAAAAAAAAAAAAGAAAGCAAGCCCATCACTAGCACACACAACCTGCCAAAGACTTCAGACATACACCAGAAATGTTGTTTCTACCCAAGTCTCAGAAACATTCAAGTCACCTGCAGAGCTTATTGTTGAAATGCTACAGCAGCTTCGAATAGGAAAATAGGGATAACAAAAAATAAAACTGAAAACTGACAGCAGACATCTTATTAGCAGACTTGCAGTACTCAAGTCAAGCAACACACAAGTTTATACTTTTCCCTGTGAGGTCATAGTATAGATGAATAATTTGAAAGTGCATTAGAATTAAAATTTCATGATTCAAAATTACAAGCAAGTAAAATACGTTCTAGAGGCAACTATTTCAGTGAATCCTTCAACATCATCACATAACTTATGGGAACCTCAGCAAAGCACCTGCTTAAAACCACACATTGATCACTAGTACTTGTGCTACAGTAATAGCAGATGTAAAATGAAAGGCTATGAACTTAAACACAATTTAATTACTCCCTGATGTTAAAGCACCTCCAAGTAGAAATTAAGCGCATTAGGAGAAAAGGCAAACAAAAACCTTAAATAAGCTCTTCCCATATTTTATGGTTACTTTAGAAATGGATACAGTATTTGTACTTCTCTTGGGCAGTCTCACCATCACACACTTCATGTACTTCACCTCTGGTGGTTTCTATTTACCAGCTGTATATAGCCACATTATCAATCATTCTAACATATAGGAAAAAAAAGTTGTCATAAGCTAAATGCATGACATGTTTAAAAAAAAAATTATGTCTTCAAATATAAATGTCTTACCTTAATATGTTTGAACTCCTTCTTCCAGGGATATAGAAAGAGATTAATTCCAAGAGTCTCAAGCATGCTGAATGCATTATGCAGAGAATGTAAACTTGAGGATTTCAGAGATCTCAGTGAGTTTTCAGCCATCTCATAAAATTTTATCAACCGGAATCTATAAAAGGGATCAATTTTGGGAAGGCAAAATAAGGCTGATGCTGCCACTCGCAAATATTCATCATTAATAGGAGGCTGTTTGCTGTCAGAGACACTCAGTTTGCATTCATGGAACTGTACATACTTTCTAAATAAATCGTCTTTATATTTTGTATCCATTGAAATCAGTTTTTGTCTCAGGCCTGGGAAGCTACTTTGTCTCTTTCATGGTTATTGGGCAGTTGGTTGATAATCTGGTATTAAGAATCTTCGGAAATGGCAACTCTTCTGGAATAAAAATTGAAAACAAAGACAAGTCATCACAGTTGCATAAGTCCCAGATGTCCACAGCACCTATTTACTTCACAGGATTCTATAAAATGATTCACAGCAGAGTAGCTCCCAAAACAACCTCTCAACCTTCCTGGGTTTCTGAAAAAGCACATGCATCAACAGGAATACTAGTGTCCTGCTTTCCCATTATTCTATTCTTTGTTTTCAATTTATCTGAATATAACAGAACACAGCAAACCTAAATCAAACAAGGCCCTAGGAATTTGATAAAAGAAAGTCCACGTAGGCTCATATCCACATTGAGGATTCCTTGGGTTAGGGAACCATGGCCAAAGTAACTCATAACTACAGACTGAAAGGGAAAGCGTAAGCTTTCACGATCTTGTTTTATTTTACTGTTTTAGATCAACCAACTTACACAATCATGATTTTAATCAGATATTGTGATTTATTTCATATGTACTAATAATTATTCCCACACTACACAGAAATAACTGATGCCAAAACAAGCCTCTCCATGTTAATTCCCCAAAGCCAAGTAACGAGGAGTCTAGCAGACTATCTTGACAACCTGAAGAATTTGTGATTAAAAAGTAAAGTAAACCACGGTCTTTGTGTTTTATGAGAGTACAATCTAGCACTTCTCAACTGCAAATCAAAATGGAGAGAGACAAAGCATTAATTCAGCTGCAGAGACGCTGAAGCAACACTTCAAAAAAACACTCTCTATTAATTCCAGCTGCTGGGATATTGATCAATGCCACCTGTCAAAATGCAAATCACCAATAAGGTCAAAATTAAGTCCATAAGAGTAACCATTACACAGACAAGGGGGAAAAAAAAAGCCACAAAAAAAGCCACATGCCATAGGAGGCCAAGAAAAGCAAGCAAGCCAATAGCTTAGCAGCTAATGTTACTTGAGAAAAGGATGTGCTTAATGACCACGGCACAAGAAAAGTTCACTGTTTTAACTTCTGCTTAAAGGCATACAGCTCATTGCTCCCCCAGTCAGAATTTGCACTAATATCAAAAGAAGAAACCATGAATTGCGGTGCCCAGTTCTCAATTTGCATCTTAGTGTTAGGAAAAGAGAAGAAAAAACATAATTTAGCTCTCTCCACAAAGAGTTTGCTCTTCCCTCTCACTCCTTTTCTCAGGCTGGACAAGATCAAGTTAATACACAAAACTAACCTAATCACTTATACTTAGCATGAAGAGCTCAGTCTGATTTGTACATTAGTAACATACCCTTTGGAGAAACAATGGCTTAGGCAGGCAAGAAGTTGGATCAAGTATTAACATTCTTCCATGTACAGCATTAATAACTGCCTAACAAAAGAGCTCCACATGAAAGCTCAGGATTAAAAAAGCGTCTACAAGAAAGGACTTCAGCAAGACCCCATAAACTGTGATATTCACAACCATCATCAGCCCCAGCTCTGACTTGATGTTTATATGTATGCCAGAGCTCAGGCAACTGAGAGCAAGAAAATCAAGGCAGCCCCTGCAGGGTTCCTCCTCTACTCACACACACATACAGCTATCCCAGAAGCAAAAGCTCCTGGGAAAAACACCATAGGCCCTTACTGCCATCAACGCCAATAACATCAGAGATCTAAGGCCTTCACCAAACGCTTGAAAATAGAAATAGCACTAATAAAAAGCTAACCGGAGTCCAAGAACGATTCAAAGAACTAAGAGCACACACAAAGTCCACCACCAAACGCAGGACAAGCACCAAACTCAGCACACGCGAGCACTTTTCCACCTAGCACCCACCTGATGCAAACCTTCCTCCAGCCAGGACACCGAGGGCAGCCGCGGAGAACAGAGCGGCCCAGCACTGTCGGACCGCCGCCCTCACGGGCGGGCGCGGCCCTAGCCTGGCACCGAACCCTCGGCAGCCCCGCGGGACCGCCTCCTACCGCTGAAGGTCACGGCACCGCATTCCGCGGGCCGCGCCTGCCCCTCACCGCTCTGCGGCCCACCGTCGCTCAGCCGGAAGCATCCGGTGACCCGGATGCAGGTGAGGAGCCCACTAGACACCGCGCCTACACCGTCCCAGCGGCAAACAGCCCCAGGAAGGGCTTACCAGCAGAGGTGCGGGCACCTCCAGCCTCAGGGCACGACCCGCGAGCTGCGGACACTGTGAGCGGCAGGAGGCAGCTGACAGCGGCGCCCCGGAAGTAGATGGTGGAGGGCAGAAAGGCACCGCCTCCTCTCGTGAAAGGCATTTCGGTGCGTGACGTCAGACGGCTGAGGGGCGGGGTCGTCGCGTGCCCCCTCCTCCCAGCGGCAGGTCGCACCCCGCAGCGCCTGAGCGCCCCCCAGCGCCCCCCAGCGCCTGGCGTTGGGGTGGGGCTGCGGTTGCGTAGGAGCCACTTCCTGGTTGGCGGCGGGAAGATGGCGGTGGCGGGTGGCGGGGATGGTGGTTTGCGCTCCCCTGAGCCCTGGCCAGACCTGCTGGCGCGTCTCACCTGCCCTGTGTGCCTTGAGGTGTTCGACAGTCCCGTCCGGGTGCCCTGCGGACACGTGTGAGCGGCCTAAGGAGGAGTGCGGGCGAGGAGGGAGGCCGCGCGGGGCCCTCTCGGCCCGTAGGACTGCGGGCAGCGCACGGGACCGCCGCTCCGTACCGCACGGGAAAGGCGCGGAGACCCTGGGCTGTTCTCATTGTGTCCTTGTCCCGGCGTAGGTTCTGCACGCCGTGTCTGCAGGAGTGCCTGAAGCCGAAGAAGCCTGTGTGTGGTGTGTGCCGCGGCGCGCTGACAGCCGGCAGCAGGGCGCTGGACCTGGAGCAGCTGATAGAGAGCACCGAGACTGCCTGCAGCGGCTGCGGCAAGAAGGTGGGACCCGGCGAAGAGCTGGGAGGGCTGAGGCGGGTGCGATGTGCTGTAACTGCGCCCCGCGGGGATGCCGGTCCTGCTCTGTTTTCTATAGGTTCTTCAAAGCTTCCCAAAGCGTTTGGTTTGGTAGCCAATACTGAGGTGTTGCATTGATTTCACTATTTCTGGATAGTGCTATTTTCATCGATGCGGCTGATAGATAGCTGTAGTACCTTGAT
Organism: Tympanuchus pallidicinctus; assembly: GCF_026119805.1. NCBI lineage: Eukaryota > Metazoa > Chordata > Aves > Galliformes > Phasianidae > Tympanuchus > Tympanuchus pallidicinctus. Next base: position 111,782 of record NW_026294722.1, read on the forward strand.
TATCAATTGTTAAGTCCTACTAATGAAAGTTCAAATTAAGAAAGTTTGTATTTAAACCTATGTCACAGTATGTGCAGAAAGCTAAATTATTTCCCATGTCATCTCTTCTCAGTAACAACATAAGCTGGCTTCGTATATTTTCTGGTACTGGAGTATAGGTGAAGATAAGTACAATGGAACAGTGTTGTATTTGTAAAATATTACAGGCAGCAGTTATACATTAACTAATTTGTAATCTCAAAGCCTTCCAGCTCACCAGCTGAAATACTTATTTCTTCCTGCTGTAGCACTGGCTGCAGAAGACTTTGTGTGTAGTCCTGCTGCAAATAGTGTAACTGCTGTGTGATTGTTGTCTAAGCAGATGTTCCTCTCAAAGATGCGCAGCCATGCAGCCTCCTGTTCAAAGTACCAGAATTACATAATGGAAGGTGTGAAAGCTGTAACTAAAGAACCACTTCACAACACCAGGTAAGTAGCTCTTCTCTGGAAATACTCATACTTAGGATCACAAAAAGAGGACTATTACCAAATAATCCATACAAAATCTCAAATTTGATTCCACTTCTGAGAAGAGGTCTTTTATGTAAACAAACAAAAAGACAAAACAAAGCCAACGCTGTGTTATGGCGTTTGGTGCAAACTATAATTTTGCTGTGAAAGCAGACTTTCCGTCATTCCTTAGTTTGTTTATTAACGTTTCACGCTGTAAGAATAGGCCACAATCCTGCAACTGAGTGCACCTAAGCAAACTATTCTCCTTCTCTATGCAGTCTTTGCACAAGAGAAGATTGGAGTACTTGATACAAGCAGCTCCTTATTTAATAATAGCTGTCTTTCTGTCTTTTGATTGTAGTAACTTATAACAAAGTGAATGTGGAGCTGACGGCATTTTAGTGTTCTGGGTGATTGATACCCTGTGCGTTTAAAAACGTAAAAAATACAAGAAGGCGATAAATGGCATTTATAACATTTTCTGAAGAAATACCTTTGTGTAGAAGCTTATGATGTGAAGATTTACATAAGATGTTCATTAAGAATTTAAAAGATGATTCTTTAAATTTGTTTGTCTTGATTGCATGGAATAAAATTACTGTTTTGAATAATTTTTACTCTTAGTCGCTTGTAAGATAACTTCCAGGTAGCAAATTCAAAGCCTTTTATACTATTCTAAAAAGATAGATTATTTTTTTTTTGGTGCTTTTAACTTAACTAATATGACAACATATCTCATCTTTTTCCCCCTGAACCAGGAACTTCCCAAATCGCTTTACCTTTCCTTGTCCGTACTGCAGTGAGAAAAACTTTGATCAAGAAGGACTAGTTGAACACTGCAAAACATTGCACAGCATGGATGCAAGACAAGTGGTAATAAAAAGTCTTGGTGCAAGAATTGCAATGAAGTCTAGTCTTAAATCCCCTTGAAACAGTGAATTAGAGCCTTACTGCTTGAAGTTAAGTACGTATTTATACTTGCTTCTATTAAAGTCAATTTACATCTACTTCACATCCACCTCATATTTGAAAAACGGTAGGCATTCGAAGTACTATAGGCACAGTAACAGGGATAAAATTAATGCAATGTATTAAAAAAAAAAAAAAAGCATTAATTTCCCCTCTGCTATTCTCAGCAATAAAATATTATAAACTATTGTGAATATTGATTGGGGAAAAAAAAAAAGTATCTATTTTTGGTAGTTTTTATCTCCAAATTATACTCCATTTTCTATAAAAAGGTATTGCAAAACTTGGAACTGAATTGGAAACCTTCATTTGTTTTTAAAGTTCTTAGGAATTTGGAATTTATTTAGGAAAAAAAAAAGTCTTGGTGAGAAGTGATCTTTGTGAAGATGACCAAGAAAACTTCTTTGTTATTGATTAATGGAGTTTGAGATCTTCTGAGGCAAACAGCAGTGACTGATTCTCATCAGCAGTATGTAGAGAGAAGAATAAACCATTCTCATTCAGAGGCATAGGAAATTAATTTAAATAAAAGCCTCTGTTAAACCTGAATGTTGAATGGCCCAGTAAAGTGTTTGACATCACTTTTCTTAGAGAGTAGTGATTGTTACAAATCTGACTTCAGTCACTGTCTCTTCTGCCCTTCATAGTATAAATGTTAACACGTTTAACTGTTGGGGCCTAACTGACTTTTAATTTTTTCTTCAAGGTTTGCCCAATTTGTGCCTCAATGCCATGGGGAGATCCAAATTACAGGAGTGCTAACTTCATGGAGCACCTTCAAAGACGACACCGGTTTTCATATGATACTTTTGTGGTATGTATTTTCTCACCCTTGGAGTACATGAGCCCGACGACTCTTAAAACAACTTTTTACATAGTCACTACTATGAAATCCAATTTATGCAGATGGTATCATGAGACAAATTGGATTATTGGCAAGTTAGAAGATGAGGCAGCTGTTTTCTGTTTTTATTTTGTGTTAGATTAACCACCATGGCTGTTGCAGTAAAAGAATTTCTGTACCTTTTGTTCATAGGATTATGATGCTGATGAAGATGATATGATGGCACAGGTTTTGATGCGTTCTTTGCGGGATAAATAAAATTTAAAAATGTGAAAGACTAACTGTCAAACCAAGCTTCCATGGGGGGGAAGCGCCCAGCATCCTTGCACTTCACCCTGTACATCCCAAGATGAGCTCAGGCATCCAGAAATATGGAAGACTTTTTAATCTGTCTTGGTTTCAAATTCCTGTTTGATATGTTTGTATCATTGGATCTTCTGTTAACCACGTAAGTTTAATTTTCTTATTTGCTTCACACAGAGCTCAATTAGAAGTCTCCTCCATGCTGACTTACTTCCCTTCACCTATGCCTGTTTTCTGATGAGTTATTTTTTCCAGTTGTGTTCATTTGACTCTAAATGCAGAAATATTCCAGACTGAATGGTCCAAACCAGTTGGACCTCCTAATGTTGTTTACATTTCTTAGGTGATAGTATAAGAGGTGTATTGGTATGTATTTTTCTTAAGTGAGACCTCTAGGTGCTAGTTGTAACTGTCAGATCAGTTCTTATTCAAAGTGGCCTCTGCCTGTGATTTCATCTTTAGCAGTATTTGAACTCTTACAGGCGTTCTCTCAGTTACATGGAAAACAAGTTTTTAGTATGAGTCTTCAAACTACAGTTTTTCTTAGTAGATGTTTGCAGCTAGGTAAGAAACTAGTTCAAAGTATTTTAGTTCTACGCCTGATTATTATTTTGTTCCACACTTTGACCATAATTTCAAGCCTAGAAAATAGATCTTTTGTGTTAGTTCAATTGCTAAAGCAAATATCAATCATATCTGCTGACTTTGTGATTCAATTAGTGTTTTCAGAAATTGGTTTTCTAGGCTTCTTAAGCATTATGCTCATAAGAGAGTTCAGAAAAAAAATCAGTATCTCCACCTTCTATGAAAATTTTTGTTTAAATGTATTTATTTTTAATTGTTCCATCTCTCACGGCAAACTGGAAGCAAATCTTAGATTCCATGGCACTTGCACAGCTCTACCTTTCCGCATCACAGATTTCAAGAAGTATTTTGAATTTACGTTCTTCATTTAAATGTTGCTAAAGCTATGCTTAGATTGTGTTTTCCATGTATTACATATATAGTATGCAGGTATAGCTTTCAAAGAAAAAGTAAAATATAAACAAGAAAGCAGGATGACTGTTCCCTTACATGGAAAACGGATACTTGATACTCAATTATACACTTTCACTATTGAGCTTCCTTTTAACACTTTAACTGCACAATCATGATGCTGAGATCTAGCCATCTGAGACACCTGAGCAGAAGCTGTAAACCAGAGTAGTGTAATTCAACTTGGCATACTTAATTGGAGCAGTGGACCTGTACCACCACAGAATAGAGTACTGATTAGTTTCTTTCACAAATAATATCTTCATACCCTGCAGACAGAGCGTAGCCTTACCCTTATTAAATGTACCCCAGCTAAAATCTTGACTAAACTTTGTGTTCAGCAAGACCTCTAACATATTTAGCTTGTTTTTAGTATGTTTTCCCAAACTTGGAATAGGCTACTTATAGACTCAGCCGTAAGTATCTGCTGGTGAACAGAGTTTCAGTCTTAGCAAAAATACTCATGGCACTGTGGGAAAAAGTACTTTGCTTTGGAGTTGGTTATTTCTAACGCTTGATCTGTGAAAAGATGACTATGTTGGTGGTTGAGTGGAGATTTCTAGGTTCTGGCTAGGATGGAGTTTTGTGGTGCAAATTGACCTAAATCTAGATTTCTGCTGCTATTTGAAGTGCACTTCCATGCAATTTAGATTAAATGTTTAAGGAGCAGTTAGAAGCTTCTGAGCAATTACTTTGTGTTTTTTGAATTTTGAAGACAAGTTATAAATAAAGTTCATTTAATTTATAAAATTCTATCTTCATGTCAGCTTCTGTCATTTCTTCCTCATGATCTGTACACTTTGTTTCACATCTCTCCAAAACAGTTCTTAATGCTATGTAGAGCTCCAGGGAGCATGCCAGAAACTGGGAAAGAAACAGACAGACTTCAGCTTTGTTTCCTTTGCCTGTGAAACCGGAAGGTGGGGATTGTCTTGCAGCCCTGAAGGATGAGAAATGTTTTTTCAGGCCTTATGATCATACCTTGTCTGTATGGACCTGCTCATTGACTGTGCATCTTGGCTTTGATTTGCTTCAACTTACAAGGAATTATTTCACGCATGGGACAAACGCAAACTGGAAAATGCACACCAGATCTACTTGAATTTTGATTAAATCTGTGAATGAGTAAGGAGTGAAGTTCTGGCACCTCCTAGCTTTTAACAGTGGAATTTATAGCACTGCTATCTGTGCAGTGATAAGCATCCATATAGGCACTCAGAAGTTGAGCTGTAGTTTTCCACTTAAGTGCTGATGAGCTTAGTATCTCTGTGCTGCTGACTTCATCAACTTAACAAGCTTGTTTACAAACGGTGATATGTCTCAGTGGTATTTGCTCATTAATTTGAAGACACTGGTGAGAGACACGTGCTTAACCTTGATTTATCTCATCTGTATGCAGAAACTCATCATTCCAAAAAAGGATTGTTACAGAACAAGCTAATTCTGGTTTCAGAACCTGGTAAAGTACCACTGCAGGAGAACGAAACGCTGCCAGAAGGGCTGCTACCACCTTGTCAGCAGCTGATCTTGCAGCTGCAACAAGTCCCACTGCTAATGATAATGGCCCACTGCTAGTGATAATGCAGTCGGGCTGCCTTCAACCTGTGAAATTCCTAGTGTCTAGCACTGGGAATTAGGGAAATCAGCACATAGAAAGGGGTACAGAATGGGCAGAGACAAGCGTGTGTTTGAGGGTTTGTTGGTTTTTGTTTTGTTTTTCCTATGAATCTGTCTCTGGTCAAAGACTGGCCTTAATCAGGCAGATAAATTGATGTCAGTATTAAATGCCTAAAGCAATTGGCATAACTTCACCTGGAATTGCAGCAGTTGATCCCATCGTGTAAAGGACTCTGTAATAATGCATTAAGTGTGGGTTAATGCTGGGTACTCCTGGGGCCTGCTTGGCAATAACTGTCCTGAGTCCTCGAAGCAAAGCCCAGCGGATTTATTGCAGGGATTCTGGCAGACATGGATGCTCCCTGGCAAGGTGGGTGTAAGGATTCATCTCTCATGGTCAGAAGTTTGGGGTCTATGCAGGTATTTCTTGCCAGCTCCAGGCAGCCTTCAGAAACTCAGCTGTTATTTTCAAAGTTGTTTTCTTATGCTTGTTTGCAGCAAAAGACTTGAGAAGATAAAAAGGATTGAGGTAAACGGGGTCAGGAGAATAAAAGTGCTTTGGTTTCTGAGGCAGCCGCAAAGCAGCGCGGTAGCGCGAGTGGCAGCCAGCTGAGCGATGGCCTCCTCCCCCGATTGTTAGCGCGGCGGCCGTGACTTTCTATCCGAAGAGGCCGTCAGGGAGCGCCTTCGGGCACCGCTTCGTGCGGGTCGCGGCTGAGGGCGTCTCCCGCGGTCCGCCCCGGCTGCCGGCAGGGGGAGAACTCGGCCCGCCGGGAGGCGGCGCCAGGCCCGGCTGATCCGGGCTGTCCCCAGCGGCTCCGGCCCTGGGGAGCACATTCACACTGCTTCGGGGAGAGGCGGGAAGAAGCGCCTGCGGGCAGCCCGCGACGGCGACGAGCAGCAAAGGAGGAACGTGGCAGGGCCGGGCCGCGCAGCGCGGGGCTCAGGAGGGTTCGCCGACCGCCTCCTCTCGAGACGGGGAGCGGCTGCCCCCCGAGCTGCAGCCTCGGGCCGTATTGCCGCGCTTCCCGCTTCTGCGTTCGAGGTTGCCGCCGAGCAGGCTGGCGCCGAGCGTGGAGTCGAGACCCCCCCGGAGAGCTCCGCCCACCCCCCTCCCTCCCGCACCCGGGGTCCGCTGGCAACGCCGGGGAAGTGAAGGCGGCTGTGAGCCCATGAGGACGGAGCGGTGGGAGAGGACCGGGAGGGCTCCGGACCAGAAATCCGAGCTCCGCACCCCTTTCCAGCAGATGCTGGACCTGCTATGCCTGGTGCCGGCACCTGTAGTCTGCCCGCCCCGCCCGCCCCATTGGCTCTGGGCACGGGGGGCGGCCCCGCACCGCCCTCCTCGCCCCCCTGTACAGCCCGGGCCCATATTAACGGACGCTGAGAGGCGGAGGTTCCGCAGCGGGCGGTGGCGCCGGGCAAGCACGATGCCGCGCTCGTTCCTGGTGAAGAAGCACTTCTCGGCCAGCAAGAAGCCCAACTACAGCGAGTTGGAGAGCCAGACCGGTGCGTGCCGAGCCGAGCCGTCTCGCGGGTGCGGGCTGCCCTTCCTCTCCCTGCCGCAGCGGAGTGGTGCGCTGCCCTTCCGCGCGGCTGTGGGATTTTTAGTTCGTTTGTCTGTTACCGCGAGGAGCGTCCCGCGGGGTAGGCGGAGGAGCGGAGCGGCTGCGTAGTGCCCCGGGGTAGGCAGAGACCCTTGGGGTGAGTGGTGACCTTTCCACCGTCCCTCGGCGCCGCGCTGAGCGGGGCGCCTCGCTCTGTGCGGTGATTCCGTGTTGCCCCGGGGTGGGCAGTGAGTGCTCCGCAGGGTGGGCTTGGGATTCTTGGAGTCGGTTTGGGGTCCCCAAGTGTCCCTCTGGCTCCGGGGTGCGTTGGGGCATGGGGTGGCTGTGGGATGCGGTTGAGTCCCTTTGCTTTGAGCTGGGGCGTGGTGTGGGTTCGAGCACCCTGTTCCCGTGGGTGCAGAGCCCACTGTGGGGTGGGTTGAGGTCTCCGTGTACCCCCATTCCCGTTCCCATTCGGGTGAGTTCATCCCGTCCATTTTCAGTGGGACAGACTAAGATTCCTTTGCCCCCCATTCCTAACATGACAGGTCGGAGTCCCCTTGTTACCAGTGGGGTGGATTGGGGTCCTTACGCCCCTTGTTCTTATGGGGTGAGTGCTCCACTGAGTGCTACCTATTGCCTACAGTGTTTGCTGCCCCGCTGCTGTATGAGACGTGTGCGTTGTCCGTCATCCCTCCACCCGAAGTGCTGGGCCCTGGGGCCTATTACCCGCCGCTGGTGTGGGATGCTGGTCTGCTCTCTAGCCTTTTCCCAGCTGGCCTGGGCACCGAGGCAGAGGCAGCAGGTGGTGCGGCACCAGCGCTGGACCTGACGACACTCTCTAGTGAGGAGGATGAGGGCAAGAGCTCAGGACCACCCAGCCCAGCCTCAGCCCCTTCTGCTGCTGAGCGGTTCCGCTGTGCCCAGTGCGCCAAGGCCTACTCCACCTTCGCTGGGCTCTCCAAGCACAAGCAATTGCACTGCGATGTTCAGACCAGGAAATCCTTCAGCTGCAAGTACTGCGAGAAGGAGTACGTGAGCCTGGGGGCTCTCAAGATGCACATCCGGAGCCACACGCTGCCCTGTGTCTGCAAGATGTGCGGCAAGGCCTTCTCCCGGCCCTGGTTGCTGCAGGGCCACATCCGCACGCACACTGGTAACAATGCTACTCAGCCCTCCTCCCACCCTTATCGATTCCCTGCTCCTAGCCCAGAGCAAACCAGTTGCCAGGCTATTATCTTGGAAGATATGGGCTTCCCAAACTCCCTTGGCGCGTCTCTTTAAATGTTCTAGTTGGAACTGACTGTGGAGTAAAGACACAGCTTGGGAATGTGTGCCTCGAAGCTGGGGCTGTTGTGCTGTGCTGGGATGCTTGGTCCTATTGCAGCTCCATGCTCAGAGACCTGCTGCTCACCACCATGGCCTCTGCCCCAGGGCCATGGCACCTGGCATCACCCGTAGCTCTGCAACTCATGGTCCCAGAGTTACAGGCAGGTGTTGGCAGCTGCCTCATGCACCTGTTGTTGTTTGGGGCCATGCGCAGCTGCAACTCTCCTCATGCCCACAAAGCATCACTCGAGCATCTTTTGTGGTGCTGTTGGGATGGTGTAATGGTTCCTTGGCACTAATTTCGTACCCTCTCAGAGTACTAAAGATGATGGCTGAAGGAAGCTGGCAAGACTTGATTGTGCTTTCCAAATTGAGCATGCACATTCTTTTCCTCCAAAAGAATCGAGAGGAATTCAGCCTGGCCAGGGCCTTTCAATGCCTCCAGGAAGGAGAAGGGGGAGTACAGGGTTTGGGGGAGGAAATGGCTGTGCTCAGCCCTAACGCTGTGACACCGTGGCAGGGCCTCGCTGTGCGGGAGCTGCCCTGCTTCTTGCAGATGGTTCTGGCATCAGGGATTTTTTTGAGTAGGAAATTCCCAAACTGGAGGCGTTGCTCGGTGAATGCAGGCCTTCCCGTGCCGCTTTTCATCCCAGTAATGCTGCGAGCACTCCTTTTCACACGATTGCTGGCTAATAAATGGCTTGCTCTTTGATATTCCCCATGTGTTGATGCAGTGGTTAATTGGGAACGTTTCTCTTTGTCTCATAGGTGAAAAGCCTTTTTCCTGTACACATTGCAACCGGGCCTTTGCTGACCGCTCTAATCTGCGCGCCCACCTGCAGACGCATTCAGATGTAAAGAAGTACCAGTGCAAAACCTGCTCCCGGACTTTCTCCCGAATGTCGCTGCTGCACAAGCACGAAGAGACGGGTTGCTCAGGGGCACGCTGAGGACCAGCACTCCTTTCCCGTGCAGATACATGTATCGTACCTAGTGTTTGTAGGAGTTAGTTCCCTCCGTGCTGCCGTTGCCATGCACCTCGAACTGTATGCAGCCACAAGACATGCACGCTCCCCGTCCTGTGCTCCTGTGCAACCCCAAGGCCTGATCCTGCTTCCATCTGGACATCTTTGGGTGCAGGGTGGACTCCCATGAGAGGCATTGTGAGGCCTGGAGCATAGCAGCACCTCGCAGGTGGCACTGCATCCTGGCGTGCCACCAGTGTTGGGCATTGCAGCTGTGTAGCTCTGGGGGTTGCTTTTCTTTTTCTTCTCTTTTTTTCTTTTTTCTTTTTTCTTTTTTTTTTTCCCCCATAACCACTTGGTAATTTCTAAGAACCAATATTTTCTTTAATGGAAGACGAAGTGTTAACACAATCTCTTTCCCTCTGTCTCGATTGTATATAAGCTGCAAGTAGAAGGTGTAACTATGCAATAATACAGTATCACATTAGTTGTGAAGCAGCTGCTTCTTCCCAGCACAATGACAATTTGCAATGCCTGCAAGATTAACGGTGTCCATAAAAGGCATTGGTAGCTATTTCAAACAAGAATCCTGTTTACAGAGCAGCTATGCACTCAAGCACCTGTTAATATGACTCTTAACAACTGCTTTTCAAAGAGGACTGTGACTAATAGCCGGCACTTGTCAGCGATACAATGGTGGCCTGTCCAAAGGCTGCCCACCGACAGGTGTGTGCCAGAAGGGCTATTTATGGTTTTTGACAGGTGCCTCCTGAATGCGTCTCTTTGGACATTGTTTTTACAGAATCATAACAAAGAGGATGTTTACGTTTCAAAGGTACACTGGTATTTATATTTTTGTGCCATGATTTTGTACTGATAAAACTTTTATATAATTATATACAGTTTATTGATATTCAATAAAATGGTTAATTTATAATCTGGTTCTGTGTGTGCTTTGGTGAATGCATAGCTGAGCTGAGCACGGTTTGGGGAGTGGAGTGCGGGGCCCCAGTGGTTCTCCTGCTCCTCACGCTGGCTGCAGGTGAACCACAAGTGCTGCTGCACAGCAGGGGCTGTGGCACAGCCGTTTCTTGGGGAAGGAAAAGGTAGGCTGAGTCAGTTCCTGCAGCTGTGTGGGGCTGGGGGGAAGGGGGCAGCTGTGAAGAGACAGGAGCAGGTAGAGGGCTGCTGGTGAGACTGCAGTGGGGAGCACCTAGTATGCCTTGAGATTCCCCATGGGAACCAATTCCCCTGGTGCTAGGGACCACCAGGACATAGGCTGGTGACTGGGTGACCCAGCACGGGTGGTGTGGCCGTGGGGCTGGCACATCCTGTTGTCACACAGAGCCTTTGGATGAGGCTGTCCCGGGGGGGTGAGGTGCGCTAAGGACACCCCTGGTGCCCATCTCTGCCATTTTCCACAACAAAACCATTCCTGTGCTCCAGCCCCCTCCCAGAGCTGAGAATGTGGGGCACAGAGCCTCACGACCCTTCACACTACCTCCCCATGGGGCTGAGTGTTGGTCCTTTCACCCCCACACGGCCTCAGTGCCATCTCCAGGATGCTGAGCAGCCATCCCCTTGTGCTGGAGGCAGTGCCCGCAGTACTTGTGCCCAGCTCTCAGAGGCTGCGGTGGAGCTCGAAAATACGTGGGGCTGTAAAATGGAGCAGAATTTCTGCTTGGCCCTTCTTTAATTAAGAGATCACCCAGTGTAAATCGACTTTCCCAGTCACATTCAACTCATTACATTATTATTAAGCAGGGCAGGAAGTTTTGGGTTTTGTTCTCGGGTGTGCTTTTTTTCTTCCTTTTCCCAACAGGAAACGGGGGAAGGGCACTAATTACTTTCAGCTTTCCATCCATAAAATCTTGGATTTGCAAAAGCAGCTAAACAGTTTTAAAAAAGACCAATTTGGAGCAAGGGCCACCTGCAGGAGCTTGGAAGGAGGGGTCAGGGGCTGACAACCACGGAGCATGGAGCTACGGGGCCCTTCCTGCAGTCAGGAGGCTACACTGTGAGCTCTGCATATCTTTCACTGGGCCAAATCCTTCTGTTTCTGTTCTCTGGCAGCATGCATCTGGCCATACTGTGTGGTCCCCAGTCAGATGTGCCTCGCTGGGGCTGGATGCAGGGAGTCCTGCCATTTGTCGCCCTGCTTCAGTGGGGTGCGACAAATATTGGTTGGGCAGGCAATGGGGTTTTGGCCAGCCTCCTCCTTAGTTTTGCTACTCCCAGTTTTGCTTTGTCTGGAGGCTGGCTGGGATGCAGTGCTTTCAGAGGAAAGATGTGAAACAGGTGAAGGACAGCCTGGGCTCCCACCAGCAAATTCTGCTGGCTTTCAAACATGGCCTTAAAACATGGGGGAAAAATGTACCACTGCCTGCTCTGAATCATAAAGGAGAAGCACGCCAGCACTGGGGCTGAGGCTGTGTCTGCCCTGTCTGTCTGCTTTAGTCAGGCTGCCCCTGCTCCAGGGTCCTGCAGCATGGGGCTACCCCAAGTAGCTTGGGATGTGCCTGGATCTGCGACCTCTCTGCATCACAAGGTTTCATGATGAAGAATTGCCCCTGGAACTGGGTGTTATGATGAGCTGCAATTTGTTATTTCACGTTCAGGAGGAAGCCCTCTGAGCAGCAGCCCCAGCTGAGTGATGTGCAGCAGCAGCAGCAGCAGCATTATCCCTGCCCTCCATCCCTGCCCCTGTCCTACGTGTTCTCCTGGGCAGCATGTGGTAAAGCCAAAGGGTTCGTGACAAAGCCTCAGCAGTTTTCCCTGTTATTTCCCCACTCTGTTTTAATGCTACAGGAAATAAATATACCGTAAAGTTGCATCCCATGCAGGTAGAGCTGGCTCCACGCAGCATTTGGTGGCCATGTTGTGCGACCATCTGCAATCCATTATGGTGTCCATGCTTCCAGAGCCAGGATTCAGGCAGTCACTCCTTTATTAGAGCACAGGGCTCAGCCATGCTGGCTCCACACACCCAGCAGGACAACATGCTGCCACCATTGCACGTCTAAACTCCTTCTTTTCATTTCCATGGGCGACCTCTGAACAAGCACGTACAACACTGTGGCTGGTGGAGTCCATTCAAAGGTTCAAGGGAAACCACAAAGTGTGTGTGCTTCTCCAGTTTTCCCCTCTCTCTGACCTAGTGCTGACTTAGGGGTTTTAGGAAAGGCACCGTGGGAGGGGCCAGAGAGTGACCAGAAGTAGGGCAGGACTCCGGGAAAGGCTAATAGTGGAGTCATGGCTGTGTGGCTGGTGTGGATTTGAGGAACGAATAGCAGGAGCTGTGCAGAAGCCAGGACAGTTGAGGGGCAGTCAGCAGGTACCTCAGGTGGCTGGTGATTCCAGGGATGGGTGGTCTTTGCTCTTGCTCCATGCGCACAGAAGGACAACAGGTGCAGGACTGGGGGATCACAGCTTCTCATGTCTGCATGTAAAGGCATAACAGCCTCTGTCCATTAATTGTTCACAACGATGAGGGCATTCACAAGCAAGCTGCAGGTGTAACTGTTGTTTTTCTGGCTCTGGGCTATTGACATGAGCAATTATATCAAATTAATCTTTAATCAGATGATAAACCAGTAGCATGGGGCTGGAAAGGCGCAAGTCTTCCCAGAGAAACAAGGAGTGTGGTGAATGCAAAGAGGGCAGGAGAGCCCTGAATGGGAAGCAAACCCATTGGGTTCTCTGCAGTTTCTTCATCTGAGGATTCCCAGCTCAGCACGAGGGGAAAAGCACAAACACAGAGCTCTCCTCCTTCCCGCAGGGATCAGTGCGCGCTTTACTGGCCCGAGACTGCAGTTCCACAATAGCGATGCTGTGCTGTAACACACTGGAGATCTGCCTAGAAAATCATCAGAAAGTATTTTAAACCCATCACAGCATACATATTTATGGATCACCTCTGTTTTACTGGGCTTACTGAAAGCACTATGAGGCCTGTTTGACTTTCCTTCATAAGAAGTCTCATGTTTCACATGTGAAGAGATTGGCGTCTCCCGAGCTAATTACTATGGGTTTCCCTCCACCTCCACATTTTCCACGCAGGGTTATGCTGGCGACACATTGTCTGTTGCCCCCATGAAGCTGCAGTGTTGCACATGAGTCTCAGTGAGCAGGAGACACCACGGGCCATGGCAAGGAAGTGGCAGTGCACAGCGGCACAGAGTCACGGCCACTATAAAGAGCTCCAAGGGCCTGCATTATGTCATTACTCAATTAGCCTGTTGGTAATAGCACTTCATTAGAGAGAGAATTCCTATTCACTGGCCCTAATCCGCTTTCTAAAGCAGGCCAGCAGCCTTTGAGAGCTTTTCCTACTTTGCTGGAGAGGCAGAAGGGGGTTTTGGATTGTGGCCCTGCAATGCACAGCTGGGAGCACCTTTGCAGCAGTGATATCCCATGCACACTGCACCCCAAAATGCTGCCCAGCCCACAAGGAGCAGAGTACCTGCTGCTCACCTGGCCCCAGCACTGGCTGTCTGCATTCAGGGGGAGGTGTTGCTTTGGGGTCACAGCATGGATGACTGCAGCTGGGGACATGGCACTGCTTCACCCCAAATGAGGAAACCATATAACAGTACCAGGGATATCATCAGGGAGCAGAACCCCCTGCCCTTGCCTTGCCCAGCACACTGCTGCATGCTCTGCTGCTTTGTTTGCCCTCTGCCTGCTGTGCAGTGCCTCTCACCACAGCATGTGGGCTGCAATGCTGGAACCACCAGCACGCATCTGCCAGCCTGGCCTTATAGAAAACCCTGCTCTCTTTCTTTTTCTTTACATTTTTTCCTTCCATTTGCTCTGTGAAGCAAACTGTACCACAGACATTAACTGGGGGTAGGAAGTAGTGTGAGAGTGTTATGCAGGAAACCAATGTGTGTCAGGAAAGGATGTTGGTGCTGGGCAGCACAGCTGGGGGTGAGCGCCCAGCACGGGAACCCCCACTGCCTTGCCTGGGTGATGCGCAGATTAGAGGGGCAGGAAGCAGAGCAGAGCCCTTAGCTTGCTGTTAGTGCAGGCAGCTGCTTTGATTCATGGTGGTCACTGGGGCCAGCAAAGGAGCACAGAGCTCTCAACCGCTGCCACGACCCCATGGCTGGAGAATCATCTTGAGCATCCCACATCCTGAGTGCCTCATGTCCTAAGCATCCCATATGCTCAGTGTTCCACGTCCCAAGCGTTCCATATTCTGAGTGTCCCGTATTCTCAGTGTCCATGTCCTGAGTGTCTCATGTCATGCACCCTCAGCCTTCAGAGCCCCAAAGTTCCTCAGGCCCTATGCTGTGAGCACCAGAGCATTCTCAGCCAATTCCACATCCCCCAGCCTGGGGCATACATCTGTCAGACATCGTCCTGTGCAGGGAGAATGGAGCTGGGGGTTGTCTCTTTCCCATAAGGAACAGCCATGGCTCAGCTATGGCTTAGAGAGGTGCAGCCTAAGCACAGGAGTTATTTTAGGTCAAGAGAAGTAGCTGGGTAGAAATATGCACTAACGTGATTCTGGCAGCTGCTCTCTGTGATCAATAGTATTCAAACGTCACGGTCTGTAGTATTGTAGTATTCAAAATTTACAGTAGTAGATTTCCACCTCTACTTTTTACAAGGCTGGAGGACAGAAATATGGGGCTTCCATTTACTGGACCCATTACTGTATGAATTATCTCTTTTTCTGACAGGCTGCTCAGAGAAGCTGTAGGTGCTTTGTCTCTAAAGTCATTCAAGAGCAGGCTGAATGGGGCCCTGGGCAGCCTGATCTTGTGCTTGGTCTGGCTGTTGGCAACTCTGCCTGTGGCAGGGGGTTGGAAATGGATGATCTTTGAGGTCCAACACAAGTGATTCTATGATTCTAAGATTCTGTGATTCTAAGATTCTCTGATTCTATGATTCTATGATTTTCCCTCCATCTCTGCTGCTGGCAAATTAACAGCTTAACTTTGTGACAAAAGTCTACAGTTTATTCCCCAGAGCACAAGTTTCATTCTCAGTCTGCATGGAGGAAACTTAAAGTAACTGCAGAAAATATTCTGCAAAAGCTCCAGCGGCAGAGCCGAGCAAACAGGGACCACAGGCACCACATGCACCAGGCATGCCACATGAGGATGCTCTCATACTTTGGCTGTGGCAGACTTGGTTGCTTTGCTTTGCTTTGCCTTCTCACAAGCCCCCAGCCCTTCTCGCACATGCTATCCAGGAAAAGCACCTACAGGTCTCTCTCTGGTACTGGGCACAGCTGCAGGCTCATGTCATCATCAGGGCTAAAGCACGTCCCTGAGCCACCAACATCAGCAAGTGGAAATATTTTGAAATTATCCCCTTGCATCCCATCCATCCATGTGCCACCTGCACCAGACAGTCCTGAGATGTGTTATCAGCTGCTGGCAGCACCATGCTCACCCTGCTTCTTGCTCCCTGCCCACCCTATCCCACTCTGCCTGCCTGGAGTGCTATGACCCTGCAGCACAGTGCGGCCGTGCATGTAAAATTAGCACCATGGCAGGAGGCAGCAGGAGGAGAGCAGCCCTGGGGCCGCAATGGGAAGCAGATGCTCACTGATTGAGCCCACATGTGGTGGTGGGAATGCTCAGCAGTGGTGCCCAGTCCGGGGAGAGGGATACTGTGTGCATTTGAAAGGGGCAAGTCCCCACTTTTCTTCTGCCCTCTCCAGCCCCACAAATGTGATTTGTCGAGCTTCGCCATAAGGGATGGTCATTTCTGTTTCTTCTCAAGGCAATTTTCCACCCACTCTCTCTGGCCCTGGTGGGAATTGTCAGCTCTGAGATAACGAGGAGGATGAATGGTTAGCACAGGATGTTGCATGAAGCCCAAGTGCTATTTGCAGGCAATTTTAATAAGTAATAATAGAGAGAACTCCAAAGGAAGTAACTTGGTACAGCAGACAAGTCAGATTTATCAAGGCAGAGAGGAAATACTCCCCAGAAATGAATCTGGCATGAGTTCCTGCACACCAGTCCCACGATCCTGTCTGCCACTACAGGCAGCTCTTATCTGAAACAGTCTGGTGTTTAAAATAGACTGGAAAATAAATAGTCCTCCAGCACAACTGATCCACCAGAGTCTGCAGTTCATCCCAGCAGCATTTATGGTTTTCTCTGGAGTGTTTCCGACGTGCACTTCAAGGCCTTCCAGCTCTCTCTTCCTCCCCTGCTTATGACATTAATGAACCTTAAGGGATTCTTAAAGCACATTTCATGGGCACGTTTTTTAGGCAGGAGGAGAGTACAGTTCTCAGCCTCAGTGGGGTGGAGATGTCTCTGAGAGCCATGTTCTAGGCAGGAATCCATCACACACCAGCTTGGAGCAGTGCTGCAGCCGCTCTGCTGGGTGTGTGGTGCTTCACGATCATTGTTCACCACTGTATCATCCTAACAGAGTATTTTATTGTTTTTCCAGTTGTACCTAAAACTATCATTCATTATCCTGCCTGTCCAGTGAGTGCCTTGCCATTAATGGATGACACAGGGCCCAGCTCAGAGTTTCCAGTGCTTCTCCCCTGGTGGGGCTGGCTTCACAATGCTATGGTGCTGCCAGGATGTGCAGCCACTGCTCAAGGTGACATTGCCTGGGGGTGAGCTGATGGAGCCAGATGGTGGCTCCCGGCCATCGGGGCCATTGAAGTCATCCTGCTACCCAAGATTGGGCACTGATGGCAATTGCTGTGCTCTGATTGAATTAATCTTGTGTCTCGCAGCCTAGGTGGGAACATCCTGCAACACTTTCCAGCCAACGCAAGGTGCTGGGGGGCATTTGACTGGAAATGCCAACAGAGGCATTGCTCCAAGAACTGAGATGGCTCAGCAGGACCATCCTGTATCCATGCTCCATGACCCATGTCCCACACCAGATGCCTCATGTCCTATGTGTGCCCCATGTCCCGTATCCTAATTGAGTCCCATGCCCGTGTCCCCATGCCACCCTGGCCCACCCGGGACACTTCTGCTCTGCAGACCCCTGCAGCCCCTGCCATGCAGCACTTGGGGATGACTATGAATGGTTGTTGCTTTTTTTTTTTTTTGCTGGAAAAGGTCCTTTCTGCAGGTGGGGAAATCTCTGTTACTCAGTGTAAGTCCTGACAGACTCTTTACAATAGTTAAAAGGAGCAGCAATAAGGAAAAAGAACTTAAACAACCCCAAAGTGAAGGGCCTATAATTTATTCACTCTCCCCAATGAATCCTGGTTGCAAATCATTTTGTGTAAAAATAACTCCTTTCTCCAACTTTTGATCTCTGATATTCCTGTGTTTCCCTGGGGAAAATGAAATCTATGAACTTATTACTAATGTTTCCTGTCCCTGACAGTGGAGCCAGTTGATATTTTACTTGAGAAGCTGAGGAGAGGAAAAAAAAAGCTGCATAAACTTAATGACTGTAGACTGTTTCCAATCTTAGTTTCACTTTTTCAGATGGAGACTTTCCATCTTTCAATGGGGATAGGAAGATTTTAAAATAAAACATGATTTAACCTCAGCCAAACTTCCTCCCAGTGTTTACGCTTTTGGCTCAGGGCTTGATCCATTTAAAGTCGGTTCCTTTTGAAGCAGCCCCGACACATTGCTGTGCAATGATTGTAAATCGTCTGTTCCACTTCTGTGCCATAATTCCCACTGTCCCCTGTCCCGTCACAGCCCAGGGACGCCCCTGGCTCAACTCACCCACGCTTTTTCCTTTCTGACAGCAATCACCTTGACACAGCCATGGGCTCACAGTGTGGTGATGTGGAGTGTCCCTGGGTCGCTGCTGTCCCTGCTTGCTGGTGTTTGGTCAGCACAGGGCTGCGTGCAGGGTTTGTGCTCCACTGTTGCTGGGATGGCATCTGGTCCTAGCCCATGAACTTCCGCTGTTGCACAAGTTTGCGAAAAAAGGCTGCAAACTTTCAGAATTGTCTAATTTTGTCATGTTCTCACCAGACTAAGCACACTGCGAGCTCACAGCAGACTTTCCCTAGAAATGAAAGTTCTCCAAAACCAGGAAAGCTAAGCAACACTGAAAGAAAATGTTTTGGAGTGATGAAATCATGATGTTTTTCTCAGCCTGCACTATTCCTGTCTGTAGTCACAGGCCAGATAGTGCACTGCACTGCCTTTGCAGGGCTTTCCAATTTTTTTCCTATTTTGGAATAGAAAAAGAAATCCCAAGAAAACTTGGCAGCCCAAGCAGGTGCCAGCAGAGCACTCAGCTTCATCCTCTCTCCCTGTCTCCTGTCCTGGCCCTGCAGCATATCCCCTACATAACACTGCCCTGGGGGGACCTAGGGAGTTCAGGAAGGACGTGGGGTTGCAGGTGGAGTAGGGCAGCTCGGCTGTGAGCAGCAGCCCTGACGCCATTCCTGGAAGCCAGCTCCCACAAGAGCAATTCAGACACTGTTTTAATGTCAGCCAAAACGCATGGAATAAAAGGAACTTTAATGGGGTCTAAATTGAGCTACACACCCTGGAGGATTCCTGGCTGCCCCTGTTTGTGACAGATAAATAATCCTGTGAATGCAGTAAAGTTTAACATTCCCTCACATTATCTCATTGGCGTCCCCAGGCTCCTCAGCTGCACTTTTCTCTTCACTCCTTGTCCCACTAACCAGGTTGCAGCAACACTTGAGAGCATTTTTAAAATGCAACTTGGGAGATCCAGATCTGAGAGAGGCATCCAAGCACTGAGCTCACCTCTGCTCCTGCTGCCAGCAGAGCCCTAAAACACCATCAGTTCAAGCACATCCCCAGACTGGCAAGTGGGGGTGATGCTGATGGGCATCACCAGTCAACCTGCATCCTGAAGAGCCTGTGGGAATGAAGAGTCCTTGTATCCCATGGCCTTTGTCCCACATCCCATGTGCACATCCCATATCCCACATCCCATGTCCCGTGTCCTATGTCCCTGTTCCAGCTGGTGCTATCAGCCATCCCTTCTCCCTTCCTGACAAGGTTCTGATGTTTCTGGATGGACAGCTGTAAATGATGTCACCGCTGGAGATGACCCTGGCTCTGGCTCACATGCCACAGATTGTCATGGGAAGCAGTCCCCGCTTCCCCCACCTGAATAGCACCCAGGTTGTTGTCCAAAGTGCACGACTCTCTGGATCATCCAGGGCTGTTGCAAAACTGCTTTCTGTTGCTATCCAGCTACAAAAGGCACTTTATGAGCATGCATCTTGCACAACTTATGTGTCTGTTGGCAATCAGACACTCTTGACCCAGACAAGCACTCATTCCCTGCTTCCATCCCCTGCTCTGTGATGCAGCCCCAGGCAGATGTCTCTCCCCTCACCTCCCTGCCATGCTCCCTTCTTGCGCCATTCCACTCCAGTCCTTCTCTGTGCCACCTGTGGCAGTCCTGAAGAGTGCAGACAGTGACCGCCATCTTGCCAGACTTTCAGTCACACCAGGAACCAGCTGGAATGACAGCAATTTTATTTTCATTTCACTTCCCTGTAGCTGCACTTCCCAGCTGCATCTGGCCATGGTGCGCGCATGCCAAACATTGCCACAGTCCTAAACCTGAGCTGTTCCTCCAAAAGTGTAAGCCTATGGGCACCCATCATGGCACTGGGGCAGGACTCAGCACCCCACAGGCACCAAGCATCCCAGCTGTCTCCTTGGTGGGGATATGGCATGGCGCTGCTTTTTGTCTCGAGCACTCACACAGTTTGGAAGATGTGTTGGGGAAGAAGAGCAGACAGCAAGATGGGAATGGCTCTGATGTAAAGCAGAAATGGGGAAGTGAGAGGGGAGCCTGAGAATACTTCAGCCAGCAGTGCAGTGCAGGAGACAGGGCGAGAAGCACGTTTGTGTCATTACTCATGGAGAACCTGGCAGAGAGAAGTGCAGAGATAGCTAGTCTTCCACTGGGAACCACTGCTGGCTCTGCAAGGGTGCTTTGGAGGGAGTCAGTGGCCAATACACCAGGATCCAGCTGAGTCTTGGAGTAAGAAGAACAGAGCCAGGGCCACGTGCAGAACTTGGACAGCATGCTGCAGGGATGCTTCTGGGATGCTGTGAGGGTGCTGCAGGGATGCAGGGCAACATCCCAAGCCCAAGGGGATCCCACACCACATATCCTTGGTAGTAGCAGTCAGTGAAGCACAGCAGCCCCTGGTGCTCCCTTTGGCTTCCCCAGCAGCAGGATAATGCAGCCAGGCTGCCCCTTCCAAGGACACAGAGCTGTGATGCAACCGCATGCAGGTTGTCCCCTCAGCCCTTGTAGTCTGAAGTTTCCTTTAAGGCCATACAGCAAGCTGGGAGCCTTATTGCATCAGTTTGGGGTGGTAACTTTTTTTTATTGGATGTCTGCAGGCCATCATCCCATCTTCTGACTCCTCCTTGCCCAAGGCAGATGTCTGTGTCAGGTCTGTCAGGTGCTTAGCAGGGACATGGCTAAGCAGACATGTTCCCAGCTGGCAAATGGAAGAGGCATGGCAGCAGGGTATCGCACAGTACAAGTGGGATGCAGTTCTGCTCTCATGGGCAGCAGGTGCATGCAGACCACAGAACTGGGCGTATACAGCACAACCTGCCCAGAGGGAAAGTCGCATCTGGAGAGGAACAGATCCAGAAATTCCCTCAGCCTCCTCTACCTGTGCAGTGCAAGGGTGACTGGAGATGGTCCAAAGCTCTGCTTTTATGCGTTTGCATCATAGGCAGGGTTAAGCCCAGATGTGAAAACAGTGACAGTGGGACTCTTCAGCAGAGTGCCTACCACTGTGCTGCACACCCCAGCAGGGCAGCAGCGCTTCCCAGATTGGGGGTCTCTGCAGGGAGCAGGCTTTGGGGATGCCATGGGAGCGTCTTCCCATGTTCGCACTGGAATCACTGAAAGTGCTTTGTGAATGAGCCTGAGCTCAGATTTGGCAGTGCAGAGGGAACCACTCTGAGTCAGTCCTGGGATGCACAAGGCTGGCAGGGATGCATCTGGCTCCAACCACCACCTCTTTACCCTTCTCATTCCCATAACCCTTCTCATTCCAGCACCCTGGAGCTGCTGGGCCAGGGCCAGGACAGCCTTGAGGATTCAACCTGTATCTAGATAGCCTGACAAGTGCAGTCTCTTCTGGGGTGCATCCCCATCCCTGCAGGGCTCCTCATGTGCCCTAGCCCTTGCCTAAGGGCAGCCTGGAGCCCTATAGCTGTGACTCACACATTAGTCAGAGTGTCAGAGAAGTATTCCACATACCAACATTAGCAGGAATGTTATTTACTGAGCACCGAAGAGTTCTGACAGGATAGAAAGCCTTGTGCCCGGCTCTTCCCCATGTATGGATGTGCACTGGTGTTACTCAGCATGATATGGCACAGACAGAGAATCTGGGGCTGTGGTTGTGCTCGGGGACCCAGCAGCTTGGAAGAAGTGGCTGGGAACAGAACAGACCTGCTCCAGCAGCACCCCACACAAAGACACGGGCTGTGCTGGGAAACAGGCAGCTGTCTGCTGGGATGTGTGTGTTGGAATTTTGGAGGTATGGGGAGCGAGCAGCAGCAGAGAGCTGGACAGCGGATCAGCATGCAGTAAAGAAATTTAGTAATAGTGCCCCTTTCCCTCAAAAAGTCTTCTTACATGTCAGAGAAAATATTTTTATAAATGTACAATTTCACTTCCCATCTCTGATGTTTTACAAGGGCTGACAGTGAGCATTCTCAAAGACCAACACTTTCCCAAAGTTGTTGGCTTTGCTCAGGGCCAGTGATGGGAAAGTCCATGGCTCCCCAGCCAGGGGAGACAGAAGCTGCCAAGTAGATTTTCCTGACACACAGATATGTCCCCAAGCCCCGCTGTCTGCCCAAGTACTTCAAAGACTCTGCAAAAGCAAACAGATGAAGCACAGTGCTGAGTAAAGGGAGCCGCTGGTATCGTGGGGAGCTTGGGGCCACATGCAAGCGGGGTCTGTCAGGTGGGCACAGGCTGTGGGACAACAGGGTTGCTTGTCCTCATCTTGCATAGGCAAATGAGAAAATATGGCACTTTTGTCCTCCTAAAAGCCTCTCCCAAAGCCTCTCCATTTGAACCCAAACACACAGAGCACCCAGCAAACCCCAGCACGCCTGCAGGGAGCCCCTGGGCACTACAAGCAGTCAGATCCCTCCCAATGGTCCCATGGGAGAGCTGGAACCACTGCAAGAGCTGGGGAGAGTCAACAGGGATTGCTCCTGAGCAAAAGGAATTTTTAGAGTGGCTTAGCACATGTGAGTGTGTTTTACGGTTCTAACTTGTCCGGGGAAATTTGCAGCATGACTCACGCGTCTTTCTGGAGTTCCTGAATCACTGCATTGTGCGGAGAAGCGATGAACGCGCAGTGGCAGCGCTCAGCATAGCAAAGTCCCTGCAGCCGCAGCACTGCACAGCAAGGCCACGATAGGAAACCGCTCCACTCCAGCACATCAGAGGCCGAGAGCTTTGACAGCTCCTTCAGAATGCCTCTCTTTTCCTTGGCATCTCAGAAAGCAAACAAATCCAACACAAGGTCGTGCATACGTGTGCTCCTTCAGTAAACAGTAAAAAAATAAATAAATGAAAAGGAATCAAGAAGAGCTGTTTCCCTGTGCCCCTCCGCCAGCACCACACCTCTCCCCAAATGCCGAATGCACCGTTTATTTTCCTTCCCATTAAAATCTCCCCAACAGTCTGGCTCTGGGAAACTCAATTTACGCTCAGACCTCTTGGTATATTATTCCTAACAGGAACAGAAAGGGGCAGTCAGCGAGGATCGGCTCCGGCAGCCAAACAAGCTGCCTTTGGTTTCTCACCGGCAGCGCAGCATAGGGACAGGAAGTCCCCGTGCAGACAGAAAGTCTGCAGCACTGCGCCGTGCCACCGCCGCGGCTGTGGGTTCTGCGAGTGCGGGGCTGCGGGAGGAACGCAGACACAGCGGCTGGGGCGGCGGGGGGGGGACGCGGGGCCAGGGAAGCTGCGCTGCAGGGGAAGGGGGCTGTGGTGTGTTCGAGGTGCTCCTCCCCCTCAGGCTGCTTGAACGCGTGGGCTGGAGGCTGAAGGTTTCACAGTGGGGACAGATCTTCGGGGTTAGAGCCTGTCCAGTTTGCCGGTCCAGGCAAACTGAACACCGAGGGCTAACCGAGTCCCGTTACTTGTCTCTCTGCATCCCTGGTGCAGGCACAGCGCAGCCCCATGGCACAGAGGCACCGTTTGAAACCAACGCGCTGTGCCGCAGCCATTAACTGAGAGGCTCAGGGGGAGGAGAACGAGGGAAAGTCTCTTGGTTTGTCCCTTCCAGAGCCCTTGGCACTGCTCAGAATCAGTGCGTAGGCAATAGCACCGAGCTCTGGGAGTGCCACAATGGGACATGCCCAGCACTGCACCAGGTGTTTTCCAGCTGTTTCTCTCCACCAGAGCCAGACACACCCATACTCCCATAGCAAAGCTGCTTCAGAGGCTCCATCCCCCTGCGCTGTGAGAGTCCCATGAGCAGCATCTTGCCCCAGACCCAGGAGGTGTGTGAGGAGCTGGCTTTTCCCAGTCAGTGTAGGGTTACAGAAGCTCCTTGTTCTCCCGTATCACATCCGTCATGACCACTGCACAGTGATCTCATCTTTCTATTTTTTGTGTCTCCTGAACAAAGCTGTGCTGTGCTGCTGCCCCCAACCCTGCCCCACCTCCAACTCCTGGGGGTACCAGGGGTACTTTGCCCCTCGCCCTGTCGGGGACTTACAGCCAAAGCAAAATGCACAACCTGCAGAGGCTCCGTGGTGGTGAAGAGGCCAGCTGTGAAACCCATTTGCAGTTTTGCCAGGATTTTTAACCCTTTCATCTCCACACAGACTCAGTCTTCCCCACAGCACTGAGCAGCCCCATCAGCTCCTGCTCTCCTGTCCTTCCTTAGAGGCATGAGGTATCTTTGCAGGATGCAGCCCAGGGAGATCTCACCCCCACGTGTTTGTGTTGGATGCCAGACCACTGTCCTGCTTCACACACACATTCGGATCCAAATGTGCTCAGGCCAGGACCCAGGAGTTTGCTTCAGGAGCCCAGAGCCCAGCGGAGGTGGGAAGGATTCTACTGTGTGGGGAAATGCCCTGGAAAAGTGCAAATCCACTGAGGAGCAGGAGTCTAAGGAATGGGAGAGTGGGGAGCGCTCAACATAGGCATGTTTCCTCTGGATCAGCTCCCAGAACCCCCCAGAAACCCTTCAGAAAAAGACCCTAATGCCGGTCCTTATTCCCTGAGCATTCTAAGCCTTGCCAGCACTGGGAGGAGGTGCCCGTGGGACTAGTTCAACTGGGAGGGAAGAAAATGAAGAGCCTTTGCCATAAAAATATCAGAAAGTGATGCACTGAGGTGATTCAGCCACTCAAGGCATCTCCAGCCTGAATGCTTAATGATCACTTAGCATCTCTTGGTGCAACATTATTTTAGCTTGGAGACATGGCACATTGCCGGGGTGCAAAGCTCTTCGCTTCTGGAGACTTTTCCCATGCCCCAACATCTGACTGGTGTGTGCAGGAGCCAGGCAGTAGCTGTGGGTGCTTCCAAGCCCCAGCTGTGTGCACTGCTGCTGTGCCCTGGCATCCAGTGCTGGTGTCCAGCCTGCAGGAGCACAACAGTAAATCCTTGGAGATGTTCCCTCTCATATGCTGGGACTGTGATTCACCAGAAGAAAGCATCTGTGGCATCCAAGGACTGGTGACAAACCAGAAAGCTATCCGCAGGCATGATGCCTGCAAGGCAGTGGCACCTGCACACCTTTTAATAGGTAATGGAGATGTGCTTAGGTGAGCACAAAGGAACTGGCTCTGTTCAGAACTTTCCATTTAAAAGCGCAGCTGAAGAATTTTGCCCATGGTCTAGTTCTCGCTTTTTGGATAGGCCTCACCTGGTGCCTGCCTGTGCTGCAGGGGAGCTGAGGAAGATGTTTTGCTGTGGGTGTAAGACTTGGAGTGGGGCAGCACATGCCATCAGTCAGCATGAGCTCATGTCTGTGGGCAGTGGTGTGGCCTGAAGGGCCTTAAGTAGGTGTTGAAAATTAGGAGGTTCTTTCAAAAAGGTCTTTGTGTGAGAAGGCACAGTGCAGTCCAGCGCTGATGGATGGATGGCATGTGTAAGTGTGTAAGAGCTGGCCAGGCTCTGCATCCTACCAGGACCCCATACCAGCAGAATGGGGTTGGAGACGTGGGGGTCACGGCTGAGCCCCCAGCATATTGCTAAGCTGTGACAGAATGGTAGGAGAGCCCTAATCTGGTCTCACGTTGGTGCCCAGTTTCCTGCAGTATTCACCTCAAAATGTCCCCCCAGAAGAGGGGGGGACATCGCAGCCACCTGAGGCCGGGGAATGACAACACGCCAAGCACAGAGGGGGGGGGACAGGGCCCAGTGAGGGGATAGGCAGCAGACTGCCGGGCTGAGGGAAGGGCAAGCCATGCCTTGGCACGGAGCAAGGACATTGCCACCCCGTTATCCTGCAGCCACAGGAGCCATTACAGCTTACCTGATAAAGTTAACAAGGAGGAGGCGCAGCACGCCAGCAGCTGAGGTCATGTTGGAACCTGTCCTGTGGGAGCAGCTTCGGTGCGTGTACCGCAGATGCTGCAGGCAAGTTTCCCCAAATCCGTAATGCCTGAGGGCAGGCAGCTGTGTGGCTGTGGGGCCTGGTTCTCTCAGGTTTGCTGGAGGCACTGTGGTTGCTTGGTGACGGGATGGGAGATGGGTGCTCCTGGGACGGTACTGTGGCCAGGCAGGGCAGAAAGGGAAGGATGAGAACTGTGGGCAGGAGCAGGCCGTCCCTGAGTGCTGCAGGATTACTCCCATGGTGCATAGCCTGCAGCTGGCACCCTAGGGCGGGCACCCATGGGTGGCACAGGACCACCAGCACCTGTTCCCTGCAGGCCCAGCACCTGTCTGTCCTTGGGGCGGTAACAAAGCCCCTGGAGGGACCATGGCTGGCGCCGGGGGGTGAGTTGGGGCCTGGCTCATGGTGTGAAGGGGACGACCCTGGAGTGCTTAGCACATTCCTCCTGCCCCTACTATCCCAACCATCCCCACCTCCATTGCCTCGGGATAGAGAAACAGTGGAAAATTTCAGCTTTTGGACATGGAAACAGGAGATGTGGGAACAAGGCCTGGTCCTGACCCCGTACATCAACACAGGCCTGGGCCACGCTGAGGCCATAGGCCCCATGAGCTCATTCTTATGGCTAACAACTAGATCCAGTCCCCACAGACCCTCTTGTTATCGCTGGCCTAAATCAACATCCCAATAAGCAAGGGCTGATGCAATTAGTGTGGGGGGGACAGCAGCCCATCTCCCTCACACCTGATGTGGCATTGCAGAGATGTAGGATCCACAGGGACCTCCCAATCACCCTCCCCACCGGCCCCTTAATATCCAAAGTGGCTGTGATAAGAAGCAGTTGCTGGGGCTGCAGGTGGGAAGGTGTCAAGTCATACGCGCGGGGCTATAAACAGTGTGTGCCCATAAAGCAGATCAAAGCAGAGGGAGTTTATTTTCAGAAAGTCTGTTTCCTCTATGGAGCCAGGAGACAAAGAGCTTTGGGGGGAAGGGGAGAGGGGAAAGAGGAGAAAAAGGGGAGAGTGCAATGAGCATAGGGCAGGCTGTATGGAGCAGCTCCATGTTGGGGTGGGATCAGCCCAGTGGGACATGGGGCCCCAAAACCTCACAGCACCACTAGGGCTCCTCCGGGGGGACCTGGATCTAAGATCCTGACCTTAAATAAACTCACAGAAGACATCCCTGCTCTGCAGCCCCAAATGCCAGTGCTTGGGGCCAGGCAGGGCTTGGTGGGAGCTGAGGAGCTGCTCCAGGCACCCCAACACTGTGGCTCCTTCCTGCTCCAGGAGGGAGGAGGGAGAAGAAATCCAGGTGGGGAGGGTAGCCATGGCTGGTTTGTCAGCAGTAGGAGCTCCAGAGGTCAGAAAGCAGATGTCAGGGCTGTAATGAGTGTATGCTGGCTCAGAAATGCCTGTATCCTCTGCTTTCCCTCCTCACCCTGCTGATATAGACAGAAAATTCCCATTTCTTTTCACTACTTAGTTGAGCAGTGAGTCACAGGAAACTGTATGGTGTCTCGGGTCTGTTCTGCTTTAATTCCAGTTGAAGATACTCTCCAGGAGCCGCAGCTTTGCATTGCATTTTCCCCCCTTCCTCCTATTGACATCAGCACTCAGACCCTGACCCCAGTACCTGCTCCAGCCCCATCAGCACATCCTTCCCCTGGCTGGCACCAGCCTCTCGTGCCCTGCCACCTCCAGCATCCGCACAGGCAGGAAGTGGGGGACATCTGTCTCTGCTGTGGAGGCAGCTCTTGCTTCCTTCTGCCAATGGCCCTGGGCCCTCAGCCTTGTGCTTGTCTCACGCACACTGGGGCTGCTCTGAGGCATAGGAGTGGGTCCTCCTGTGCTGTGCAGCACCTGCCAAACTCCAGCCCACACTCCCCATCAACAGCCACAGCCAGGGAAACACATTGCACGTTCTTCAAGGGAAACTCTCCTGTTTTGCACAAATATTTATTCCACCTGCTTCCTGCCTGTGGCCCCTTGGCCCCAGGGACTCGGCAGGTCGTGGGTAGCAGGGTATGGGGAACAGTGCACAAAGGCCTCCATCCGCAGCAGACCTGCAGTCCGCACATTTCTTGATGCTGTGTTTTCACTCACAGATGGCTCAGGGTGCAATATCTGGTAGGTGTCTCAGTGCTTTTAGGAGAAGGGCAAAGCGTGGGCTTCGGCACAGTCTGCTCAGAGGCTTTGCTGTTCTTTTGTTCAGATGATACAGGCACCAAGCACAGCAGAAGGATGCAGTGCTTTGATCCCACCAGAAACAAGCATGGCACTGCACCCATCTGCATGCTCCAAGCATTGCAGTGGGCTTCAGCGTGTCTGCAGCATCCCATTGCCCAAATCCCTCCAGAGGTGCTGCAGCCCCCACAGTCCAGTGCATCCCCACTATTGTTGTGCTTTTCCCCTCTCCTTGGCACTGCTGAGAGCAATGTGCTATACTGCAGCCCACGAACACCTGTGGCATGTTCCTGCACTGTCATCCCGGGATGCTGGCAGGAAGAGCCCAACTCACACCACAGGTCGTGACAACACTGCGCTGCAGATTGGCAGTGCTCTCACCGTTTCCTCGC
The DNA here is from genome assembly GCF_026119805.1 of Tympanuchus pallidicinctus. Lineage (NCBI taxonomy): Eukaryota > Metazoa > Chordata > Aves > Galliformes > Phasianidae > Tympanuchus > Tympanuchus pallidicinctus. Next base: position 139,989 of record NW_026294722.1, read on the forward strand.
TGCGGTAGGCTCCTGCTTCCCACACCGGGTGGATTTCACTCCTTGTGCTGCAGTGCTCCGCATGGTGCTTCATACATAGAGACTGACCTACAGCCATGGAGCTGCCTGACCTTCTCATGTCTGCAGCAGTGCCAGCACTGCAATGGCCTTTCCCAGCCTTTACTCTCTGCTTCCCAAGGGGCTCTCTTACCCCCTGTGAGAGGTTGACTGTCCATCAACATGACTTGCAACTCAGAAAATCCCTCTGTGGGATGTGAAAGCCAGCAAAGTCAGCAGGGAGATTCTGCTCCTAGAGATCCCTTTTGTCTCACCTCAAGTGAAAAACCAAGCAATGGGGTGTGGGTCTGCCACAACTGCTGCAAGTAAGCCACACTATGGGAGAGAAGTGAGACCCACATATGCCCAGTGGACACATCTCTGCAGTGTGGGGGTCCTGTGGGGGGACCAGGCACAGGGACACGTTGGGCATCATGCACAGCTGGTGCTGGGGGAGTGCTGGGTCCCCACATTCTGCTGGTTTCCCACATCCCATGTGGTCCCCATGTCCTTCTGGCTCCCCAGGACCTATTGGATCCCCCCAACCCACTCAGCTGAGCTCGGCACAGGGCTCATTTCCTGCTGACGCAGCGCATTTACCAAGGGAGGAAAGGTTGCATTGAGGGGCTGGGGCTGCCCCCACTTCCTTCCCCACACCCAGCACTGCTTATCGGCAGCTGTGGTTTCCTCCAGTTCCTGTCCAGCCTTTGCAAGGTGCAAACCAAGACCCGATGTGGGCACCCACCTGCTCCTCTCATGTATGAACTCTGCTGTTCCCCCAGCAGAGCACTGATGTCCACTTAGGGCATATGCTCAATGGAAGCATGGCTGAGCCAGGAACATTCCCCTCTGCACCCCCTCATTCTGTTCATCACATGCAGCAGACATGCGAGTGCTCCTTCCCCACTCCACAGAGGGAAGGAACATCTCAAAAATTGCAGGCTGATGTAGGCCAACTCCATGGGCCCCTGCTCACCCATGTGGGGAACGTGCTTGGCTGAGGGGTCTGCAGGTGACCCCTGTCTATGCCTACTCTGTGGAGTGCTACTGGGGACTTGCTCAGGAAGACATGCTGCCCAGCACCCTGGCGTCACACCAATGACTTTTCCTGTTTATATCCTGTCCTGAGGATTCATCCCGGCTGGAAGCAAGTTCCCGGCAGCCGGAGAGCAGAGATAATCCCACAGGAAGTGGAGCAGCAGGATGGAGAGAATGGCTTTGCTGTCACCATCCCTGTCACCCGGTGCTGATACCAACCCTCTCCCTGCTTTCTGTCTGGCAGAGAATCCCTGCCACCATCACCATTTCCTCTCGCACTGTGAGATGGGGCTAGATGCTGGGGAGCAGAAGGGATGAGGAGCTCTGTGCAGAGTAGCATGGACACCTAGGCTAGAGGGAGCCACGTGGTGCCTGGGCTAAATGCTATAACACAAAAGTGTGTATCACAGTGCTTAGCAGAAAAACTGAACAGAACAAGACAATCACATGGAAATGAAACAGGCACGGGCATCTTCACAGCAAAAATCCCCACCAGGAGCCACATGGGCTTTCTCCCAGGGAACATCATCAGAATAGCCACATCCAAGCTCTGCACTTTGCTCTGAGCTTGCTGGGAAGCTGCTTCCAGCAGCACCTGCAGGACAGGGCTATGGGAAGCCCAGAGCATGCTGAGGTGGCATTTGCATGGAGTGATGGCAAGGAAATGCCCTGGGTTATACTCATCTAGGCACAGTGTGGGGTGGAGGACAGTAGGCCGCTGACACTGCGGGGCTGTGTGCTGCAGTTCCCTGTCTGTTTTGCTGTCCCTGGGTTTATCACTGGCTCTTTCTTTCACAAATGGTGGGGTTCTAACATTAACAACCTGAACGGGCAGAGCATGCCATGGCACTGTGCTCACACACATGCAGTCTCACGTGAGGTTTCAGGTTGGCTGCCCACATGCTCATCTTCCCCTGGCACATTACAGCATCAGGGACTGCTTGGCTCTGCCTGGGGCTTTGTCTTTGGATTCCCAGGAGAGGGAAAAAGACTTATCTGAACTTCTTCAACACTCACTATGTGTTTGCTTTGGTTAATATGTATTGGTTTGCTGATCAGATAGGGAGATCAATGGACAGAGTGTTGACAGGTCTATTTTCTGCCCATTTCAAAGCCTTCAGTCTGAGCAGCAGCACAGGGCTCCCCAACCTTATCAGTAGCCAATAAAAGTACCTAAAATTCAGGCTAAACATTTTAGCATGCTCTTCCATCAGAACTTCTCATCATGGAGGGGACAATGAGAATGCTGTTGGTAAAACCGTAGAGACAGAGCCTTGCCCTGGGCATCCTGTGTCAGCTGTGCCTAGGACACCCATGCTACATTCCAACTGTTGAATGCAGGCTCCTTGCAGCCCAGCTACCCCTTCCTGTTCCCCATCCCCATCATCTGCTCGTCCTCCTCTGACAAAACACGGAACAGTTGGGGCACTGCTCAGTGCACCTGGGCAGTTATTGCCTGGACAGGTAGAGCAGAACTGTAGAGCAGGGTAGAGCAGGGCAGGCAGAGCAGAATACGTAGAGCAGAGCAGGTAACAGGGCAGTAGAGTAAGGCAGCAAAGACAACAGAAGGGTCTGTGTACACCCTAAAATGTGCCCGTGACCATGGGACCATGGCTCCAGCATTGCACCTGGAACAGCACAGCCTGGATCCTTCCCCCTTCCCTTTGGCACACAGCTCACTGACATCTCACAAAACAGAAGCAGGTTGATGTGATTTTTCCACAGATGTCTTGGAGTCACAGATAATTCATTATTCGCACCTCTGTCATTAAACTGCTGCCCAGAGGCTGAGTGAGTCTCCATTGGTTGTGCAAGTCATCCAGCTTCTGCACAGTCACGGTGCCAGGTCACCGTTCTGGAGCAAGGGCAGTGCTGGGGGGACTCCTCCAAAATCAGGGCCAACGCAAAGCATGTTCAGAGCCTGTCTGCTCAAGGTGAGCATCAGGATGAGCTCTGTGCTGTGCAGCCTCACAGTGCATTTATCTCAAAACACACTCAACAGGAGGAGCTTGCCACTTTTGTGGCCAGCTTTCTGGTGGTTAGCATTCACTCTGTGCATTTGGCGCTGAAGCTTTGTCTCTAATTCCCACTGAAATCAGCCTCACCAGCATGATTTCACTAACTCTGGCATAATTTCACTGTTTCACTCTGGCATTATTTCACTTTTTCATGCCAGCTTACTACAAACCAGGTTGGTAGTGCGGATGCCCAGGGCAGCAGAGACCTAAGGGTGCCCAGTACAGGGGCACAGTGCTGGCACTCTGGGGCTGCTGCATGGGGCAGCTCCCACTCCACATCCTATTTGCATGCATTGCATCCCTCAGCATCATCAGTCTCCCAGAAGAGCTTCCCAGCTCTGCCCACTGCCATTCCCACACTTGGCTTTGAGTTTCCATGCAGGGTAGAGGCACCCTGGAGGATAGCACTATGTTTCCAGCCCAGCTAATGAGAACTCCAAATGTCTTTGGTGGGCTGTTCTCTGCAGGCAGCGCTCAGCAGCGAAGACAACCAGGGCCATTTTAATCATTTCCAGATTTGTGTGGGAGGTCAGGGCCCTGGGGTGCTGCTCCATGTCAGTTTTATAAACACGGCAGTTTTTCCAGATGGTCTCTGGCTCCAGCCTGGCTAGCAGGTTGATTGGGCCAGACCGAAATAACAACAGGTGGAGAACAGGCCATGACTGCCTGATGCTATCTCTTTTTTCTATCTACTCTCCAAATGATTTTTTTTCCTTTGCAGAAAACTTGCACTGGGCCAGGGAAAGGTGCAGGGGCTGAGGCCCCACACCTTCACTGCTGCATGAAAGCAGAATTGCTGCATTCCGTCCCTATTCCATGCTCCCACCCAAGGCTTGTAACTGCTGAGAAACAATGCACGATGCAGGCTGGGAGGTCCTTCCCACTGCTCTTTGGCTGCAGGCTTGGAACACTGCAGCACTCCTGGATGAAGGGCAGAAACCCACTGTGCTTGGCACAGCCATGGCTCCACACTGCAGCAGCGCCCAAACACAAAACCCAGTGAAAATAGGAAGCCATGGACACCTGGCTCTAAAAGAGGAGCGCATTACATTGAGCTGGGGCCATCCTGACTCAGTGTCAGAGTTCAGTGCCGCCAGCTGAAGGCAGTGCTTGTGGCTGGGAGTCATCTCCCTGCACAGGCTGAAAGGATGGAAAAAACTGCTCTGTGTTGGAGGTGGGTTGCAGTGCATCCCACAGAGGCCTTTTCATATTTCCCATTTGCCTTTGAGTTCAAATTCCAGCACAGGCCAAATCTCCATGTACAGGAGATGAAGTCTTGGCCAGACACTACAAATTGATTGTGGGTGTATGGCATATTTAGCACAGCTGCTGCCAAAGGCCCCTGCGCATGGCCCTGTGCTCCAGCTGGCACAAGCTGAGCTCAGGAAAGCTCCCAGATACCCTCTGCTCCCTGAGACATTGCCAAGGGCCAAGGGAAGGTGGACGTGTATGGGCATCCCAGGGATGGGACATCATTCACTCCAGCGGGTGCCGCCACTGCCCCCATCATGCCTGAGTGGCTCCCATGGTGTGTCAGGGGCAGAGGCAGGCTACCAACACACACCTTTATCTCTAAACCTGAGCCAAAGCTGAATCAGACCTAGCATGTGGCTGTTCTCAGCCCCAACATTGACATCTTCATTTCTTTCATAGTTTCTGGCCCCTTTTGCTCTGAGCACTCCGACTTTCAGAAAATTGCATGGCCCCTGCTATTAATTACACAGTCCCAAGGTAAATATATCTCTGTCCCTGCCTGCAATTTGTATAAATTGCTCACAATGCTGCAATTTAGCATTTAAGTTCAATTTATTTTCTGTTGATTAATGAAAAAGAGACTTCCCCCTGTGACTAATAAAAGGGGCTAGCAGGCAAGGAATCCCCATCTTGGCAAACTGCACAGGCTGGTTCAGCTGCATCACATCCAGCACTGTGCACAGCACCATCCATAGCATCATGCACAGCACCAGGCAGTGTGCCAGCCCCAGCTGGATCCCGCAGTAGACACTCAGTCCCAAGCCCACCTTGCCACTGTGGAAGGAGGGGCAGGAGCTGCAACACTGCCTCTGTTTGCACAACCTCCTAAAATGGAAATTATGCTGGGTGCTGGGGTCTGGACAGCTTTACCCATACAGGCAGGTAGCAGAGCAAAGCTGGAAATGCTCTCAGGTCTGAGAAACAGCACAGGCTGCACCAAGCCCCTCCTTCCTCTGGCCCTTTGTTGAGGGATCCCATTTATGCCATGTCTAAATAGGCCCTAATTCTACAAACATTTGTCCCGAAAAGGGACCGAGCCTTTCACTAGGTTTTCTGTGCAGCACTGTGTGCACCTGAAGCTTTGAAATAATGAAGATGGCTTTGGCTCTGACAAAGTGCTGCTGCACCTGCAATGTTATCACTCTTTTAGAGTTTGGAAGCGTGACTATCCCCAGCCTACATGAGGAATCATGGAGCTGTGCTGCCAGACTGGAGGAAATGTGGCTTTAGTGCTTCCCAAGTGCTGTCACCATGCGATATCAAGGGCTGACACTGTGGCTTGCATCCTGCTGAGCTCAGTGTCAGCCCAGCACCCACCTGCTGATGCACCTGGATGCACCTCATCTGCACACAGCACCTGCCCCTGATTTCAGGAGCCCGTAATGAATTCTCCCCTCAGAACATTATCTAGCAAATGCTATGCTTTCAGGCATAAAGGCATTGGTCATGTGGAAACACACGTTTTCTCTTGAGTTTCTTTTGAGGGCTCAGCATTGTTGACGCTGCAGACATGAAGCATGTTCCAGGAGAGCGACGCCTTCTTTCTGGACAGTCTCTCTCCCAGCACCAATTTTTTATCATCGTCTCAGAAGACAGTGTACTTCTAAAATTAATGCAGTGAAACCCCACACGTATATACTGGGGATGGAAATGGGCTTAATCACTGGCAGATGTGTTTGGAAGTGCCAGGATGGAAAAATGTCTCGGAGCAGCATATGAGCGGCGCCACGAGAGCCTGGAGAAGTCCTTGTGGCCCTGAAGCACGTCCACGGCACGTACCTGCATGGACGGACCTGTATGTGCGTCACGTGCATGCTGCATTATGCATGCGCAACAACACATCATGGTCCTCCATGCACAAACAGCCCTGTGTTGATGCACGTGCACATCTTGAGAGCCATGCGTGCACTTCCCTCTCTGAGTGAGGCAGGGAGGAAACAAAGGCCGAGGGCTGCAGATGAAAGGGAGCAGAGGAAGGGCACGAGCGGCCCACACACTGAGCGATGCTCATGCCGTTGCCTGCACATTCCCATGCTGCTTCCAGAACGCAGGCAAGCATCCCTTATTGACTGCACCTGGCTGTTATTAAGCATTCAGAATAAAAGGAATCACGATCCAGATACAACTAATTCGGAGAAACTTTTTTATACAACAAGCTCCTCTCTATTTGTTTGTTTAGTTTAATATCTAAAACTAACTCCGGCTCTGGTTTGACACTGAGCAGGGCTCTTGGCTGCCCCAGGAACCAGGAGGGGATGCAGACAAATTTCTCACAAACGCAGGGGAGCTCTCCTTTGGTGGTTTAAAAATAGTATTACAAAGGGTAGCTGCTGGATGCTGGTGGATACTGGTGCTGCTGGTGCTGCTGGTGGTGGATGCTGGTGCTGGTGCTGGTGTTGGTGCTGGTGGATGCCAGTGGTCCTGCTGGTTCTGGTGGTGCTAGTGGATGTTGGTGATGCTGGTGGATACTGGAAGCCCAGTTCCTGCAAATCCTTCTGGAGTCCCCAGAAGCTGCTCTCTATGTCCCACGTGCCTCTTTTCCATGCCCATGAGGGTAACCTGGCACCCAGACTGACACTGGATGAGGCACCAGGGGAATCTGTGGGACACCTGAGAACAGGGATGCAGCCCTTCCATGTCCCTGGGGCAGCCCCAGCCAGCAGAATGGGCCGCGAGCATTTTCTACTCGACTGCTTGAACCATAGTTCTGGCAGCGCAGAACACCATCAATCACCTATGACACTTTCTTCCCCTATAACTGAGGAGTGCTGCCTTTTTGTTTCAGTACCAAGAAGCCCACATGAAAACCTCACTTTTATTCCATCCTTACAGAGACCCAGCAGCAAAGCCCACAGGCTCCTGCATGACTTCTTCTAAACCCCTTCCTAAGGGCAGCCAAATTGTGAAATGAAAAAAATGAAAGGGAGAGAACCACAACATTCATCCCTTGGCTGCTGCCTGCGAAGCCCCCATCACTGCAGATGCCTACCGTGGAGCCCTCCAGCAACACCAGCACCAGGGATGCATCCCACTCAGTGGGACTTGGCCACCTACCCTGGGATGACAGCGCAGTGACATGGCTCTGGGTGGGGCACGGCCCTCCATTTCACACCATCGCAATGCATCAAATCGCTGTTTCCCTCCTCACTTCCTCCTCCTGAGAAGAGCCCAGCAGAGAAACTCCCAGTGGATGAGTGTCTCAAGCTTTACGCAAACGCAGAAACCGAAGGCTTCTTGCAGATTAGATGCTTCCCATCCCATCAGCCTGGAGGAATTTATCGAGCACTTGCTCACGGGGACCATACACAATGCATCCCACGCATTCCACCACACAGGGGCACTTTCAGATGTTTGCTAATGTGCACTAGCTTTTAAGAAGGCTCCAAGGAGGTTTTAATTTAACATTGGCAACTGCCAATGGGAAGCCAATTGGGAAGAATTTTCCAAGTAGGGGGAAATTCATTATCCCAATCAGCATGGGGACAAATGAGAAGCAGGGAATGCATAGATTTCAGAGTTTATATTCCTTTTTTTGGGAATGCTTTCAGGTGCTATTCCCCAGATGCCGGCATTCTCCTTTCCCAGGAATTTGACTCTTTTAAACAGTTTGGTCACCATTTGCATATTATTCACAGTGACTTCTGCATTCCCATACTGCCCAGCTCATGTAGACAAAGGGACCAGAGGAACAGAGAAGCCTTCTGATACTGTGGAGGGGAAATCAGCCATGGGCAGCCACCATCGTTGTTGCTGAGGTCCCCCTGGAGGCCCAACGCCACAGTCCCACTGCTCAGTGGCCAGAGAGAATGGGGCTTCCCCACTCCACTATCTCCCCTCTCACTGGCCCCAGCCCTGATGGACGGAATTAGAGAGCAGACTTGGCTGGGAACAGCCCCCAGGTTGTTCTCACAGGGAAATAGGGGAAGTCAAATGTAAAGGAAGGGCATTACAGAGCTTGCCCTGGAGAATGACCACATCTTTGGGTTGTGGCCCGCGTGACTAATCCTCTTCCCCTCACCTCACCCCTTTGTCCTCAATGCCAAGACTCCTCCAAATGTACCTTCCATTTTGCAATGCTTTTGCTCAGGCCATTATTCAGGCTGAGCTAGCCCTGTTTCCTTGCCAAGTGCTGTATTCTCTGTCTGATAAGATAAGCTCCTTAAAGGAGGATTTTTGGGACCCTGACTCACTGGAGAATTTTTTTCTGTGGGGCAGTCATATGGCCTATAACACACTTAACTATTTGATGAGCTTATCGCTGAAATTCAAATGTCCATCCTTCTTGTCCCATAGGAGGACAGTCCCTTATCTAGGAGCAAGGTCATCTCAATCAGGCGTTAAGTATGGAGAATATCCCTACCATCTCCACGCCTTCAGCCCAGCTGCATATTCGTGATCACTCCTGCTCCTGCCCCAAGAACTTCTGGGCAGCAACGAAGGCAATGCTGGGGAAGCAAACCCACCTGGCCACCACAAAACCCTTCCTGGTGGTTGCACAAACCCATCTCTCACTGCCTGTAACGTCAGCCTAACCTCACTCCATGAAAGCTCCTTTGTGCCTGATGCCCCAAACAAAGCACCCTTGGTGCCCCTTCGAAGAAGGCAGCCCCACTGCCCCTGTTCAGGGGCTGTCACTGTGCCCCCCAGTACAGGAAACCCTCATGCTTGGCAGATTGGGTTGGATTTTATTTCTCTGCTGCAGGAGATCCTCTGTGCCTTGCCCGTGGAAGATGCAATCAGCAAAGCCTCATATTTAATTAACTGTGCTTCTTCTCTCCCATATGATTCCAGTTAGAGGCCCTGCCTGATGCCAGCAGTGCTGTCCTGCTCAGCTTCGACGGGTGCAGTGTTAAGCCCAGCAGCTGGGCAACATCTCCAGCAGCCCCCAACTACCTGCTGCACTGCTGCTGTCCCCAGATACAGCTGCCAGCATGCCCCAATGTACACCTGTGCATGGGCAGGACCCAGCCCCACTTACAGCTCAGCTGCTTCTGCCTGCACGTGCTTGGCCATGCCTTGAGCAATGCTTCACCAAGGAGCAGCTGCAGGGCATGATCCCACTGCTCAAAATCCACTCCAGGCTCTGTTTGCCCCCCTTGAAGGCATCGCCATTTCTCTTGTCCAGGAACACAAAGATCTCACCCCAAGCAAAAACAGCAAAGGGACCCCTGGGTATATACCGACCCCCCCGCCCCAGCACTGTGGGGACCCTGTACCCATCTCGGGCCCCACAGGTTGACAGGCTTGGTAAGCCCCAACAACTGCAAATGATCAACCCCAGGGGGATTTTTTCCTCCCCTCAGCTCTGGAGTCAATTGTCAGCCCTGCTTTTAAAGACACTCTTGTAGGCAGCCCGGCTATGCTTTTCTGCTTTGGAGGAATTCCTCTAAAACAATAATAGTGACATTGTTCCTCACTTTGCTGGCGGTTTTATAGGGCTCACGTTGGAGAAAGGTGACCGTGGCTGCCTTTTGGCCACATGTGTTTACACAAGGAAATGCATGTGGGTTTTGGGGTGGCGCCTGGAGTCAGCAGCCGCTCTCTGTACTCCTGACCCTTACAGAGCTGCTTTCTTGCTTCTGGGTACGTTTACTGCACTCCAGATGTGAGCTGGCTCCAGCAAGGCTGCGGAGCGCCAGGGATCTGGCATCCCCAGACTCATCAGTCCGTGGGGTAGAATGCCATGGTGGTTGTTTTAAAAGCTGTAATGCATTCTTGGTAACACATCATGATTTATTCAGTCCTTGTTTGACAGGGTGCCTTTATCAAAAGCTCATGTGAATCCAGGCTGCGTGGCGTGCTCTGGCTGCAGCTCAGTCAGGCTCTGCAGATAGATCAGTGTGGGCTCTGTGGGGCAGTGTACTTTGGGCCCCTCTGTTCTGCAAGCTCCAGGCACCAGCATCCGTGGCTAGACCACAATGAAGGTGCTCTGAAAGAACAAATCTGGTAACACAGATGGGTGTCACTCAGGTGCCCCAGATGATGGGGTAGCCTGGGGGTGACAGTCCCAAATTCCACCATCATACCTTACAGAGCTCACATGCTGCTGGCTTCACTCCAGCTCGCAAGTCTATAAATGGAAGGGAGAGAATCAAAATCAGAGTGTGCTTGTGGAAAAAAAGGGCACGGCTGTGGCTGAATGTGGGTCCTGGGAGAGCAGTGAGGTGTCATCACCCTGTGAGCTGCCCTGTTACTAAAACCACACTTTGTTCCACTTTTATGCCCTTTAAACCACACAGCGCAGTTACAGGGGCAGTGGCTGGGAGGCACCTGGCAGGTTTCCATGCACAGCCCCACAGGGTGCTGTCGGCCCTCGGTCCCAGTGCTTTGTGGGGCCATTCTTATGGGCACAGACGCAGGAAACCTTAGCCCTGGATTAGAAATGAGCCTTTGGCTTAAAGATATTTATTTGCCTTTTATCATAATGGGAAAAAATGAAACAGCAGATAGGAGAGGAAGAAAAAAAAAATCCAATCTAGGTCAGAATCTCACACTGGCTAGTTCACTTCACAGTTTAAGTAAATAATTCTCATCCCAAAACCCTTCAGGGTCACATAAATGTGCCTCTTTGCATGGAAGAGACTATTTTGATAGAAGCTGGGTGCCTGACGGATTTGCAGCTCTCACAAACTGGGAAACTTGGTTTTTCACAGTGAGATATAAAATCCTATCAATTAATCTAACTTTTATTGCACCTCTGGGGCACGAATGTGATGTTATTTAAACAAATGGTTCCCATTACCTTCAATTAATTTATAAATGTTTTTCAATGATTTACAGGCTTCTATTAAATGGACAATATACTTCTGTGCTCCTTGAGGGGTAAACAGTGATCTGAAGACTGGGGCTCACTGATCTTTGTTTTTTTCTCCTCTTCCTTTCACCCACACACTGGGCTCCACGCACAGGGGGGGCGGGCACAGCCCAGGTCACGCTGATGGGGCTGCCCCGGCCCGTACCACATCACTGAGGTGAAGCCGTGGGGGACTCTCATCCCCCTGTTTCCAACCCAAAGCCATCCCTGCACTGCGACAGCCTTAATCAGGGCTCTGTGGGTTGGCTGTTCCCAGTGCACTGACCTCCCCGCATCCCAAAGCGATGCATCTGGTCCTCACAGGGCCTTCATCTCAAGGATTACTTGGGATTTGCAGGATCATTCTGTAATGCACAAATGACACAGTGCTCTGTGAATTGGGGAAGGGAAGGGCGGACTCCTATTTTGCTCCTCTTTCTCTCTGCTTGATGCAGAATGCACCAGAACTCTCCTGCAGGCTTGCGCTGGACCAGGCTTGTGCAGCACGGGGTTGTGCCAGGCTGCAGATCACAACTCTGAGCCCCACTGGGCCCTGAGCCCTCCAGACCCAGGCACAGGGCTTGTCAGCACAGGACAGAATAGATTAGATCGTTCCTTCACAGGTTGGAAGTAACCTGGGCTCTGCTGCCATCAGGAAGTACTTATCTTGGTGGGGATCAAGCGGGGATGCGGTTTCTGTAATGCTGACCCCAGACCAGCCCTCATCCATCTCCCGTGTCCTGGTGCTCCCCTGCTAACACTCGGTGCCACACGTTGACAGACAGGATGGCAATTAAGTCCACACTCCACCCATTCACTTGAGCCTGTCTACATCTCAGGCAGCTATAGAGATAGGCTCTGTTTACAGAGCCTGCTGTCATTTATTATTTTTCAGGGGTGTTGCAAGGAGCAGGGAGGAGGAACATCACAATGGGAAGATAAACCTGGCAGAAGGGCAAAGACACGTGGCCATAAATCTGCAGCTCTGGGTGCATAAAGCTGGGCACTCATGCTCTGCGCATGGCCAGAAGCCACAGGAGTGCAGAGGGGCAGCCAGCAGAAGGGATGGAGCCACGTGAGGTGGCAAGACCAAGCGGAGGTGGCAGTAGGCAGCCAATGCTTTTTTTCCTGAAAGTCAGACCCACAGTGTCAGGCACAGGGTAACATTTTTCTCATCTGGCCCTGGATTTCTGCCTTGAACTGCAGCCATGGACCTGCTTAGGATTCTGGGTGACCCAAAAGATTATTTTTCTTGGCAAACTATGACTCCATCCAAGTTGTTACACCACTGAAAATAGCTGATAACATTTTACTTAATTAAACAGTGCAAGGCTTAACAATGTAGATTGTCACTTTTTCTCTTGCACTGTATTGCTACAGCAACCCAGATGGGAATTTTGCATCCATCCCTCAGCTGGGGCCAGGTGTGCTTGTGAGGGATGCGAGGTTCTGGGTCTCCCCACTTGCAGAGCCAGTGAAGCACAGCTTGCAGCACAGGCATTTCCCATTGAAAGGGTAAGCAGAGCCTGGGGCCAGAGCTTTACCTCTATCTTCAGCCCCCCCCCAGGTCTCCACCCTGCCTGCGCTCTGTCATCTCCAGCTTTTTATGCTTTTCTCTAACTTAAACCTGTCATATTAATAAAATATATTTACCTGACACCCTGTCTTTTATTTGCTTAAATCAGGTTATGTTTGAAAGATAAAAGCACTGCATGAAAATGGCTTGCAGTGGCACCGAGGGGAGTCTCGTCTGAAGGGCTGCTGGGGAGTCAGCATGCTGCTCGATGGCTGCCTTGGGCGGTGAGCACAGCAGTGCCTCTGAAATCATATTTCACTGCAGCGGGAGAGAGTCTTCATCGTGTTTCTTCACATTTAGACTTGGGTCTGTTTCTTGCAGCAAGATTATTAAAAACACTCACACCTGAAATGGTTTCATTGTGCCCATGCATTTGCTGCTTATTATTATAAACAAGTGTGTTGAGGGTCATTAAAAATAAATTGGAACGAGTAAAAAAATAGTGAAAAGTACAAGGAAACTGAATGACTGAAAATACTCATCTTAGTATCCGGGGCAGAAAGCTCCTTCTTGGAACAATGCCTTAATTTGTGAGACAGAGGGGAAAAACTACTCTGCTTTCTTTTCAACCATGCCACATCCTCCTCCTGCACAGGGACGCAGGGCATGGAAACAGAGAGCCAAGTCCCAGTCTGGGCCGGACAGCTCTGTGCTTGCGTGCACTCACTGATGCACCCAGGCATACAGGAGTGGGATTTGTCAGGGTTTTCCGTGCAGAAATGGCTGGTCTCAAGTTGATCTGACAGATGTCAGAAGCCACCAGCGAGTACCTCCTGTCCCAAAGCCCTGTGGCCAGAATTCGGCTGAGCAATGACAGGCAGCCTACTGACCCCACAGCCATCCCACCTTCGACAGACTGAATGGATGCAGTGTTGCAGGGATTAGAAGCAGCCCTAGGGCTCAGGATTTGCTTTTCCTCCCAGCAGGAGACAAAGTAACCTGGCTTGGGATGGGCTGCTTCTCACATCCCTCTGGGGACTTCATCACATCTCCATTAACTAACGTTACTAAAAGTGTTTTTTTAAAAACAGAAATGAAAAAACACAGAGGCTTCTAGCCTCATCCATACCAGCTCACATCAAAACTACAGGTGCTATTCTACACAAGTGCTAAAAAACATGCCTCAGTGAAGTTAAAAGTTAGAACTGTTCCCAAAAGCATGACTCTGACCACCCCATGCGAAGACGTGCATGTGAGTTACAGGGATGCCTTCCCCCATTGGGAAGGGCTGGCGCTGCTGATGAGCCGGATCTCAGCCCACTGCCAGAGCATACAAGGAACTGCATGGGTTCTGGCACACTGCACCAGTACTGCTGCCCTACCACGGGGCCACGGCTGAATTCTTACTGCCGTGCAATAAAGATGTCCCCAGCTTCGCTGTGCTGTGGACAGACAGACTACAAGTTCAGGAAAACAGGCACTGCTCTGCTCCACTGAGACACAGGTGTACAAGAACCCTCATGCTGATCGCTCCCTCTGGCTGTGTCCCATGTCAGTGTGCTGTCTGCTGCACTGTCCTCGCTCCATGCTATAAAGGCAGCATACAGCACAGCAGTGAGAGCTGGGGACGTGTGGCCAGGGAGCCAAGGGCAGAGCACAGACACCTCCTGGACTGCAAAGGAGAAGCGGAGGAGCTGTGGGCAGACACTAACAGCACACAGGGGGCTCGTCTCAGTCATTCTGCTCCAAAACCTGCCATCTTTGGGAAGGCTGAAAGAGCACAATTCTGCCCTACAAAAATTCACTGCTTGTAAACAGAGAGAACTGATCTAAATCACAGCACGTAAACGGATTGGGTGCAACTTCGCCCTGAGAAGCTGCTTTCAAATTCTCATTTCCAAATCTTTATTATTATTGTTATTGTTATTATTATTATTATTATATATTGTTGTTATTATTATTATTACAAGTAGTTATACAACAGGAAGTACACCCCATGAAAGACTATCATGAGGCCACCAGACAGATGGATCCAGAGTGCAGGGCTGGCAGAGCCCATGTAAACAACCGAAAACCTTGCAGGGCCACAGAGAGATGTGCCTTTTGCATAGGTAGAACAAGGTGGGCAGCGAGCACTCAGCAGATGGCTGAAGCCAGCGGTCATCACCAAGCACTCGAGGACAGTTTGGCAGGGATGTGGCACCTTGCGTTTGGTGACAGCATTCTGAAAGGAAGGGAAACAAGGGCAACTGTGGCACTCGCTGCAGAAAGAATGTGGTCCAACTTGTGCCCCAGCTCCAGCCCATGGTATTGCCCTGCTCCACGGATGTGTCCCTTGGGGCTGATGGGACCTAGGCCTGGTGCAAAACGCCAGTGGGTTTGGGAGTAGTGCGGTTCAGGTCTTGGAGAAGTGACGCCCTGAAACTCGATGGAAGTAACGAGGACACTGGGAGCTATTCCCACCTTGACAGGAGAGCAGCATCTTCCAGAGCTCATGTTTGGATTCGTGGGTGGAATAGAAAATATTTCAGAAGAATTCTCCATTAAAAACTTTAAAAAATATATATATAATCATTAAAAACATGGCTCTAAACGCTCCTCCCCTCATGGCAGGCCCAGGCAAGCTGCAAACAAGCTTAAACCTAGTGGACAGGGGCCCTTCAGAAGAAGGAAAGTTGAAAGCGTTTTTGTTGTACTTGTGGGGTGAGGGGAAGAGACACAGGACCCAGGATTGTGTTCTGCTGGGAAGCATGACGACATCCTCAGAAGGAACACTCTAAGCCTCCTGGCCTAAATTATCTGCTAACGTAAATAATCAAATTCCAGGGACCACACTGCTCTGGCGCCACTGGAGCAAGGGGTGGCCCTGCGCTGCAGCAGGTGGCAGCCTGCCTGCCTGCCCTGCTCCCAGCCCTGCCCCTCATACTCTCCAAGGAAGCCAGCATCACTCTCAGTACTGTGGGAAGTTTTTAATGGCTCGCTCCAGGCAAGGCCTCTAAAATGTTTATATTAATATTTACATGTTGGACAGCCACTCATTGGGTCTCAGCTGGAAAGCAGTCCAAGCAGCTGAGAAACATCTGTTTGCTAACCCCAGACAAGGCATAATCTGGTAGCCCAGGGATTTAAGAAGTCTCTTCAGAAGGAAAGAAGTTTGGCAAATATCTTATTGAGATCTCTGTTCTTCCACAGTTGTTTCTCAAGTCTCAGTCGCTGCTGCAGTGTCAGACACAGTCGTTCTTCATCAAGGCCCTATTTACACAGCATCCAAGCCTCAATGATTACAAAAAGCTGTAATTAAGCATTACTCGCAATTTCCTGGAACACTTCTGAAGGTGTGGGACTGTGTGTGTGTTTCCCTGACATGTGCTGCCCCCTGCTCCATGGACAGAAAGCAGCTGTTTGTCCATTCACAGCCACACTGCTCTTGCAGCGCGCTCACACCGGTGCTGCCAGCTCTGCCTGCCCTCGGCCCGTCCAGCCCCAGCATTCACACCAGACATGCAGGAACCTTCCGTGGGGTCCTCCAGCTTGAGGCCACAAACCTCCCCCCTCTGTAGATCTGGAGACCAGGATCAGGAAAATTATGAACACACCTCTAAAAAGAGCTGGAACAAGGGAAAATGGACTCATTCTGATCGCTAAGGCTTAGAATTTTGCTTCCTTTCCCTTTCTAGAATTCTTGGTTTTCATTTCCCTCAAAGGCAATTTCAGCTTTGGCTATTCCAAGACTGCCTTTGAAGAGCAGAGAGCTAGTGTGACAAGACAACACAACGGATGAATGTTCAGCAGCCAAGTCAGGAAGGGACTTTTAGGCAGAGCATTTGACATTTATTCTCCCTTTTTACTACCCACATACAACAAGGCCTTCTAGACATCCCAGAGCAAAGCCACCAACAACGCAGCTTGAGAGGCAGCAAATTAGGACATAACCCACATTTCTGAAAACCCTTTGCAGGCTTTTTTGAAAAAGAGATAAGGATGGAAATGGGGACAAAATGTTTGACATATAAAATCGCGAGAAACCACCTTATCACCTTATCTTCCACCCTGTCTTCTGCTGCTTCTTTCGTGGTGTTTTTTTTTGTTTTGTTTTGTTTTTGTTTTTTTTTTGCAACGAACACGGGAGACATTGGGAAACATAAAGGCATAAACACCAAGGAAATGGCACTGTGAGGGGAGGGCTGGGAAGAAGATCCTCAGGAGAGGCCACAGAAGTCTTTCTCCCAGCACGCTTGCTCTGGTCCAGCAAAGCACTTAAGCATGCACCTAATACACATTTGACTTCATGCAGCTCTTCACAAGCTTGAAAGTTAAGCAGTTTTGGCAATTTGCTACAAGAAGACCAGAGAAACTGAGAAACTGACTCTTGGTCAACAGCAACGTTAGCTTGCCTTTGAAGAGCATCTTAGCCAAAGATTCGTGCCATGTGTCAGTTTCCACTCACTTAGGGAAACTCTAAGCCACCAGAGAAGTTCCTTACATTCAAATTAACACGTAAAAAAGATTATATACCAAGAATATCATCATTGAGCTTTCTTCAAGTCCTTTCAGCTCAAGAGCTTGAACCAGACAGGTTTACAGGTACATGAAGAACTGGAACTACCTTGTCTCAGTGTAAGCCAATGCCAGCTTAAAATAAAGTAGTGAATTCAGTGTGCTGTTCCTTGATGTAGGAAACACTGTCCTGAGGATAAGGTACAACCCCAACTGCCAGTGGCCAAGTACTACAAATACAAGGTGAGCCACAAACAGCACCACAGCTCTGGGCAAGACACTGCAAAGTCTGATATTTGGAGGAGTAGAGCACATCTGAACACTCCTTACATTATCAGAAAAATGTGAAAAAGTCTCTGGCTTTGCTTCCCTTATTAAAATTGGCATAACAACTTTGCTCCTCCACATCCCATCTGCCACTGAGATAAAATGTTGGGGTCCATTCCTGGCCCAGCTGTGTGCTCCAGAATTAGGGGCACAGCCACATCCAGCTCTGCTCTCGCTTGCTGCCCCTCATTCCGGTCCAAACCCAGGCTAAAGCTCAGCCACTTGCTTCACACAGTGCTGCTGATGGCATCTTTTGGCTTAAAAGTTATTCCACTAACGATGATGGAAGAAACAACTTCCAAATCCAAAGCACTACGTTAAAAGGTTAAAAGGACAGAAAAAGCATATTTAAGCATATGCTCCCCATATAAATACACAAAGCTTAATTACATCCGAGCAAGAAGCAAATAAGTAGTCTTTATTAGCAACTCAAATCTCACTACCCTGGTGGCATTCCCCTAATGTCGGCACAGTAAAAAAAAAAGCCGCTTTCCACAGGTTCTTAAATCAAAAATCGATTCAGGATCCACGTGGAAAGAGGCCCCGACGCGAGAAGCTGCGCAGCGCTATGGCTCCCCCTAGCGGCCGGGCCGGCACTGCGCACAGCCGGAGCGTGGCGGCGCTGCCCCGGGTGAGCCCCGACGGGGGAGGGCGGCAGCGGGGGCTGCTCTGCACTGCCTGCCCGCCGAGCAGCCACCTCCAGACCGAGCCCTCAGGAGCAGCATCTATTTCGTGGCCACAGGAGTGTTTATTATCGCTCACGCCTTTCACAACAATCACAAGAATCACAAGGTTGGAAACGACCTATAGATCATCCAGTCCAACTGTCTCCTCATCACCATTGCCACCACTAGCACTAAACCACATCACGCAGCACGTCATCCAGACACGTCTTGAACACTGCCAGGGACGGCGACTCCACCACCTGGGCAGGCCATTCCAGTGCCTGACCACTCTCTGAGAGAAGTTCTTCCTTACGTCCAACCTGAACCTCCCCTGATACAACTTGCGGCCATTGCCCCATGTTCTGCTCGTTGCCTGGGAGAAGAGGCAAAATCCCTCTTCACCACAACCTCCCTTCAGGAGGTCGTACAGTGCAATGAGGTCTCCCCTGAGCCTCCTCTTCTTCAGACTTTACTTCACGGGACACCAGATCGGAGCGCAAGCCAAGGTCAGCGGGGACAGCAGAGCACCCTGTCGTGCATCGCCAGAGGAGGAACGCATGCAGGAGGACGCAGGAGGATGCAGGTTCACAAGATGGCAGGCAGGGATGGCCAGTGTCTACCACCACAGAGCTCTGAGCCCACACACATTTGACAGAACCACAGCACATGGAATCAATAGCATCTGAGTCTTAGTGTGCTGTTTTTTCTATGCTGCTCATACGTAGCATGGAATACCAGTGCACAGAGCACCAAGTGTTCCTGAGCGCACCTCCTACATAAGACAATGAACAGTCAACCACTTTTTTTCCCAAAAGCATCCCCCAGCACTGTACCACAAGGACAACGGCTAGCACAGATCCCAGTAAGTGTGGCTCAGGTCAAAGCAGAACACACCAATCTGTGCAAAGCAAATCTGACGGTTCCGGAGTTTTCAAACCAGCATTTGCATTGTGAAGGCGGGGGAAGCACCAACCACGCACCAACCACAGCCTCCTGAGCAGCACACGGGCATTCTCACAGCAGCTCAGTAAAACAGAGCCATTCAAGAACCACTCCGCAATGACCAAGCATTTTCCCGGTTCCCATTTAACACCTTCAGATACAGAGCAACTTCAAAAACACACAATGCTGACACAGTATTCGTCTGTCTTCACAGCGCCCTCTGAGCAATGATTGGCAAAGACCAAGGACAGCACAAGTTTCACACGTACGGCTCGTTCCCTTTTCTGTCCCCACACCCAGAACTCCACATTTCATTGCAATACCGAAGTTAAAGCACAACTGAGACCTTCCAGCAATCTTCGTTAGCAGAGATACTCAACCCAAAAAAGCCCAAACTGTGCAGCTCCATCTTTATCCAGATTTACAAAGGTCTGTTTTTCACAGTTCACCACTTGAGAATCAGGTGAGATTTCAGGCTGCAAAGTTCTTCATTAACCTACAGTGCTGCATGCAACCACACGTGGAGTCACTTCCCGGGGTTACGGCACAGGTCACTGCAGTGCCGGCACCTCGGGCTCCTCAGCACCACCAGCACTGCCACGGGCAGCTGTGCGCAGGTGTCTGAGGGCTACACTGAATCTAAAGCTTCTCCTTGGCACAGCAGCAGCAGCAGCTGGATAACGACAATTGCCTTTCACCACCAGTTTTCATGCTGTTAACTAAGTGCGATCTGTAGGAAGATACTTCCGACAAATCAAAAATTCCATAGGGGATCAAAATTTAAACATAAATACAATTAAAGCCTTCTAATATTAATGCACACTTTTTATTATATTAAAATCAGGCAATGGTCTGATACAATAAAAAGGCTGCTTATGGAATACTGTTATGTTAAATCTTAATTACAGATGATGATAAATCCTTACAACTAATATTTTTCTCAAAAGAGTTAATGGAAACATTGTTGTTCATTGACTTGATAGCTGCTGCTTTAAAACATATTTTTATTCTTTTTTTCCTTTTTCTTTTTTTTTTTACGCAAACACTTGATCTTTTCATAACATTTCAGACACACTAGGCTGGTTGCATGTAAGCTTGCATCCACACTGCAGTTAGTGGTCCAAAAGAGTACAACAGAAAAGGCAGCGATTTGCCAGGATGCAAAGCCAGTACCGGTCCTTACTCTGCTGTAGGCACCACTTCCCCAGGTCTTTGCTGAGGGGTTTTCTCTTCCAACACTCAGAGAATCCTAACGGAATCTATGCTGACTCGATTTGTCTGTCAGACTTTTAGAAGGGCCAACCTGGATGCTGCACTCAGTTAATCAACGTTCCTGGGTCATTCCAAAGCACCAACAACACAGCGACTGGAATTGGAGTGTGTGTTTTGAATCTGTGCGCAGATCTGGCAGCAGATTTTGGCCATCCTGGTAAATTACTGCTCTTTCTTGTCAAAAGCCTATCTAACAACATCAGCCGCAGCCAGCTTGGTGGTGTGGCAGCAGTGCCAGAGGAACAGAGAAAATCCACATTTGCGAGCAGAACAGATACTCTTGGTTCCCAGGCTGGTGAAGACTAAATTTGTTGCGAAATCAAAACAATAAGCAGAAGGGAATATGTCAAGTTATTGCCCCAGTGCTTACCCCTGCCATCCAGGGGTGAGAAGAGACAGAGAGGGGCAAAAAGAAAGCAGCATCCCCACTAAAAAGAGGGGAAGAGGGAAGAGATTAAAAGAACCCTGAATCCCTCATCCAATGCTCATGTTTCTGGTGAGGAAGATCAGGAAGAGAAATACAATCTATGCCTTGGCCAGAGGAAAGCTTGCCCCAGATTACCAGGGCATTAAAAAAATATAAAACCAAAAATGACCACAGTCACATTCAGCCTTTACTAGAGATAGCACAAAGGGAGGGATGACAGAGGTTAGCACACATCCCCATTAGTAGTCCATTAAGCCCAGCGTCGTACTGGAAGCAAAAACCTTTGTGTCTATTCTAATAAACAGCCCTGAGCTTCAACGCTATTGCAGAAGACAGAAAAAGGAAATAAACAAAACAACCCAGGCCAGACACGCAGCAAGGTGATTGTGGGATGTATGCTTCACAGTTAAGTTAGATGTGCCACACTGGTCTTGACAGTAATCAATTTGAATCGACTTTTCCTGATACCAGAAGTTCAGCTATATGGACAGTGGTTACACGACAGGATTATTTGTTATAGCACAACTTATATTTCAAATGAAAAAAATTAGTATCATTTACAGTATCTCAAGAAAAATGTTCTTTGAATGGGAACTTCCTTTCCAGTATTTTGAGGTCTACAAGATGCATCTAGAAAATTTACTACTGTGGAAAATGAAGACAGCTTAAATTGAACAGAGGGGCATGATTTTTTTTTTAATTAATTGCTGTAACATTGTCCTTCAGGTGGCTGAGGAAGTTTCATATTTTCTTTAGACATCATTAGACGCCGAAGCTCTTGCAGAACAACTTTGATACTAAAAGAATTCTGCCATTTTGCTAGGACTGATATGGCTCTGGGGTCCACCTAGAACAGACAAAAACACCATTTCTGTCACAGTCAGTACTATCAATACAGATAACTCCCACACACACCCTCCAGCCAAAGATCTTTTAAGAAGTCTGAGTGCAAGAGAACAAAGAATGCAAAAGCAAGCAAGTGGCTTTTCTGAAAGTATAACTAATACATGCAAATCTATTTGCAAGCTGCAAATGTATAGGAAAAGTACAGTTTGATTCCAGTATTCTCTCAGTTTGTACAGTTCCCTTCAATTCCCCTTTCCTTCTACTCTAAGAAATGGTACGAGCAAACAGAAAGTATTAAAGCAAATTGCAAATATAAAGCATTCATTTGAAGCTGCACAGGAAAGTCATGTAAAATAATAAAAACAAAAACTTACCACTCCATTAGAACTATTTACTCCATTCATATTAATTTTTGTTACAAATCTTACAAATGGAGGTGCTTCTGGATACTTAGGCCCACATTCTATTTTAAGGCTGTATATTCTGTTTTCATAAATTGTCTGGGGGAATAAAAGCAGGGAGGGGGAACAATTATATCAGGCAGTTCAACAATCACTAGGTTAAAACAGTGGTTATTTCAGGGACCCAAACCACTAAACAGAAAGGCAGTCACTTGCAAACTATGCTGGCTCCCTCTGTTTTGGGTTCATTTTACAATATTTGAAGCACTAAATGCTGTTCTTCTGCGTATTAAGTTCCACTGTTTTTTTAAGCACACATTGAATTTTCACTTAAAAGTGAAGCTGGCATTGCTTCCTGTTCACTACCTGAAATGATTTTTGTTATCATCATACAGTTTAGATATCTACTTTTCAACCAATCTTTATAAATCAGTTCTGTTTTTATCAATTCATTAATCACAAACATGAACTTGAAATCAAAACTAAGGCTTTAGTGTAGAGAGCTATCTGAAGTTGGCCAGTCCTAAAGCTGCACTTAAATACTTTCTTTAGTCAATGGTCAACCCAATGCATGAGCTCTCTGAAAGATGAATGCTCCAAAATTTAGTATATTTCAAAGTACACAGGTTGTACTGAAAGTAATGCCTCCTATTTATTTTCATGGAAACTACAACAGATATATAAAGCACAGTAACATTATTTGATAGAGCAAATTCTCAGCTATAAAACACTGGTTTTCAACATAGTCCCCACCATTAGTTGAATCGTGGAGATGAGCTGATCAAGGCACTCTTCACTTTGTTGTATGACAGCTGTGCAAGGCCATTCCGGAACACGGCTTATCCTTCATGCTGCTGTTGACAGTGCTGAAAGGCACCACCATGACTGTGCCAGCATCCACTGCTTGGTCTCCATGTATGTTCAGCAATCATGGATGGATGTCAATGGGTGCCTTTTTTTTCCACATAGGGGAATTCAGTTTCCTCCCTTTGCTCCATAAGCACTTCCATGTCAGACACCACTCTGTCAGACTGCCCCTCTGCTGCCAGCTGTCACACAGCAACAAGATGTAACGGGACATTGGTGGGCAGGTTCAGCCCTACTGCCACACCACCAACACCCGCCTCTGACATCACGGGCCAACATCACAAAATAGGAGGCATTACTTTTGGAGCAGCCCTGTACATCCTGAACCCAATCAGCATCAACACTGTCCCAGAGACTGGGAGACAGTCTCCTGGCTCAGCCTGGACTGTTCCAGTCTCGTGACAGAACCACGAAAGCTCTGTGCACAGAGCAATTAACACACCAAAGTCTGCAGGTTTTTATGGTCCTTGCAGGTAACCACATCACATTAAGACCAGTGAACAGGAAGTCTCCATCATGCACAGGTCTACAGCCCGTATAAAACAGGTGCAGACAAAGTCAAAGTTCTGACAGCACCACTGTTATTGAATAGTTTGTATAAGCAAGAGGAACGATTGGTTGCAAAACCGTCTGCACCGAGCCTGGGAAGGAGCAGCACACCTCTAAGTATGGTAGCAGGGACACCCAGAGGAGCAACGCGGATCCCGCTCAGCACAACAGTTCTTTTTTCCCTACGGGATGCGCAGCATCAGACTCCTCCATCTGCCACAAGCACCACTGTTTTCTACTCAGAAGAAAACAGGACTTTTTGATTTTTTTCCAAAGCCAGTATTTCTCACATCCTATTAAAAAAATGGTAATTACAGCACTGAGTATGAACAGACCTAAAAGCAGAGGAACCTCCTCACAAATAAGAATGTCTGAAAGTTCCCAGAATCTCCCTCACGGCAGCCTGTGGTCTTCAAACAATTACCTCAACTCAAGAATGGTAAAAAAAAAAATAAATCTGTATTCGTAAGTGTGTCAGAAAGACAAAAGAGGCACAGCTGAATAATTCTTTTGTGGCAGTCCTCTAGCCTCGGTTAGCAGTGTGACGTGAGCTACAGATTTCTATCACTGCTGACAAGTCAACATATGCCTATTTGCATGTCTCAGTTTCTATTTGAATTTCTAAATTAGATCTCAAGGTTGTTCGAATTTTGCATAGCATGTAAGTGCACAGTGAGCCTACCTCACCATCCTAACGCAGGCTCATTAAAGCTCTGCTAATGTTCTAAAATCAAATGTCATTCTGAGAAACAATTTGGGCATATCATAAACAAATGAAATGGTCATGTATGGGCAGATGTTAGAAATGGCAAAAAGAGAAGAATCCTTCTAGATGAGATAGAAAATACTGCACGTGTAAAGTGTTATTAATTCCTGCACGTCATCATCTTGAGTCAGAAAAGGCAACTGACAAAATGGAAACACATCAGGCGGTAGCATGATTGAAGGATTGTAAAAGTTTCCATATTGATAGAACTGGAATTTTTGAGAAGTGATACTGAAGCCAGACACAGAGGACAACACAGACTACTGCAGGAAGGAGAACTACCTACCTGCACTTCATGGCAGGGATAACAAGGAAACCAAACAAATACACAGCAGAAATGGGGGCCACAGACACCTTCTGTTTTTAGAATACATGCATACATATAATGCACAATCAAGCCCTAATATTTACTGCCACAGACCCTCAGTTGAGTAAGGTTCTGGGAGGGAAAGGAGACAGAGAATACACATCAGTGCTATCAAAAAGATTATGACTGCATTACAAGAAGCTACTTTGGGAGAGAACATTCAAAAAAGTAACTGAATTCACTAAAATTCAAGTTTCCTGAGTTAGCTGAAACTGTAAAGGAGCATGTTAATACTTCTGCAATCAAAACGAACTCACAAACTCAAGAGGATGCAGCAGAAAGACCACCAGCAGTGCTGACAGGACATCCACATTTTACCTAGGTTAGCTCCAAATGTAATCTCACTAGCTAAAGGATTTTGAACCTTACTGCATTCAAGAGCAGAGGATATTAGAATCCTGGAATCTCAAAAGTTAGGTCTTAATGAATCTGTAAATACAAAGCAGATGTGACAGAACTAACCAGAAGTGGGTACGACAAGTATTCCAGATCATAAGCAAAAAGACATAGAGCTAGATGAAACCTGTTTGTATACATCAGTTGATCTTTCAACATAAGTCACTTACTGAAGAGTTTTGCCACTCATTTGTGTTTTGTTTTTATTTCAGTACTTAGATTAAGAGAAGGAAAAGAGGAAGAAAAAAAGAAGTAACACTTGTATTTTAATATTTAAGTGGATGCTTACTCTTGGAGGCCCAATAATCATTCCTGTCCATCTTGTGAGTGTCATATCTTCATCATCTTCAAGGCCCCAACTAACTGTTCCATCGCCTACTCCTTTTTGACCTTCTTCAAGTTCTTCCAACAGACGAAAATTACGAGGAACTTTTACACCTAAAAAACCATTAGAACAATATTTTAAATAAAACCTTAAAAATACCACAGTTTCTCAACAGTGTACAGATAGCCCTTTATTTAACATGGAGTTTTCAAGTGATACCAAACATGCTGAAAGTCTGAAAGGCCAGATGTTAGGGCAGGCAGCAAAACAAGGAAACCTCTCCATCCACTCAGAGACACAGACAGCATTACGGAGCCCTATTAGCAGTTGTTTTAATGATCTAAAGCATGAAAATGCATGAGATAGTAAAAATGAGCAGAGTCCCTCATGGTATCAAGTCTCTCACAGCTTTTAAAAACATCACCACAATCAACTAGCACACTTTCATAACATTAAAAGGTTAATCTGAAGTCCGGTGCGCTCTGTCAGTAGCTATGCTGTCTTCAGTACCTCTGACCCCTTGTCCCCACAGAACTTCAGCACTTCTGAACTGCTAGCACACTATTCCTTAAAACCAGTAAATTCTTATCCCCTCTATATTAATGAAAACAGTGGCACAAGGGCTCATTGAGACGCTCGCGGTCACAATGCTGCATTTGTGGTGAAGGTCTTCGATCCCTTCATTATTTGTTCTTCCCCAGGACGCTCAGACCTCAGCCACCAAAGCAGATGCACACTCCAGGCCACTGCTTCTACCTCAGATACCCAGGTGGAGCACATGTCTTTCCAGTGGAAACAAAGTTATTGCCAGGATACATTTGATGGACTTATTTTCACCTGACATACAAAAAGTTTGGGATTTGGATTATTTTTTCACCTCAATAACCCAAAATGAACTATGCACCAAGGCGTAATAGTGGAAAATCCTAATGAATGTTCTTCATCATCACTGATGCAGCACAGCAGCAAAAGAGTGAGCAACTCGCCTTGAAACATCCAAAGTGGACCCAGTGGACGTCTCCTAAGACGTCACCTCATCCAGCATTCACAGCATGCACACATGCTCTGTTGCACACAGAGGCCGTTAGAAAGAAATCAAGACAGAGCTCTCTGTAAATCTCCAGAGCTCCCTGAAAACATGGGCAACCACTGGCAGAAGGCCTAAGGCTTTCTAAAATGTAGTGGCTTTTAAAGTCTGGTGGCTCTGGTATTCTTAAAATCCCTTGAAGTATATTAGTGACCTACACAAATTAAATGTCAAAGTCACTCTTGCTCCAGAATTATAGTTGCCACAATTTCATTCACTACAAAAAAAAGCAAATTACTGGAGAAATCAGTTTGTTGGCCCGTTTGGTACCACATCTCCAATAATCAAGTTCCAGAATATTCTGGGTAAATGAGATTTACTGACAGAGCTGTAGTGAGGACACAGACAGGAGCCCAGTTCCACCAGTGCAGCACCAATGCAGGAGGGGCTGCAAGGCACAGTCCAGTGCAGCTTCATGCGAATCAAGCGGATACCGTGACTGCTGAGCAATACAAACCTTTGGCTGTGAAAGGAAATGAGTCAGTGCGGCTCTGAAGCCATCACCATGAGGCTGATCCCAAACCCTAAGCAGGAATAGGACCTCTTTGAGACAGCCGCCATCTCCCTTGCACAAAACCTCCAAATTGTGATGCAGCCTGTGAGCCTTCAGCACGGAAAGTTCCAAGTGTGCTCCTCACAACTGGGCTAGGCAGATCAGGCATTCCATCCTAACTGAAATCCCTGGGACCAGATGCCATCACCACCTGCACATGCTGCTGCTCTGCAGGACCTTCGCTGAGCACATCATGCCACCAAACCACATTTCCCTGGGCAGCATCACTGCGATGCCCACCAAATGTCATCTGAGCCTCTCTGTCAGTGTTTGCTAATACCGCCTCATATTCACCAGTGGTGTGAAGGAAACTCGCTGAAGCTGAGGGAGACCAAAATCACAACCGAGGAGGAATCAGTACCATGGTGACAGCACTGCATGCTTTAAGGAAAGCAGACGCAGGCCATACATCAAAGAAAATCACAAATATTGCCTACCTGCCCTTTCTCTAAGCACCAAGCACTCTACTCAATGAAAGAGACAGGAATCCCGCATGAAAAAATTTAGGTGCTTGTGTAATTAAAAATTCCATCATCTGGCGAGGCCATAATCAGACCAATGGGCAGCTTTACTGCTAAGCACAGTTAGGTCTGGCTTTGCAATGTTACAGAGAGAAAGAGCAGCTTGACCTCAGGGCTCCCCGAGGGCATGGCTGCTCAGCACATGTCTGATTTTGCCTGAACCACAGACACACAATGCAAACAGCATTTCTGAGGTCCCTGACAGATCCAAGGTTTGCAGAGCACTCACTGCTCGCATCTCATCCTGGTTCCTATTAGATGGAAAAAGCGAACAGAAATGGTTATTAGTTCCACAGCAACTGCTTTCCAGTAAGCACTGTAGGAACATTAGCTTATTTCCAAATGACCTGTCCTTATATAAGGCAGAGGAACGGATCAGATGCAGGCTGCTGGTCAGCCCAGGAGGACACACAAAGCTGAAGGCAATGGCCTGGGCCACGCAGAGACAGCTGCCGCATCCTGAATCCAACACCTGGGCAGGACTGTAATTGCTGGCTGTACGCAAACAAACCGCCATGCTTTTGTCCGGCGGAATTCCTGGAAAGCGGTCTGAATTGTTACTGTTTGTCAGGCAGAGCAGGCTGCCAGGGGATGCCCTGGTCCACCCCATCGCCTCCCATAGTGCTCACAGTGCAGCAGTGGAGCTCTCCCAGGCAGTTCCCAAACCAACCTGTTTTTCTGAAAGCCCTTTGTGTAACACAAAAAAAACTTGGTAAAGTCACGGGTAATTATAAATTAATAAAAAATACTTCCAGCTATGCATTTTTATAGAGCCTTCACTGTCGCTCAAGTAGACTCCCATACAGTGGGAGCATTTATGGCATAAACAGACAATCCCACCCAGATAATGGCTCCTTGCAGCTTGCCTGATCTTGCAGAAATGCTCCCAGAAACATAACTGAAGACGCATTACAGAGCAAAGGCAGGTATTTACTTCCATTCACAAGAGCAAACCTATGAAAGCTGAGCCACATAACTGCACCAGTAAGGTAAACTCTCAAACCACACAGCTTTGTACAGTCTGTAAGAAGTTCATTTTTAGTAAATTTGCATACAGGAAGCCTCAAACACGGACATTAATTCTTTAAGTAGTTTGTGAAATATTTTTAAAGGAAATTTGAGAATAACACTGAATCACAGGTGCAGTTTTGCAGAAAGTCAAGACATGAATTTTACTGAACTTAAAGTTGCAGTTAAGGAGCTGCTAGGTTTTAGATGACATCTCTCCAGCCTTCAAATAGAATTAGGAGCTTTTGCTTCCAAAACTTCCAGTGCTGCTGCACGGATGGGCACCAATAAGCGTTTGGCACAAAGGCTGTCTGCTGGACCACAAGAAACAGCCTGGGCCAGGTCAGTCACACTGGGACCAGGAGCCCGTGGCCACCAGAACCCACTGCAGTTCTGCACCAAAGAAACAGAATTATTTCTGAAAGACAGTTCAATGCAGCTTGGGTTTCTAATGCCTTTAAAGCACTCTGAGATTCGCCTTCAGCACCACTTCTCCCTGCACCACTTTGGATGCAGAGATACAGAAATTCATGCATCTTACAATTATTTTTAAAATATTCTCACCAGTCAGAGGTTTTCTCAAATTCACATTCTTGTGAAGTACACAGCATGTCTTTAACAAGTTAAAAATAACATCTGCTGACAGACTCTGCTTTTTAATATTTTAATTTTCCCAGCTATAGATGGGAAGCAATCTTGAATTCAGAGACTGTATCACAGTGCAAATAGCACTGAAATGAAGTGGGCAATGAGAGTATGCTTCTGAGAGAACGCTCCTCCTCGGCAGGAGCAGAACGAAATAAAGGCCTCACAAAAATGTCAGTAAATCTCTTTCTCTCTTCAATGAAATCTTGAGGATTATAGCACAAATATTTCATAGAAAACAGCTTAACAAAGCACACTGAAAATGCTCTTCACTACTATTGTGGTTTAACCCAGCTGACAGCTAAGCACCAGACAGTTTTACACTCACCTCCTCCCAACCCAGTGGGATGGGGGATAAAATTAGGAGAAGATGCAGTAGAACTTGTGGGTTGAGCTAAAACTATTTACTGAGAAAAAGATAGTATTTATGACAAATATATACATTTGTACATAACAGGTGATGCACAAGCAATCGCTCACCACTCCTCCACAGCTAGCCCCTCAGGCAGCAGAAGAGAGGGTGATCAACTCCCACTCCCTTCTAAACTCCCTCTGCTTGATATTGTATGGTATGGAATATCCCTTTGGCAGGTAGAAGTCAGCTGTCCTAATTCTGTTCCCCCCCAGCTCCTGACGTCTTGGCTCTGTACAGCACTGCTTAGTAGCAACGATCAGCATCGTTATGCTATCAACATTCTTCTCCTAGAACCAAAACATGGCATCATACCTGACATTCCGACAACTTGCCAGGGGCTCTGAAAAGAATTGCTGCAGGTTTCTTTACACACTCGTGGATAATAGGAAATCCCAAATTCTACCCTTTCAGGGCAATTTTAACTTTCTGTACCAGTTCCTCACCTACATTATTTCAAAAGAACTGAAATCCATTAACTTTAACTGCCTTTGTTGCTCACATACATTAAAATTCTTTCTGCTGTTTACTTTTGAGCATTTGTTACTCGGCCTTTAATACACTTCTTCCAATGTAATCCTCACCTCTCTGCAAACTGGAAATCTGACAGCTTATCCTTACAGTACTACCAGTGTAAAAAATAAATAAATCGTTCCTTGTCAAAAACATATATAGCTTTTGAAGTGATGTAATATTTAAAACAGCAAAAGGCTTTCAGCAGTTGTCACAGAAGCTTTCAAGATGCAGGAACCTTTGATTTCCTGAATCTTCTTTACAGATACTTTCTCCTTCACACTGCAGACGGGTACTGAAATAGCTTGTAAATTCAGAATAACTTCTTGAGCACCTGAAATAATTCAGTGTATTCAGTTGTGCAGAAGCTAGAGGTTCTGTCCTTCATTGCTGGAAGCACATTACTTAAAGAGGGCTTCAGAATGCCTGAGATAGGCAGGTGTTGGCACAGAGCTGAAACCCAACATCCTGCCCGCAGCAGGAGGGTGGGACACATTCCATCATTTGTATCAGAGCTGAAAAGCAAAAGGTTACCAGCTCTGTTAGTGCTCTAGAGAAGTCATCCTAAAGTCATCCCACAGCTGGGAAAACCATCTGAGCACCCTGCCCTGCTGAAGGCACGCTGACACCTCAGCACACCTCATTGGACTCATCAGCTCCATGGTTAAAAATTATTTTAATATCCTAATGAATTATTTTAAGTTTTCAGCCAGAATGTCATTCTTCCAATACATTACATAACCATACCATACAAAAAGATTCAGCTGTCTTATTGTAAGATTCCTGAACTATTTACCTTTGTTTCCCATTCTATTCTTGCGTGACACCAAGAAGCTCTGCCGCCAACTTCTTCAGCAACTGCTACTTCAAGTACTCTTATATTCCATCTTATTTAAGAATGCAGAATTTGCCTTTCCAGTTCCTTCTTCATTTCTTTCTCCTTCACACAGGTATTGTATTGACAGACTTACAAGGCACTTGGTGGCTGGCAATATTTATTGGGATAACACTGAGCACTATGTGCAGTACACAGGCAAAGGCTCCAATACCCTTCAGTAAACAGCTTCTTCTGTATTCTAATGGCTGTTCTTCTTTTCACCAACAAGTCTGAGTTTGTAGGGATTTTATGAGTCCCCCAACAATTACAAAGAGAAGATTTTCATACACCATACTAAAATCAGCCTGCCTTTTTCTTTCTCAGCAATATTAACCACACAGATTGCCACCATCAAGCCCATTCACCGAATTATTTGTCCTATCCTGTTGAGGTTTTCCACATTCCTCTGAGCTTGAGTAACTTATATCTGGGCAAATTGTGTTACCACTCTGTTCCTGTGAGCTGTTGGTAAACACAGTGTCTACCACAGCCCTGCAACAGACCTATATGAGAACAGTGAGTTAAATGAAGTCATTACACTTTTTCTCATGACAGAAGTTGGAAAAACAGGATTTCATAGGCCAACATGGCCAGGTTCTGACCCCTTATAATAATGTCCTTCCACTAGAGCATGGCTACACTGGAGCAGGAGCAAGCTGTGGCAGAACACTCAGAGGTACCCACCTGCAGCAGCTCTAGGGGCTTGGCTGCACCGTGCCCACTCCCTGAGCCAGCAGAGCCAACCTGTGCAGCACGCAACCTGAGAGCTGGGCAAGCACTTACTGCTCGGGTGCTGTGGTCTACTGTGAAACCTTATTAGGACGACTAAAGCCAACTCTTTATTCATATATTAACTGTGAGGAAAAGAGAAAGGAGAAAAATTATCATCTGCAACACAGAACTCTGTATAAACGATACTGGTGAGCCTAACTTCTTCACTTTTTTTCCCCTTTTTAATTATTCTTACTGGCTTATTAAATAAAAAGACAAGGCCTTTACTTGTCTAATTCCCAGGATCAGCCCTGACTTTTTTTCTTTAAATCTGCAGTGCTGTCATCTGTCATTCCTTCCTCTGGGCCAGTAGCTGCTTTCAAAGAATGACTGAATACTTTTCATCCACAACCTCTTCTTAAGCTCATTCACTGAACTATAAACTTACAATATCAAACACCTCAAGTACTTTGTAAGTAAATATGTATGCATTTAGATGCCACGAAACAAGTGTTAGCAAAACCTGTTCTGCAAATGAGTGAAGACATAGTGATGCCTGCATGCAGCCCCACAGTGAATCAGGCACAGTGCAGAACAACAAGGTGTCACTTCCTGGCTCTGTGTTACCAATGTCCTCAGCATATTGGTGAGGAGGAACCATGACCTGCATTGTAGAGCTTCTACTGCTGTCAGGAACTAGACACTATGTTGCTCTCTTTTTCAGAAAGGACAATCTCCAGCCATACTTTACTGGTACACCCAGACAAAGCAGGTTGGTGGTAAGTACAGCAGTCTGGAT
Organism: Tympanuchus pallidicinctus; assembly: GCF_026119805.1. Classification (NCBI taxonomy): domain Eukaryota; kingdom Metazoa; phylum Chordata; class Aves; order Galliformes; family Phasianidae; genus Tympanuchus; species Tympanuchus pallidicinctus. Next base: position 172,417 of record NW_026294722.1, read on the forward strand.
TCACAACTGGACAAAGCTCTCAGACCCACACCAGTGCAAGCCATGGATCTGTATGCAAAATTTCTCAGTCCCAACCACGGGGCTTACTGCCCAAGTTCACTGTTTCAGCAACACATTTTTTTTGACACATACTGTTTTGCACTATTTCCTCTTGCCAGCAGCACTTCAACAAACAGGACCTCAAGAACAGCTGTGCGCAGTGCTTGTCTGATGCTCATGTTCTAGGGGCAAGGAGCTGAGCGCCTGCTTGCCATCTCTCTGGCTCTGTACTGCTTCCAACACTGAAGGCCAGGGAAAATTCAGGAGGATGCAAGGTAACACAGCAATCCGAAGGCACAGTGCAGCTGATGGACAGTGGCTACCAGCATACAGCTCATCCCAAAAGCACGGAGGAACTGTGCAGGGCTGGCTCCAGACTCAGTCGCTGGAGTTTGGATCTCCATCTCCCCTCCCCCATGACCACCCAGGCAATAACTCATGAAGCTGCACTGGTTTAAAAGCAACAATCACTGGCCTTGCTTTTCCAGACGTGTACGAAATGGAAAGTCAGCAGACTGATACAGTTATAGGAGTGGAGAAGTGAGATAATGCGGTAGTGGAAATCCGCACAGTCCATGGGCTTTAACAAGCAGCCACACCTCACAGCCACCTGCTTCCAAGCACAGAAACTTTTTATGAACTTGGTCACTAGGAATTAACTGCACTGTGACACTTATTCTCGAAAGCTGGAAAGCCACCAGCAGAAACCTATCTGTAAGGAAAGTAGCTCTAGATATTTCTGCTGTACCTCACGGTGCAGCCCTTGGACGATCCCACATTTATCATCAGAGAATGCAATCTCAGCGTGGTGCTGCTAGGGCACGCCGGGCACTGTTTACAAGAGCAGATGGGTGAGATTGGCAAACAGGAATGAAACTGCGTTATTTGGTCAGCAGAGGTTGACCAGAAAGGATCAGCAAGAAAAGAAACATTGAGGTCTGGTTACTGCCATTTAGTTTAATGCGCAAAAGATGACCATGGGCCGTTTAACCATTCACAGCAGAAGCAGAAAGAGGCAGGAAATCAGCATTCAACTTCCTGAGCCCTTCGGAAGCGGCACCCTCGGGCCCCGACTCCCCGACAGCCGCCGCTCACTCCGAGAGCGCCGCGTTCCGCCCGCACCCCGGAGCCGGGACTCACTGCGGGCCGGGGGCGGCCGGGAGCGGCTCCGAAGCCTCCGCGCGGGGCGTTCCGCGGCTCCTTCCACCAAGTCACGCCCGGCCGCAACCCTCGGCCCCGGTCCCCCCAACCAGGCCTCCGCCGCGAGGCCCCGCAGCCCCGGCGAGGCTGCGGCGAAGGGGAAGGAGACGAGCCCGGCCCTGCGGCCCCGCGGCCGGCCACTGCGCCCCTCGGCTCGGCCCGGCCCGGCCCCCGCCACCCCCTTCCTCTTCACCGCAGCCCTCGCCTCTCCGGCGGCCGCCTTCCGGCTCGGCCCCGCCGCCTGCTGCCCCGCAGCGAGGGGCGGCCCCGCCCGGCGCCCCCCGGCCCGGCCCGGCCCCGCCGCCCGCTCACCCGCACCCGTGGTGGCCGCCATCTTGCGCCGCTGCCGCCGGAGCCCCGCCTCTGCCGCCGCGTCAACCCAACGCGGGAAGCGAGGCCTCGCGGTGCAGGCGGGCGCGCGCTAAAGGCGAGGCGGCGGCGGCGGCGAGCTCTGTGGTGCGCGCGGGAAGCCTTGTCGCGCGGGCGGGCGCATACGAGCTTAGCCGCGCTTTCTGTTTGGCGGGGGGTGCCCGAGCTGTTCGTGAACCCCCCGGGTCGGCAGCCGGCTTGTCTCGGGGAAAGCAGGGCCCTAACTCCTGCAGAGACGCTTGAAGCACGGGCTTTTAAGTATTTAACATCCTATAAGACTCCAATGGAATTAACAATTGCCAAACCACGTTCGTTATGGCCAGAACACAGGCAGCATTTAGCTTCTAATGATCTTAAGTTACCCACAGACACTTGGTAGTAATCTCATGTTGTTTATGTATTTTCTTGCCAAACGTCTTCCCGTTACATTTTCAGCTAAGGAAAATATCAGTGGTGTAACACGGTCGTTTCATTCGCTGACATTCCCTTGTTGCAGTCAAACACTGACAGCAACCTGTGCTGCACGAGCGGACAGCACCGTGCTGCTGCGCGCGCTCCGTGCAGCTCCTGTGACCACAGCCCAGGTGAGCAGGCAGCAGCCCTTGGTGCTCGAGCCCGTGATCCAGGCCCTCCCTTCTGCAGCAGGGAAGACACGGCGCAGACGGCTGTCCGCACTGTGCTCCTGAAGGCTGGCACTATCCAGATATGGAATCTGGAAAAGCCAAGGCCAGATGAGACACAACAGCAGGAGGACCTACAGCGCTGTGCTTCATCAGCACAATTTTTCCTTAGCTCTCTATAATCAGTACAGTAAGAAGAAGAAAACAAACAGTAACAACAAAAACCTGAAATGAAATGAATTAATGAATTCTGCTTTGTCTTACACTATATATTCCCAAAATGTTGTCCTGAGACATCACATAGAAATTTCACAGAAATTATTACTAAGTAAAAGATTTAAAGGCTCATTACTGTCATTCAAACCCTTATTCTGTTACATCAACTCCAAAGAGCACAGCTTTTAGCTACAAACAGCCACGGTACCGTTTCTACCAGTTATTCATTGATGCTGCTTTAAAAATAGCAACACCAGTCTTGCTGGTTAGACTACAATTTAATCCTACGGCTTTATTTCAGACAGGCTGAGAGCAGCAGAGGAAGCGAACAGGGCAGAAGCTAGGTGGCACGATTGCTCAGCAAACCTGACCCGGAGCTGGGGGTGCAGATGCCAGGTGCTCCCGTTGGAACTGCTGCAGTTCTGGGGCAAGGTGGGTGCTCAGTGCAGCCCCACTGCAGCAGTCCCCTCCCCTCTGTGCCAGGTGCGGGAGGGGATAACAGGTATGGGCACTTCACGACAGCCCAAACCTCCTACTTTGGACCCGCTCCATGCAGGGATTGGAGGCAGCATTTTGCCAGGCTGCTGCTGCTGGAGGCTGTTCTGCACCCCTCCTGCTGCTGCTCTGGGAACTACAGGACACCGTGCAGTCGTTCCTTGCTTTCACAGAGCTAATGCTTCCCCTTGTAGACAAGGCCCCAAACAACTGTGCTAGGGTTGCTCTGCAGCACTAGAGATGCAAAAATGAGGAATCTGCTCCCACTTGTTCCTTGCAGTGCCATGAGCAACATGGTGAGACAACCACAAAGCCAGGGAAGCCACCAGCCTGGCAACACGCTGCCCTGGAGCCCCAGGGAGCAGAAGGCCATCTGCATCTTTCTGAGAAGTGACAGAGTGAAACCAAGCAACCTCTACAAGTGTCAGTCACACTGAAGCACAGGCCCTCAGAGGGGCTGGTTTTGTTTTAGCTCTAATCTGTTCCTAATCAACTTAAGGCAAATTCATCTTAAGCCAGATTTACATCTGTTGAGAAGGATCCACATTGTTTTTTTGCTCCAGAATCGCCATGTGGACTTGACAGAGGCACCTACTGCTTTAAAAAGGTGAAGGAGCTCCTGGAATCCAGCAGAAAGACCAGAACCAAGCCAGCATTCATTAACACTCTGCTAAGGACACTGCTTTACTCAACTCCAGTGAATTGAGCAGAAAGGAAGGGAGTAGGACAGGAGAGAGAGAAAACCAAGGACTAGAAAGCTGTTAGAATATGAATTACGGGAGCCTCAGGACAGAACGAGACATGAATTTAGATTTCTGTCAAGATATGAGAGGTAACTATTACTGCTCTTTGTACTCACAGCTTTGTACTCTATACTCCTAGAACTGTAGGAACTTGCACACTGGAATGGGAGAAGAGGGAGAAGTGTTCTTTGTTCTGGGCACACGATTGTTTGCATCCCCACCACAGCAGTATTCATCACGTTTTAGTTCAACTTCTGTCACACCTGTTACACCAAAGAAATTTAAAATAAGTTTTAGCCACAAGTTGTGAATATTACTGGATCTAACTTAACTGATTCAAAGTAATGAACATCACATCAGCTTGCCCAATAGGGGAACCTACCATTCTTCCCACAAAAATTTATAGTCATGTATCAGTCTGTGATATACAAAAGTCAGTACCTGGAAATTAGAACTAGCTTTATCATTACGTGTTCTAGGAACTACTTTGACCCAACAGACACGGTACAGAATCAAGCTTCATAAATACCTGGATTGAAGAGAAGCAACATTAATTAACAAAGAGCTTGACATCCTGTAACAACCTCCCCTAACCAGGCTGGCAGATTCTGGCCGCTGCCCCCAGCACTGCGTGTTCCTATGCATGGCCTTCTTCACCGAGGCTGGTCTTGGGAGACCTTGGGTGAGAGCTGCCCTTTTCAACAAGGGCAACACAAAATCACAGTTATTTTCCTCAGTACCATTATGAAAGGAATACTCCTCCCTTTTCCTCAGTTTCAACTAAATGCTTACCAAACTGTTCTTTACCATCAAAGCTACATGGAGACCCCAGCACTGACTGTAACAATTGGAGAAGACGATTTCACATAATAGTAAAAATGCTGTCCTTAAGGGTCTGAATCATTTAAGCATATTAAACACTTGGTACCTGTAGTACCAACTGTGACTTTATTTGTAGAAGCCAGCTCAGACTTCAGCATTCATCAGTTCTCACTGAAGGAGAGTTGCCAAGTCCCAACCCTTCAATGTGTCATCCATCACTGAAAATTGGTACTTGAAGGCTTACACACACAGCAAGGTCAAGGTCAGTCTGAACTTAAAAAACCCTTACCACACACTTCAGGAAAGTACAGTGTAAACTCAATACAGTTTACAACTAGTGAAGAGAATCTTCGGTTTGACCTTCAGTAAGATTTCATTTAGAAGAGAATTAAACAAGAAGCAAACCACATTCACTCAATTCAGTGCCTGTTGGATGTAAACACTTAATATTGTGCTAAGGGAATTTTTTTTCCCAATCTTATCCTTAGCATCCAATGCCATTGCAGCTAATTGCACTTCTGGAAAGGTGCTGACGTCTGGTGTAATGCAATACTGAGCTCCTAACAAAGCTGAAGAACAAGTCACCACTTCAACCTAAACAAGGCTTAACAGGCTGCAAAATACTCAGGTGCTTGGAACTGCATTTTACAATCAAGTGATCAAGTCTGGACTAAATGCTGAGAATGTATGAATGAAGAACAGCAGCAAGTCATAACAAATGTGATTAGTATTATCCAGTTGCTCTGTTATAAATATATTATATACATTCAAACATCACATTAAAATATTATTCCGTTACACCAGAAGAGATTAAGGCCTTATATTATTTACAGAAACAAGCAAGCACCTTAAAAAAAATATGAACAAAACATCAGTCATTGACGTTTCCCTTCTAACATTACAAGTTTGATACCTTGAGCTCTCGAATACAGCTATTTGCAATGTGCCCAATGCTATAACTATTTCAAACATTTATTGTCAGGGTAGGAAACACTTAATAGAAGGCTCAGCAGTGAGCACTCCACACAAACAAATGCAAGCATGTGCTGTGCCCTCCCTCTCCTCAGGCAGTTGTTAAGGTACAACTGAAGGCTTATACAGAAAAGGTTTGCCTGATTTCATGTAGAGTGTAGAACAATTTTATGTTAAGGGAAACTGAGGACACTTAAGGATTCATGACCCACTGGTGGAGTGGGATTCTCAAAGTTCTGTTCCACATTACATCAGTTAGATTCAACATGATAGCAAAGATGGAGCTGCAAGTTTACCAAACAAAGAGTGCGTTGAACAGTGACAATTTTATAGGCTTCCAGTACTGCCACACTGTTTTCATGCAGTGTTATTTGGACTCGAACATGAAGTGACAAACTGTGGTCACCACTCCCCCCAGAGGTCTTAGGCAACAAGCTATTTTTGAAGTGTTAAATAATGTTGATACAACACGTTTACAAAGCCACCACGTACCAATGAAGTAACTGTCCTGCCTTCTGGCTTGCCTGACAGCTTTACAAAATACAGTGATGAAGTACTTTCTAGGATGTAAGCGACTTGGCTAAACAAAAGGTGCTCAGTAAAAGTAATCATCTTCAAGTATTGTTTTAAGAATTAGTTCTTTAAATTACAGTCTGTTAGCACTTCTTAGTTTGTGCTTTAGAGTCTGTTATTTCTTTGCAGGTCTTGAATTTGGCTGATGGCTTCTTTAAAAAAAAAAAATTGGCAACAAAGGTAAGGACTGCAGACGGCTGGCAAAAGTTATTTAATTTTCTGAGCCCATTTCATGTCATCTGCTCTTGGCTTCTCCCCAGTAAGTCCTTGGATCATGTTCTCCAAACACCTCCAGAATCCAATCTTCTCTAATGGATAGTTCAGCCAACCTAAGTGGAAGAAAAAAGAAAGTTCATCACAGCATCCAAAGTATTGCAGTATTCAGTGACATCTTTAATTTAAACACAAAGGAAACAGCTAAGAGGTGGACTACAGCCACTGCAAAGCTGCCACAAAGAGGTCATCAAGTTTAACTGATGTGTGTTAAAAGCAAGATGTTTGTATTAGCAGCACTTCAGATTCAGCACTGACATTCCAACAAACAAGACCCAGCAATTTCAATTATTTCCCCTCTAGGTTAGTTTCCCCAAGACCAAGAGCCAGCATGGCCTTTTCCCCGTTTTTCTCACTAGTTTCTATAGCAGGACAATACACACACGTAACACGATACCAAAATGCATTATGAGTGCTACTTACACTTTCTAGAAAAACTGAGATCTCAGGAACCTAAACAACGCTATGAATAAAGTAAAAACTTTTCCTTACAAAAAGCCTCAAGCATTGATAGTGCCAATATCAACGTTCCCTTTTAAAGTACTTTTATTTTCACCCAGGGAAGGCATAACACATTTAAGTTTGCTTAACTGATTGCCATTAAAGCTGTGGTGGGGAAGCCTTGCTGTAGCACCATGCTGCACTTAACAGAAGCAGGTGGTGAACAGTTCCTGGATTAAAAGGACAGCACTGCTAGCAGCATGCACCCAAAAGCACGCAGCTCAGCTAACCTCACTTCTGCTTCCAAGTCACCAGGAAGGCTTCAACGGGTTGATATGGGACAGGCTCCTTGTGCTTACGTAAAAATGGCACTAAATTGCATAATGTAACAAAAGTTTAATGCATCTTTCCTAGCTTGCAAATTTAGGGTAGTTTAAGTGCTTAGTAGGATTGTGAGGCTGAAGTCATACAGGTTTAATAGGCCTCACGATGAATTCAGAAAGGCTTTGATGTGTATTTCTGGAACAAGGAAAAAAAGTAAAAGGAAACAACAGCAAAGGAAAGGCAGAATGAAGACGTAACCACGATGGGAACAGTGAGCTAGCAACAGTTCTGCTAGAGGAAAGAGACAGCAGAAGTGCACAGGTCAGCTCTTAAAGCATACTCCTTGGATGTGGCTGTCTTCTCTTAAATGTGCTCTGCACTTATTAACTAACAAGTGTATTACAGTAACTACTCGTATTTCACACAGTGAAGGTTCACTTTAAATAGCACATGGATAGCTTATTTCTGTCCTTTCCATCGTTCATGTTCTAGAAAAGCAATTATGACTACAGAAACACTACTCCACTGGAAAAAAAAAAAAAAAATCAAATATACAGTCTATCACACTGCTTCACATCACAGCAAAATGGTATGAAGATTTTTAAAATTTTAAACAAGAACAAAGAAGTAACTAGCTCCAGAACACTGAACAGTCTAGCTCCAACTTTCAGTGTTCTACTGTATCACTTCAGGACATAGTGGCACTGAAAAAACTCATGAGGTGCCAAGATTTTTGTGATCATCTGTGAAGTCGAGTTTCTTACAAATTGTAATTCTGGTCATAAGAACTAGATTTGTTTCCTGATAGAGATTTCAAAACTGACAGAAACTGCTTGTAAAAGCCAACAACAGAAATAAGAACAATAGCTTATTTCCAGTCATCTGATTGACTTGATAGCTTGTTCAGAACTGTGCAACACTGGTGAGTATACCGGTCTCCACAGGAGGCACAGCACTGAACACAGACACAGGAACCTACCGTCAGTTTCCTCTAAGTCTGTCCTCTCCTCTGCCTCAAATGAGATAGAATAAATGATGAAAATCCAGAAGTTTTGCTTTAGAAATGAAAATTCAAGGCGAGCTCCACTGGCAGATGAAACGATGCTCTTTGAGCAAGAAGTATCAGTAGCTTTAGCACTTCAGTGAGCAAAATGCGTTGCTAGGATGAGGTTCCCAAGATACTGGGCAATTAGATCTCAATAAGACTGCCTACCTCACTGAAAGTTATCTTCTACCCAGTCATAAATCTTACTCATTTTTTTAATGTAACAATAATAATTATGGCTGCAGGAGCTCTTACTAAAACTTACAACATGCCTTTTTCTGTATTTAATAGGCTGTCACTAAATCACATCTTGCCATGGGAATTATATGAGACTACCAAAAAACCAAAATCCAACACTTTGCAGTATGAACCAGATGACAGTACCAGTTGTAATGCAGAAGTATGTCTCATGTGGAGACACATGGTGAATCCTGTGATGTTTCCGAGGCAGGATAACATGCCAGTCCTGTAGAAAGATGACCCAGCGTGGAAGACCAAAATACGTGTGAGACCACTTGTGAATTTGGTTCGTCATGGTTATGAAGATGATAAGGGCAAAGACATAGCACTCCCAAGGACATGTTTCATACAGTGCTTCTGCAAAACAAGATTTGTATCTTTAAATAGTTTTTCATAAAAAAGTAAATTTCTACTAGGAAAGTGTGGTATTGCTCAGCCAGACCTGACTGGAACTGCAGGAAATATCAAGGGCCTCAAAAAAGTTGCTTCAGCAAATGTTGTAAGAGCCAATGAGCCATAAATAGCTTCCATATATCACAAGAAAGACTGGGATGTGTCAGCATTGCCAAGTTGCAGTAAACAGGAAGTTAAACCCTGAATTTTTATCTATGAAATTAAATTAATCATCTTTAATTCTTGCTTGTCTAGCATTCGATTAAAGTACTTCTACACACAGATGAAGCATTTAATGTGGTTTACAGCAAAGAGTTTTCTTGCTTAGTTTGATTTCTTGCTGTAGGAGAAGTTTACTTCTAACACTTCCTTAGAAGACTCTTCAGAGATTTGTTGTTGGGCTAAAGAAAATGTTTGCTTTCCCTTCAAGTAGAAGTTTCCCTCCCCTGCTCCTCTAGGGACGACTGTGTTTCCAACAGCAATTATTTGTCATCTCACATTCATTGATTTCTTCTATCCTCATCAACAAAAATGCCAAATCCACGTAAGTCGTGGCTAACAGCTTACCTGGGGAAAAGGAAACAAATTTGTATGCCATGTTTGCCAATGGGACCAACGTCATGAAGCAGTTGTCTCCGTTGGTCTCTATGAAATCATGCCTGGTAATTGCTGTAGGGTCAATATGATGTTCTCTAAAGGGTCTGATGAAAGCCTGAGAAAACAAGTTGAGAAAATGTGTCCCGAGATTTATCATGGAAAGAAAAAAAGAAAAACCTGAAATGGCATCTGAATATACAGTCTCAGAAGAGAGTACTGAAAGTACTAAGTAGGAGAGGGATAGTAAAACAAGGATCGTTATTTGCCTCCAACACACGTGCAGTTCATGCAGAGGCATTCTGATCATTGTGAGCCCTGCTGTTAGTGTAATACAGTTTCCTGCGGTGCTTTTTTTCCCCCTTGACACATGTTCCACAGATACAGACAGTAATGGATTACTAAATCTGTTGAAGGCAAACAAAATTAAGTTCAAAATCAACAGACTGAATTTCACTGAGCTGGTTCTCTTATTTCTGAATAACTGCAAGGAATATCCTATATACACTTTTTTTTATTTTTTTTTAAGAGAATGTACTAATATTAGACTGTGAGGAACAACTAACAGTAGTTATGAGAAAGGCTATCTTAAAAAACAGGTTACTGTTTATTATGTCAGTACATTTTCCTCTAAGTATCTGGCATTTGTAGCTTTGTGTGTAATACATCATTTACAATAGCAGCCGGGGGCACCAAGAAGTAGAAAAACCTTTCACTAGAGCTTCTTCATATCTTCTATAGAACTGCTAAAGAGTTCAGCTGCAGGAACAGAACTCTTGGTGAAGCAGGACAGGGAAATTCTGTACTTCCACCTCTTGGAAGCTCTATATAAACCTAGTCAGGTTTCTACACTTGTGTGCCACAAGCTATTTCACTGCCACTTGGGAAGGCTTGTGAACACTGGTATTGCAGATCTGTGTGCAAAGCTAATCAGGGTGATAAAATGTAACAGCATCAACTCCCACACGTCACCAGGACAACATGTAAGCATGGTGCTTGGAGCACCGCACCAGCAATATATTGTGCCATTCAGAAGAGGAGAGTACAAAGCAGAGGAGTTGGTTACGCCTGCAAGCTGCAAGAAGGGTACCTGTCCAACACAGCTGAGAATACTGGAAGTGTTTCAGAACAGGATTTCATTATTTTTTAATGTTTAAGGATAAGAATCTCAAACCTTTCCAATAATGGGTAGCTCCACAGATCCCCAGGTGTCTGCCCCCCAGTGAAATAATCCTGATAGAAAGTCTGCTGTAATTACACCTGCAACTTGAATGAAGAGAGACATACAGTTAGATATGCAAAATCATTTTTTTTACTGATACATCCACACTGTCTACTTGTTTTCACAGATTTATTTGCTTATCTACTTTTACATCAGATGTTTACAGCCAGGTGAGATCTACCCAACCTGAATACATCTAAGGCCAAGTAACTAGGAACAATGGTTAACAAGGTATCGAGTGGACAGCTTTTCACTATAAACAATGAGCTTTGTCTCTGTCCATCTCCTAGAGAAGAGCTTGTTAATCTTTGCAATTGCTGGCACACAAAAGATTAATACATTTAAACCATGTCATTTTCAAATGCGCCTTCTCCCTGGATCTACCCACCTTTCTTCATTCACAGTGTTTAACAGATTATTTGCTACAATTATAGCTGCTAAAACTACTCCAAAAATGCTACTACCAGCAGACCCTTCTTCTTCTCCCTTGGTCCCTTGTATCTGCAGGCAAGGAACACAGAACTACGACATTCCACATAAGCAACAATGAAGAAATCACTCCATGGCACAGGAAGACTGCTGACTAAATAAGATCGGAATGGCAAACAACTTGGTGCCTTTATCACCTGCCGTGCTCAGGCAGCGGCCCAGGTTCATAACTCGCTCTACGGGACAGCCCACACTGTCACACTTCGACACCACTTCAGGTACACCATTAAACACAGTTTGCTACAATAGAATTTTTCCAGATTACAGGTTCTAAATTCTTGCCATTGGCACCAATTAAAGATAATTTTCAGTTCTTGCATTCTTGCACATTTCTGCCTTCCTTCTCTGGATAATCCTGTACCCACTATTCAAGTTTCGAGGCAATCCTGACACTTAAGAGTAAGAACATAAGAGATGTTATTTGATCAGAACAGCAGTACATTTTCCAGTCAGTCACAGATCTGTCAGATGTTGTTCACAAATACACAATTGTTCTGCATCTGTAGAAGAAATCCTACTCCCAGGTTCCTAAGCCCTTGAGAAATCGTTTCCAACACAGTCCGAGATGCCCTCCTGCATAAGTGCTACTGCTAGGATCTTGACACTTTTGAGGAAGAAAATTCAAAAACTGCCCTTGTTTGTAACTTGGAGGCTGGGGGAATATAACAGACAGTACAGCAATATAGCTGTAGCAGCACAGCACAGAGGAGGAACACTGCCTCGGGACCTGTGCACTCAAAGGATTTAAGACAGTCAGATGCTGCTCATCAAAGAACACAGACATTCAGAGGTACCGGTCGTAGCCTGCATGCCTTGCTCTGAGCAGTTTATTATAGAGGTTAACCAGATGAACTGTTTGAATCAAATCCAGATTTGAAGAATAAATCAGATTAAGAATCAGAGTCCTTTTCCACTGCAGTGCTGTCCTTTCAGGTTAGTACATATCGCAGAGAGCTGTGCCTGCTCAATTATTCTGAGACTGACCAACTGCTCAGTGCATGCACACACACCTGGTGGCTCTCTGGAGCATTAAAGCTCTGACAGGGAAAGGCAGAACACACCTCTGAGCTGCAGCTCTGGTTAAGCAGAAGTGCTACCCAGATTTCTCAACAGCTACTGCATTACATATGCACATGGGAATACAGTCTGATCTCAGTGCAAATCATACAAAAAGTTCATGCCAGCTGAGGTGCTACGTACCGAACTTGCAGTCTGCTGTAAAACGGTCACAGCAATAGAAATACAAAGAGTGCTCATAGCGTGCGTTTCAAAGCATCTTAGTTAGCAATCCCCTCCTCTCATTTGATGGTCAGAGCATAAGGCACAGTCAGTTACCCCTGGCATGTCTAGGAGCTCAGGAAGGAGCCCGTAACTGCCTGCCTGCCCTCACCAACGCAGCCACAGGGCTGGGGCAGAGCGGCTGGAACTTAGTTCTTCAGTTTTCCCTGCTGATGTTTAGAGAAATCAGTTTGTCTGGGCAGCCTGGTCTAGTGGTTGACAACCATGCACACAGTAGAGGGGGTTGAAACTAGATGGCCTTTTTCAACCCAGGCCATTCTATGATCCTATGAAATTGCCCATTGTAACAGCCTCTGCAGAAGAAACAGCAGAGTTTCATAATGCAGGAGACTTATTTGTGCTCTGACTGCATTATTAACTCCTCTTCAGAGGTCTGGGAAGACAGCAGAACTCCTGGCTTTCTCCTCCACTGGCCAGAATTTGCTTCTCTGTCTGAAAACCTCCCTCAAGTGCAGCTTCTCCATCATAGAGCAAAGCTTTCTGTGGCAGGCAGGTACACCTCTGCCTGCTAAGAACTTAGGCAAAGCAATTGCAACACATCTGTAATCCAAATCAAAAGTTATAAGCATTGGTATACCAGTTCCTCTTGCTTTGGTTCCAAACTATTCTGTTACTCCTCTCCCTCTCAAGAACTGAAGGCATCAGTGACACAGGCTGGCAGGAGATATGCCAGGAGTTAAAAACAACCAGTGTGCATCTCCTTGTAAGTCATGCAATTTACACCAGCCCTGACTTGGACCTCACCTGATCTTCTAACCACCAACCAGGGCATTTTGGTCAGCTGCCTCAAGAGTCCATTTTATGAAGTTCTTCTAACACAAGCGGGATTGCTGAAGAACAGGTTTTTGCTTTTTTAGAACACGAAGAAGGACCAGATTGTTCTGTCACTATTGATCAAGTGCTCTTAAGCTTCAGGGCACAGCACTTTCCTTCGGTACACATGGCACAGTATACAGCCTTCTCCTGGTTACATTTTGCTGAGCTTATCCTTCACCTCTACATTCCTTCTGTCTCCGTCGCTCTCATTACAAAAAGGGAGAAACAGGCTAACATGGCACCTACTTCACCAAAATGCTTTCTTTCCACATTATAGATTCCCCCTGCTGAATCCATCTGGATTCAACCCAAGCAGCCCAAATTCTTAAAGGAAGAAACGCCCACCACTATGTTTGTGTATCATCTTATTGCAGTGAATACAGCACACACTTTATAAGCAGTAAGTTCTGTATGTTTGTTTCAGAGAAAAAATGAAAGCTACATGAGCAGCACAGTGGCTTTGGGATCTGCATCCAGCAACTGAAAGAGCAAACAGCCTTGATTTGAGGGAAAGATATCCAAACAATGCTTTGCTCTACTACAAGTGAACACCGTTCTCGCCGAGGTAATCACCCTATTAACCCCCCAGTGCCTTCAGCACACTGCATTCTCAGAGCACACAACAGCAGGAAGAATAGCTACAAGGCAAAAAACTGACCGCTCAACTAACAGCTCATACGTTGTGTGGATGCCAAATGGTAGAAAGCTGAAAGGAAAGAACAAAGGAGTATGAAGAGTTGTATGAAAAGAAGAAAAACACTGTACCGCACGTCACACTTGCATCCTCCTGCAGACTCAGAAGGCATATCAGACACCAAAGAGTTAATCTCAGTGTTCTCATACACTTGGCATTGTCCCCAGTTATAAAAAACTAAGGTGTGCCTTTGGAAAACCAAAGCATGGGTGTTCAGTTACCTTCCTCTTGTGGAACTGATCTTGTTGCTCTGTCATCAAGGCTGGGATGGCAAGGCAGGACAGCCCACCAGCCCTGAGCATTAGTTAAGATTTAACTGTAAGGTCAGAAACACAGGGTAGAACAGCAGCATATGTGTATGGACTGTACCCAGCAGATCTACACACTGTTAGAAGACAGACCTGTAAAGCACCAGGAAAATACTGCTCTGTACACATTAATTTCTCTACCTCCTACAGTCGAGCCCATCTCAGGTCTGCATCTGAGGAGAGAGTAAGTATGCTGAGAATACAGGGAGATATGGTGCTGCAGTTCAGAAGCAAGCTGCAGAAGCTTCTCAAAGCAGCAGGATTTTTTGCTGTGCAAGCAAACTGCTGAATCAGGAGAGAATGAAGGTGAACTTCAGCCAGCTACAGGCATTTCAGACTAAGGGAGCACGACAGACACATCAGACTGTGAGAGTGGCTGTTCTCTCCCAGCTGTGACCCTTGGCAGACACCCGTGGGGCACTGCTGAAGAAGGAAGTGCTCGCTGGCGCCAGGGACGTGCCAGGGAACATGCAGGGCACGACATTACTCACAGGCACAGGATGGCAGCATGCTGACACAGATAGTGCTTGAGTCACGGCTGCTCTGCTCCTGCTGTGGCCTGTTGGGACACCAAGCAATATGCAGGAGCCAAGGCCACAGAAAGCTCACTGCTCCTCAAGTACCAAAGGGAAGACGCCACAGTTTGCGCTTAAGGCCTTCTCTTCTAAGAGAGCCATGTACAACTTCCTGCAGCCCAGCAGCTCCCAGGCACCAGCAGAAGGAAGCCAGAGCTGCGTGCTTCAGGTACGGTGTGCAACAGACAGAGCGAGTCTGCGTGTTTGCAAAAAAAAAACAAAAAAGTTTTACTTAACTAATAACATTATATAACAGCATTTTTAATCAGTGTATGTAAGGACTGTGTTATAGCACTGCGGGGCAGGGAACTTTGGCCAATGTCACAACAGAGAAATGTTGCACTGTTCAGAAATCAAAATACTGAAGTATCAGCTGTTTGTTGCTTACGTGCTTATAAAAATAAAACAACTCAGTCACCTGCATCCCACACTCAGCAGCTTTACTTTGGTGCAGTCAGTTACAGCTTGGTGCAGGCAGGGCTGTGATGGCAAGCTGCGACACCAAGAACATAACCCCCTGAGCAGGTATAAAGCACAACAGCTTAAGAGCAAGTAGAAAACAGCTAATCATTCTGGTGAGGTCCAACTGAGAAAGTCAGAAGAGCTGACAGAGTGAGCAAGCAGAGAACAGCTGAGATTTGAAATAAAAGAAGGGTCTGGATTTTGTGTGTCTCTAGGGCACAAACCGTGCAGCTTGTGTCACTGCCAGAAGATACCAGGTGAAAAAGATCCCCAAGGAATAAGGATGCTATCTATTCTGGAGGCAAGCATCTGCAGAAACCAAGGCAAATGTTCATCTCATAAAAGCATGCCTTGGCTGAGGATCACTACCCAATGAACTTGACTGGAACTGCATAATTTTATTTTCATATCTTCAATCTCAGTCTGTTAGTGCTAAGTAAGAGGATTATTCCTCTATTCCTACTATTTCCCCAGTTGATAGAGAGTTTGTGAAACACCCGTTTAAATAGCAAAATTCTGATAATCTTACCTAAGTCTCAGGTTCTTAAACAAGCACCACTGCGGGTACTTCTTCAGTAATATCTTAATTGCTTTCTTTCTGAAAATGTGTTTCTTTGTTAGGGCAGCCCTCCAGCACTACTGGGTGTTCTGAAGTGAAAGAGGCATCATTCTCGGTGAATGATAAAATTCACTGTAAAATTCTCCAGACAAAGCCTACTGCAACTTTAAGAAAGCCCCCAACAACACAGGAAGCAAACAGAGCCTTCCTTGTCTCTCAGCCACCGCAGCTGACATGAAGAGCGATAGCACATCTACTGAGCACACAAGCGAGCAGGGAAGCTCAGCTGGAGCTGTGCCACCAGCATCCCCCTGCTGCCCAGAGCATCAGGCAGGGAGACAGGCTCAGCCTTCCCTTGAGGGAATCGCCCACAGCTGTTCTGCCAGAGAGCAGCTCCACACAGGGGGAGCTCATCTCTTAATCCAAGCGCACACAGCTGGTGCCACAAGCCGCTACCCAAGCACAGCCAGCAGCTACATTTGTCACTGCGCCTCCACAGCTCCCAGGGTCCTCCGCAGCAGGAAGGAACTGGACCTCCTGCACTGATCCGCTTTTAATGCAAGTAAGACAGAGTAAATGGTAGCAGTGCAGGGGGAAGTGAAACAAGATGTCTAGTGGAAGTTTTGCCACTTCCATGGCAACAACTGCGGTGTCTGTCTTCAAAAGAGACTACAGTTTAGGACGTAGAACAGCTGCGTGCAGTTACTGCAGAGGCAGTGACATGCAGGTGTGGCTTATTAGGGCCAGCATTCAAAGGAGAACTTTCCTTTGCTAATAAAGATTTCCACACTCTAATTTCAAAGACATTTTTAATCAAAATTTCAAGCAGTAACTCATTTTAAAATACAAAGTAAATAAAAAACACAGAATTACAGCAGAAGATTCTGCCTCTTGCTGTAAGGCAGCAGGAACTGAAGCAGCTGACATACATGCAAAGCAGCCCACTTCATGTGCTTCTGGCATCAGAGTGGCTTTGCTGCAACACATGCCAGACCTTCCATACATCACACCCTCCTCACTGAGCTCTGCGGTGCTGCTGACTGAGGCATGGCCTTGCAGCACAGCTACTAAAGCTTGAAAGAAAAAGGTTTCAAGTTTGAAAATGAACTGGGTAATTTCTTTCTGCACCCCCTCCCCCAGCCAGTGCTCGTCTAAATAACAGTACATGTTAACAGGTCTCAAATAATTAATTCCCCATCAATCTCCCAAGTCAACAAAACCTAATTTTATCTTGTGCCATGTCACAATATGTTCCTAAAGATATCAGCATATGAGGCACTTTTATGCATACAAAAAGGTGACACAACTGTAACTAATTTCTAAGTCTACCCATTAAAAATATAACATGACTGCAGATAGAATTCAAGCAAACCTATTTGGCAAAAAGTCTTTAAAATCCTATAGAAATGAATGAGGAGGGGGAAAAAAAGAACCAGAATCCATACTGCAGCTTTTGCAATCCACGCTGCAAAGAGGCCCTGTACCTGGTTGGTATTAACATAATGCCTGTAGATATATCTCATGAATATTGAATAATGTTAGACAACACAAACTTCTCTGAAGGCAAAAAAGCTTTCTAGCTTAACGTCATTTCTTTTGGAAGGCTCTTCTACTTACCACACAAATAACACATAAGCCAGCCTTGTCCCCTGGAATTATTCAGCTTCAGTGAAGTGTCCAAGGCTGTTCCACTAAGTGATGTCTCACTGCATGGGAACAGTTCAGCTGCATCTGGAAAATTGGGAATATTAAACCCTCCTTTGCAGCCAGCCTTCCTAACCACCTACAAGAGGTTACTTGCGCACACGTGTGCAAATAATACTGAATCCAAACCTACACAACTGTCACCTTGCATGAAGAGGGTAACTTTCATAGCTCATCAGCAGGTGAAGACATTCAGAACACAGCACAACTGGATTTGACATACAAAAAGAGACATCCATCCTCTGCTTACACTCTTCCGACCTTGTGGAGAAGGGAGCTGCCCCGCAACAGCTAAAGCAGCACATAACACAAGGCACTCACATGGGTTCCTCCTCCTGTTCGTCAAGACAAGCTCTAGTCAGCACTGAATGGCCTGCTCCAAAAGCTGTTCTGGAATAGCACCATAACGTCCCTGCCTGCTTTCTCACACTCAGCAGCACGGCGATGCACAGCAGGCTGTGAGCGCCCTGAGCAGCCTGCCTGCTCCCAGCACAGGAGTCGGTGCTCCCAGCCAGCAAGAACAGGACCAGACCTTCTGTCCCACTAATTTCTAGATTAAGTTGTTCACAGCGTAGCCCACATTGCAGGTGTGTGCTTTTAAAGGCATTAAGGAAAAAAAAAAAAAAAAAAAAAAAAAAGGCTATGGCACAGCCTTTAATTGTAGATACAGAGCCTGAGCTAAGTAAAATGATACAGAAGGTTCAAACCACTCCCTGCTTTTTTGTTTGTTCTATTTAAAGGAAGGAAGTATTTACATAACAGCACACAGGGCATCCAGCAACCCTCCCAATGGCCCAGGCAGCGTATCAGATCCAGCCTATGGGATCACTGACTACTTTGGGGTTTCTCCCACAGCTGTAACTTTCAAATACAAAGACCTGATGTCAACTCAGCACAGAACAAGTTCAAACGTCTTTATTAGCCGAACATTTGTTCTGTGAGCTCAACTCAAAGGTCAGTATTCTAATCTAAGTGTCAGCAAAGCTTTGGACGGCGACACATCAAAGTTTGTGACCACCTTCCCTTCCCTGTTGTACTACATATGGTATTTAGAAAAGAGCACATTCAGGCAGATGGGTTTTACCAAACTTAACAAAAACTAATTACTGCTGTCATTCAGACACTACCCACACTTTACTTGAACAAATAATGCATTGACAGCAAAAACAAGATAACATGTGGTACTTATTATTTTATTGCACTTGTTTTTGTGCATGCTATCAATAATTTCCACACTACTTTATTTGCACGGAATCCAGATTCTGCCACTTTAATCATTCACTACTACTTAAACAACATTATCAGTAAATTGGCTGCTTTATCAGTTAAACCAGTAACCAGGATATCAGAGACCTTAAGCTTTTATCAATATTAATTTTGAGATGAAAGCCAGATGCAAACAGATTGCTCTACAGGTTAGCAATCATTACTGATTCCCTCCCATATCTGCTCTCATTGCAGTGGAGCAGTTCCTCCTGGCTCCTTTCGGTGCTGCTGCCCTGTTGGCCAAGAGCAGGAAGGGAGCTGGCATGATTCCTAGAGGGAGTACACTGCTATCCAAGGAAAAGACAGCAACCTCCCAACAGACAGAAGGCACTGCTGCAAAAATTCACAGCACTGTCAATGGTTTACAGGGTGGTAATAATAATATCACATATTATTGAATTTTTTTTAATTGATGGTAATACACAACTGTGATGAACAGGCGTTGTTCTTCTAAAACACAACGCACCTCACAGTTTATTTTAAAAAAAAACTGCTTTCATTATAAAGCATAGAAGCCAAACACCAGTAACCAGCTGTTACAATCAGAAAGATGAACGCAGTGGAAGGATGGTACAGAAACAAAACAGCAAAGGAACCAGCACAGATAGGATGGCATTTCACACAAAAAGTAAAGGCAAAGATCTTGGCTCGCAGAAAGGAGATCCTTCCCCACTTCCCCTAAGTGAGGTCTAAGAGAGGCGCAGCCAGGCTCCACCCCTTCTGCTCACACAGCTGAATTGCCTTCAACCTCTACTCCCAGGGCTGACTGGGTCTTTTCCCCACGTGCTTAATCAGTGGTTCAGGCTGGGACTTAACAGTTCCCATGCACTAGCTTATACAGATTGAGCCATCTTTTCAATGGCACAACTCAAAAAATCATGTAAACACCGTACACCCCAAAACAGAAGTTCATAGAGCACTGGTTACGCACCAGCAACACACAAGAAGAGCTGCACAATGTCGAACTACCATTCTTCCCTCATTAAAAAAATCAGAAGCTTACCAGAAAATAACCAAAGAGAAGCATTGCAGAGCTGACTTCCAATCTTTTCAACCCAAGTCAAAAGTAGAGCAATCACAGATCTACCCACCAGCCAAGAACCAATGACAGTAACACTTCATAACACCAAAAACCCTCTGTTCATTGCAAGAAAGCCAAGCATTTGCAACTCACACCATATTTGAAGGGTCACTCAAGAAAGACCACTCCATACTGCCAAGACACAACAAAGTTAAATACTTCTGCACATCCGAGGCAAAGATAGGGAAGTGGAGGCAAACAAGAGCAGTCACCTGCAGCTTTTGCAGATGGTTTCACTTTCAGAGTCACTAAGTCAATCACATGCGTGCCATTTTTTTCCCTTCCTAGTAACAATTAAAGAGCAAAAGACTGCACATTTGTTTCCAGCATTACAAGAGACATTCTTGCCTTGTTCTTGTCACCTCTTACTTACATATCCCAACAATAATGGAGGGCGTGTGTTCAAGTCGCAAGTAGAAGAGAAGATTGTAAAAGTTGAAACAGATCAGAGAGAAGCATAAGATGACAGAGATCCACTCCTGTAGTCTTTTTCCTGTTGGAAAAGAATGAAAGAAAAAGTTTTACTTTTATCCAAGAGGACAAAAAGAAATCTGAGATAATACAGACTATTCTCCCACCCAGATGACTGCTCCGTTTGTCCAACAGGAAAATGAAACAAACTTATGCATGCCTCCGTGAATAACATTTCATGAAGCAACATTCCTCTTCCCTGAGCCACTGCTGACCTGTTCTCTCGCCCATGCCTAAAGTAACAGACACAAACCAGACATCAGCTCGTACTGTCCTGCTTTCCTCTTCCCCATAGGAATGCCTTTTTATTTTGTTTTATATTGTTTTGGGTTGGTTTTTTTTTTTTTTTCCTTTTTCAAATCTGCACAGCACTGAACATTCAGAGCTGCAAGTACGACTGAATCTGGGAACAAACATCTGGCCTCAGATGCCCCACAGTTAAGTCACAGTCTCAGACCTCGTGAACAGGAAAAATCATCATCCTGCTTGTTGGTGGCCCCAGAATTGCTTTCTGAACATTGTAAGTACGTTTCTGGGGCTTATTTATTTAACCCACAACTGCTGCAGCCTTATCTTTACCTTCCTGCTCTCGAGCAGAAAACCATGACTTCCTAGCCAGGCTGGTACAGCAAGAGGCTGAATAAGGAAAGAGAAATAGGGGCATAAATTCTCTCTTGTACCTATCTGTACTACTTAATGCCTCTATAGTTACCTCAAAAACAAACAAACAAAAAAAACCCACATACAGACATCAGGTTATGGTAACCATTTTCACATTCAGGCTGAGAGGCTTTCTGCTGCTAATCACTGCTAGATTCTCACAGGGCACTGATGCTGAGAGGAAGGCAACACTCAAAGCGAGACCACATGGATTAAGGCATCAGAAACTTTAATACGTAATTGCCAGAGGCAGATCTGGGCTGCAACCCCAACCTAGCCAGGTCAGCACCCACCTCCTCCAGGCCCAGCACAACTGCCTCAGCCCTAATACTAAATTAAGACACAAGAACAAGTGTATTTCAATATAGCACCAGAACACAATGTGGGAGATTCTATAAAGAGATCTCTGGAGGAACAAAAGTAAGAGTTAATTAACGCTCACTTTCTGTTTAAGAAAGCCACACCCTCATTAGGGGGCCTAAATGGGTTCGTCCTAGTGGATCAATTAGCAGTCTGCAGGGAAGCACCAGGCTCCTCACCAGGGAGCTCCGTGGGCTCAGACTGTGCAAATGCTGCTGCCACTGAGTGTGGGATCCCAGGGCTGCCCTAAAGACCCCCAGGCCCAGCACTGGCACATCAGGAGAGCAAACAGCTGAAGGGCAGGAAGCCAGTGCCAAGAGCTTGTATCTGAAAAGCACTCACATTTCAATGCACATGGAAAGATAGGGATTCACTTAAAGAAACTGAGGAAGCACTGCAGAGCCACATTCACTCTGAACAGCTGTAACTCATGTCATCAAGAATTCAGTAGTCCAGCATCGCACGCTTATGCCAAAACACATTCTGATGCTGCTTATGTGTTATTTATGTAATGACCGGAGAAATCTGCACATCTAAAACATTACTGCAATTCACTGCTGCCAGACAGACACAGTGCTGCACAGACCTCCCAGGAGAACCATTCTGCAGATAACAACAGCAAGCTGAATTTGAAGGAAAATCTTTTCCACATAAGTGAGAGTATAGGGAACGCATTAAGTTGGTGACTGCTCTTCTGTGAAGCACAGGAATCAATCACCTCCAACAGCTTCTTCTCCCCTGACACGCTGAGATGACCAACACATGCTGCAATAAGCACAGATGTGCCTCAAACAGTACAGAAAAATGACAGACCTATGAGTACCTTTTTTTTTTTTTTTTTTTTTTAATTGAACCATTACTTGGCTCTGTGCAAGCAGGAACACCTGCATCTCCATTTAGGACCTGAATGCCATGCTGAGCTGCTGGAAACTGCGAGCACACAGCTTGGAGTGCTGTGACACATCTGCTCCTTTGAGAGCCTCCATGTGTATGTGAAGCCTGTACTATGAACCACAGAACACCTCGTGCTGCTCACACTGCCTGCTGATGCTTCAGACCTCTGACACACAGCAAGATTCGGGGAGATGAGTGGAGCAAAGCTCAGCCTGCCCTCCCTGTTCACCTTCCTGAGGGGATGGGCACCTCGAGGCAGTTCACGAAACACTGCTGTATGGAAGCTCCGGTCGGCAGCCCGCTTAGCGAGCAAGCTCATATATCTGCTTCTGGACGGAAAGGTTTTCTCCGGAGAGCTCATCTGGACAGATCCCAGTTTAAAGCCTCTCCAGGAGCAGAACCGAGCTCAGCAGTGCGGAAAGTAGTTTCTCTTCACACCGACAGCTCCCCGACGTGCCGAGGTTGGGCTCAAAGCGCCCTGCGAGTCTCCACGTACGGATCGCGGCACCAAACGCAGAGCGGGGCCGAACTCGGCACTACCAGAGCCTTACGGAGCAGCATCGCACGCAGCGAGGAGCGGACATCGCTCAGTGCAACACCCCAACGGGACCGCGCAAAGACCGCCCGAAGGCGTCAGCAGCGCAGCGCCGTCCCGCAGCCCCGCCCGGGCAGAGGCGCCGCGCCGCACCGAGCCCCGCGCCCGGCCGCCTCCAACCGGCGCAGTGTGGCCCGGCGCGCTGATAGCAGGGCTGCCCGAGCCGACGCCGGGCCCGGTCCGTCCCGGAGGGATTCCGAGCGGAGCGGCGCCCTCGCCGCCCCCGTCCCGAGGAGCCACCGCGGGCCCCGCCGCCCCCACCTGGCGAATAGAGCTCGGCCAACTCGCGGGCCCCGGCGTGCTGCGCTCCCCAGCGCCGGCTGCCGCTCTCGGGTTCTTCCGAGGCCTCGCCGGCCGGCCCCACCACCTCCTCCCGCGGCGGCAGGCTCTCCATGGCCCGGCCGCGCGGCTCCGGGCCCCGGGGCGGCTGCTCCTCCTCCGTGCCGATGGGCAGCTGCGAGGGGCGCCCAGGGCCCGCCGAGGCGTCCAGCGACAGCACTGCGGCCCGCGGCAGCATCGGGAAATGGGGCCGGGCCGCGGGGGGGGGGGGAAATTGAGGGAGAGGAGGAGCGCGGACGGCGGGCGCGGCTGGACACGCCCCCACCGCCGCGCGCCCGTCGTCGGCACCGCCACGCGACCTGCAGGCCAATGGGAACAGGCGCTCGGTGCGGCGGGGCCAATGGCGTGGGGGGAGGGGCGGGAACACGTCTGGAGGCGCGCCGCGGGCACATCTGGCGACGGGAGCGCGCGGCGCGGCGGTGCCGCCGTCCCTGTGTCCTGCCGCGCTACTTTCTGCCGCCCCAAGGCTCAGCCGGGCCGCGCAGACCCTCGCCGCGCCCCCACGTGGCCTCCTTCCGCGCCGCAGAGCCGGGACGGGGCAGCAGAGCTGCGACGGGAAGACCGCCACGCGGTGACTGCGCCCGCGCGCAGCGGCACCGCCCCGCAGTCCGCGCTCCGCCCGTTCCCGACAGGGGATCGCCTGCCCCCTGGCGGCGCCTCTGCGCGCTGCATTTGTGGAAGTCTCTCCGCTCCCCGCGGCGGCCGCAGCCGTGCCAGGGCCGTCAGTTACCCGCAGCCCTTCGTGTGGTGACTCAGCCCGCGCTCCTTAGTTTGATCCCCAGCAAACGCTCTCTTCAGCACAGAAAATACCAAGGGAAAAAGCCCCGACCGACACTATTAACGTCTATTAGTTTTGTTGTAATTTTTTTTTCAAGGTCAAACAGAACAGCATTGAAATTAGAAGCGGTACAAATGACTGAGTAGATTCGGTTTAAACAATTCACTTACAGAGGGTGAAATGCTGAAGAGAGCTTTGTTGACTTCGAAGGTGGTGTGTTTGCCAACGACACAACACGGGATGGAACGAAGCAACGGGAATGCACAGCCCGGACCTGAGGCTGTGCTGACAGCAAATCATACCTCCGTGGAAAACGCTGTTCTGTCCCTTCGGGTCGTCTGAGCCCCCTGCACAGAGCTGGAAGTGCCCTCTGCACCGACCTGAACTGCACGAGTCTTACAAACCCAACCGCGCTTCTGATGCCCGCTAAGGCATGCAGTGTGCCTTCCACAGTCTGCCTTCCTGCTCGGAGTATCACAAGTTAATTAACAACTAAGCAGAATCGTACGCTCAAATTTGCTCCGCTTTATGGAAAGTTGGCGTCGCGCCGCGCGAAGGGGCTGCGCCCGCCGAGATCCCGGCGCTGCCGGCAGGTGACGCCACGAGCCCGGGCGCGGCCTGAGCCGCCCTTAGCACCGCCTGGCGGCGCTGGCGTGGAAGGGCAGCGGGGCGCGGCTGTTTGCCGGCTAGTTGTGGCAGACATCACCTCAACAGCGTGGCTTTGCATAGACATTCTTCATAAGCATCATTATCTGCTCTTTTTTTTTTTTTTTTTTTTCCTCAACAGTTTGCTGGGGAGCAGCAGGGACAGAGCTGACTGTCTCCTCTGCTGCGGTTAAGGGATGGCAATGATTGCAATGCATGTAGCACCTAGAGGTCCCGCTGCTGCACTGCCCAGAGGCGTCACAAGAAGCATTTTGACTCTACTCTAAGCACTTCCCCTTTCCCATCTGTACCTGAGGCCAGCCTACAGAACGATTTGGAGACATTTTTGAACACAGACCTGTGCTACGCCAGCTCCTTTGTGCAGTACTGCACAAGGCTCACAGTTCAAAACATCCAGAAGTCAGACTCGCTCCTCTCGCCTCTTACCCATTCTTATGCAATTCTTCCTGATCCGCGAGACAAGAAGCAGAAGCTGGCTGCAGTTCCTTTGCTGGACTCTCTCTGGCATGGGAAAGTATCAGTGAGTGAGAGAGCTGGAACAGCCACTCCTAGGGCTCCTTCCAAAGCCATACACGAAGAGACGGGGTCCAGAAGCGATGTGTGGGAGGTGGCATATCGTGGCTATCGCACCCAGTTCCTGGGCATTGCAGCCAGCAGTGCAGCCAGATGACACAGACCCAGGAGCTGTTCTCACATGCCAGTGCTCACCATCAACATGTCCTAACTGCTTCCCATGGTGCTCAACACAGGATGAGAGCAGCTGAATAAAAAGTAATTGTAAAGCCAAACATGCAGCCTTTACAGCTTTTACAGAAGAATCTTGTTATTCTTCATCATGGCCCATTCTCCTGCCAACCTCTCTAAAACTGCCTTCAGTTTCTCTTTTCAATGGCAGTATGCAGCACTAAGTTCCAGCTATCTGGCCCCAGCTTCAGGATCACTGAAGAGTTCTTCTTGTTTAGAAGTTTCCAAAATCAATAACTAGCGATCTATTCCTGGGATGTCCTGACACTTGCTAGGGTTCCTTAAAAGGATCAGAATCCTGTTCTGCCAACCATTTTTATGAAAGCCTGGACACTCCAGAAAAAAAGTAATAACGCTTGTCCTGTACCAAATTCATCAAGCTAGGCGATACAGTTACATAGGAAATGCCAGATGACTATGGAGAACTTCTGGAACGCTAGTGGGCAGCAACTTCACACTGTTTTTCAACGGGATATTCATAAAACTGCTCAGAAATAAAGCCCACATCTTCCTGGTTAGATGGCTTCAGTGTGTGCTTTGCAACACCGGGCTGGAGCCTCCAGCTTCTGCTTTTCCACCAGCATTTGTGTGCACTCAGACACTCTCTCCTTTTCTTTGTAGCCTTCATTGCAACATTGCTCCACTTAAATTTGCTCTGACCTCCAATTCACTCTGGAAAATTTCCTGTGCGCTCACACAGTCCCCACTGGCTGGAGGCAGGGGTGCCATCTCCAGGTGTCGCCTCTGCAGCACTGGATAGGGCAAAGAGCAACACGGAGATAAAGGGGGGATTGAGCAACCTGGCACTGCAAAGGCCAAGCGTGCTAGGTCAGAGGTGAGCAGAAAATCAGCAGACAACCAACAAACACCTGAGCATCCCCATGTCACAAGGGAACGAGGGGTCAGGGAGCCCTCCAGGAGGGGGAGGGCTCTGGTCTGTAACAAAAGAACCCAAGGAGGCCTGGAGAAAGCCTGCAACTCGCATAGGAGGTCCCTGACACAGGGGACTGCAATGCAGAGTATCACAGCTGCAGTTTAAGACAGGAAATAGTGTGGATAGTTTGAGTTTTTTATTATTATTACTTTTTAATGTTATAATGAGGCAAAGTCTCGAATCTGGTCTAAGAGCTGGGAGAGATGGAAGGAGAGCCAATCTCTCTTTCAGTTTACACACTGTCCCTGCCAACCTCACTCTGTTCCTGCCTGACATTTCGTAAATTTTATTGTTTATTTATTTTTAACAGTGGAGAACAACGTATGGAAAGCAATAGATTGAAATCCAGCCTCTGCCAGGTACAACTTACAAGTTGGTGCTGGTGTGAGGTGCACGGCTGTATGAAGAGGGACCTGGGGCTGGGAACAAGGAGAAAACAGAGCACACAGCGTGCTCAGAAATAAATTTCAATTTTACTTCTCTATTTCACAGCCTTCACTGCAACATTGCTTCACTTATTTCAAACTTTCAGGCAAGGTCACATCTCGCCCCAAGGTCCTCCAAAGCAGCTCTGTGCTCCCCCCGCCTGCCCACACACAGACACCACTGCTCTCATTCTCCTCTCCAGCTCACTTCCAGCACACTACCAGCAGTGCCTTGTTCAGTGATGCAACTGTTGACTTCTGGCATTATCTTCTTTAATCTTTGCCCCTCTTCTACCTCTCCATGCTTTGCATTAGGCTGCAGTGAGGAGCTGTGTCCACACAGTGCTTAGCATGATGCACCTCTGATCTCACTGATCTGCCAGGAGATACTGCAAGACAAACAACACGCAAGACAAGTCTTCAGCAAGAAGCATCTAAAATTATAGACAGCCTTTTTCTAGAGTACAGACTCTCAGCCCACAGATCTTCTTATAGAAGCTTCAGTGTTTGTTCCGTGACCATTACATTAATATCATCTCCCCTTTGGGCTTTGCTAGTGTCTTTCCAGGACAGCTACTATAGACCTGCAGAGTGGGAATCAGAGAGCCTGCTAGAAATCCTGGAAAAGAAGACAATTTTTAGGAATAATATGTCTCTGCAATGTCTTATCGTAGGTCTGAGCCTGCAGCTGGAAAGCTGTGTCTTTCTACTGTATAAGAGGGAAAATGGAGAGCAGAATTTAATTTGTGACAGAAAAGAGCAGTGAAGATGAGATTCTTCCCTCCACTTTTTCCCCCTTCCCATATTCTTGTCTTACCCCTCCACTATCTATATTCTTTCACATATGAATGAAGAGGAATCTGGATTTTATTGCAGAATTTATTTTTTTTTCAGGAATGTAGATGTTCTCACTAAGTAATTTGTGAATAATGCTGTCTTCTTTCCCCAGCTGAAAAATTAAATCATGAAATCACCAGAAAGAAGGCACTTTTCAGAGAAACGCTGCCTTTCTGCTGAAATTTGCTGCCAAGAGAACTGTTGTGGAACCAATTGCTGCTGCCCCTGAGTTTTTCACTGTGTGATCCCTTCACCAGGATCACCTGCATCTCTTTTCCTATCTCTCTGTGGAAAAGAGTTTTCAGGATGATTTGCAGCCTCTGTACATCAGACCAGACCAGGTCAGCCTGTGGCACCGACAGGGATGGAGCTCGGTGTGCCAAGACCTCCACCCAGCTCTCCATGATGGGAGCTTCGCTCTACACCGTTTCCATTTCAAAAGCCCCATTTCTGGCCATGCATTTGTTATGACAAGTGCAGAAACAATTTAAAAGAGACCAGACTTAGCTCAAAACCTTCTTGCTGAATGTAGGGCTTTGCATGAGTGGTTAGTCCCGCCAACAAGGTTCCCATGAGAAGCTGAGAGCTCCATGAGAATGGATGCTGGGATTTGAGGTGAGCTGGAGAAAGTTTAAAGAGATCCCAGCAGAGCAGGAAGGTGAGTGGGGAGCAGAGAAGGAGGGGACCAGCTGGGCATCCAACCTCAATTACCACTACGGCTGACGTGTGATTCCAGTGACTATGGGATTACTCAGCACTGGCCTGGAAAAGGAGGTGTGGGCCACACCATCTCTGATATAATCTATTTCACATGGCAGTTGCACAGACGTTTTATTTTGTTAGGGAAGATCAGCCTGGGTTGGAGCACAGCTTTTGGATGCTGAGCAGCTGAGAATAGGGCGGAAATTTGGAGAGGGCAAATTCAGATCTCTGAGAATATCTTTAAAAAAAAATGCCCAAGTAATGTAACTGATGGGTTGTATGGCCCGCGTTCAGCCAATGGCTGTGGCAAGTTGGAGACCTGTCAGGGTAATGCCAAGGAGCACCAGAGCCATTTCAGCAGGTGGCAGGAGACCTTCTGCTTGTGGGTTCCTGAGATGTTCAGAGATAGGAAGCACATGAGGGTGAATTTCAAGAGTTCAGTTGCAAGGGCCAGTTAGGGCAGCTGCTGGATGCAACTGCCAGATCAGAACTCAGGATAAGGACACAGCGCAAGAGAGAAAACAGGCAGGAGAACAAGCCCTGGCTCACTGGGACTTGCCAGTATTTGCACCCCATACAGATGTTTGTATTTATGAAGGTATGGGCTCCAACCTCCAGACCCAGACCTCTGGCCAGGCCCAGCTCCAATTTAATCTCTGGTACATTTACCAAAGATTAACTTGGAGATAAAGATAGAACTAGAAATATTTGAAGCCCAAAAACCTGTTGGGGTACTTTTGTTATGGAAAGCAAAACCCTCCTGAAACGTGCAAAGGAAATGTAGATGCAAAAATACAAGAAAGAAAAAGTCCAGTGATCCACCGACACATTTCTGAATTCTTCCTCTTTTCAAAGTTCTGAGGTTTGAACATTATGAACAGTTGACTGTTTGAATCGTATAATGCAATACCTGTTCCTCTGGCTTAACGTTACCATATTTCCCACACCGCAGGATTGCTTCACATTATTCTAAGAGGCAGTGTCATTTTCCCTGCAGTGCTGGGTCTTCTTTACTGAGGCGAAGGACACTCCTACTTCCTTTAATTATATGTTTTGTTTTAAATTAAGTCCTTTATTCTGGGGATGAATCACCAGCTTGTAGACAGGTAAATGTGGGAGTAAGAGAGTGAAAATATAAGTTTGATTCCCAAGGTGGGTGTCTTTAATTAAAACGGACATCGAGATTCAGTCTTCCTTCCCAAACTTACCCCGCGATTCTGAAAATGCCTGGATTCCCTGGTTCTGAGCACGTCTCTTTCAGAAATTTAAACACGGTCCCCTCTGGCTTCAGAGCGCAGATTCCCTGTCGCCTTTGTACTCTGACAGTTGCGCCGTATCGTGCAAAGTAAATAAACCAAGGCAAACTTCAGTCACCGTCCCTGCATGCAGAGATGGGGAGCGGAGCTCGGCGGCTGCTCGGCTCAGACTGCTCGCGGCCGTCAGAAGGCAGCCGGGAGCACGCTGTGCTCCAAACTGCGCTCACTTGGCTCTCTGCTTGCTCTTGTAAAATGGTTCTGCACACGTCTGTATTGGACCGTTCTGCCTGCCAGTGCGGTTTACTCAATCAGGCACTGGACGGAGAGTAAGAGGATCGGTCTCCTATCTGCAGCTTTTTCCCCTGCTTTGGTAAAAGAGCTTGGAAAAACGCTTTCCGCCTCGATTTCCCCAGGGCTAAAACGAGACCCAGACAGGTTTCGCACCCACTTCTGCGGGGCACACGCAGCCTCACAGCGCCAACCCTTCCTTTTAGACACAAAAGGCCCGGCCTTGCGCTGGCAAAGCCGCGTCCCGGTCTCGCAGCCGCTCCGGGCCGAACGGTGCCCGCGTTCCCCGCAGCCGAGGGACCGGGATAGACGTGAAGTCCTGGCGGCCTCGCTGCCGGCGGCGGCGGCTCCGTGCGGTCCCGTTCCCGCGTCCTGCAGAGCGGCGCCTGGGCCCGCACCGCACCCGCACCCGCAGCCGCAGCCGGCGGCGTCCCGGGGGCCGGAGCGGTAGCTCCGAAGCGTGCAGCGTGGCATGCGGCCAGGCGATGACGCGCCTGTTGCTATGGGATCCACCGCCCCTATAAATAACCGAGCGAAGGAACTTTCCTAAGTCAGAGACTTGAGGACACGGGCCCCGCAACCAGATGGTCCGCAGGAGAGCCGCCAGCTCCAGCCGCAGCTCCGGGAGCGGGAGAGCCCCGCCGCGCCGCACGGACTGAGCCGCCCGGGCGGGCAGCGCAGCGGGGCCGTGCCCAGCGCCGGGCTCGGGAGACCTCCACCCGACGGCGGCCGCTCGATCCCGTGCCGGGGGGGCCCCCCGCGCCGTCTTCTCCTCCCCGCATCCCCCTTTGCTTTCATGCAACGCCTGGTGGCCTGGGACGCAGCATGCCTCCCCATTCAGCCGCCCGCCTTTAAATCCATGGAAGTGGCTAATTTCTATTACGAGGCGGACTGTCTGGCTGCTCTCAACAAGCTGCACCCGCGGGCGGCCGGGGGCCGCTCCATGACCGAGCTTACCGTAGGGGACCACGAGAGAGCCATTGACTTCAGCCCCTATCTGGACCCCTTAGCAGCATCCCAGCAGCCGGCGCAACCGCCGCCTCCCGCAGCAGCAGCAGGGGGCAACTTTGAGCCTGCCTGCAGTAGCGGCGGCCAAGATTTCCTTTCCGATCTCTTCGCCGAGGACTATAAAGGCAGCGGCGGCGGCAAGAAGCCCGACTACACCTACATCAGCCTCGCCCGGCACGGCCACCCGTGCGGCAGCCAGAGCCACAAGCCGGCGGGGCTGCCGGGCTGCTTTCCGCCCCAGATCGTGGAGACCAAAGTGGAGCCTGTCTTCGAGACCCTGGACTCTTGCAAAGGGCCCCGTAAGGAAGAAGGGGGAGCGGGGCCGGGACCGGGGGGCATGTCCTCGCCCTACGGCAGCACCGTGCGCTCCTACCTGGGCTACCAGTCGGTGCCGAGCGGCAGCAGCGGGAACCTGTCCACCTCGTCCTCCTCCAGCCCCCCCGGCACCCCGAACCCCTCCGAGTCCTCCAAGTCGGCCGCCGGTGCCGGGGGCTACTCGGGGCCGCCGGCGGGAAAGAACAAGCCCAAGAAGTGCGTGGACAAACACAGCGACGAGTACAAGCTGCGCCGGGAGCGGAACAACATCGCGGTGCGCAAGAGCCGCGACAAAGCCAAAATGCGCAACCTGGAGACGCAGCACAAAGTCTTAGAACTGACGGCCGAGAACGAGAGGCTGCAGAAGAAGGTGGAGCAGCTCTCCCGGGAGCTGAGCACCCTCAGGAACTTGTTCAAACAGCTTCCCGAGCCCCTGCTCGCCTCCTCGCCCCGCTGCTGACCCCCGCGCCGGGCCGCGGGGCGAGCTGAGCGCTGCCCCCCTACGCCCTCCTCCCGGGACCGGGCTGCGTTTTCGGTTTCGTTGGGGGTTTCGTTGTTATTGTTGTTTGTTGTTGTTTCGGTCTCTATTTGCTTCCCCCCTCTATCCCCGGGGCCAGGGGGCGGCGGGCGGCGCGGGGAGGGGGAGGGGGAAGGCCGCGGCCCCGGGGCTCTGCTGGGCGCTGGGGTTATTTAAAACGGCGAGAGGAGAGCGAGGGTGAAGTGATGCAATCCTTTAAGCATGGCTGGGAATGCTGTGTACATGATGCAATCTCGTGTAACTGTCAGTCATGGATTGAGTAATCTGTTAAAGATGTTCCTACAGTTTTTTTTTATTATAAAGAATAATCTATTTCTATAAGAAAATACATATGTATATTTTGGGATCTATGCATTCTTGCTACATTTGAAGCATTAATGAACGATTTTAATAAACTTTATGACTAGGTTAAAAAAAGTAGCTTGTTTTATTTTGAGGGTACATTTCAAGTCAGATGAAATGCAGGGCTGACATTCCAGCTGGATCTGGCTCGGTGCTGCCAGCAGGGATAGGGCTCGCGTTGGTCTTTTGGCTTTCTCTGTGACTGAGAAAAACAGAAACAAAAACCCCAGGAGAAACCCAGCAAAGAGCAGAGCTGGAGGCTTCAACCAGTCTTCACTGTCTCATTTTGGTTCCTCTAATCACTTGCTTGAGCTGCCTCTTGGGTATTGTCTGGGAAGAGGTGTTTGTTTGGGGTGGTGTTTTTTGCATTTCTTGCTGTTCCCAGTGTGCAGAGCGAGGTGTGCTGTCCAAACCATGACTGATCTGGTGAAGTAACTGCAAGGCTGAAGTGGGAAGAAAAAGTGAGGGAGGAAGCTTTCACTTAATTTTTTTTTTCTTCAAGGAGATTCTGCTCTCTGAATTATGATTCAGCATGTCTTATGTTTGTAGTTTACAGGAATAAACATGGGAAAGTAGTGCTTCTGTTGGATGTCGGTAATGTGGTCCCTGCTCGGAAGCTCTCGCGAAAGCCACCAGGTGAGAGGCACCCCAACAACCCCTTGCCTTTGCTCTTGAGATGTTCTTCTCAAACCTGTAGCTAGAGTTTCTCTGTTGAGAGGCGTTTGTTTCTGTGTGTCTGTTAGCTGGGGGAAAGCAGCAGATGAGTGGGGATGGCAGCAGGCCCTGTTGGGCTATAGATCGGGCTGGAGCTTTGTTCTGCCCGCTGATGGAAAGCTGCGCTGCTCCCATGTCCTGCGTGCTGCTGCCAGAGCTCTGCGAGCGGCTCAGAATCCCGGGCTGGGTGTGTGCGCGGGGCTGAGAGAAGGACTGGGTCTTACTCAGCGTGTTCCATTTTCCTCTTAGGCCAACTTTAAGCACCATGTTTTAAAATCCAGATTCCCAGTGCCCCAAATAGGAACTCCTTAATCGTCTGTGCTGAACTGAATCCAGAGGAGCTTTTCTGTACCAAGAGAGTACTTGAATTTGCTGCAGGCAGGGCAGGGTTCCAGGACAAACCCCGAGTCTGTCACTTATTCCCAGCGTTCCTTTCAGCAAAGCATGTTTCCTACTGAAAGAGCTGCTGTGCATTTTTGACACTTGAGATCCTATCTTTCCCTGGCAGGTACAACTCCGAGAGCTCTCAGGGAGATCCGCCATGCTCTGCTCCCATAGTGCTCCAATGGAGCCGTGCAGCAGGGAGCAGGGAAGCGTTAGACGCGATACAGATTTCCACTGTTTGCTTTTTAATTTGTGCACTGCAGTTAAGTTGGTTTTATGAGACCCTATGAATAGATTTCTTGGGTGAGCAAGCTCCTGCATGACTCAAATTCTCGCAGGCAAGATAGACGTTAGATCTTGTCTTGGCTGTCCCTTGTGACGCTGATTTCTCCAGCCTCCTGTGGCTGTTTATTCTACTATTCTTCTAGTTACGAAACTTATCCACATCGTTAGATCCCATTTTCGTGTTGTGCTGTAGGCCATGTAATGTTACCCACACTTACGAGCAGCATTCCCAGTCAGAGCTGAGTGCTGCCGAGGGTAGAATTGCTGGAGGACTGGAGATGTCCTCAGACATATTTCTGTATTTCTTTCTTTCTTTAAATGACAGAGCTTCCAACAAAAGTTCAGTTTATGAGGGCTGGGAGGCAGAGTAGATTGAAAGATAAGATATACTAGAGGTATTTATATTTGTTTGAGTAATAATCCAGTTTCGGAGCTAGAGCTCTGTCGGGCACGAATGAGCTAATTCCTGTCCTTAAACTGCTTGAGGAGTTGGGGCAGTGTTGCTGCTGTGATTTAAAGAACATTAAAATTACTGCTGTATACCAGTGTATCTCTTTATTTGGATGAAAGATTCTTCATTGAGGGGGAAACTCATGCAGCAGCAAGTTTTTGTCAGACAGATGCAGTTAGACAGGATAACTGATGAGCACTGGTGTTACACCAATCTCAGAAGGAATTGGAAAGAGCCAGAGAATTTCTGAATACTTCGTTCTTAATCTTATATTGCCTACAGAGCTTACATTTTCAGAGCTTTCTAGCTCAATGCATGGAGGCCATGAGATACCCTACTTAATGAACAAAGATATGAAAAAGCCCCCAGAGTTAAAACACTTCCTAGGGAAAAAAGAAAAAAAAGAAACAAAAAGAAGAAGAAAATAATTTGGAAATGAATCTGAGCACTAATTCTAGTACTAAAGCAGACAAAAGATTTCAAATACCTTTTCTAATCACAGTGGTGGAATTGGAAAATCCCTGTCCGAACAGTGGCTCTGCTCCAAACGAGGAAGCCTCCCATTGCAAATAAGATCCTGTTAACTGAAAGCAGTACCAGGTGCACCCCAGTTGTCTCCTCACCAGGTCTCTTTTGCTTATTTTCCTAAGGTGATTCTGTACAATGTGTGGTAAGACTTCACAGCTTAGATGCAGGGAAACCCTGCAGGGAAGTTAAGGCACTTACTCTGGGAGTTTGTTTTTAATTTATGGAGGCTTACAAAAATCATTTGGTTTGGGCTTTTTATTGCCTTTCAAATTATTTATGACACCAACTGATTACTGCAGGTCTTCCTCATTACTGCTGAAATCAGCGTTCTTTTCTATGCAGAAACTGTGCTGCCAGATCAAACCTGCAGCACTGACTTCCCATTTCCAAAGCAT
This sequence comes from Tympanuchus pallidicinctus, assembly GCF_026119805.1. NCBI lineage: Eukaryota > Metazoa > Chordata > Aves > Galliformes > Phasianidae > Tympanuchus > Tympanuchus pallidicinctus. The sequence goes on from NW_026294722.1 coordinate 207,160, forward strand.
CTGATGCTTTGCTGATATCCGCTGAAGAAATCGTATGTACCACTTGAAACTGAAAGAACAAGCAACACCATTACAATTTTGGCAGCAGTTCTTCTGTTAACAGACTGCTGGTCACTGCCTATCTGCCCAAGCACATACAGGAGATGCTGCGTGGCAGTGCTCTGACCCTCGTACCACTGCTGGCCCTCAGAAGGTGCAGGACAACTGCCTCAGTTTCTATACAACTTTTTTCTCTTCTATCAAATACAAGGGTTCAAATTGCACACACAGTCCAAAGGTGATTGGAATGGAGGACTCAATTGCAATTGGTTACATTATGTTTTTTAATTTACTCCTGCAATAGCTTTCATATATCAAAATTACAATCTGAAAAATAGCTGTGTGAAGTGTTTACCTTTACAATTTCATTGCTAGAACAGCTGTTATTGATGTGGATGCATGAAAACAAAGTTATTCTCATGCTACGTAGTTTTCAAGCACTGTTTCATTAGCTGTGACAAGAATAAAAGTCAGTGCAACTTAGTATCTGCTTTAATAAAGAAAAAATGTATATGAGGCCAAATTACACATCTTCTCTGGCTATTTATAATACCACTGAAGCAATAATAAGTATTAGCTTGCATTTTCTGGCATTCACAGCAACACAAGGGAGTCTAAACCACCAGCTGCACTCAGTCTGTTTGGGTCACAGGTGCTTATCTGGGGATGGGGTCATGATTAACATCTTTTGTGTTTAACCATGCATATGCCTAGCAGTCAGAACTTTAGGGCAAAACTTATGTACTAATGTGAAGTATGGAGAAAAAATTAAACCTATGCATGAACATTGAAAAGGTCCTAGCACAATCAAAGAATCAAAACAAAAGTAGGAATTTAGTTAACTCCTCCCAAAGATACAATTCTGTTCTATTTCTGAATACATTTTTAAATTGCTCATGAAAGTCAGAATAGAAGCACGAGGCCAAAAATGTACGTTAACTATGGGAGGGAATTGGTTCTTCTTTTGAGAGAGACTTCCTGAGCTGATGAGTGATTAAAAGAATGGATCTCTGTGTAACTGTTTGCTGGGACTGAAAACATACTCTGAGAGCTTCATCTTTTCAACACATAGCTAAACTGTGGTACAAATTCTGAACTCGGATAACACCCTGAGATTCTCTGAGGTTCTGATTCTTCCATAGGGACTAAGGGCACTCCATGGGCAGTGTGTAAGAGCTTAGAAAGATCAGGTATGGCTTTTGACTGATGTCAGGACCATGTAAGATTTCTGATCCAGAACTACATGGAATTCCGAGGGAGCTTCTCTTTGCAGTGATACTGGATGGACCCTGTGGCTCTGAAACACAACCACTGCAGCATTTCATTGCTGAGCCTTAGTAAAGAGCTCTCAGGGTCAGCACATCTCTAACTCTGATTTGGATAGTTTTATCTACTGGGAACTAAAACCCCTCCGTGACCATTTTCCCTCCTGTTTCAATGTAATAAAGCTCTCCCTTCCACTCCTGAAAATGTAGGTGGCTGGAACTGGATTTACGTGAAAAACAACAATAAGGGTAGAAATTCAACACTGGATAAATGGGTTAATAGTTGCTGAAGCTAATTGATTTGCACTTACAATAGGACACACCTTCTGACTGATTGTCACAGTTCTACAGAGCAGAGCCAAATTTAACCCTCATTTGCTTTAAAACCTTCACAAATCTGGTGTGTTCTAATGATATTTTCTAGCCAATTACAGTCAGCATCACTTTTTTGCCTTGTCCTATCTGCTCATGCCTCTGGAACTCACACATTACGTAGCTATTACAGTATTTCCTCAGAGTTCAGGGTACTTAAACAGACGTTTAATTTGGGTCTCAGAATTTCATCCATTTTGCAGAATAACAAATCCTCCACAAACTCACACATTCCCTCTAAAGCACCTATAGGGGTGCTGGCTTTGTCATCAGACCTTGTTTTAATTGTCTTGAACATCACCCCAGACAAAGAACTGCATTTTTGACAGAGAAGCAACGAAAGTTTATGGTCCCCATCGCCACATAAAACAAGCGCAGCAGTTGTTTTGTTTTCTATAAATACCTCGTGTTTGCTAGCGTATTGCAACAGCATTTCATTAAGCCTGTGGTAGGTAGCTCATTGATGTTGTCTAAAAATTGCAGCAACAGGAATCACAGTCTCCTTCAAAGAATGCAAAAATCCCTCTCAGACCTCAGCCCTGGGCTGCTCTCCTCCCACAGCCCACCTGCAATCTGGGCCCGCAGAGCTGCGCGAGCCCGAGTTGTTTTTGTGTAGATGAGAAGCGTTGGATTTAGAAATGAATGTCACAGTGACACTACAGCAAAATGTCTCTGTGCAACATGATGAAACAATTACTTGGCTGGAGTAATTCAGGAAGGGAATCAGAAGGACAAGAGAAAGTGCCTGGAGCCTGTTGGAGAAGCAGGAGGAGAGCAGTGGTGGCCAGCAGCAGGAACATTGTTCTGCTCATTCCTCAGCCTCTGCATCCGACAGCGAGTCGGGGGTGGTGCTTCTGGCTGTGATGTGCCACCTTCCATGAACATAGGTGTCTTACTGAGTCTGTCTCTGCTGTTCTCTGAAGATGAGAGTACAGAAAGCAAGCGCAGAATGCCGTTCTCCAAGATACGTGTGTCTGACGTTTAAATGTACAGGGAGCACAACAAAAAAGTGGGATTAACTTGGCACAATGAGATGAATAAATTAACAAAAAAAGCTGTAATTATCAAGGAGTTTGGTTTCTAAAGGAAAACAGGGTGGACTGCAGCCACTGCGCTTCACTTCCACACGAAGCCCAGCTCCTCACATTGCTCTGTAGTGATGTGCTCCTGATGACAATTCCTGGTGGCAGAAAATATTCCCATCCTTTGAGTTAAGAATTAGTGCTGACCACTGGGATGGATCCCCAGACCTGAGGGACTGGGGGAGGACGCACAAGGCCTTCAGATATGACTTCAGCCATTGGGTTCACAGGATCCTCACACACTTCGAAAGCAACTTTTATAGCTGCAGAGTTAATGAATGCAGAACACTGTCAGAAATTAAGCATCAAGGAACAAATGAGCTTTAGCAAAAGCTCAAGAATAGGAAGGCAGTTTCTGGTCCTGACTCTTTCACCAGTTTATCATATTTCTTTAGATTGCTAGTTAGCTCCCAGCTGCAATAGAAGCTGTACACACATATGTGCATCTCTAGTTATAAGTGCAGTTGCCATAGCTGTATTTGCCTATTATATTTTTTAGATCTTACACGTGTGCTTTGTTGTATACAAGTAGCTGTAGTTTTCAGTGGAACAATTATCACTCGCATGAATAATGATAAATTCACAGATCCATATTCACATGAATCTGTGCATGGATCTGTATATACATCGATCTGAGATCAGTGTTTCTGGGATGTTTTTAATGCATTTTACAGCACAAGCCTAGCAAATTTTGAGTATTTTCATGATGTATATTCCATTTCTCCAGAGCTCCCCAGTCACGTGGGCTGACTCAGCTGTCCATTCCCAAACAAAAGGCAGTGATAGAGGCGTCCGCATTTCTCACTTCCCAGGAATACAAAAAAGCAAATCCAAGTAGGGAGGTACCGGCTCTTTCAGCCATTGGGCCCCAACACAACAAAGCACTTGGGTGCAAATTCTGCCTGAGTAGAAACGAAGCAATGCAGAGCACAAGCTTTCAAATTTTGGATATGCCAAGTACTCTCCTGAAATACAACTTCCAGAGTTCCAGACATAGCCACCTAGCCTCTGGATTATGGCTGTGATGCAGCTGTGTCACAGGTGTTAAGTCCTGGGAAAGAAAGCATGGCAGAAAACCTGGATGTTCAAAAGATGGTGATGTGATGCACTCAAACAGGCCAAAAGAAATCCTAATCTCCTTCCAGTGTACAGAAGGCCCATTTGCTATGTGTCCTGGACAGGACTGGCAAGCCACTGCTACAGCAAATGGTGTTAGCACCTGGCTGGTGATCAAAGGGTTCTTGAGCAACATCCCACTCCACATCAGTAGGAGCTGCTGCCAAGAACCATGGACATCTCTGGGCTGGGAAGGCAACTGATAAAGCACATGCTGCGAAAAGCAATGGTGCAAGCATTGGGCAAGCTGAGCTCCACTAATGGCTACTGGAAAATGTTACTTTTATTTTAGTTCTGCAGTTGCATAAGGCAGATTCACTACAGACTCACACAGTGTTTGCACAGGGTGTTTTGTCGTTGGTATTGTTGTTTTTTTTAACGGCATTTATTTAGATGAGCAGACACTCTCACTTCACAGGAGAAAGCCAGTACTCCTTGGTACTTTTCTTCCTCTGTCAGTAACAAATATGGGTCAACTCCAGAATTATCTCCTGTGCACTTAGCTGTAAAAGAAAAGGCACTCAGAGTGGCAATGATGCAGTCAGATCTGTTGTAATACAATCCTATGTCTGGTTGGTGGGGATACAGTTCACAAGGTTGGCAAATTGGGAGAAAAAAAAAAAGAGTACAGGGCAAATTTCCATGGAGCAAAGATGTTTTAAAAGAAGGAAGTGATACCAACAGTACATGGTTCTAGGAAGGCTATTGCAAGTCATGGCAGTGATGGGAACTGTTTCCGACAGACAGGATAGGGGCACTGAACTGTTTTCCTACTGACCTCATGGCCAGATGAAGTGAAAATCCTACTCTAGTTTTTTTTGCCAAGTTGTTTAAGGTAAAACCTTGGCAAATGGCTCCTGCTTTTGCATTAATTCACTAGCAGGTGCTCTTCTGCATGATCCCTGCAAGAGCTTTATTACCAGAGTACACTAACTATTAAACAGCCATAAGCTTAATCCGGTATTTACTGTAGGACTGTGCCTTTTTATTGCACGCAGGGAGGGAACTCCCTTCTCAGCCCTCCAGGTGGTCCCTTCAGGGCAGGGTTGAGGCACATCGGTGAGAAGAGGTGGGGTTGGGTGGAAGAGGCTTTCTTTGCTGCCCTACCTGTTCTGGGCATAAATTGAAATGATCAGATTTTAATCCTGCCAATTAGGCTTTCTTTACTGGCATTGGAGTCAGTTTACTATACAAGTGAAACTATGTTTCTCTTAAAAAAACAAAAAAGAGGTAAAATTCTGCTGTAAAATTCTGCAAGAAAGAGCAGGGCAGCACTCTTCAGCTCTGTGTAGCTCAGGCAAAATCTCTCCTGGCACATTTGTGTACCCTCTGCCAGTTGTGACTGTTAAGGAGCTCACAGAGCAGGGCTGGAGGATGTAGTCTGCACTCCTCCACAGCACCCCCTTCTCTGCCATAATTCTACTTCAGCATTTAGTGCAAGATTAGATGTGCAAAAAAAATAGCATATGCTCTACCTGTCAACAAAGCTCCATCTACCCGGGAGAGAAAAACACAATGCCTGTTACAAGACTGCAAAACTGCTAATCTAAGAAGTACCTGTGCTCTCAAGGCAGTATCTTGTATATCTCCTGATCAGCAGATGCCTATAATGAAGAGGGCCTGTTGGTTCTATTGCTTCCTGGCTTCTGGAGACCTAAGGCAGACATTGCTCTGTTCCTTGCATGCTGCTCCCATTTTTAGGGTTATCATTACTACAAAGTCCAGAAATTATAGGATTGGTTTTCATCCTCAGTGATCTTTCCAGCAAGTACTTCTGCCTATGAAAATACAGCAGGCAGAACCTGGTTTCATCACTATCTGTATTAAAGAAGAAGGTGGGTGCCATCTCCCAGCAGTCCCATACTCCTTTCTTAAGGACCTTTCTCACCACTTTGGCATACGGGCTTTGATGATCTACACCAAATGTTTCAGACCTTTGCATCCCTCACTTGCTCCAGAACAGGCTTTATGCTGAGAATGGTTTCTCATTGGCACTTGGGTAGGAAGTGAAGAGCACAAATGGGAAAATTATCCATGTCAGAAACATTTAATATTGCATAAAGCTGGCCCGTGAGGAATGCTGCCTTTTACTCTTTGATGTCCTGGGAACTCTGACTCAACCTCCTGCATCCACAGCTTATAAACCTCCACAGTGTATTACCAAATGACTTCGGCACAAATTTAGGACAGAAAAGCCCACTTAATATAACCTTCTTTATAAATGTGGTTCTACGTTCTTCCCTCCTGTAGCTGCTACTGCGTAGTAGGAGGCAATGCAACACCACTGTAGAGGGGAGGAGGGAGGTAAACGTGACCACCTAATAGGCATTTCACAGCACTCACTCTCTGAGCTAATTTGTGCTCTCCTGCAGCCTCCCTGCAGGGATTAAACATTAGCCAAGAACCACAGGAAGGCTCTGATCAGACTACACAGCCTAACAAGCTGATGGGCTTCGGTGTGGTACAGCAAACTGCACTGATTCTGTGCTTGGTATTCCAGATAGCTGCATTTCAGCCACTGCTACAAAGACTCTGCACCATATAAGTAGGTAGGAATGATAACCAAGTGAGTCTGGAGCAAGGAAATTAAAGTCTCGTCTCTGGCATCGATGAAAACTTGTTTCTCGGACAAGATGCTTCACCTTTGAATACTTCAGTTCTGCTGTCTGCAGAAAGGTATTTCCAGGGTATGGGGGACCACAGGAGGGTGTCTCAGGTATCAGTTGTTTAAAAAGTGTGAAATACGAGATGAGACATTCACAAAACCATACATTAATTACTTAAAGTCCGTATCAAATGCTAAAAATAAAAACAAATTCAGCAGGGAAAGCTCTGTTATTTTGTAGCGCATTCTCTTTAGATCAGTCTTCTGGTGGCAATGACTAGAAGCACAGCTGTCCCTCACTCTGAACACTTTCCAGGCAGAAGCACGGCCACACAGAGTTTAGCTTATTATGTATGTAAAACAGGCAGGTGCTATTAGAAAGTCATTTTTCTGACCCAGTGAGTACAGAAGGTTTTTCCTCACGATGAAGTCCTCTTCAAGGGCTGTGTTTTTATCATGCCTCACACCTTTCAAGGTATTTGAAATGACCCTTGTCTTTGACAGTATATATTCCTGATATTGCTGGCTATCGCTGCAGTTTTTTTGAGCACGTGAAAACATGCTGTTCAGGGACAACATGTCTTGATAATAAACCATCCATGTAATTAGGCTTGACTCACCAATCAACTCAGAAAAGGATAGAATGGAACTCATGAAAGCACCTTTAAAGGATGATGGAAATGTTTAAAGAGAAAACAGATTAGAAATTTTGTACTGTTAAGTATTTTGCAGGGTAGAAAATTAATTAGCAGTGACAAGAACACACAATTCTGGACTGCCCATGTGTGGCCCATTCCATCCTGCTTTGCTCACAGCGACTGAGCTGTGCAGGAGTCGGCGCGGTGGGACTGAGTTCAGTGCCTGACTCATGTGAGGAAGCACCATGGAGGGAAATTTCCTCTTGAGCTGAGGCCAGGCGACCAATGGCAAAATCTGGTGACGTAAAATTTGTATGCAAAAAAAAAAAAAAAAAAATCCCACATTTTTGTGTATTATTATTTCTAAATCTTCACTTTTTCCTCTAGGAATTTAATTATTTGAGATGAGATGCTAAAAATGTGCCTCCAATAAGCTATATAAATCAAAAGTCTGCATACATCCCAGACTGATGATCTGAGAAACCTGGAACCTTTCTGCACGTACCATGAAGGGAACACACATTTCCAAGATCTTTGTGAAACAGAAATAACACAGCAGGCCCGCTGTGCCCAAGGCCCAAGCACACACAAAGTTACCACAGCCAAATCCAGCTCTGCCCAAGTCTGGGCAAAAGGTCACTAAGAATTAGGAAGCAAACTACTGAGTTACCAGCAGTGCAGTGGCAGAATCAACTCCCACGGATTGGCTAAGTCAGTGGGATAGCACCCCTGGCTATTGGCAGCTTTCTTCTCATAATTAATGTTTATTAAGGTGGTCATCTCCAAACTAAACAAATGCAAAGTTCGATTACTAATATAAAATATATCTACAAGATTTATATAAGAGTATTGCAAAATATTAAATAATAAAAGCTGGTACTGAACAACAACAGGAAAACTCCTAACTCTGCAACACGCTTCTTCTCAAACAGACAAAGCCTGGCTATTTTCAGGAAATTACATCCTGAGTGGTGACAGTATTTGCTCTGTGCACTTGATGTGGGAGATAGGGGATATGGCTGGCACACACTGCCTAAATCTGACAGTAAGGCCAAAGCTGGCACTTAACTACATGAATCACCAACTTCTGAAATTTAAAAGCTTGCATATGCAAATCACTCATTAAAAGCATTAGCATAGTCAGTTACCCAAACTGTAATCTTAATCGTATCTCCAAGTTAGGCATGCAATCACACACCCATTTTTCAGATTTGCATTTGTGAGTGTGGTTTCCTGAGAGCTGCATCCACAAAGCAGTCTAATAACCATTTTTTCCTTATATAGTTCCGGGAAAGAAAAAGAAGAGTAAAAGAATACTGAATGTCTTCCTCCCCTGAAAAATAATGGGGAAGTTTACAAAATCAGGAACCGATGTGGACAGACCAAATGGGCCAGATGGTGAGTTATGTGCACTCTCATTTAATCCAGTGCCCATCTTTGTGACTCCTTTCACCCAAGCAGTGTGGCATTTCCCTCTATTTGCAAATATTCAGACACAGGAAAAGACTATGTGCCAGATTTTGGCTTTATTTACATTGAATTACCTGAGATTAGAATCTGAAACTAGAAACTTTCTTTATACAGTTACAAATAGCTATATTATGCCATTTTAAGGGGTTAAGAAAAGGAGGAAATCGTAACCACAGAAGTTATAAAGGCAACTTATCCCTAGCCAAATAGTTTTGTTTCTAACGCAGGGCTTTAATTATAACATGTCATATAATGATGACATAGTGCTATAATAGGCAAATATAATGCATTAATCTGATATTATATTTTGGCTTTAACAATAGGTGCAGTGAACCAGCCTTAGTGGATAACTCATTCAGAACCTATCTGCACACTCCACCTAGATACTTATCTGCCTCTTTAATTAAGTGGAGGGAAACTTCTTGAGGCCATACCCATAAAGCCAGTCTCTGATGATAGCAGAGTTACTGGAAGCCTTTGGTAATCTCTTACTCCCACGTATTGTGGTTAGCTTCCAACTTTGGCTCTTTCCTTCTTGTTTTGGAACTACCTATTTATCCCCTAGTGTAAATCCCCTGGTGTTTTTGTACCATAGTGGTAGAAAAGACCCTCAGTGGGTTTGTTTGAGCATGTCAGCATACCGCCATTGGTCTCACCAGGACTGCACCAACCGTCCTAATTGTAGTGGTGAAGAAAAAAGAGTTTTGGCAGGTTTTTCTCCTACTAGTGTATTTCTTGAAACAGTAACACCAGGCTCCATCAGTGAACACAGTACAGACAGTGTCACCTTTCCAAAGAGCAAGTTTCCCAGCCTGTCCTCAGCACATGCTCATGGCAATGGAAGAGCCCTATAGCAAGTGTCTTCAGTGGAAACCAGTTTGGGTCTCCTGTTTCCACGGATCTCATGTAACTTTGTGCATGTTGGAAAACACCCTCTTTGCTTCCTAAAGCATAAAGTGCTTGTAGGACTCACATGCTAAGCCAGAAATCAAATTTTAACCTATTAGTTTGGAGAAAGTGGCTCTCTGAGATGCAGTGTTTGCTTTCTGCTAGGAGTTTTTGAGTGATCTTGTTCTGAGGCAGCAATATACAGAAATCATAAAGATCCAAACTGTGGGCCATGTAAGACAATTTTCTGACATAACAGTAGTGTAACAAGTCCTATAGTCCTCATATCAGAACAAATACAGCTGCCATGAGGCTCCGATATTTCCGTACTAGCTAAGCAAGCCATACAGGATGAACACAACTAAAATGGCTTACCACCTCCTTTTCCTTTTTCTTTTCTTCTGCTGTGCACTTCCTTACTCTCCTCCGACCTTCTCCAGTATGAGAAGCTCTGCTAATGACCTCTGAGCAGATCATGTTGAGCTCCTTAATCTTACGGTGGCGCCTAGATAATATGGTGATGGGTACTGAAATGCTGAAAAACAGACAGACAGATAGTTAGATAAGATTAGATACGTAAGTAATTTACTCAGTCATCATACAGAGCAGCTGACATAAGTTCATTTGTAAAGGCAACTGCTAAAACTGCTTTAGAAGTCCGTACAATTTAATTCTGTTGAAAGACAGACCTTTGATCTGAATTGTTTTGGTGGCATATACATTATTTGAATGGAACCTCACCTGACCAGGTAATATCAGACTGGTCATTCCTGGCATACTATTGTCATAGGAGAACAGTGTACATGCAAATCCATACCTACTGATAGCTCAAGGGCAGATGGATAACTGAGCATCATGGAACAGGTATAGACTAAAATCATGATCACCACCTTGTGCTGATATGCAGAATGAATCACAGCTAATAAAAGGCTCAAACAACCTTTATACGACAAAATGTAACCCCAACAACACTTTTAAATTAAGCATGCCCATAAAATAAAAGGAGATAAATTAATAAATGTTATTGCTTCTCATTTTCATTAATATTTATTAACTTGCACTGGTGGAAGATGGAGAAGGAGGAGAAATAAAACACCTGTCAGATTCTCTACCACTTATAAGCAGTTCTATATTCCAGCTCTTAGGTACCAGCTAAACATTTTGATGCTAGTGTTACATTCCTTGCAGGGCAAATTATTTGCATTCACGTGTTTTTTGTTTTAATTAAACATTAAAAAACTTAAGGACACTTCCTGGGGCAGGCTATTTTTGAAGTGGGTTATTTGTTTTAACTCCAAATCTGAAGGCATGCTTGTATTCCTGAATAGGGAAGGAGTAAGATGGTTAACATAGAAGCACAGGCCCATTATCCCATGTTTCCCTGCATGGCACTGACCCCAGACACTTTGCAGACACTTTGCACCACTAAGTCCCACTAAAGTCGAAACAGCCAAGTGCATGGATGAACCATAGATAAATGGCAGCATGACTAATTCATGATGGATGAAGCTCTCAGAATATTCTGTGGTTTAATTAGAATAGGAATTCAAAAAGTACAAACGCTAATCCAAACCTATAATGATGGAAGTCACCCTCTAGAGCAGTTCACTCATTCTGTTTTTAATATAGCCTGACTGCAGTTGGGCTTGAACTGCTGTCCAAACAGCAGCTGTCACAAGTAGATTCCCTCTTTGATTTCCTCTTTTGTTCTCACTCAAAATCAGTAATTGCAGATATGCAGACAAATCAAATGACTGAATAGCAGTCTTCAGACAGTGCTTGCCACACTGTCTTTGTCCTTCTGTGACTTTTTACTTCTGCACATCCTTGGCTCAAGGATTGGATTAATTTTACCTAACTATTAAAATCTCTGTTTCCTCAATGTTTGGAAAGCTCAATCTCTTTTTGAAGGTGTACGTCTCTTGCCAGGGACTACTGTGAAGGAACTCCAGTCCTCATTTGAGCATCGCATTTATTTGCCTGTACTTTGGAAGGATCAAGGTCCAGCTGTGTTGTGAAATGTCTGATGTTGCACTATCTCCCTGAGCAGCACCCTGCTCTCATGGGTAGTCCATTCAAGGTTATTTCAAGTCAGCTTCACTGCACATTGGTGTGTCACAGTGGGTTGAAATGCAGGAGAACTGATTTTCTAGACTCTCCACTGTCTCACATTCACATAGTCAAAACTTGCAGCAAGTCCACAGGGTGTGTAAGATCCTAGCTGGCACATTTGGAAGTGTCAGGCTCCCCGTCTGCATGATTTAAAAGCAATGGAGGACTAGGCCAGTGGCAACAACAATTATAAGCCAAATGTCTGCATAAGCAAATATTGGACTTGCTATGCGTATATTTGACATCTGCAATGAGTTGTACAGCCCGTGCTTAAATGGAGGAGGTGCACATTTCCTTTGCACACCACATGAGAACTGTGTGCAAACTAAGCACAAAAGCATCTCATTAGTTGAGGCAACTATTTAAAAACAGGTATCTAAAAGATCTCAAAGTACTACACAGTAAAGCATTAAAAAACATCGTTCAATTGCCAATTGCTGAGCAGAAAGCAATTTTTTTGTTTGTTTTTTTAAAAATTAAATCAGATCTCATGCACACGTCACTTTAGGTTGTGGAACATGTTTTTATACACCTATTTTTTAAGAAACATTGGACATACATATTTCTAGCTTTCAGCTGGAATCTTTATCAGGAAATCTGTAACTTAGCATTCCAGACCAAGAGTCACAAAAAGCAAAACTGCATAGAGTGGTACAGTATGCTGTTAGTTGCACTGAAAACATTAAAAAATAATTAAAAAAAAAAAAAAAAAAAAAAAAAAAACAAACAAACAAAAAAACCAAGCTCCAATAAAAAGCTCAATTCAGGAAAAGTAAAATAAATGTACTTTTGTGAACTTGAAGGGTTTAATTCTGTGCTTATAATGATAGCAATAGTTCTTCTGACAACATAATCCTCTTTCAAAACTTTGAATGAATAACTGCAGCTACTGAATAATAGCACCTTGAAACAAAATCTTAATTGCAAAACAAAAGAATAGTAAAGAAAAGCGGTTCTGATTTTTTTCCCCCAAAGCTTAAAAAAGTTTAGGTCAGATTTTTGGGTGAAGGTTGTGTTGATGCTTTTCCCCCTTTTATCTCAACCAGCTTACTCAGACCTAATCTTCAACATCTCAACCACATGATTAACACACAAAATAATTTCGGAGCAAGCCAGATCCAAGCAGGAAGCTGCAAGTACTATCATGTCTTCATGAGATTAGCCAGCAAAATAACTGTGGTTTCTTCAGGTTTCTTTTTTTATTTTTAATTATTATGATTATTTATTTTAAAAATTCTCTATGTTTTCCTTGAAAGGGACTTTTTTTTTTTTTTTTTTTTTTTTTTTAACTATTCTTCCTTGCTGGAAACTTTTACATTTCCAGCTTCATCCTTGGAGGAAATGCTTTTTCTCCTACACAATCCCCACAGGACGTGGGCAGGCCTGGACCCTTACAACAAGTAGCCAAGAATATCTCTCACTCTGCTCGTGTCTGTCAGTCAAAACCGCTGTTCAGAGAGCACCACAAGAAATAGTTGTGACTGCATCATGCTTGGGGACTCGTCCTACTGCTGTGTATGAGGCTGGTTCAGAACATTTCACTTGATAGAGCTGTCCTGAGAAAATGAAGGCTCCTTTACTTTCAGGATCCCAATGGGTTCTAGGTGGGAACTATGCACTAACCTGCTCAGATCACAGCAGCTCAGGGCATGTCCAGGCATAAAGTCATTGGTACTGGAAGAAATGTTATCCCGAGCAGAGAAGAACTTACTAAATTGGAGGTGCTTAAGTCCTCTTTTGCACCTGGCCCTAACTTGCAGGGGAGGAAGAGCCAAATGCTCAAAGGCAGCTTTCCATTTTATGGCTTTAAATTATGCAAAACAATATGGACTTGACAATTTTGCACCTGCATTTGTATTGGAGATGAAGGAGAGCCTTGACTGGGCAGAGACAGGCTCTAATCCTCTGCTCCTTCTCTGCTCTGTGAATTCAGAAGGGAAGACAGGACTAATGCCAGCATAAATCACAGTCCCCGTGTGTGCAATACATGCCTATGCTAAGCTGCGTGGTTGGTACAACTGGGTGCTTGTTGGGCAATGGCATGGAGAAGGCTGGGTTCCTTGGAACGTTTTCTGTTCATTGTAATGTTCCTTTGCAGCATTTCATAAGCCATCACAAAGACAACAACAAAAAGGGGGAAGAGAATTTTAAAATGAATTGTGTGTATCCTCCCTCACTACCCCAATAGCCTTGGCAAGCTCAGAGGAGCCAGGCAGAGCTGGTCTCTGCTGGATGTTAGTCTTTGCAAAATTGTATGATAATCTGGAGGAGTTTGCATGATCAAATAGTGAAAGACAAGGAATGAAGTTGGGATACTTAGACTTCATTACTGGTTCCACCACTGAGATCCTGTTTGTTTCAGGATGACATACATAAACTCTTCTTGTTCCATTGGCATGAACCTTGCTTTATGTGTTTGTTCTTTCTGTTATTTTTAGGACTATCACAGGTTCAAATCAAAAGAATAGCAAAATGTCCCGATTTACCTGCAAAACAAATTATAAATCTAATTTCTAAGACCTCGCTGCTCTGATTCAGAGTCTATTAAAGACAGTGCAAAGATATCTACTTACTCCAATATACTTCAGATTACAATGTTACCTCTTGATCAGGTGGAAAAGAAAAGGAAGGACCATAGAACTCAAGGAAGGGATAACCATGATATATATCAGTGTAAAGTAAAAACACCTCAAGGGATGCTGGAAGCAAGACTTCTGTCTTGGCTAGAATATCCAAGTTTAGGGACCATTACATTACTACAGCTTCTTTTTGGCTCATCATGGAAAGAAAACACCTTCCTGTCTTAACTTCTTAATACGAGCTCTATCTTTCTAATTTGCAGTACAGTTCTCACTTGAAAGAGCAACTCAGTTCTGCATTCATGGCAAAAATCCCAATGATTTTACTGTGAGCGCAGAACAGCTCATGTCTTCTCAGTCTCTGCTGTTGTTTTCATGTCCTTCTATCCTGCAATGCCTGCAGATCCTCTCCACTCTTGCCCTCATTCCCAGTCTCTTTCTATGACACAAGTAACAGTTGTTAACTCCATCTGAAAATCTCTTATTCTGTGGCAACTAAGACAGAAAAAGAGGAAATTAAGTTAGTCTTCTGCACCCATTCAAAACATCTCCTGCTTGTAATGAGAAGGTGTTTTCCCCTTGCTTTTCATCATGCGCCCTGCAGTCAAGTTTAGATGTCCTCAGGTGGGATAGCAGGGCAGTTAGACGATCCCAGCTGCCGTTCTTGCAGAAGTATCCTTTAAATAGCACACGATGATTCCAAAGCACAAATTAAAACAATGAAGAAAACAATGAACTAAAAATGTACATCTTTTCAGAAATGAAATCCCATGATTTCACTGCACAGCATTATTATTTCAGTACTGCAGTGTTTTCAAAGCACAACTGGTGTTGTCATCCTTCTTTAAGAGCCTATTTCTCTGGGACTGACTGGTACCCAAAAATGCTTGGTCCGCCTTTGAAAAATACTCTTTCAAATTTACAAAGTTGTTTCAAACAAGTGGAGGTTATATATATTAGCACTTTGAAAGTTTATACAAGAGCAGATTTTGCCTAGGTTCAAAATTTTGTAAAAGTTTTTATCAAAATGAAAACCATAAACCATGAATGAACTTGATCCACAGGTAATCAGATGACCTCAAGTCTTCCTGCTCTCAAGGTGCAAAAATGATTGATTATATAAGGAGATGCTTTGAGTTGTGATCAGAGATGGCTCTTCTAAAAACATACTACATTTGATCCACTAGCAGTACTGACAAAAAAGATCTTTTGGTTCATAAGGAAATGGTTTGATTGAAATATTTAATTCTGTTTGTAGGGCTTCCAAAAATATAATTAAGCACCAAACTAAAATGGGAACTTTGAATCGTAACGCCAAGACACGACAGTTCTTAGAAAATGCTAAAATGGCATAATTTGATTTGTTTGGGATTTGTAGGTGATATAACCAAAACAGTCAGTTGAAATTGGCTGTAGTTCTCAAAGCATTTTAGCATTTTGGCTAAGATTTTTAATAGAAGGATATTATTGTGATGTAATAACATGCTGTCAGAGTCAAGATTTGAGTGTTACCAAATACAAATCTATAAGGTGGTTTGCTGGATTATTTTATCAAGGACACTTATGGAGCTCTCAGCTAAAAGCCAGAGTGGATTCAGTGAAGAACAGGCCAGGGTTAGCTTTTAGTACTTTATGAGCCATGGCAACACTACATCTTAACAAATCATACAGGAAAATACCATGTTCATAACACCATAGAAATAAGGTACAATAATTCATGCGACAGTTCTTCTCCTTCAACATTTTCTCTAGGCCGCTGTCTTCCTCCAAATGAATCCACGCCAGGTAATTGATTGCTTAACCACATAACATTAAACATCATATTTAATGCAGTTGCAGTTCATACTTTAAATTTAAACATAACATCAAACCAACAGTTTTTGGCAAATGAAAGGCAGAAGTGAAGTGTCAAGAATCCATCGAGACTCCAATCTCATTTAAATGGTGTTGTTCTCAAAGCTGGCAGCAAGGAGTTCATATTTTAAAAATGTTTCTAGTAGAAGCTGATGTTTATGATTGCTCTCAGCTTTGGCAAGAAAAACACTCTTCTAAATATTTACATTTCACATTCTTTGGGACAGTTGAAAAATGTTGGCTTGCAGTTCTGCACTCTGCAGAGAGCCTGTGAGGAATGCTCGAGCAGAACGTTAGTAGCCATGCACTCATGTACTTTTGTACTTTTCTTGATCTTTGATTTACTGTGTGGTAGTTTTTTATTCTAGTTGTGTTCGTAATGCTGTCTGACCCAACTGTAGTTTCAGTCAAACAGTGTGAGCTTAGGTTTATTTTTTTAGCTAATAAAAATAAAGTCAATTCATTTATTAACAGTATGTACTAATGTTACTGTCAGCATTTGGAAACTTTCCCATTTGAATGCATTCACTACACACTGTTGCAAATCTCCACAGCCTCGTCAGAAAACAGCCATTTTTCAAGAGGTGCAGTGTGTGAAGAAGAGGCTGTCTGTCTGTTCAAACCATCAGCTTGTGTTTTGCCTACAGCTGCGACTGCAATGTACAGATGTCACCAACAAAAGTAATAACATAATGTAGAACCCTGCTCAGTCACTCTGGTTTCTTGCCTTGAGCGCCTTTCTCCTTGCAGCAGGACACCCGTGTCCCACACACAGCACTGCTGGGCTCTCACAAGCCATGTCATTGCAGCCAGCCAGACCGCCTCCATCTACCTACCCTGGCACACGTTTCTCAACTTGCCACAGCCTAACAGCATCAGGAAGAAAAAACATCAGTGCTGGCTTTATTCCTCACCAAGAGCGCTGTTTTCAAAGCAGTACTTTGAAAGTACAATTAAATCGTAGATGAGAGGTATATAAATACACTCAGTGTGCTCCCCATCGCACAGATCACATACAGATGCGTTTGAGTCTTACTGACATAGCTAAATGAATTGCTAAATTAGGACAGATGTGTGAGATATGTTGAAGTCCTAAGCACTGCCAACTGGAAATTGGTGGTACCAAGGAACAACAGGACTGTCAAATATGAGAACGCATCTTCATGTATGCAAATAATCTCACAGCAGTGTTGCAATCAGTGGGAGTCCCCAGGACTGACTGCTCCTGTCGGCAAGCTCACTCACAGTCTGGGGATCTGTAAAATCAGGCTTGGTGGTGTGTGCTGGATGCCTGTTTGCTCTCAGCGTTGTTCAGTTTACAAAGGTGTGTACAGTCTCTGTCAAGGTGTAACTGCAAGCACAACAGCACCAAGTCAGCTGCCTCAGGTCTGGGCCATTTGGCTGTTAGCTGAAGACATGAGGCTGATTATGTGGCTTGCTCTATGGTACTGGGATAAAGAATGAAATGTGCAGTGTGTGCTTTGCTGGTAGCTGTAGTAGAGAAATCAAGGCATGAGAATTTTGCAAGCAAATAAATGCATTATTTACAAACTGTATGTGTGAAGTCTTAGTTGCTGTTCTTAATTAGGCAGCAACATAGATTGTATGCGTATGAAGCCAGGAGAAGTTCCAGGTGCCCAATAGCAGTGGACTCATTTCAAGTCAAGAACCTCAAACCAAATAAAGTAAATAGAAGCTTGAAGTGCTCCATGATTAATTTCAAGGCAGATATTAAAAATGAAGTATCTGATATTGTAGAAGGCTTTGAAAATTATAGTCCAGTTGACAGGACAGTGACAGGATAAAGCTGAGGAATTCCTGTTCTCATAGACAAGTCCCCTCAGAACACCTTGTTATCAATAGCTAATCTGTATTCAAGATGTAGCAAATGTAGATCTCTATAGGAAACAACGAAGACATTGCAAATCATAACCTTAATGGAATCTGTGTATAGCCAGTGTCTTGAATAACTCTAGTAACTCTGTATAAAGAAATTAAGGGAGCAGCTCAGAGTGGGTGGAAAGCAGTAGTCAGCAGGCTGGATAGGAGGAAGGAAAAAATAACAAGGCATTCAGTTCCCAGGAAGGGCCAGCAGGTGTATTTACAGAGATCATACATCTCCCGGTCAATTAGATCTAAACCCAGAGGAACCAATGGTGAAACATCCATTGCGTCTGGCTGTGGTGAAAGACAATTACAAATGCATTTATACTGTACAACCTGATTCCTAGGGAATGAAAGTACAGAGAACTTCACATAATTGCCAAAAAAAGGATAGAACATGATGTATATTCAGGACTGGGACTAACATGGATATTCTTTGAGGTTTCAGGGAGGATAGCCTAAAACATCTTCCTGTAGTTTCAAAACTTAAGCTAGAAATGAAATAATGTTCATTTTTCTTTGTTTATTTCCTCACAATCTAGGGTTTTACTATGAGGCTTGTCTGGTGTTGGGATTAAAGCAAATTAACAAAGGTACAATGTTACAGTTCCACAGAGATCACAGGCTGAGTCAAAGAAGTGCGTGTGGGTAGCCCTGAGAACCGGTACCTCTCAGCTCCATGGGATTCTGCAGGTGGGAGTAATTTCTGCCAGACTGCAAAGAGGCAGTGGAGGAGCTGAGGCTGCCCAGTGCCAAGCTTTTGCAAAGGCGGTCCCTTTGGTAGGCACAAACAACTTTC
The DNA here is from genome assembly GCF_026119805.1 of Tympanuchus pallidicinctus. Lineage (NCBI taxonomy): Eukaryota > Metazoa > Chordata > Aves > Galliformes > Phasianidae > Tympanuchus > Tympanuchus pallidicinctus. The sequence continues at coordinate 225,863 of NW_026294722.1, forward strand.
TGTGAGGCACAGAGACTCCCATAGCTTCTTTAAGCTTTACAAGCAGTAGACCAAAGTCATACCACGATTTAGTGACAAAGCTGAAAAGAATCCAGACTGCTGGCTCCCTATCCTAAATGCCAAATGTAGTCCTGCCTTCTCCTCTATGATAAAAGCACAAAGGAAAATATTCTAAAAGCTTTCAAGAAGCAGCGTGGATTTTGCTGTTAAAAAGAGCAAATATTATCAAATGGTCAGAGAATTCCACAAAGCAGCACAACAGCTACTATTGCAAAACTCTGGGGGATCTCTTCTGTGGTACAGAGTTATTCAGCAACTCAGATTCATAGCAGTATTTCTTCGTCCTCTATGGTCATAAATTCTTTTGCCTGTTATGGCAAAATTCAGTACGCTCATCTCATTTGGCTTCAGTGTGATCCAGACCTTGCCTAAAATTTAACTTTTTTATTGTCTTTTCCAAAGCACATTTATTTATGCTGCATTTGTCAGGTTCACTTCTTTCTTCATTAGAAGTTAATCACAGTGCCCTTAGCACTGCTTTAATGTCATGAGAATCACACTCAGTAGGGTGCATCCTATGACTGCCTCAGAAATCTCTCCCTGTGGATATTTTGTCTATGTGAAATAGTCTGGTTCCAAGTATTCATCTTTGCCAAGAAGAACAATGTTACCAATTATTTCTACAGTGGAAAATAAATCAGAACAATAATTTGTTTTCTTGCAGTTGGTTGCACATATTCTTCATCAGGAGAAATTCAGCTTTGAGTTAGAAAACTTTCCTTCCAGCTTCCTAGCCTACTCTGTTTGTGCAGGATTCATGGTATGAATAAGTTATCTTACCTGGGAGGTAAGAACTGTTCCAAGTTCATACCTGCTCAAAACGTAATTCAGTCTTATGCAGGAGACTGGCATAAAGCCTATCTACAAAGGATCTCCAGCATTATTACATACAGCATGGAAGAGTTAATAGTGACCCAGTAAAGAAATCAAGAATTTGAAGGTATTTTTGCAGGGAGTAAAGATCTGTCATTAGTAAAACGAAGTGAGAGGAAATGACGGAAAGAGCATTTCCGATCACGCAATCAATGAAACATGGAACAAAACTCCAGGCACAGTGGCATCTGTGAATATTACCATGGGGAGAGGGCACTACAGATACTTCCTCAGATAAGAGCATATAAAAATTCAGTGCCTGAGCTCAGAAACCCAAGCGCTGACCTTAAAAATACAGTCGGTTCATATTCATGGATTGTGAGATGAGTAGCTCTAGGACTTGGCTCTCATACTCTGCAGTTCATCAGAATAGTTCAGGTGTGTAACTGCTGCAGAAGTACCGAAATCTGAGCAGACGTACTCGCAGGTTGGATGCTTACGCTGCTGCGCACACGGCCGTGGAAACCCGCGGCTCCTGTGCGTTTCCCTCCGCGCGGCGCAGGAGCGCAGAGGCGTTGTCCGAGGTGCTGAGCCCTCCCAGGTCACTGCGCAGCCAACGCTGCAGGTGCCCATCGCCGCTGGAAATCGTGTCACTGTCCCAACCATCAACAAAGTCTTGCTAATAAGATTTGCAGCTGGTATCCAATGAAATCTCGGATAGCAGTCAGAGTCCTAAGCGACTAGCAGTACCTGTTTTTCTACAAAATTAATACATGCAAATGCTAACTGTTCTAAATTCATGTAACTCACCTGGAAAGATCTGTGGTCTTTATTAAAACAGAGACTATAAATAGAAAAGGAAACGTATGTCCACATACCTAGTGTTCAATGAACCCCACAGTGTGGACAAGTTTTTGCAGGGCTGAGTATGCAATAAGATAGTTAGCAAACTGTCGTTGTAACCTTCCAATCATTGTAAGATATATTAAAATGCTTTCTAAGCATGTAGCACATTAATGACTATTGAAGCAACTGCAGCCCATAGGCTGGACCCTGAACACAAAGGAGATGAACACTGCTAAATTGCATGGTGGGGATATGAGACTGAGACACTCCAAGGAAGTAATTCTGTTCTTGGCCGGTGAAGGAGACTGGCAGAGAAGAACATAGCCAAGTTCCTCATTAATACAGAGGCAGTGAGTCTTGATATGTGTCCAGTGCCTACTCACACTACAGAGTAAGAAGCTGTATATTGCACTGAGGCTTGACGTTATTTCTGTTTTTCTCTTATCCTGAGGACAACAGCTAGCTATCCAGACCTTGAGCAAACCTGTTGCCTGACTGCTCAGCACTGAACAAACCATGCTCCTCCTGAAGCTGTGGCTGTAGGAGACAAATGCGGATTCCTCTGGAAATCTGCCCAGATCTCAATGTGAGTATGGAAAAGTGTGTCATTGCCTGCACTGTGTGTTTGTGTTCAAACTCTCCCTTGCGTGCATTGCAAAATTTTTTGTAGTGAAACTGATGTGAGATTAAAAGGATCTATCACATAACTAGGCATCATCTTGGTAATGAATTATAGATGGACAAGTCTCAGAGGCTGAAAGATTTTGGAAAATTATGCACTTGCCTCCAAAAGAAAAGGAAAAAGTGTTTATAAGGACAATACCATTGTTGTACTGTAAAATATCTAGCAGAAGTAACTCAAAGGGTAGACTGCATTCTGAATCTAGACTTCTCTGGTGGCTGAGACATATGTCACCTTCTACACTCCTCAGTAGCCTGGCAGCAAGCAGTTGCAATATGCCACTATGGTAGAGCCACTGCCTGCTGTCTGCCCAGCCTGGTAGGGTCCAAGCGATGATGCTGCTCTATGTGGGACTGCAGTAAGAACTACTCAACTGACCTCCATAAAAATGAATGGAGCAGCCCTGCTCGGAGCAGCGTGTGTCTTCCTGGAGCTGTACACAAGAATGGGCTCCATCTGAGTCACCCTCCTAATTTGAGTACCCCTTTACATCTTAGCAGTAATAGTTGAAAGCCATCAGAGCCAGCTAGAAAATCCTTGTGTTTGTGTTCTCCCATGCAAATATCTCTTCTCCCTATATATTAGTTACCATGTGTGGGTTTTCTCTCTCACTCTCTCTTGCCATATGTGTGGGAGTTGATGGCATCAACTTTATGAAATCTCAGCGCATGCCAAGAACAGCTGGAGAAGTTGAAACAAGTTCTGGGTGAGGTGAGTTTCATGGGCTGGGCAGGGACTAAAATTATCAGAAGTGCTGTGGCTGCTTGCCATCCTGGGAGCATCACACAGAGCACACGGTTTCAGCCTGCTCCAAGAGCAGATTCCCAATGGAAGAAAAGGATTTGATTTAGATATAGATAGTGATGCCAGAGATAGCTGAATAGGAGAATTTGTTTGCCAGGAGAGACCATCTATGCACCTCTTCCGTGACTGCCTCATTATGTAAACGTAAGAATGCAATCACAGGTCCGAGGTAATGAATATCTTTAGCCAGCATGTAGCACTCTATATCTTCAAAGCATTTCACTAATGTTAATAATTAATCACCACAGCACTTTGGGAAAGTTATCATCTTAATCAGTGGGTAAACTGAGGCACAGATTTAAAGTATCCCAACCTGCCTGTGGCAGTACACTTGTGTCCCAGGCTAGTGCTCAGTTATACTGCATGGCCAAGATACCTGATATACTCCATGATAAGGGACAAACCAGAAGGATATTCCAGGATGAAGGAAATAAAGCTTCCTGCTCAAAGCAGAGCCTGTTGGTCACCAGCTGCTCTCTTGGTGCTTGCAAAGCCAGGATGGTATAATCCCCTGGTAACATCCACAAGACATTTCTGTAGTTCTTCAGCATTATTCCTGACACCATACATAAGCCCTGCTTAGCTGTGATTCAGTTATCTACATCTTTTATATAATAATTTTAGAATATAAAGAACAAGCGAAACATCTGATGAATTTTAGTGTTATAAATCACTACACTTAACAACTAACATTTGCTTTTGAAGTGATTTGTAGATCCATTTCAGAAGGATTTCCTGCTTTTGACTCAATCTTTTATTCGGGAGCATTTGAATCTGCCTCAAAGTTTGGTCTTAAGTTGTTGACTTTCTGTAATCAAGTCTTGCTAAAACTAAGCACTGCTTTTGCCTTATCAGTTTCTGCCACTAGTTCCATCTGGACATCTGCTCTGGGTCATACATTATTGCAGGTATGCTATTCCCTGACAAACCTGGCGAGAGTGAAAGAAGCTTCTTGTGAAAGAAGCGACGTCCCTGCCAATTCAGAAAACGAAGCTTCAGTGCATCTTGCTAAAGACAGAACAATGCATCGTACACCTGACAGAAGTTGCTTGTCTTGAGACTTCTTGAGAAGAATCTGTCAAATGTAGCAGGCTGTCATTAAGAACAATTAAACTAAACTAAAATCCTTTTCTCTTATTTCTGCCTAGTCAGGTGAATATTAAATACTTGATTTTCCAGGGGCACTGGGAAGAAGAGGAAATCAGCATCTATGTTTTCATTCAAACATGTGTACGAAGGAGCAAGTACAGATTTGCCTTCCTATACCCAAAGCATGCATGTAATTAGTATGACTGCACAGATAGACCTGTCTCTGTGAGCAGCCACCTGCATGTCAGCAGAGTGGTTGTCTCTATAGAGACAATGCATGTGTGTGCTACGCTGGCATTTAAACATACAAAAACACACATTTTCCTGGTAAACTGGATTTGTGAGAGCTGCTGTTCTGCTAACCTCACATCCCAAGAGCTCTGTTACTCGTTAGGACAATACTGTACATTGAGCATACAGATTTTTGGACCTGATTAGTTTAAACTTGTTGCTTGTGGTGTCTGAACTCCCAGTGTCACCAGCATGGGTACAGTTCTTTCCTCATCACTCCCAAATCTCTTCTGTGATTTCCAGAAGTGGAGGAGGCAAAGAAAACCCTTAGCTCCTTAGAGGTGGGAGCTTATCCCTGGGGGGAAACAGGGAAGCTGACCTCCAGTACATTCACAGATTGCATTTATTTTAAAAGGCATTTAGCCATGAGGCTCAGCCGATGGCCCTGCTTCCTGCAGGCACACCCTGCTTGTGGCTGTGAAGGTACTCACTAAGCACTAGTAACACCCAGCATTTATATAGAGCTTTTCATCTTCAAAGCACTTCCCAAACATCGTTTAATTAACGAATCATCACAGCCCTCTGTGAGGTATGCACAGTTATTACCCCCACATTTTATAAGTGAGGAAAACAGAGGCAGCGATTAGCTGAGACAACACTGTGGGAATTGGGATCAGAGGTGAGGAGGACAGCCTGGACCCCCACTCCATGATCTGAGCATGAGGGCCTCCCTGGGGGGTGGTGCGAAGCCTCAGGTCAGTGCAGCGTCCCAGTAATTGGTGCAGAGCCTTGGGTGCATCAGCAACATCTCTTCCTTCCACACCCACATATGCTTTCCGTGTGGAGCATGAGGAAAAAAAAGTTTTCTTCCTTCAGTATCAGCTCCAGATCCTGCTGCCTCCCAGACTGAAGATCCAATGAAAGACATGAGGAGGAGATTTCAGAGAAGGACGGCTTCTACCACATAGCACTGCCTAACAGACGTTCAGTTTTAGTGCCTTCACAGTCCCACAGAAGGGGACTTTCACCCAGAGATCTCAGTGCACCCTAAGGACACAGGGCAGTGATGCAATCCCAGACCAGTAGGCTCTCAGTGCAGGCTGTCAAACCCACTAGGGCCTGGCCTCAGCTGCAGAGCCGATGATTCACGACCCTCAGCCCACATTCACGAAAGTTCAGTGAGTTTCACTCCCATCCTCAGCGGCTGCGGGTTCCTCCCTCGCGAGGCCCCAGGCTGTCCTGGTCCCAGCTGACACTGGGAGGACAGGGCAGATGTCCTGCTCTGATGGCAGCCAGTGGGGTGAGAGAGGGCACCAGAGATGGGGTTAAACTTGGATGGTTCAGTCTCGTCAAACTTGAACATCCAAGAGAACCTGTAGGGCTTGGTTCCTTTCCAGCCCTCCAGGGCTCTCACAGCCCTAATTACTATTGCTGTTGTTGTTGTTGTTATAGCAAAACATTCATATGCTGTCATAAAATGCAAACTAGATAATACACGTTTCTCGCCTGAAGAGCTCAGGCGTTCTACAGGTTGGACATTCTGAACTGGATCCCTGGGGAAAAACAGAGGAGGTGCAGCCCTTTCACAGCAATTTCCCCTCTCAATTCCTTTCAAGTGCAGCTGGATGGGGAAGGGCTTGGGATGCAGCAATAAGCAGCTGGGCAAGCAGCATCAGGTGCAGTGTGCTCCTCCAGCTGTACCTCAGCTCACATTTTGATACCCAAATCCCCTGATTCACAAGCAGGGCATTTGAGGGAATGAGATGTTGCTGTGGGTGTGCTCCATGAATGAGCTGGGGTCCAGAGCTGGGACTGCCACTTGTGAAGCATGCTGAGTTCTACAGGTGCTCCAGGGGATTGCTGTCTACTGCAGGTCGGCAGCACTGCCTCTGTGAGCCAGAGCTGTGCGAACGCCTGCAGAAACGCAGTCAGAACTCCTCCAGGCTGCTGCTCCTACCATTAACAGGTCTTGTTTCAGAGGCACCATTAGCTAAACCGAGGTAGTGGAACTCTAATACTTGAAAGTAAATAGGAACACTGGAACACATGGTGCATGATGCCTACGCACAGTTAACTGCTGGGGAATCTGTGGCTCATAAATACTCTTTTGACTGAGATCAAAGACTTTTCTGGCCTGCACGGTCCCTTCTGTTCCCTCCTGACAGCGTTTCCCAGTGAAATCTGAAATGCCATGAGATACTGAGCCAAGGGAGAAGTGGAAAATGTTGCAATTCCCAAGCCGTACTTTCAAATGAAATAGCAATAGTTGCAATTAATGATAATCTCTAATGAAAAAAAAATCCCTGCTGATTCCACTATAGACACTTCAGGTAGTGCTAGGGTGTTAGGTAGGCTTATTCAGCCTCTGGATGGACTCATCCACAAGGCTCAGCAGCAACATGCCCTGTATATACCTAGCATCAGTTTGAACAACAACTGCACCAAAACCAAAGACAAAGAATATTTTAGGTCCTTATTTTTGTGCCTATGCACCAGAGAGGAATCTTTGGATGGTTTTTACCAGCTGAAGACTCTAAGATAGAAGCTGTTCTTTCAACTAGATTCATAACTCATAAAAACCAACGAAACCACCACCACTACTGACAACAGCAGTAAGAAAACAGACAAAACAAAACTAAAATATATTTACACTGAAGGAAACATTACTCAGAAGTGTTGCTGTTTTCATTCCCTCCAGTGCTCTGTGTTCCAACTAATTCATTCTACTGTTCTCTCACCATTCGGTCACGAAGACATCAAGCAGACATTTTTAAAATGCTTCATCTGATCTCTCTTAGACCTGGCATAAACCCAAGAAAATAGTCAGGACACACCTTATGTATTATTCAGGATGCAATGATAATGTTGTGATTACTGTTGAACTCCGTAGCAATTCCTCATTGTCTATAAGGCAATGGGGAAGCCTCCCTGGACACCCATGTAAAGGTTCACATCTCACTGCCTAAACTGCAGCACTGCTCATACTTCTCATCCTTTCCCTCCAGGCTCCCAGTCCAGACCCCAGCCGAGCTCTACCCTGTCTCTAGGGAATTTGTTCATACACGTGCACACATATATTTGTGACTCATGTCTTAACTTTTCAACATTCACCCATCTCTTATGCGCAGTCCCTTGCAGCCTGTTCCATTCTCTTCCTATCTCTTCCCACCTCTCGGAAGTCACCAAAGGAGCCCTTTTTCCTAACTGCATTGCCCAACAGCCTCTCACTGCTAACAAGCCAACACTTACTGTGAAGGAGACATCTGATCACAGTCCTGCTGCATGCTGTTACATGTCAGCAGAGTGGTGCAGCATTTGTTTTTTCCCATTTGCAGTACACAGAGAAGATGACCCAGACGAAATGGCTAATTTATAAGCTACTTCCCCTTGGTTTATGATTCCTGCCATAGCAATAGCTGTTAGTCAAGCACAGCTTAAGTTCAACTCTGACATTAACTTGAACACAATTAAACCTTGGCAGCAAACATCAAGAGCACTGTTTCTCCTGAATGTGATAAGGCTGACTGTTAGGACAGGCTTTACATTCACTCCTTGACTTTAGCAAGAGTTAGATCAAGCCCATGCAGACTAATAAAACAAATGGCACTGTTGGCATTATCAAGTGGAGCTCCTTCAGCATCAATTGATTTCTGCCTCACTAAGCCAACCGGGATGTTGCCCCAGATTACAGAATTGGCTGAGATTTTACTCTCAGTTTTCTTTACTTCAGGGTATCAATTCAAATTACAAGTAGGGAAGAATAACAAGGCCAAATTCAAGGCACATGGCCTAACTCTAAGAGATGGTGTCTGGGAGGCTCGGAGTTAGAAACACTCACATGGCCGGACCAGGGCAGCCAGCTGTGCGTGGATCCCACTGCCTTTTGGGTCACTGGGATCTAGCCTGGCCTTCCTCCTGCTGCTGTCCTTCTGTTGCCTCACTGCCCTTCTCACGTACTGTTTTCAGTCTTGCTCTATCTTGTTCCACTTTTGGAGCTGACTTGTGTGGCTCAGATGGAACCCTGTTAGACATTGCTGGGGTTCACAGTGACTCAGGTCATGAAGTCAGATGGCCTGGACAGCTTAGGTCCAACCCAGGCTACCCTCACCCCATAGCCAAGAGCCAGCTGGGCCACATGCACCACTTAGCAGCCAGACACTTGTTCTCCCATTCCTCACCCCTTATTTTTCTGGCTATCTGTTTTTCTGTTGTTACCTTTATCACGAGAATAACTTAACCAACCTGGCATACCAGCCTGATGTACTTAGCAGATTGCAGCATGACTCAGTACAGAACTCTTCCTATGTTTTCACACACAAACACACTCCATGGATGAGAAATGTAAATGAATGAAAAGAGTACATGATGCATCATGGAGATTACAAAACCCTGAGGAGTCAGCAGATTAGAAGGTCCCCCACAGAACAGGTCCCCAGTCTCCATCAAAATGCCCCACTCCTCTTCTGATTTGGGCAGTCTTACGTTCGCCAAACATGCAAGACTCGTTAAGCTATGCACAGAAATAGCCCATGTTATTAAAACTCCTGAACAAGTGTATTCTATTAGCAATACTTTGGCCATTCCGAAGTCTCCCTGAGAGTTATCCATTCACAAGGAAATTCATCTCATGACCAGTGCATATTACACCACCAATTAAGCTGGGGCAAATATTTTGAAAGTGATCCATAAGCAGAAACATATTTGAATTAACTACTCATTGAAGAGTATTGCACACAGATACATCTTACCCAGAGGGTGAAATGTGAAAAAATCATCCAGGTGCTAAAACTATTATATTTAAGAGTGATTGTTATATTTCACTAGAACTATTGCATTTGGTAGATTGCTTGGTCAAATGGACATCTATTTCCACCTAAAAAAACCAGGAATAATTCTGTTCTAAACTACAGTGAACAAAATCTTTACCCAAAACTTAATTGGATTTGTCCTGCAAACATACCTCATGTTTACTTTGTTGGATGGTGTCTTTTGGACATCCTGGGAGCTACAGCGGTCGCAGAATTGCATTCTGCATTGTGAAAGGTGCTGTTTACTTACAGCTTACATATTATCACAATTATTTTTTCCAATTGACTGAAAAAAAATCATTGATAGAGTCCCACCAACAAAAATGCTTTAGAATGCACATTGAGAAAATGCCTTCTTGTGATTTTACCGAAAAAAAAAGTCTTGATGAGGTTTATTGCAAAATGTCTGTCTTGCTAGGATGTGTATGCATAAAAACTCTGAATTAATATTTACATGGTCTAACACAGTTCTGCATATGGTACTACAGCTCTTTCAGATAGGTACTTCACATTTGCTGATAGAAATGACATAAAAATTCACTTTACAAGAATTAAAATTAGTCTTTTTTTTTTTTCCCCCTTTGGCAAAGCTATGTGGGATTGGCCTAAAATGTTTGCTTATTTGTAAAATCTCACATGTGCAACTTCGTCATTTATCTTATTCAAGAAAAGAACTCAGTTATGAACTCCTGCATGACCACAGGGGCTTTGGGAGACAGTAGATCCCCCCATACAGTCTTTATATCTAACACATGCATGATTTCAATACATGAGCTAGACGCATGCAATGCATCACATCAAATATCTTGTCTGAATAAAGAACTGCCAAAGGACTTGAGATAATCCTATACTTTTCTCAGTCTCTAAGTTACTTCCATTGCTCTTCCATGCTGAAGCAGCATCACAAAAATCTTTGTGTGTTCACATATGGGTTCACGTGCTGAGCTGATCACACTGAACCTGCCCTTCTTTGTCTGCAGCGCTTTCCAGTTGAATACTGGCTCTGCTCTCTGGTCTGTGCGAGCATGTGACCCAGCAGAGTGCTGCCCAGTGTTTAAACCTGAAGAAGTAGGAGTGGTTGCAGCCCAGGTCTCAGCGGGATGGGCCGTGTCTCTCTCCCACACCCCAGGATGCTGGGGACAAGCTCCACATTGCGCTGGGTGACAGGCGCAGGCTGAGGCACAGCGCTGCGGACAGGAGCAGCTCGAGCACTGCCCTGTGTGGTGCCATGGACCTTCTCTGGCTGCTCAGATCTGGGACTGAAGAACTGGGGTGACCCCGAAGTGCTGGGGGTGGTGGCACAGCCCATGGAAAGAAACTCCCCGGGAACTAAAAACCCTCACAATTCTCACTGTGCTCCGTTCTCTTCCGCTTTGATGTTGCTGTCTTCTACATGAATGTTATTAGGCATTGCATGTAGATAAAAAACAAACATGAAAGCAGGCAGTTTTCCCAATTAGAAAGGAATAAGGACAAAACCTTACACCACATACTCATCACACTGCTTGCGCAATTAACTCCACAGTAGCTGGGATACATCTACTAGTTCAGCTAAAAACCAGGAGGAGAGAGGAGCATTTTAGATTTTCTGTTTTGAAGCATTAGCTCCAGCAAAGCAACTGCCAGGAATGCAGACACGGTTTGATAGACTAGAGTCTTCATAGGTCTATTGCCCTTCTACAGGCAAAGTAATGTTTGAATGAAGTTTTCCACTGTTACAGGAGGTGTGTCCAAGAAGGTATTCTAAACCAGCATCTTTAATGTTGAGGGCTTGGCATGACCAGTGGTAACTGCTCCCCTGAGCTCAAGTAGAAGTGCTGGGACAACTATATTCCAGCTCCCCTTGCTGAGGAACTCTGCACCACTCCATCTGTGCCACACGGATCTTTCACTGTCTCCTCACAAAGTCAGCTGTGCAGCATCTCTCTTTTTTGAGCACTGAGATCTTTCGTACTGCACCTGCATCCAGGAATTACCAGGTGTGTGTTCAGAGATAGCTAGTGCAGCACAGCAACCTGTTGTGGTCTTGTTTTTACTACCGAATTGCTTTCAGATCTTGTTCAACTTTCAGTATCTCATTTGGTTTTTCGGTAGCTTGAGGAATAACACCTATCTGCTCTACTGATGCACCAAGATCTGTAAACAATAACTGTGAACTGTTTTATAACAGATGCTACTGAATGACAAAGGTGTATTATTGCAAAATTTTGTGGGTTGGCAACTTAGCTAGTGGCACTGTATTGCACCTAGGCCCCGTTTGGCTCCTGACAATGTTATGAGTGGGGGGAGAGGAAATCAGGTCAGAGTTTTTGGCAGAGCTGTTACAGGTAAGCATAATCCAGCTGATTCATTATGTGCTGCAATCCTTGCTGGCAAAGGCTCTGAAGTAAAGTAGCCTCCAGCTCTATTGCAACTCACCCTCCATGTGTGGGTGTTGATGCTGCACATTAAGAAAGGGTGTCGCTGGTGGATAAACTGAAGGGGGTGACATTGGAAAAGTATGGTAGGGACTCGTCTAAGTGCAAAGCCAGCCTCATGCTCCCTGCTGAGCAGTCCACCCTAAAAACATTGCTCCCACCTCCTACAAGGCTAAGAGGAAACCTTTGTGAAGGCTGCCCGATGACTAACGCAATCTCTGTGTCATGAATCATTGGCACTAGGATGTCCCTGTGGCACAATTGGAGCTCTGGTTATTAAACTCATTGATGATAAAACAAGTAAATCCTAATGACTTGTGGGAAAGGAGACAATAGGGCCCTCTGCCAGCTCTCATTTACCTTGACAACACGCCTACAGCCCAGGCACAAAGATCACCATTGTTTACCCTGGGTATTTGTGAGGGGGCCAGGCAGTTCTTCTCATTTCACCCAATCTGATGGTGCTTTCTTTATCTCTGCCTTAGCATTTCTAAGGTGCCTATCACTATGCTATCTGAGCATCTTAGCTTCAGTCCAAGGATAGATTTATGGTAAATAAACCACTTGGGCACCCTTTGAAGGTGAGAAACTGGTATATAGTCAAACAGTGGTAAATAATACAATTTACATAGTGCCCCTTCTTTGACTAAAAGAACAAGCAAAGCCACCTTGTTTATACGGTAAACAAACCCATCTGCATCTGATTCAGACACTGACTAACTACTTCACTATTACAGCTAAGTCAGTCTCCCATGTCAGAAACTCATGCCCACCACGAGGTCAGCTTCTATCAGCTGGGCTGTATTTGCACTAAGGACTCCTGGCAGTGTAACTGTCTTTATCAGGGTTACAACTCCTCACGCTCTCTACCAAAAAAATGTACAGCATTAGAATTACAAATAAAGAAAATATTTCTGAGAAAAAAGACCTATTCCACCCAGCAATCTGTCCCCCATGGGCACTCCCAGCCAGAGCTGCTGACCTCACTGCAGCTCCTTCCCTTCTGCTGCTGGCTATTCATGCAAAACCAAAGAACAGCTGAAGGGAACCTTTCACCTGGTGCAAGCTGCATCGACAGCTCTATCAACTACTGCTTGGGAATTTTCAATGAAAAGGATTTTTGAACAGAAGCAAGAGATGTCTATTGATACATATTTGTACACATTTTTCAGGAAGGTGTTTGTTAAGAAAAGCTTGACAGACCCCAAATAGATTACGAAGAGCAGCCCCTGACTAGCCTGCATTCCAGCAGACAGGCACTCACAAGGGCCAGGAGAGAGCAGAGCTCAGGACCTGGCTCAATCTCATCCCAAATGTTTGCCATGATAACCACATTGCTACTTGTGCTGGCATTGGTGCCTTCTGTGATTTTCATGTAGAAAGCATAAAAGATGTTACTTCCAACTCAGTGGGAATTCTACACCCTTCTGGGAATTCTAAGAAGTTTGTCAGGATGGCAAAACACTTCCCTTCAGATCCAGAAATAAGTGTGAACTTCCAGCAAGAAACTAAAGACAGATCCTGACATTTAGATCTTGAAGTAAATTCACTGGGACAGCAACAAGAGGAAAACATCTTTCTACTTATGCTACAACAAAATCAAATCAGTGGCTGATTTATAATGCAGAGCAGGGAGATCATCAAAAAGGTGCCTTTTTCCCCTGTGTATTCCCATCCACGGGCCATTGCAGCTAAGACAGGGATTGACTACTGTTTGCCTGGTTTAAACAACTTTTTCTGTTTTACCATGTTCTTGCCTTTTTGGCTTCTTTTGCTACTGTCAGCTGGAATGCTGCTCCATGACTCACCACGCAGAAAGATGAATGACAAACCTTTCCCTTAGGACAGACAGTGTCACCTGCACAGCATGCCTGTGTCTGTGGATTTGCATGCTGATTCTCACACTGCAGCCCTACAGAGACTCAAGGCAATTTTTTATGTGATATTTCTGCATTTCTGAGGTATTGAGGCAAATGGTGAACAGGGAAGGATGACAAAGTAAGGCATAAACAGTAAGAGCATGGCAATTAGCATGCAGAAGAGGTCTCAGTAGTGTATATATAGTTGTGTGTTGGTAGGGAATGTTGCGTAATCAACCAGACGCTCTTCCATCACAAGGGAACTCAAGTTCAACACGGGAGGGGGGCTGCAGCCTTGCAGTTTCCTTCCTCATTCCCATAAGTCCACCACCATGCCTGGCTGCTCAAGGTCATTTCATATATAGGAAGATTTGCTTCCCATTGTATCCCTGTGCAAAGAAGCAGTTTTCAATTATGTTTATTTCACATGTAGAAGATATTTACAGATAGAAGATGCTCAGTGAGTGACAGCTTAACAAAAGAGGGGCAGAGTGAAAGGAACAAGGCTAACATGGAGACAAATGCATGTGCTCCTGCTTGCTCACTGCCCATAGAAGTGATATCTTGAATTTTCTTCTCACTTGCTCTGAAGTAAATCAAGCAGCCCAGCTGAGGATGTGTATCTACACAGCTTTCATAAGTGACAGGCAAATCAGATCCATTGCATAAGCCAGAAAAATAATTTCGGTGGTCACCCACAGAGGAAAACAACTTTCTGGCTTCCCTCTATCTCCCTTCAGCCACAGCAGCAAAAGAACACACAGCTTAATCCACCGCAATATTTCAACCCTACGAAAGCTTTCTTATCCACTCGTCACTCATTTAAGTGACTGCCCTTTGAAAGGAGCCACCAACAGTCAGTGAGTTCTACCTTAGCAAGACATGGGTAGTCAATAGTAATGTCTATTCTTTACTTCGATGTGTTGTAGGAAAAGAAGCCATTTCCCCTACTACTGACTTGCTGTTGACGTTCAGTTTGATCCACAGGCTGAAGCTTCACTTGCAGTCTGGTCTGCTTTCTGTTAGCGTGTGTAGGCACAGTTCACAAACAGTTTTGTGGACACTCGTATTGATGCATCATATTTATGCTAGATTTGGAGATCTGTATAGCTTTGACTCAAGATGCAGATTCAGCTTGAATTTGAAATATGATAGTAGTGGCTTACATTCCCAATGATAAAATAACTTGGGGTTACAGGAACAGAATCTCAGTTGTAGCTGGTTTTATTTGGGCAGCTCCGTATATTAGTACTAGTGTCAGTATTGGTAATTTACACTTACAGACAAGCACAGTGAAAGTAGAACTTGCTGGAATTACTGGACAGAGAAAACCCTTTTGCTGCTGACCAGACTGGGCAATGTTCAGAGACTGCAGGTCTTTGGGCTCTGGATTTAATTCCTAGCAGGCAACACTAGACTAAGGTTTATATGAGGTCAAGAACACACAGATTTAATATCCAAAAGCCACTATAATTCATGATGTATACATAAGAAATACTG
Source organism: Tympanuchus pallidicinctus (assembly GCF_026119805.1). NCBI lineage: Eukaryota > Metazoa > Chordata > Aves > Galliformes > Phasianidae > Tympanuchus > Tympanuchus pallidicinctus. Next base: position 240,972 of record NW_026294722.1, read on the forward strand.
AAAATCCATAAATATCATCTTCAAGTTTACTGAGACATATCCACACGTTGGTATATTGCAAAACATTTCATTCATGGAATCTCCAAGGATATTAATGAGCTCTGTTAGCCTGTTAACAGACGGAATAAGCAAGGGAAGAGGCATTTTCCTGAGGTAAAAGCCTGCAAGTACTAATGTAATCTGTCTAGGAAAGAGATACTCCAGAGTCTGTGGGTTCTGTCTAGTAGAGGAATACACTGGCTATTGTTGAAAACAGCATGCTTATTTACTGGAATAAAGGCAGCACGTATTTAAATATTAAAATTTAATGGCACCGGCCATTTTGACAGTTACACAAGCTTTAGGATGAAATGTGGGCTGCTTTGAAAACGCGGCCTTTAACTGAAAGTGCTGAGCACAGGCAATACAGCTCTGACCTGTTGTGAAACATGGACTGTCAGTACCTAACCACTGTCAGCTGGCAGCAGTTACAGGCTGTTAACAAGGCTCTTCTGGTCAAAGGAAGAAAATGTCCTGACTAAGGCAGGGTAACAGACCCCAGAGAACAAGTGGGCCCCAAAAGAAAAGAACTGGTGAGCTAGTGAAACTACACAAACTGCTTCAGTAACACTCCCAGGGCACACAGCAAGGATCAGCAGAGATATGGGTCATTTCTGCTGGTGAGGGACACAGCCTTCAGAGGAGAGCTCAAAATCGTATCACAGGTTACCAGACCATATCCACAGAGAGCTGTTTGCTCCACAGGGATAGGCAAGCACCTTGTGAAGCTCAAAAATCATCACTGCTTTCAGGAAGAGGGTCAGCGTCTGAACAGGCCATGGGCACTGCAGCTCTCACTTCTGGAGGAAGCGAGGATGGAATCCTTCAGGCAGGTGTGCTCGTTGTGCTCACAGACTGGCACTTCAGCCCTGAAGTCTTCTCATGCCAAATAAATCTGCCACACTACATGAGCTGAATAGCACTTGCCAATTTGTGCACGCAGCCATAGATACATAGACACATAGTGTGTAATTGCATCTGCGTGCAGGGTAATTGTGCATGCAAACTGTGCAGTAGGCTACATACTTAAACTGCTTTTTATCCCCAGAATCAGGTTCTATTTGAGCAAATAATCAGGTAAAATTATCAAACATTATTTTGACTTGCTTTAATAATCAAATCACATGGAACTACAATGCTGTGCCATTCTGTGTCATTTCTGACACAGAAAAAAGACACACCATATCATTGCCTGACCACTAGGACCTGTCTGCAGTTTTTTAATTTGCCTGCAGAAAGATGAATTCCTTGGACTGAAGCTAATCTGTTACACATTCACTGGAATCTAAAGCCAGTTAAGTAATGATCATAGTTAATATACAGTTGGCAATAAACTAATTATTTTGAAGATTTATTTAATTTTACTGCTGGGAAAACGAAGGAAAAAAATCCCTTCTGGCAGAGAAATTCCAGCTATTTCACAGAAATCCCAAAGCATATAGATCTGCACTCAGATACAAAGTGGCACCGGATACGCAAAGGCAATACAGCACAGTACAGACAAACTCAGCTGTTCTGTGCTGAATTTCTCCAATAAAACTCCTGGCTCCAAGGAGAAACTGCCAGATCAGACAGGAAGTCGTTGTGTTGCAATCCTGGACTCCCAGCGTACAGTGCACAAGCCCAGCTACAAAGCAGGACAGGCTAAGCAGTGCAAACTGTGGACGTTGTTACCTAAAATGGCTCTAGGTGATACCACTGCTGAAATCAAACATCGTAATGGAACAATACACCAGAAAATACCACTGGGTTCCCACAGCAAGGCAGTGTCACCCTACAGGAGCAACCCACCCACCCTAGAAATGCTGAGCACATCATCTATTGGATGCGGCCAGGACATAACTGGCCAGTGCAGTACACAGCAAAGTGCAGTTAACCATCAGAGCAAAATTTGATAAATAAATACAGAGTATTGTCTGAAGGGAAGGAGAGTTTTTGCAGGTAAGGAGAATTTTTTTTTTTTTTTTTTAATTTTTTTTAAAAGTTGTTGTAATACAAGATTCTTAGAGACATTAAAATAACTGGATATAGGGAACTGTCAATTAAAACAAGAGGGGGAAGTAGATTCAAGCATCCTAGCTAGGCAATCAGTCCTATCACTAAGACGGCTGAGGTGAACACTCAGCCTGTTTAAAACGACTTCTACTCTTCTACTGTCCCCGAGCCCTCCAGAGCTCGACTACCTCATGTATGGAGTCTGGGAACTTCCTGTATACACATCTCATTTGTCAGAAAAGATTAAGGGGCACTCTTAAGACTGAATGCCTTCTTGTCCGTTTAGTTTCCTGTTGCATTCAGCTCTTATGCTGCTACTGGAACTCTGGGCATTTAGTCAATAGAACTGAATAAACTGATCATAATGCTGCAGAAAAGATACAGCTTTAACACCTGAGATATAACTGTATTCAAAGGATATGGTATTCATAGAGCAGATTAAAGAATCTCAGTGTGGGTGGAATCAAAACTGGCACCTTCAATCCTTGCAGCTTGGTGTAAATGCAGGTAAGGTTTCAACAAAGTGAGGCAAAACTTTGCTGTTGCATTAGACAGCTGTAGTTATCCTGCTCCAATCAGGAGCTCAGATCTGCACATGCTTTTCAGTCATTTTTATTACTTTGCTACTGGTCTGTAGAAAGTGAAACAGCGTTCCGTATAATGGAAAAGCCCCATCCGCAGGTGGTAAAGCACATGCACAAAACCAGCTTCCTGTCCACTCAGATGTGTGATGCTCAGCTTCTACCAAACACTAACTTATAGAGCCTACAAACGTACAGTTACATCCGCTTCTACTCAGAGTGTCTGCACACAAACACATGCATCACACGTGCTTGTGCACGCAACTGTATAAATACGTTCACACACAAACTTCAACACGCAGTGTGCTCAGAAACACACATGGGTGCTCACATGTGAGCTTACATGCATCCAGCACACACCCATGGCTTGCTCAAGGCAGTGCCATGAGCCTACAGCAGTCAAGAGAAATCAGGTGATGGGGCCAGGAGGTGTCCCCAGGGCTGAAATGGCAAGGCCTGTTCTGCAGCCATTCCCCTCAGTGGGCACGTCTGCAGACAGTCACACTTACACCCTTGCACCAACAGACACACAGAGCCACCCTTGATGTGCATTTCAGCAGTGATGTGTGCATGCTCTGCTGACAATTCCCCCTTCTCTTAATCCTGTAATTTGCACACAGCTCTCCATACCAACGTTTCATTTTTCAAACCGTGCCCATGCGCATTGTTACAGGCAGGACAACAGGCTGTGTGAATGAGCCTCCACAGCCACCTTGGCAGAGCCAGCCCCATCTTGTTTATTTTTCTTCGCAGTGACTGAGCGTAAGGAATATGGAGGGTGTAGGCGGTTCCACGTCCCTTCACCTCTTGTGGGTTTTTCAGTGCATTCCTTTCATAAATACTCTCTTTCAAATTCAGGGGACAGGATGCTTTGTTTACATAACCACTGCTTTTTGCTGAGGTTCCAAGCACCACAACACATCTCTCCCCAGAAGGCTCTTGAGGAGGAGGTCCGTGTTTCCAAATTCAATCTTACATGAGCTCTGGGCAACAGCAGAGCTAGAAAAGTTTCTGGAAGAGGACACAGCCTCATCCGGAGCTAACTTCAAAAGCCCTACTTAATATTGCCGTGTGATGGTTTTGCATCCAATTTTCTTTTGCCTTTCCCTTCACCTCAGCTGGCCCCATGTCTCTATGGCTGCTTGAGGAAATGAAAGCTCCCCATGTTCAGCTCCAGCTGCTGCTTCTCACAACCAGCTGCTGCTGCCTGTGAAACCAGCCTGCTCTGACTGCAGGAAGCATAATAGGTTGCAAAGAGCAGGTAAGAGTAAGCAAGGATGCGTTAAACACAGCCTGCTGTGTTAGTCAAAAGTCTTTACACATTATGCATTTTCACACTTGTACAACTATCTTCACATGAAGACTCGTATCCAAACCCAGAAGCATTGTTGAAATAGAGCAGATGCTCTTCAAAGACCAGACTCCATTACCTGGGTAAGCTATGCTGACCAAGGCACCTTTACACAAATGCAGTGAGATCTACCCTTGCTTTAGAACTTTAAGGTGACACAAACAGCCCCTTTCTGAATTCTCTTCCTCCCTCTCATGTCCTCTCTGAGCTGCTTTATTGAAGGCAGTGTCTGCACAAGCAGGGAGAACAGTAATGAGAGCCCAAGAGAGCAGAGAGGGTGTCAGAGCTGGCTGCCACCCCTGTCACTCACAGCAGTCCTCTTACGTGCTGGTTACAGACCCACAAGCTATGAGAAACATATATTGGCACTACAGTGCATACGTGATCATAACACAGCATTTGCTAGCATTCTGTAATTTAACATGAACTTTTTGTAATGCTGAGTGGGAAAACAAAACAAAACAAAACATGAAACAGTTCTAGGGATTTTTCTAGTACCGCACTGCTAGGAAGATCTGTTTCCCATAGCTAAATTATAGACACAAAAGAACCACTAACCTAACCACTTGAAGGGAAGTGAACACACAGCCAGCCAGGCCAGGGAGATGACACAGTAACACAGATTGAATGCTGCCTGTCAAATGCAACAGCAGACAAACAGCATAATTTTCATAGGTTTCAGTGATTGCAAAACTTGCATCTAACCAGCACAAACTTAAGCATTTCTGCAACAAGCCTGTGGAGTTTTGGATGTAAAAAAAAAAAATATGGAGACAGGAATAGGAAAACAATTATGCAATTAAAGAAATTGTAAGATAAAACAAAAGGTCACATTTCTATAAAGATACATACATTTAAAGCTAAAAATCAGCCTTTTTTTTCTGTAAGTACTGCTTTAGCACCCATTCTAAAATTACACAACATGCACACCTGGAATGCCTGTACTCGAGTACTTGCAGAGCTTAGAGAACTTCTCAAAGGTGCATCATCTGCATTTGCCAGTCAGAAAGAATGACACAACAGACGTCAAGAAGGATTTGTTCAAGTGCATTCAAATATCAGCAACTAAGAGGCAGGAATGGCTAAATCCCCTGCGTGCCGCTCCATTTATTGGGTATGGAATAGCAGCACATTTTCAAACCATCTTTATTTTTTTGCTGCATCTTGTAAGACACACACAGTTCATTTTTGTTCCCCAACTCAGCAACAAGTCAGAATCCCATTCATGATGCATTGCTAAATATCCAGTCATAATTTCTTGGCCTGTATCTACTATACCCAAGATTCCCAGATGGTCTCCCATCCAAATTATACGAGGACTGCTAAAAGTCCATCATCAAATGAGTTCTGCTCATAGACCTCCTGTAAGAACAAAAAGCACCCACTCTCTGTGTACAGATCTTTCCTGAGAAGAGCAGACAAACTGAAAAAAGAAGTTATTTCCACCTTGTTCTCAGATGATGATTGATAGCGGCAGGGCAGAAAGCAGCAGCACTGCAATGATGTAGGGTGCAGAATCTTCTAATCCTTGCACCAGACCCATCTTCAATGTTTATGAAAATCTCTCCCTCTTATAAAACAGGTATTAATGGCACATTTTGCCGAAATAACTATTTCCTTATAGGAATTGCCTCAACCAGAAAAAAAAAAATCAGTCTTCCCATACAGAAGAAAGTTCTTCAGGGTGTGTGATTCCACTTTTGCAGTAGCATGTTGAAGTCTGCTAAACTCCTAGATCGATTAAGGAAATGCTCCCAATCACTAGTTTTCCTGAATAAATCTTCCCAGGTCTTTATACAGTTAAAACCTACTCCTCCTAAAGTTGCTCATATCTTAAATGCAGCAGGATCATTTACAAACTGAGTCACATCTGGCCTTAGTCTCTTTTGTTACAGGGGTATCCCTACCAATTCCAAGAAAAGCGGCCCAGAACCAAGAATGAGTTAATTCTATAATCTGTAAAAGTGCTTAGAATACACTGATTCTAAACTCCCTGTATCTTCCCATTTTGTTCCTCACTCTCCTCACACATGGATTGTTGGTGTGCACCCATGTTCACTTTCATTAAAGCATCTCATTTTCAAGCCTCACACATATTCCACTTACCCATACCTGTCTTTAAATAATATGCTTAGTACAATAATACAATCAGATTAAAACCAATAATCAGATTGCAGAGGCTTTAGGCAACTCTGGGGTCAGTGGGATGGGATGACAACATTGTTGTGCCATCTGTTTCAGATGGCAAGGAGGCATGTGGTATTCTTTTACTCCTGTTGCAACTCTTTCTGGATGGCAGGAGGGGGAGATGATCTGCTCCACGAGTTTTCCTTTTTGCCAGGCCTGCAGATGATGTAAGCACCTTGTTTCAGCTCTCACAGCTGGCGCTCAATCTCTGGTAAGCACAACCTCACCTGAAAAGTAGCACCAGAACTATCCTGAATCTATTCTAATCAAAGCAGTTCTATAGCATTTTTCAGGTGTTGATAACAGTCTATTGTAATTACAAATAGTAATGATTCAGCAGCTGTACACTGATGTATCATTTTCTCCCCCTTTTTTTCTTTTTCTTTTTCTTTTTCTTTTTCTTTTTCTTTTTCTTTTTCTTTTTCTTTTTCTTTTTCTTTTTCTTTTTCTTTTTCTTTTTCTTTTCCTTTTAACTTTGGGTTCTTTGAGTCCCAACTGGTTATTTGCACTGCTGTCCTCTGCCTGTATTCTTTGACCTTCCGATATACAGTTGCTGCAGTCTGTTGAATGTGTCCTCAAGCAGAAAGCAGATTGGATGGAGATTAGATAACATCGTGGTGTATGGGTTGGGTCCTTCTTTTTTTCTTACCAGTTTCCTGCTGATAGAATCACACTGATAAGGAGTTTAGCTGGTAGTTGAAGTATGAAACTGCAGAAAGCTGCCTTTTAAAAGACATGTTCCAACTGGGATGTGAATGCAATCAAAAGACAGTTTGATGCATAGTTGTGCTATGATGCTCAGGCCCATCCATCTAAATACTACACAGGACCAGCAAAGACAATAACCATGGCTGCACAGCACAAGGTTAAGCATTTTCAAAGCCGTTTGTGAGCACAGCTTGAGGAGCACTGCAGGAACAGAGGAAGATATTGAAGGTATTACTTCACTCTGCATCTTACCACTTTGTTTCTGATAGTTATTGCTCCATAGTTCTTCAAGGGAAGATGAGTTAGCAGAACAGTGTGCTTCTGTCTCAGCTGCTTCAGTACAAAGCCATCCAAGTTGCCTCCAGCTATGACAAAATAAAGCAGATGATTTTGCTCAAAGTGGACTTGCAGCACATCCATGATCAGTCCTGCCAGTGAGGTGGGAACAAACGGCTGTGCACAGTGATACTGCACATGGCTACAGGTCTACCTGCCATGACCACAAAAGTGTAAGGCCTCAATGGCTCGTGATGCTAACTTAGTAAGAGCTGAGTTGGAATAAAGCACAGAACAAATCCACTGAACCAACTGATCACTCACATTTCAATTTGGAGGCTTTTTCTTTTAACTGTCTGGACCTACTGTAAGTAGAAAGTTGTGATTCCTCTTAATTTTGTGAAAACAAAAGCTTGTTTGTTGTAAAATACAACACTGAATTCCTGTGCATTGCAGGGGAGTTGGACTAGATGGCTCTCAGAGGTTCCTCCCAACTCTAAGGATTCTATGGTTCTATGACTATACTGGTTTGAATTGCTATGGGCCTGCAGAACCTGGAGGCACAGGTTTATCTTCCACTACCTGCAAGGAAAATGAAGAACTAACCAAATGCTTTTGCTGTTAGCAGTTTGTTGGGATCGTAGCATTTTCAGTTGTAACCACAGAGGCTGCGGTTTCACTTTTGGTTGCAAGGGCAGCACCACGCTTTGTGCCCACCCGAGTGCTGGTAGACCAGAACAGACAAAAAATTCCCCTCAGCTGACAGTTCAGTTTACCCCATAACCACAGAAAAAGGTGTGCTGATTCAAAACGGGAGCAGTGCAAGAACTGGAGCGATCAGCTGAGGGGAGAGAAGTGGCCACTGAAAAAAACTGATGTGAATTTGCAGCCTGAGACGCAGAGGTAGTCCTGGAAGATCTCTGTAGGAAAACTCAGCAAAGAAAGGGTCAGTCCACAGATGCGGCAGCTCCCTCTAAGGCAGAAGGGAGTCACAGATATGAACTGGGGGCTGTGAAAGCAGAAGTACGATGTAAAGCAGATTTTCTTTGATTAGCTCTGGCCTCTAATCTCTCCTGTGCCCCCCTGCAGCGAATTCCAGAGTTCAACAGCCCCCACTGGACTTTCCCGCTAAGGCTCAAATCATTACAAGTATTTGTTTAGTAAAGGCTAAAGCACTCAGCTCCCTGTTTCTGAGAGCTCGGTGAGGTTAATGCTGTCAACCTTTTGAATGCAAGCCATATTCCATATGGGCTTTGTGATTCACTGGTAGAGATATATGGAAACTTTATCTTCAGGCTTCACCTTTCACCCCGGCTCGATTCAGTAGCTGATGCAAACTGCTTGGACAATGGGAGCTAACGTGGTCTTGGTCTTGGACATAATCCTGAGCACATGGAAAAGTCTCTGCCAGACCATGTGCACTCAGTGGAGATGGCACAGGCTGACTTCTGACAGCCACCAGGGAAGCTCCAGAAGGCTGGGAGTTGGGCAGGAGATCGTGATGTGCTGCCTACTTCTGTTGACCAAATAAAGGTACAACAAAGACAGGAAGAAACCCTGACATGCTGGGCTCCATTGGATAACTTTATCAAATTTGAAATTTAACAGGTCTGAAATTAAGGATTTACACCACCCTGTGACCAGGTTTATCATAACATTGCTCTGATGATGCTATATTACACATGAACCAGCAAATATAGTTTGAATACTGCAAGTCTGGCTAACCTCAGGCTTGACTCAACATAGTTGCTGAAGGCAGGTGTTCAAAGATGGGAAGGATATGTTCCCAGCTTGATCCAGGGTTCACAGCTTCCAAAAGGATTAGTATTTCTCACAGAACACTCCTAATTACACCTGAAGGAATATTCCTCCATTGGCCTCATTTCAGTAAAAGCTACTTTTGTGAAATCACCACAAAATATTGGACAAATTCACATTACTGAAAAAAAAAACCAAGTTGCTTGAATTTAAAGCTGAACTGATTGAATGATTTCCCTGTCAGCAAAGAAACTCTGGATTTTATCTTGCTATTTTCACTCTCCAGTGGAGTAAAAAAAAATGAAACCAAACCAAAAAGGCTGAATAATCTCTCATGGAGCAGCTGGAGAGTCTGCATACCTGCCCTCTGGGGGAACGGCTCTGGAGAGGACAAGAGATGAGAACCTGAGCCCTCCAGAGCTGTGAGCCCTCAGGGAACCCCTCGGTTCAAGGGGCCAAAGGGCCCAGGCCTGGGCAGCTAATGCAGGACCAGAGATCCTGAGGAGCCCCACAGTCTGGAAGCGTTAGCCTGGAATCATCCCATACAGAGCTACATCAGTCACCCCTGCCAGACCTCCAGGAAGGACTGGAGGCAGCCCTGAGGTTTGAAGAGATGTGGAAATGGGTTCTGGCTCTCAGCTCTCCTCTGTCTGTCAGCAGGATCCCGAGGAGTTGGGCGAGTGAGCTGGAAGGAAATCAGGCAGGTTTTCAAACCTGCCTGGCAGGCAATGAAAATGCTACCTGTGTCCTGTCAGTTTTGTAGAAAATGTCATACTTCCCCAAGCATCCAATCTGAGATCAGAAGAAAATGCTTTTCCTTTCCTCTGAACATTTTCGAGACTTCAAAAACTTCCCTGGTATGTACTTAAAAAAAAAATGCTGGTGACTTTCACAAAATGAAAATTGAGAAGAAAAATAAATGGGGATGGGTCAATTAAAAGTTTTCTTAACACTTTCTTAATTATTTTTTTCCTAGTCTGAAACCAATTCTACACCTTTGATTACTGCCATTTAAAAAATCTGACATATTCTGATCAGTAAGGTATCACTTTAAGTAATAACTGCACTCTATTTTGAATGTCTGTTTGCATAATTTAGCTATTATTGAGCATACAGAAGTCTGTAAAAATGAAGGGTTTCGTTTGTAAGTCTATTTGTAGCAGCATTTATCTGATATTTGCACGTAAACAACCTTGAAAGTGTAGAGCTCATGAGAAGTATCAGACATTTTACAACATTTCACCGGCACTTAGAGTTGTCTGTAACAAACAAACCCTTATTATGATTTTCACACTGTTTGTTACCATAAAAAACCATGAAGAGTAACTCAGTGAAGGTCTCTCACCTCAGAGAAGCAGGAAGGATTTGTTACCGACGACCAGCTTTGTCCCTCTGTCAACTTGCCAGGTACCAAACCCTAAGGTGAGCCTACTTGATTCAAAATCTACACTGCAAATGAGATTAACTCCCAGTGTCCTGCATGCCAAAACCGCATGCCCAGGTCATCCACATCCCAGATAAAGCCAGGGTCAGTAACACCTGCCTGAAGTTTACAGCAATTCAGCACTCCTGGGAAACCACATCAGAAACAGAAATCCTCATTAAATAGAAATCCAGGTGGTTCCATTTAGACAGGCAGACTCTGAAGAACATGGTATATTAATGGAAGGCAAAAGTGACCTTCCTTGCGGAGAAATGATCAATTCCCAGCATGTATTTGATGAGGGAAATGCCAAACAAATAAAAGCTTTTGACCCAGACCAACATTTCCAGTTCCTCTCTAGCAGAGCCTTGTGAAGGACACTAAGACAAGTTAACTTTTACCTCTAGAAAATATCACTGTGTCTTTGACTTTGCAAACAAAACAAAACAACAAACCACAGAGTCATTGGCCACTCTTGGACAATACTTGGTTTTGATCCAGCCATTACTTTCTGTTTGAAAAGGGAGAGTAATCTGCAAACGCACAAAGTAGTTCTATGTAAATACAAAGGAACAGACAGCACTGAGTAAAACCACCACGAGCCCAGGTACCAAATAGCAGCTTACATCTGTTATATACGATAGGCACCTGCACAGAACAATTATATAGATAATTGCTTCCTATTAGACAAAAATGGAGGATGGTCGGGTACCCAGAGAAGTGCTATTACTGCTTCCTGTGTCATAATTCATTTGTTTTCTATCTGGTAACAATTTGGTATGAGAACAATCTGAGAGAGAGAGATCACCACAGAGCTACCTTCATCTGGGAGCTGAAGAAGAATGACTTTACTGATGTGGACTGGACTTTTCTGTTGTATACTTCAGGGTTCGTAGTTTTTTTGTTTCTGTTTTTCATTTGTTTGTTTGTTTGTTTGTTGCTTTAAGCACTCAGGGAGAGGAGGAATTACCTTTTAAAAGGCAATTAAATTTATTTCTGTCTATAAAAGAAGCCTAACCTTACATTCCCAGAACGGGCACATCGATTTGGGCAGTCTAACATGACCACGTCTCCTTTAGTCATTCTCTGCTGATTTTTGCATGGGGTCTGTCTATGTTTTCCTGGATGTGATGGATATTTGACCTTCTGCATAACACAAGGCTATGGAATTCCACCCAGTTTTCACTGCAATAAGTTCATTTTTACATAGCAGCAGTGCAGTGGCTGCTGCATAAAATTAAACAAAACTTGTTTATAAATTCCCAGCTAAGGTCCCACCTGCCTGAGGAGGAATGGGGCTGAATGGAAGCAAGCAATGCCCACTGATAGTATCCATGACAGCTTATAAAGCCAGTGCACAGTTCTAGCAAACATCTACTGCAGTCTTCAGAAGTGGACACTGAAATGTGCTATAATAATCCTAACATCAGTGGTCTTGGAAGTATGAAAAGATCCTCTCAAGTCAATGGAAACATGCAGACAGCACTGGGAGAGGCACACTGATCCCACTGTCCAGACCATGATAACTGTACAAACAAAAAACAAGGAAGCCTTCCAGAACAAGCAGGGCCCCAGGCATACAGGAACACCTGGTGGTTTGGCATGCCACTAGGGAGCTTAGATAAACAGTTCTAATAGTATTCTGGGACCATGGAGAGCATTCCCAGAATCTCACAGGGCGTTTGAAAAGGATCTCTTACCATACATTGTATGATAAAAGTCCCACTTCCAGAGGGAGAGACAGGCTCACTCTCATGGTGAATACGGCAGGATGCCTTCACAACAGTGAGACTGTCTTACCTACAGTGCAAAGAGGTCTTGGCTGGAAGACAGCTAAAGGGGAGAGATATTAAATACAGAAATTAAAAACAGAAATTAAAAAATTAAAAACAGACAAACAAACACAAAAACATCCCAAATCCAAACTAGACAGGCCGAACCAATGTAATCTGTAGCTTACTTGATGGCGCTGTTAGGAATTACAGTTACTGTGTAACATTTATAGTGCAGCAATGGTGACAAATAGGTGCAAAGCCTCATTGTGCAAACTAGGTACTGTGCAAATACAGTAACACAGGCAGGATGTCTCTGGAGTCCTATTCACTGGTACACGCTACTGAACTGTGGGAGATAGTAGGAAAACAATCCAGATCAAAATTACATTCGGAAACATTCTTTCAAGATGTGTACTGATGTCCCTGAACTTTTCAGGACTTGTGGTGCAATCAGGTACCGGAGAGACTGTATTTTGAGCGGTCAGCTTTTCAAAGGGACAAAGTGCTCATCCATCAGCAAACAAAATACATAAGGCCAACCTTGAATCAACCCATGCCATTCACCAGATTGCAGAGCTGAGCTGATTTCAGGGTGGTCAAGCTATGCCAGCCTCCAGAATTACAGGCAGCAGCAAGGAGGCTGAGCTGCTCAGGAGGTGCTGCACACACTCCCACCTCAGACTGCTCCAGGACACCCGTGTCTGAGCTGCACACTGCAGTCAGAAGTGCAGGGAGATGAGTTACAAGAAATCATGTGCTGTGAATAGAATTAACAAGAAACAAAAAGGCTCCAGCAGTTGATAAATGCTTATCAACTAAATTTAGGGCTCAAGTAAGATAAAATCTAGAGGTTTTGAAGGAGAAGGAAAAGAGAGGAAAAGATAGAGTTAAATGCCAGTTAATATTCTTGCCGCTCTTAAATTAGACTTCACATACAGGAGAGGGCTGAAAAGGAGCTAAAAGGAAATTCCTTGCCCAACTTAAAAATGAAAATTACCTCTTCCAAAGATCTCAAAATTCAATAACATTCCAGAAAGGAATATGCTTCTTTTTCGTAAGAGTTACCTAGCAATTCTTATTTGAGATTGAACTCTGGTTCCTATTCCTGAGAGCAAGTATCACTGGACGAATAACTGAGTCCTGCACACTGGGATGGAAACCTAACCTACACCAGCCCAGTTCGAAACACACCACAGTGCTCATCACTGAGCATTATTCATTTCGTGACCAAGACTCTCTACCTTTACAGGCCAAAAAATGTTATACTGAAGCCGTAGGTTGGGAGCTGCATTTCCTCTGCACTGTCAATTAACCAGCAGTGCCCACAACAATGTGTTGAGGGCAACTGCCACCAATAGCTTTGAGGATCCACTCTTTAAGGAAAACTGAACTCTAATTTTGCTAGCCTGCCTCCCTTGGTCTACTGAATCTGAACCAGAAAACGCTCTCTCCAAAAATGATGTTGGGTAAAGCATTCTTCTTTTAGTGGGAGAAACGCTTTTCAAGAGAAAAGCTAGAAACCCAATAAAATTTTGGAATGAACCATCTGTAAGATACTCTCTGGAAGCCAAATGTGCACAGATGTTACACATCTGCACAACCCAATCAGCCAGCCCTTCCAGCAATATGTTTGTTGATAAAATACTACAATTACAAAAGCAGCTTAAATGATGGAGATTGTTCTCTTTGATCACAAGAGAATTCCAGGGTCTCTCTGTTTTGTTTTATCTGGTTGTTCACAATTCTTCCACATATGTGGATATTTCTGTGGGACTGTTTTTCACCTCACTGAAATACTCATTTTTTTAACTGGTAGCACACCTTATTTTTTTTCTACCGTGCGTTATTCCCAAAGCAAGAATTGATTTAGTGAACAAACAAGCAAAAGCATTTTTTTGGGGAGGAGACCAAACAACTACTGGGTAGACATTCCAAACTTATCCAGACCTATAATCAGAACTGAAACTAGCATTATCACTGGATGTAAGGTCAGACTGCAGTGATTCACATATCCACGTGCCTCTGATCTAGGCTGTGTGCCTCAGATGAGCAAACGATTTGCCATTCTGCAACAGAATATTTTGAAGGGATGTGCTGCACCAAGCCATGCTCCAGCAAGTACTCAAGCTGCCACAGAACTCAGCCCATCGGATATGAGGCCAAAGATAGAGGCCAGCCACTGCCTACACCCCGGCTTCTTTTCATTCTTTACAGAAGGGCACATGTTAATCATGGTGTATCGCACTGCACTCTAGAGGCTGACGTGATTCTCATCACTAGCAGGAAATCTTCCACATGAAACACTTTTCCAGCTTGCTACAGGCTGATTTCAAACTGGAAAACAGAAGAATTTATATCCTTTGCAAAAACCATCTGTTAGCATTAACTGATAACCTGGGCTCACCAGTCATGTCAGCCTGATTTAGAATTCACAGTTCTTGACACAAGGAGATCCAAGCTTAATTGCTTATGGGGAAAGTATAAAATCTCTGTGTGCTCAAACTCTGGAAGCGATGTTTTGTACATATGAAAGAGTTCACAGGGGAATTCACTGAGATAGAATACCTCAGGTAATTTTGCAAAATTCTGTTCTCTTTTACTCCAGTACACAAAAATTAGGCAAATAAATTTGTGAAGTTCAGAGGTTGAGGTTGAGACCTGACAAGCTGATTGAACGCCCGTCTGAAAAATATCAGAGTGTAAAGGATAGGAACTACCTGAAAAACAAGTTGAGAAGGCAGTACCATGAGTTGCCATGTCTGAGCAGAGTTATGTGTTGACAAATGGCCTGTGTGGCTGGTTTTCTGATAAGATAGCAGGGAGGAGAATGAGGGAGCCGTGTACTTGTGTCCCAGGAGCAGAACAATTGTCCAGGAGGGAGAAGCTGCCCAGAGAAATTGGGCCAGCAGCTCTCTGTGCTGCTGGTCTGCCTGAAACCAAGATTATCTGCAAGGGGACGGACCATGGTTACACTTCAGAGCAAACAAAGAAGTGAAAAGGCCTCAGGCTGGGACCCTCAGCACAAAATGGATGGTGGACAGCTATGAGGAGGATGGAGGGATTAAATCCAGATGGGCAATGAAACCCTACAGGCACATAGGAATGGAGAAGGAAGAATCTGCCCTGGAGTACCATTCAGAGTTCAAGTTAGACAGTGTGGAGGGGGACTCACTGCAGAGCATCACTGATATGCTTCAGTTCTAAGAATACAGAGTGTCCTTGCAGAAAGGAGGATGTTCTTCAGATAAGCGTCCCAAGGAATGGCAGTAATGCTTATGAGAGGCTGAAGAAAACCAGCAGAACTGTAAGAAGGCCTAGTATTGGAAGCACATAAAAGTCAAATCAGTGTTGGTACATCTCTGCTTTTAGACATGTGAATGAATGGGAAAGAGGAAAAAAGAGACAGGCCACGGCTGTCCAGACAACTAGTGCCATGCCCAAAGGAACAGATATGAGCAAAATAAAAAGATTATTCAACAGATCCTTATCAACAGCAGAGTGTGGAGAAACTACAGGGTGCCCTCCTCACTCTGAACTGTCCTCAGTCACTGCAATGCACAATTTCAGCCACAAAGCTTGGATCATGTATGGCAGCACTCATGAAGTCACAGGCCATGTACTGTTGCTCTTCCTTCTCCTTTTCACTCGCTGGAGGCCCCTGCTTTTGCTGAGAAGCCTTTTCCTTCCTTGATTTTTTGAGTTGCTGACCTAACAGTTTCCTTTTTTCTTTTTTCTCTGGTGAAAATATAGAAAGAGGAGTAGTCGAAGCCTGACCATGGGGTAAAGGGTGGATCAGCAAATCCCTCTATGAGACTGAGGCACTTTCTGTATGCCCATGACTCTCCCAGGTGATTCCTTCCAAAGGCACACAGATAATAGTGTCAGGCAATGATGACGGGGGGACTAATGACAAAAAGGCCATCAGGGTCTTTGTGACTTCAGTTTCCATGCTGGTTTGAATCTCAAGCCAAAGGAAAGAGATAGGGAGGTTAGAGATGTGCTGCAGCCTGCTGCCATCTGCCAAGGGAAAAGGTTCTGCCCAGAGCAGGTGCAGGAAGAATTCCCCTAAGGAGGAAAAAACCATCTTACCTGGAGGAGACTATACATCCAATTAAGAGAAACAGGCATGCTTACCTCAATGTTACTGTTTCTAACTGCTTCAGATACATAAAAGGGGGGGGCAAAACAGCAAGGTGTATTTGTCAACATTGCTACTGCATTGCCCAGCTGAATAGGCACAAAGAACACAGCTGGAAAGTACTCCCATGTCACTGAGCAAAGCTCCTGCAGTTTCTGGCAGGTGCAACATGCGCTAGCTAGCTTAAGACTAGTCCTGTATGTGCAATTGCACTTCAGCCCTATATATAATTTATATATATTATATATATATATATTCCTCCTATATACTCATAGGAAGTCAGTCATTGATCAAGCACATTGACACCTCTGGCTTTCTTTTGAACCTCCCATCACAAGTGAGAAGAAACAAACCTGTAGCAGAGGGAGGAGGAATAAAGAGAAGATGTCAGCCATGAGAGTTGGTCCAATAAAGCTGGATATCACATCCAGCTCAATTTCTAATCTTAGTCCCTTTCTGAGGCCATCAATCACAAAATATTATTATGCTGTCCAAACCAAAAATTTAGGAAGTGGCTAAATCCTGAGGACAACATGACACTGCTCTGGTCTGCACATAAAGCAATCATGCACACGAGAGCATCAGCCCATGCTGCTCATCATAGACTCATCCCTTCTCACCGCTGGTGGTACTCCAGAATGGGCTATGATCAGCAGTAACTCCTGTGTCTGACCACCTTCTCTTTTGCCATCCTTCAGAAAAGTGAGAGGGAGGCCACAGAATCTGCTACCATGACCAATCAACAGCAATAGTGCACTAACAACTTTGGGGCCCAGTTGATCTAGGTCAGACTGCAATGAATCAACTGGAGCAACAGGGAAGGCTTCTTTATATGGCATTGCCTGTCATCTTTGGTTTGTCCAGAGCTAAAGCTACTCAAACAGCTCATGATCAGAGGCCAGCGACAGACATTACTCACAGACTGGTCCCTCTCTGCTCTGATGTTTGAACTCTTCATTCATCATCTGCTTCAGCAGCTCTTTCTGGTTAATGGGAGGAGCACGTTGCCATGGGATGCTATCATAGCCAGAATTTGACTGCACTTGCACATGAAATCTTTGTATGAGCATTAGTAACATATTCAAGATGTTAAGGAGAAATAGAAAAAATTACTGTTCTACACGGTGCTTACTGAGATGCCTCAAGTTAGAGACCTCCTCTTTCATCCTGGAGTAGCTTCATTCTTCCTGCAGGGTGAAAGTAAACACACAAGACAAACCAAAGCAGAGATGATATGCAGCAAGTCTGCACCTTATCTTACCCCACAGTAACACATCCATGTTGCCATATTCTTAGAAATAATTATATCTAATACCCCCATAGGAATTATTAATAATGCATCAAGCTGTCTAGAATAAGTTTAAAATACAGCAATCTATTTCTCTGATTTAATAGGAGGAAAGCCTTTAGACTTGGTGTGTTCTGACTTTTTGAAAGCAGTGACAAGTAGGTAAGTGGTAAATATCTTAGTCCCATTTGGCTGCAGTATTCAGACATCCAAAGAACTGTGGCACTCAAGGCTTTTCTTTTTTTTTTTTTTTTCCAGAGACAAAAGCTATTCTTAATAAATTTCCTGCATGGATGCTCATTGGGAATCCACTATGGAAGTGGGTTAAATTAATTTTCACTACAACACATATCCTGGAACAGCCTCCATACCGCAGAGGAACAGTGATCCATTTAAAATTCACCCATAGGTTTCATACAAATTAATGACTCTGTATGAACGAATCATTTTTACTCAGCCTCAGGGAGCAAAGATACACTCGTTCCCCCGCTTCAGCCCGGAGCTCTGCCTGCAGCGGCCTGGAGCTCCTTCCCCCCCCCACTGTGGGTCATTGCAGGGCACGCCGAGCCAGCCTGGCTGGGGGATTTCCCTCAGCCCAGCAGTGCTGCGCTTCTTGGAAGCAAGAGCACATGACTGTGAGTGGAGAGACTGCTTACTGTCAGTGCAATTAAGTGTGTTGGTAACTGAAACTGCATCACGTAATTAAAGCAGCACGAAAAGCAACTCCCTGTAACGCGACGCCTAGGGCCTGGCTGGGGCCTCAGGCCGGATTGAGCTGCGTGGTTGCAAGGGACAGAAGCTGCACAAAACTTGGCCCTGGCACAGAGCCCCACATCCGGGCATGGAGCTGCAGGAACAGTGGTGGACCTGCTGCCTTCCCAGTGGGAGCTGTGCAGCTGCCGCAGCATTTCTGGCTTAGACCTTTTTGTGGTGGTGCTACACCCAAATCTCAGCATGGCATAGTCAGTGGAATTCCTGAGAACGTGAACATGCACACACAGCCATTAATCTCTCCCAGACACGCACCAGCTCCACCAGCTGCATGCTCATGCCTGTACAGACAGTCGCCTGCTGCCTCTCTATGTCCACGTACAGGCATAGGGTGCCACTCACCAGAAAACACGAGTCACACATAAGGTGTGGGGCTTTCTGCTCTTGCAGGCTTCCCCTCAGATGTGGGAATGTGATGTACATGTGCTTTCACTTTTGCATTCAGCTGACCTACTTTGTAAGTAGTCACTTGTAATTGTGCTGCTTTCCCAGCTGATTCTGAGTCCAGGCTTTCAAAAACAAAGCAGTTTCTTAATACTTCTGATGTCCCTCTGCTGATGCCACATGTACACCATTTGTTATTCAGTAAACCCCTATCACAGAAACTTGCTGTTCTGATCCTTGACGTCACTGCTGGCCGGGATCCTGATTGTGATGAAAAAGCCAATATTGTCAATGTGCTTGCAGGCATTCACATTATCAGAGGCAATGCAGGGTGGGGAAATCCAAAATATGCTAAAAAACATAATGAATGGATCATTCCTTTCAGTACGGCACACTTTTCATCCACCGAACAGTATGTGCAGTGAACTGGCCACATAAGCGGTTTACCTACAGTATGTCCAATATTTAAATTATAATGACTAGTAAATGAGCTACTAATGAATTGAACATGCAGCTTGCTTGGTCACAGTGACTGCCATAGCTTGGAGCGCTGCGGCATTCCAGTGAAACTCCAGCACAATCTGGGAAGAAGAAAAAGGAAATGCATCTATTCAGTTGTGTACTGTGTATTGTTCAGATCTGGCAGTGCTAACAGGAAATGGGAAGAAGAGCCTTAATTTTCAAGTAGCGTTTCCCAAACCATTTGAGAATCTATGACTCTTGGAGTGTAGGCAAATTTACATAGCAATTCGTCAGTGGTAGTGCTTCAAAGGCAGCATCTGTGTGAGTAAGCCTCATATTTGCATGTGCAAACAGCACTAGCACATACAAAGTGCAGGCCTAAGTCTTTCAGAAATGCATGCATGCTTTTATGCAGCTAGTATGCACATAAATTACTGATTGTACTTCCATATTAAAAGTATGCACCAACCCTTTTAATTTGTATAGAGATCACTGTTTAATTACCTGCGCTACGCTATAATCTAACTTCAAGAAAATTTGTGCTATAACAGTACACATAGGTGTCTAAACACTTATGTATATACTCCTTATAAACAGGAATATTAGCTGATATATACAGCGTATGAAAAAACAGTAAGGTAGTCTAGGATTTGCATAGTGTTGCACACAAAAATTGTGTGAGTATCCCCATTTTATTCTATTCTATTCTTTTCTACAGTGAAATTAAAGCTGAGGTACAGCATGGCATCTTTCCTGGCTGGGAAAACATCTTTCCAGTTCTGCTGACAACTCCTACTTCCAGTCATATACACACAGATTGAGAAGAGAAGCAGTAAGGCTTGTGCAGAAAAGAAAGGGCATTTCTGTACTTTCCTGGGAGCCCTAACGGCCTTGTGATCATACAAAAGCCCAGTAACTCTGCATGTTGTGACTCGCTAAGGCTGAAGTTAGAAGATCACTTATTTTAAGGGATGACAGCAACCCACCTAAACCACAGTTATGAAATACTCCTGTAAGTTAAGCCCTGTTGATACTCGCTCATCCAGATATTGAACAATCACTTTCTTTATGATAATCTTTTTTTCCTTCTCAGCTGAGTGCTCACAAACCTTAAACGTGCTTCCTAACACCTTTTCGAAGGCTTCATGGACAACATTCTCAGCCCATTCTCAGCACAGAGAGGTAAGAATGGGCTGGCCATCCAGCAGTGATCCCAGCTCACTGCTTCTCTCTTAATGCCCTCTGTGGGCTTTTCAGGAACTTAGTGGAAGGCTTCCATCCCAGAACTAGTTATATAGTGCATGCTTCTGAAACACAAGAAAAATGTCTTATCCATGCCAGTCAGCAATAAACCACAGCAAGACTGATGCAGCCTCCTGCTGCAACTCCACACCCAGCAGCTCCGACATCCCCTCACTCAAGCACCTCTGCTATTGAGCAATGAATGGGTAGTGTGGAAAATAATTCTTTCTTAACTCTAGCAGCTGAACTCTTTGCACTCCACAGCATGAGACTGGATCACGCTGTTCATTACCTTATCTTCCTCAACTGCATGTTACTAATGGTCTAAAAATTAGCCAGGCCTTCTGTAAAAATCCACCCACTCAGCCGGTACTTTTGACTCAGCTGAATGGCAATGTTAGGGCTGACACATTTGAAAACCCCATTTATCTTGTCAGTGCAAAAACAAAGCACATGCTTACAGAACCATCACGCACAACTGAGTTCTGTTCAACAGCCGGGACCCTTAACGCTATTACAATACATGCAAATAATTTAAATACATGCCTAGGTGCATTGGAGGATATTTTCCAGTCTCTGACTGCAATCACCTGTGACAATTTAACTCTGTAAGATGCTGAGCACCGTCAGTATGAAGCTCAGCCCTATGGACTTCACTGTGAGATAAAGACGGCCTGTGTTCTAGCAGAATGCAAGAATTATCTCTTTTTTTTCCCCCTCAAACTCTAAACTACATATAAATTCATTTCCAACCACAGCCCTTCAGCTTCAACAGATTCCCTGACACAGTGTAGAGAACTCAAGCAAAACATAATGCTCCAGACTCTATAAAAAATTGGGGTTATTCTTCTGGTCCAGGAACTAAAACACCACCTACGTTACTGACAATTAAATGCAGAAAGAATTTCAATGAATTGCTGTATTTTACAGAATTAAACGAATAAAGCTTCTAAGAAGCCAAAGGAGCTTTTACATCATTTGTCTTGACAGTGGTTCTCCAGGTTTATTCCTAGCTCCATTTGAAACTTACGGTGACAAATGTGGCAGGAAAAAAATGACTTTGGACCTGTTATTCATAGCACTTGGAAAGCTCAAACATCTGGGACAAAAACGCAACAGTGCACAAAGTAATTTCAGGCAAAGGTATGGTTGCAATGGTTACCACAAATTGAGTACACATACACAGTTTGAACATCCAGAGTTGGAAAGGCTTTTCTCACTCAGGTGCCTGCATGAAGAAGTGATTAATATGCAAGAAGGTCTTGGGGTCCAGCTGCTGTGTGCAAAGACATCACCTGAAACATCTCCGCATACACAAGAGATTCCTCTGCTCAGGTATAAGGTGCCTGCTGATGGTGGGTGGCTGGATATCAGACTTGCTCCAAGCCTTCAGCTTCCCTAGTTAGGCAGTGCTTTTCTCTTCTGCTGCTCTTGGCTACGGGCAGAAAGGAGTCTACTCCTTTCTATCATTTTGTTTGAAGTGCAGTTACTGCCTTATTAGACTCTCATTTAAAAAAAATAACAGTCTTAATAGGCTGAAAAACTGGTCTCTGGAATTGCCCTCAGGCCTCAGGGTAAGTCACTCAAGAGGAATGGGTCCTCAGATTGCTTCACTTGGGACACAGATACCCATCATTAGCTGATGCTGAACAACACCCAGAACTGCTATATGACTGATGAAGACGTAGGATATGGTAGGTGAGGGAAAGGGCAGGGCCTGTGCTGCCTGGGCAGGGCGTTGGTTGGCCCTTACTGATTTCCTGTAACCAAAAGGCCTGCACTTCTGCTTTCCTTCTTGTGGCTTTTGCCTAACAGGAAAGTTGCCCTTTGCCTTCTTTGGACATTGAACATAGGCTGATTGCATAAACTTTAGGGGTACCTCTAGTACCTCAATCTGCCCCCTTCCTTGTTAGATGTTTGCTCATTGCCTCTTTTCCTTCCTCTTCTTCACTTCCTTGCTCTTGCAAACACTAATTGAATGGGGAAAGTGTCCAGAAAGGAACTTCAGACAGGGAAGCATCCAATGGTCCTTTAGCTATGGGTAACATTTACGGAACCTTCTGTTAATCACAGATGATATTTCTTAGTGCAGTGTCATACATCCCCTGTTGCTGCTTGTTACTTAACCCTGACTTCCTCAAATGGCTCCCAGAAATGGGTAACAGCTTTCCTGAAGGTGACAGAAAGGAAAGATAACATTTCAATGACAAAAATGAAAAGCTTCAGTTTATCAACAGGAGCTCTGACCCACGTCCACCAATGCTAGAAGCAGCTGACTTGGTTCTAGTGTTCATGTAAAATGGACTCAGCAGAACTAGCTGAATATTGCAGAAATTCAAACCTTTCATAGTATTTATGCCTCTTTCTATTTGCCCTCTTTCCTGAGCTCACTAGAAATTAACAAGCAAACAATTAAATGATGCCACTGACTGCCAAAAGCGACCATTTTTGTTCACGTCAATGTTTGGACATTCAATTCAATGGAGTGTATCAGACAACTATGAGATGAGTAACTTTATCCCGCAAAGCTCCACTGAGAACAGGCTTGGTAGTCTGTTTCTTATCGCTGACATGTTATTAGGTTATTAAGGAACTGTAAACATCTGACATTCTTTGTGCTCCTGAATGGTGATTAAAACTTTCCAAAAGTGCTTCGACTTGCACATGTTATTAGTTCACACAAGTGCTATGTACAGATACAGATTTTCCTGATCCACTGGGGAGAAGGAAGTTTCAGAACTTTCCTGTGCGACAAAAGAATCAAAGACAGGACAGGAAGTTGCCTATGAATTTTGAACTGATGCGACAGCAAACATTGGAAGGAGGATCATTCTGCAGAGCTACATCCTTAGCGTGCTTTAAGGAAGTGGGGCAAGTGCATCTCTACTCTCAGGAGGAGTGTGGAAAGGGAAGCACTGAAGGCATCTCTTCTCAATACTGACAGTAGTAATCTCAGCTATGTAGAACAAGCCCCTGCATTGCCAGCAGCTCTAGTTAGAAAAGGGAAGTATTAAAAATCACACAGCTTATGGTTCCTTGTGCTTATTCGTCACAGACATCTCCCCAACCTTCAGAATTTACAATCTTATAATGGTTTTCATTAGTAGTCTTGGGAATAGCACATTGTACAGAAGCCAAAGCCCCAGCAGAATAAAATACGTCTTAGCAACAAGAGTGAATATGAAGTACCCCTACAAGCCAGGCACATCTCAGAGCAGCTGCCTGTTGTTTTTGCTTGACACGTGTTTTTTTGGACATGAGACACCTTCATCTTCCTAAACCCCAAACAGACAGAAGAACAGAACACACTGTGCCTGCTGTGGGCCAAATCCTCTGCTAACATAAATCAGACTCTTCTATTCAAATCAGTGTAGATGATGTGTCTGATACTGACTGGGACTATGACCTCTTACACCAGCCTCTCACACATCTAAGACATGGGTTACATTAACAGATATCAATTTGCTTCACAGAATAACACAGCTCTAAACACAAAGAGCTCATGCTCTATAAGGAGGCAGGATCTGTCAGTCAGTGAGGATACTACACAAGGGTCTGTGGATTTTGTGTATTCTTAAATTATTACTTTAGATTTAGAACAGATTTTCCTAACGCTCAAGACTCTGTGGAGACAACAGTTGGCAATGTAACTTGGAATCCCATAAAATGAATCCTCCATGCATGTATGTCTCACTGAGATTCACTTTGAATCAGTAGGGCTTTTACTTCACCATCAGAGAACAATACAAGAGAGACCTTAATATATAAACAACTTCTTTCTAAAAAAAGGTAGCTACTTTATCTCAACTTCAGTATAAAGGTTTCTTGGATTTAAGGAGAGGGTGCAGATATGTACCTGTTATATTCCTGTTGGTCAAAGGGGAAGCTGTCAGACTATTTGCATTTTTATTACAGCTTTTGAAAACACTGAGATCTTGCTGAAACAGAAGCCAGGTCTCATTTTCAGCAACTGACACTCATGCTGCCAAGAATATGAAAAGAAAGATCTATGTTTGATGACAGATACAAGGTCTAACATCTCTTAGCCTAGAAAACAGGCTGGAAGAAATAGTAAGGAGTCATCTTGTTCATCCCAGCAGCTCTGGTTGCTTATGTGAATGTCTACCTGTTAGTAAGTTCAGGTAGGTTGGTTGGTGTGCTGCAATAATTCTGGCAGGATCATGGCAGTATTTCCAAAGCTATTAATTAGCAGATTAATCATTAGTGGAGCTGGTGATTAATACTTTGATGATGATACTTTGGAGCTAGGGTATCTTGTAAACTGATGCCCCATTGACCCTGATGAATTACTTTTCTATAAATAAAATGCAAACCTCACAAGTTTCATTGGTTTGCATAGGGCAATTTGTTTTTTCTTTTGTTTGGGCAGATAAAACTATTCAAAATGGTATAAAGACATTTGCTTAACACTTAGCAGGTAAAATAGAAATCAGTCTTTTCAGAGAGTTTTCCATACCACATTTATGCCACTGAAACAAAGCGCATAAAATACTCCAGTAAAAATGTCAAACCATTTGCAGGCTCTGCTGCCATTTGCTTGCAGCCTTGAACCTTAGAATCTAGTTTGTTTAGAGAGAAAATGTTGACAAGGACATTGGGATTTATTCCCTGCTTACTGCTGTGGTTTAACCCAGCAGGTGGCTGAGCACCACACAGTGTTCACTCACTCTGTTCCCTTCCCAAGGGGATAGGTGAGAGAATTGGGAAAAAAAAAAGTAGAGTTTGTGGGTTGAGATAAAACTATTTACTAAGATAGAGAAAAGGATCATAGTTATAACTACATGTATATATAAATATATATATATATGTGAATATATATAACAA
Organism: Tympanuchus pallidicinctus; assembly: GCF_026119805.1. Classification (NCBI taxonomy): domain Eukaryota; kingdom Metazoa; phylum Chordata; class Aves; order Galliformes; family Phasianidae; genus Tympanuchus; species Tympanuchus pallidicinctus. The sequence goes on from NW_026294722.1 coordinate 266,195, forward strand.
GTGATGCACAAGCAATTACTCAGCACCTCCTGACTGATGCCCAGCTCCTCAGTGAGTGGAAAAGAGCGAGATGAACATCCACCGCCTTCAAAACTCCTTCCACACGATGTCGTTCAGTATCTCTTTGGCAGGTTTAAGTCAGCTGCCCTGATTCTGTTCCCTCCCAGCTCCTCGGGCCCTTTGCTGAAAATGGCCTTGGCTCTGTACAGCACTGCTTAGCAGCAACTAACAACATCAGTGTTTTATCAACATCATTCAAGTAGAACCAAAACATAGCAAAATACCAGACACTCTGAAGAGACCAATTCCATTACAGCTGAAACTAAGACATTTATTTCAAAAGAGGACTTTTAACTTATACCTGATGAGCGGATAGATTGATCTTGCATTAGCGGAACATCTGCCAAATAGTACACACAGCTGGGCGGCACACTGCTTTTAGCATATTGTGAGCGCAGCACAGAATACAAAGCTGAGCAAAGTTTCACTTATACAACTAGTGGTTAACTCTGTGCCAGTGGTAATTAGCTTCTGTAAAGAGTTTATAACAAGAAACCACAAAACAGTTTTATTCTGACGAAACTGATGGGAAAAACCCATTTGCGTCTGTCCATGGGGTGTGAGCTCCAAGGCTTGGCAGGAGAATTGAGACACAGACTTTCAGGCCAACGGCAAAAAAATTCTTCACTGAACTAAAGAGCAGCTTCCTTTTCAATAATTATTTGTATAACAGCAGCATCTCTAGTCCTAGTCAAGGATAAGGGCTCCTGGTACTAAGAATGAAACAGCTAAATATAGGCAGGACCTTGCTCCCAAGCATGCATAGTCTCATGCCCTGATTTAGCAAACACTTAAGCTAAATCCTTATTATATTTGTGCCAAGGGGATTGCTGTAAAATTAGGTGAAATTTTACAGAATCAGTTTTAATTACTAGTTTTAAATGGTGCTAATTAATAGTATTGACCCTAAATGAGCAGTGAGTACATACTTAGCTGTGCAAGTTGGACTAATTAATTTTGGTGAAATTACATACTTGTAAACTAGAGAAACTGCTGCCAATTTGTAGCATAAAGGCTTGCATTAACATCTACGGAGTGCTGGAATAGGTATTCTGTTCTGTCCTCCTGTTTGCACACAGCATATAGAAGCCCCCACCAAAGGGGCTCACTGCATTAAGTCCTGGGCAAATACCAAGCTCCTCATCTTACAGTGGAACCAGATAAAGGAAAAGAAGTGAAACGATTCACAAAGTTAACTTTATCTCGCTACCTGTGGCTGCATGCCAGATACCCTGTATCGTAGTTGTCATTAAAACACTCCAATAGAAGGTACCTTCCCTTCCCACCCCGCCAGCAAAAAAAGAAGACATAAAAAAATACAATCTGGGTTTCTTGGAGAAAGCCTACAGAAAAACAGGCTCTTGCCAGACTATGAAGACCGGAATTTCCCAGTAGAGGAAGCCACTTCAGGAAGTGATCATGACTGATCTGAACCTGGGGAGAACTGGGCATTGCACAATCGTGTGCTCCTGCCCTGCCTGTGCTAATGCAGGGCTGACACAGCCAGCTTTGGCGGGGTGCTGCCTCGGAACTTGTAGCAATGGAACTGCACTGCCTTCAGGAAATCATGTTGTTAGAATTTGTGCCCTCTTGGCCTGATAGTCTGACAATTTACATTGTCTTTTATATAAGGTGCTATGTTGACCAATCAACTGCTCATCAGGCAAAACTCCAGTTCTGCCTTCTGCTCCCACATCTCACCTCTCTTGCTGGCAGGGCAGCATCTACTAATTCCACAGATTTAGCTGATCTCCTAATTTCACAGAATGAGTCCTGACATTCTACAAAGGAAAAGTCTTAAACAAAATGTGTAATTCAACATACCTTTGGATACATGCATTTTTCTTAATGCAAAAAAAAAGGAAGTGGGCATGGTAAAGTAAGTATTTTATTAGCTATATGGGAGATGTGGGTTCAGTATTTGGTTTTTCCGGACCAAGCTCTATCACCAGCTCTGTCATCACATTCAAATTACCACTCCTCCTTCTGCTTTTGTTTCTCCTCTCACTGTTTCATTCATTTATGCTGTAGTTTCTCTTGACTTGTTTTCAATAGTACATAGCAACTAGGTCCCAGACTCACTCTGGGATTTTGGGCACGACTGCAGCAGAAATAAGCAGTAATTAAAATCTGTACTGTTGTTCCTTGGCATAAATGCACTCCCTGCCAATTTAAATAAGGAAGAAAAAAGAGCTTTTTTTCCTACAGTCCTGTGTATCTACAGAGAGGAGCAGGTGATTAGATCCCTGGCTTCTGTACCAGTGCTCTGAGCAGAAAGTTTAGAATTAGAAATAGTACCAATGCCCTGTACCCCTGTTGACAGGAAAGCCAGCTCACTCTTGTGCTTCTGTAGACCATCACAACCGGCAGGTCACAGACTTTCAAAATTTGTTAATGGTGCAAATCTAATCCTGGCTTAAACATTTTCTGTCCAACACCTACAACAGCCCTAAAAATCTAATCTTAGAAGTGACTTTATGTGACAGCAGTAAAAGAAAGACTAGCTTTTAGTCATTGGCTTGCTGCTATCCGATTTTATTAATAAGAAGTGGCACTGGTACCTTGCTCTGAAACTATGGGGAAGTCATTAACTTTGGATCCGAAACCAAAACCTGCTGCATTCCCTTTTAACATCAGCCAAGAGTTTGTGATTAAACAGACATATAATTGAAAAAGATCTAACAGGAAACTGAAGAGAACCTCTAACCAACTTAATCCTGAGCTTTATTCCATTGAGAAAACAGGAAAACTTTAGGATCTATCTTTAGCTGATTCTGAACAGCCTGTCATTAAATCTGGTTCCAGTGAGTGTAAAAAGAAAGCAGATGAGGAGAAGAGGGTAAAAAGAGCAAATGGCTGAGCTCCTAAAGGTATGGAAGAGCTTTCTCACTGCATCTTCAGTTTCCAGGAGACATGTCTTCATATGCTAAGGGCATTCTGCCCTTGGGCAGGGAGCATCTGCAGGAAAAGCATTATGCTCAGCTCCTGGGAGGGCCCATTCTGCCTGTCGCAGAAGCACCAGGGTTAGCTCAGGGGAACAAGGTCATCCTGCATCATTCTGGCAGGCTCCTCATCCTCAGAGAGAGGGAGGAATCAGCCCTTTGCCTGGTTATAACCTCCTGCAGCCTGGATGGATGGATGTGGATGCAGCCCAGCCATTCAGATGGAGGAGTGGGCCAGGTTTCAAGGAGAGAGGAGGAGACACAGGCAGAACAGACAGACCTAAGGACAGATTGTAATTCGAAGTCTGAACTAAAAGCCTGAAATAAACCGTGTGGGACCACTAGGTTCAGATTCTGCAAGTATGTGGCTCTGGGACCATGAGCCATGCATCAGCCCATTCATGGCACTGGTCTGGCGCTTACAGTATATTTTTGTCTCTTGCTGCAGTTACTCACTAAGAGCAACAACAACAGCAACAACAATATCCACCTCTGACTCTTTAGAAAAGTTTAAGGCTACTTTTCTAGATCCATGTTGAAGTGATAGGTATTTTCAGAGGAGAATAAATAAGTTGTGCAGCTTTCCATGACAGACAGCCACCATTACTGTAGCTCAGTAGCTCTTCAGAGCTGAAATGGACAAGCCACGTGGGTTCGAGTAGAGTGGATTCCTCACCAGAGTGAACACTGTGGCAGGTATCTGCACAATTCTGTGCACTCTAACCTGCTTACTGGTAGAAGTTTAGAAACTCAGTTACGGTTACCAGCTAGTCAGCCCTCTGATAATCTTCATTGGGCAACATATGTTCAGGACGTCACTGCTGAGTTTTCAGTATCTTCTTGCTAAGATATGTCAGTGTGCAGGAAGCAGCTTTGGGGACAGACAGGGAAAGATGCTGGAAATAATGTGAAAAAAAAAGAGGGAAAAAATGCACTGCTGTGACGTTTATGGGAAAATAAAGACAGCAGCAATGGAAGCTCCTCTTGCTGGGACATCAGCAGAGCTTCAGCAAATTACTTTAGCACTAGAAAATATACATGGAATGGAAACAAGGCATTCAAAACAAGGACATGTTTAACTAGGCAGAAAGCCGAAGTTATTTAAGAAGTGGAGTTGGTTCCAGAGTAGCTAATTCATGGCTCCTTATCTTCCTTTGGCAGGGGATAGCTGCTTAAAGACCACTTGATGTATGTCTGCTGCTTCCTCCCTTCTCCCCTCAGTTGTATGCCTGGCAGGAAACAAAAATTAGTTCTATTGCAAATGACTCCCATTCCCAAGGGGCTGCAGAGAAACATCTCACACCTCATTGGGCATCTATGTGACATGCTGGCATTCAGAATGGATGAATATTTGCACTTGCTCTAAGATCAGCTATACGCTAAAATATTTGCTGGAATACAAATCCCAGCAACGAGTTCTTTTTTTTTAATTACATTTCTGTGTTAGTAAAAGGTCCAGTAAACACAGATACATTGCCATAAAAACACTTTGCAAGCAGAATTGTTTTACTTTGCAAAACACAACAGACTACAAATTTTACTGCCTGTAACATTTTTTGTTGGAACAAGTCTGCTATAGATTTTGGGGGAGATAATGAAAACAACAGGTTTGATGTCCACAAGGTATAATGTATTTTCCTATTCTCTGATAGTTACATTGATTTTTTCCACAGTTCAGTTAGCAGAGCTGATATGATGTGGACAAGTGATAGAAGAACATCATGCTGGACAATTCTGTCACAAAGTAAGTTGTGGTTTATACTGATACTTAAAACAAAGTTGGTCCTGTTTATTATGCCTCGTCACTTGTACCTCTTACATTCACAGTGAATTCTGTATTTGCAAAATGACAGGAATTGCTCCTTGGATTTCTCTTTATTTCCCTGATCATCTGAATTTACAGATGTAGAGAAAACAAGAGCAGTGCTGAAGGATCAGAATCAGGGAATGGACTTCCACATTCTGACTTGACTGCTCCTAAGTAGGTTTCAAAACATGTCAGGGTTAAGACAGGCCTAGGCCAAGCTGGTTATCGATCAGGGTCAACCTTGCAACTACCACCTCAGCAGATACTCCAGGTCTGAGCAACATAGCCATCAAAAACTGCCCCCTGAGCTTTGCAGTATCTAACACTGGTGACTAATATAACTTCAGTGATACTTTTAAACTCAGTCCCAATTGTAAGTTGAGAAGCTGCTACCAACATCCCCTTCCTTCAGCTCCTCTGTCTGCGGAAATCCTCTGTCCATTCACCATGATGGCAGTTCTTTAAATACAAGCACTCCTTTAGGTCTCTCTCCCCGTCATTTTGTCACACCACAACTGATCTTTGGACTTCTTTCTGCAGCTCGTCCAAATGTGGAGGCAGACACTGTACAGACAAACTTGTACAGCTTGGTTTTCCCAGGAGTGAGGATCCATGCCAGGACATCTCCTCTCTGCTTCCTGTCTATGCAGCCTAGCACCACGACGGTTCTGCATGATACTTTCCCTACATGATTAGCTTAATACTTTGGAACAGGTGGAGAAGAGGTTGACTCAGTTCATCCCTCTTCATTTACACTGGACTGACTTTCAGTGCAGACAATGTGAACTTGCTCAGTACACTGACCTCTAGTTCTATAGTTTTGTGGCTTCCAGTGAATTTCCAATAACCCCTCAGGAAACATTCTTCATGGCTCTGAGCTCACTTCTCTACTACCTCCATTATTTTATACTCTCTTACAGCATAGAAGGGGACTTATTCTGCTATACTTGTCTGGTAACAAAATGAGTACATTTCTAGGATTAATTAACTCTGAGTATTTATAATCAACTGAGACACAATCTTCAGCATTTTAAGTAAAGCAAAGTGGCAGTGGTCTTTGAGCTACAAGTTATAGAACTGTCAGATTCTACTAAAAAAGCTGTATCCACGAATGACTCGAAAGTCTGTGTTGTCAACTTATTGCTAGCATCAATTACAGTACTGGCAGTGACATTTTAGAATACCAAACCCAGTTGATAAGTTACTATTTTAGAGCAGATATATAGATTCAGCACACTTTCACCAAAACCAGAACACGCATTAGCAAGCTGAAACGATGTCAGCATTTGTACAGTGAATACAAGCATGCAACATGAGAGAGTACTGTGTCATTCCTTTGGTAATCCAGCACCAGGCTAGGGGTAAGAAATTGTTTAACATTAGATCAGCTTTCTTGACTGAAGAGACAAATTCACCAGAAAAAAAAAGAAAAAAAAAAAGCCCACGTGTGCAAGTCAGAGACAGTGACCTGGCCATATGTGACATAGGCAGAATCTTTTATGCTGGCTAAAGAGCTAAACTGTTCACAGGCAGTGTCTTTGACAGCCTTACAAGCTTCAAAATACAGGGACTGGTAAATGTAAGAGGGCAAGAAATCTGTTCAGCCCTGTGTTAACCTCATGGCTGTGGCTTTTAGAGCCAGGAACACTGAAGAACATTTTTGCTCTGTTACAGCACACTGAAGGACAGAAGCAACTGAGTCAAAGAACAGAAACAAACAGCAGAGTCATAGAAGCCGTGGCATGAAACAGTTAAAAATACTTGACTCGTGTATTTTGAAGAATTGAAGGACTAGCTGTGAAAAGCTCTACTGACTTCCAGGGAATCAGGTTGTAAACAACACAGAGAACTGAAGATGAGGACAGGGTAATATATCTGACGGGTACAAATATTCCACATGGCCAGCATCAGGCGAGGTGCTTGTCAAAAAGGCATCTGCAGCTGTTCCCTTTTCGGGCTGTTTACTCTACAGGAGGATTTACCATCTGTGCAGAAAAACAATACACACACCAGAAATCAGTGTCTGTCAGATGAAGCCTGGTCTCGTGGCTATGGCACAGGACTAGCAGTCAGGAGATTGGGATTCTATTTATTGCTCTCCTGGTGACTCCCAGAGCAAATAAGGGGAAATCACTTTGCTGCTCCGTGCCGTGTTTTCCTCCAACATACTACTTCACCAAATTAATGGTATGAACACCAATTGTTTGTATTTATAAGGTGTTTTTTGTTCTTTGGATTGTAATGCCAAAGCAGAACTGAACAAGATGTACTTCCACAGCATTTCTAAAGCTTCAGGAATAGCAGCTCAACCTTTCTACTGTAGCAAAATAAAAGGTCATAGAATCATCAAATGCACCCCCTGGCTCCACACAGAACTGCCCAGAATCCAAACCCTACGACTGAGAGGGGTTTCCAAACTCTCCCTGAACTCCAGCAGCTTGAGGCTGTGAGCAGTGCCGTGGGGAGCCTGTTCCATGCCTGAACACCTTGCAATTGCCTGTAAAGTATACCGCAAAAGACTCAAAACCAGTCCAGGAATCACTGCACTCATCTCTCCTCCAAACTCAATATACTGAAGAAGAGATACATACTAAATATACTAAAGATAGAGATTGTGGCAATAAGAACATCAGAAATACTTGACAAAAGAGAAAGATCAAATTTGTTCAGAAGTGAGCCAATGCAAAAGACCACAAACGTGGGGAATTTGGATATTCTGCTCTGATTTTTTTTTATCTTACTGATGTTGTCAATTAATGACATTGAAAGGTCAAAGTATTTGTTCAGAATGTACAGTTCACAGCACCGCGCTTTGTAAGCTCAGTAACTTCACAAACTGTGCCAGCAGAGATACATAACATTGAGCTCCACTTTGCTTACATGTTTCATGAACTTCTTGGATTGCTCTTACTCTGGGATTAGTCCTGAATCTGTATCAAAGCAGATCACATAGGAGTTCTAACTTAGAACACTTTTAAAAAGCCTAACAAGATGAAATAGTTATGATTCAGGTTCTAAATAAAAATATGTAATAATGATCTATGATTTATGGAGCAAGACTGAGTAAGTAGGATCAGTACTGTTGTCAGTTCCACTGCCAAATTATGGTGGGATGTATGTTGGGTTATGCTCCTCTGTGTCACTTAGAAAAGCTCTGCTGCACTAAAATTAATGTGGCTGCCAAAGTACTGTAATATTGTAATTACTATTTCCTGAAAGTTCTGTCGCCCACTGAATAACTGTATGGTCAGTCCTACTCCTCTACTATCGCAGTGCAGATGATAGTTTACATAACGAAAACAATCCAGCCATTTGCTGTGTTTCCTTTTAATTCTTCTGTTGTTATTGAGCCCTAAACAATTTTTGTTTTGTTTTGTTTTTACTGCTCTGTAATGAGTCACTAGCTTATTTAACTTAATTTTATTGTAATTGTTATCTTTTCATTCTTGTTTTTTCCAGTCAGTTACTCATAAGACCACAAGATATAAACAGGACACTCTTGCTTGGACAACCGAGGGCAATTTTTTTCACCACTGCTCAAATCCAGAGCAAGTTACAAAATGGTCCTCACTTCCAAAGAACTTTCACTTCGGTCCATATATATTTTACCATGTCACATTTCTGTTGATCTCTGCATCTTCCAGCTAAAAGAGATCTGCCTGTCTGGTTTGGATATTTTCTGGAAGCTTTCTTGGGCTTTCCTTACATGTCTGGTCTAAATCTTTCCATGGAAGTTTTAGTGACAGAAAATAAAGTTAACTTTTATATAATTTCTTCTGCAGCAAATAATTTTTTAGCCTTTTCTTTGCTCTACTTCTCTTTAACCAGTAGGATTTATGTAATTGTGCTATGCTTGCGTATGTTACACACGTGTCTTTATCCATCAGTCTTTTGTAATTTTCTGCTATAACCTTCCACTAAGTCTGATATGAAGACAGAGGTCTAAATTTTGTTAAGACTGCATGTATCACTGTAGTAGTCAGAGATTTTATTAATGAAGAGAAAAGCTTCTGTAGAAGTGACCTTATATTCAATACCGCCGAGAACAGATGAGAGAGAAGAGCGATAGGAAAATTTTCCAGTGGAAGTTGCACCCATGAGAACACACACTAAAAGATGTAAGGGCATAGAAAAGGAAAGTTCATTAGTTTTGCTTCTTCTTGTACTTTGTGTCCTATGGGACTATGTTTGTATGAGACTAATTGTTTATAAATGTGCAGTACTTTTGATTAAAACTGGTTCAGATTTTGGACCAAATAAATTCTTTATACTTTTGTTTAAGTTGAGGCTTTAACACTCTTATATGTACGCACAGAGCAAGCTTAGGCTTAAAAAACTTACAAAGATTAAATATCTTTTGCATGGCTCTTTGCAGTTTTTATATGAAGTTCACAGAGTATTTTATTGTAGTGGGTACCACAGAATCTCAACAGTCTCTGCAAATAATGTCCATTAGACAATACATTATTGATATAGATGCCACGGAACTGCTGTAGGTACTAGCCATTGTCCAGGAGCATTAACTAATTTGGGTACACCATGCTTTGAAAAGCATTTTTAATAGGAACTTTGGAGAAGTCATGAGAAGTGGTGCTTTGACAAATTCCAGGTGCTGTGGAAGAGCCTTGGAGATTAATAATAATATAGTGATTTTCTCTGAGTCAACATTGAGCTGGCCACCACTTCACAGCAGGAGGTACCAGGATGCTTGGAATGCCACCCATGGGAGAAGAGGTCATGGTGAACTTCTGACCAGTGTGATCACTGAAAAATCTGTGGCTGCTTTTGCAAGAGTTAACACCAGTTAACTGAAGTCAGATTCCAGCTTGGGTAATTCCATTCTGCCTAAAATTCCCCTTTTATTTCAAACAGATGCAATATTTTTTCACTTCCTTCATTAACAACTGCCAAGCAGTTTTGTATGTATTGTTGAGTACTTGCTGTGCTCTACCCAAACGTAGCTACAATACTCAGTGAATGTCCCAGCATTTAGTTTTAGCTCTACTACTCATCTCCAATAGCTATGTAGTTGTGTTCATTCATGATCTTTAGGGGTCAAAAACCACCCTAATTTTACTTTGGAATAAGTTCTTTGGACCCTTAATTTCTATGCCTCAGTACTCACTAGCAACAATAAAACAGCAATGCTCATCCAGAGAAGTATTAATACTTGCAGCAATGGATGCTTGGTCATTTTCAGAGGGAAATGTACTTGCATTTCCCATTTCATTTAAGAAATATAAATTGACAGATGAATAGGTTGATCAATTTATACCATATTCAGTGCTAAATAACTCATAGTGCTTGGTGGCAGTAAAAGGACACACAAAAGTAAAGCTAGCAACTCTAATTAAAAGCACGTTCAGTGAAACACAACTGGAGCTTAATGAGCAAGCAATAGAGATAATGTAAAAGCAATTACTTTAGCAGAGGCAATTTACTGAAAAATTGTTTTCACTGAGTACCAACTTACTCAGTTCATAGGCTTGCTGCCAACAAACAGAGCGAATTTGTGCCACTTCCTACTGAGAGACTGAGAAGGGCCATCTGCCTGCTGAGATACCTGCCAGCACAGCTCTTCACACACAGCCCGTGATTCCTGTGTCGATAAGAATACCATTTCCAATCTTTACTCAGCAATCAAATGTATTGATATGGCATCTCTTGTCAAGAATGACACCACAGTACATTATCAACTTAATAGAAAAAATCTGCAATTTATCTTTCTTTATCAAACCATCATGTACGACCAGATATTGAAGTAGTGTGAGACACTGGTGTAAATCAGAACTGCTCCAAACTTCTGAACTTTCATCAACATAACTGAAACAAGAATCTGACTCTTCACGCATAATACACTTCTTCCAGGATTGAAGTTCAGTTGACACAACAGTCTACCGAGAAACTGGAGAGGTAACTGAGAAATGCGAATGAAAGGAGTATTCAGGTTTCCTTTTCAAGGACAGCTATGAAATAGCAGCGACATATACATCAAAAGGTAACCCTCTGGGGTTTTCTGTCATCCATAGGATTTTTAAATTCAAGCAACAGTCACTAAATTTTTATTTAAAAAAAAAACACACAAAAAATCCAACAGTGAATGTGTAGCCTCTTGGTTGCAATTCAAGTTCTAATAAAACTGTTTATTGAACTCCTTGACCCCTTCCTGGAATCTGCCTGAGCTTCCCAGAACTTTGTGTCATGTGGTTCTCGGTCATTAATAACTAAGTATGACACAGCAGTTTAGACGCACAGCAGCCCTCTCTGCTCAAGCAGGCGCCAGGACACAGCTCAGAGAACACAAACAGCTCAGCCCAGGCTTCATGATCCAGTCCCAGAGCAGCACTGCTGTGATGCAGCAACAAGCAAAAAGGGCAAACAGGAAGTGATTCATCTCAGTACAGTACAACGTGTGGGACATGATCAAAAAGATCCCAACGGTTGGTCAGCACAAGTACAGTACTGGACAAATGGCTGTAGGCTCCAGCCTGGATATGAGTTGATCTCCCACTCTGTTTACATGGAAAGATTCCTCCAGCAGCCAGCTGTGCATTAAAAGCAGCTGGCTGGTGCTAAGGAGGGTCAGTGAATCTGGAGACCTCTGAATACACGTCTGATCCATTCTGTCCACCCACTCATTTACGTTTATGTAGCTTTTCTGGCTTCTGCCTGGAAGTCTTTGGCTTTCAAACTGGAGATCCCTCTAGCAGTTCTCCAGCTTTTGGCTCCCTTTAGTGCTCCCTAAATGTGTTTCCTTGACAGTTCCCATCCCCTAGCAGCACCCTTGGCTCTCCCCAGCCCCATAGCTGTTTAATCATCTCTTCTTGTGACAACTGGACTGTAGCTAAGAAATTCAGAGTGTCAGTTTCCAAAAGACAGAGCTGTTGCATTTGCTGCAGCAAGATATATCCAGGTATAATTTGTTTTACTAATTATATGCTTAAGAAAAGAAAAGGCAGGAATATTGCTGTATAGAGGAGTAAAGCACATTCTAGTGGAAGATGCAGCACTTCTGAGTTACGCTGGAATGAACAGAACTCCTTGAGAACAGATTCAAAAGTCATATTTTTGCCAAATTTGGATTTAGTGACACACGTCTCTCCTGTAAACAGATTTAGGAAAAAAAAAAAAAAAAAAAAGTTCTATGGACCTACGGGCAAAACAAGTTCACTTTCTGTCCAGATCCTTTCATTGACATTCATTGTAATTTCACTGGACTGGCTCAGAACTTGTTATAGGAACAGCTGTAGGAAGAGAGAAAATTGAAATTTCGAAGTAGGTGGATAGTAAGATATTAAATTAAATTATTTTCAATATTTTCAATATTTTCTTTCCTATTTGTGGCCTAAGCTTCCTCTGCTAATTTCTTCCTGTCTCTTGCCACTGCATCTACAATGCACATTAGCAAACACCATTTCTCTGCATGCTCTGTTTAGTTAAAGTTCATTTGTTAAGGAAAGAGAAATAGCCCAAAGCCCCTGGAATAAAGTCTCCAGCACCTAAGTCCATTACCACCTTCTAACAAGTATCTGGCAAGCCTTGACTCACTCTCTTGAATACAAACACAATTCAGGTGCAACATTCGAAACAGAAACAACCTATAGAAGTAAAAGCATTTGCCTACACAACCAGTTCTCTCTTTGGTGAGAGAATAAACTGCCTATGGCAGGTCTTATTTGAACTGCTTTAAGCAAGGCTGGGAGGTGTTCAGAAAGCGCGGTGATGGGGCTGATATTGACGCTTCTCTAGAAAGAATCCATTCTCTTCAGAGAAATGAAGGGCTGCAGACCATGAGCCTTTTAATCTAAGTGAATTCAGAACGAGCTGAGTACTCGCTGTCTTATCTACTCTAGACTGCTAACTGGGGTTAGCTAACACATTCCGCACCCTGGTCTAGACAAAGCCTAGAAGCAAGGAAAGCAAACGAATGACACATGGTGTAAAGACTGTATCAGAGAGAAAAAATGAAGAGAGACACTGTGAGAAAAGCAGCACTGACAAGAAGGAAGACAATGAAATGGAAAAAAACCAAAACACTACAGTGAGCAGGAGCAGCTGAGCTTTGGAGGGTGCTCTTCTTCCTAATCCATAACACATGCTTCCTCTTAACTCCAGTTATGTGTTTGTTTATTTGTTTTGTGTTTTCGTAAAATGAATCACCCTTATAAAAAAAAGTACGGATTTAAATTACAGAGGGCAGAAATCTCATTGTACGTCAGCTGCTTTGGCAAACTCCGTAGGTAGTTCAAGAGGAAAAGCTACTTGGGAATGTTCCGATGAAGTTTCTCTGATTTTTTTTTAAAGGAAAATGATGCTGTGTCGAACCTGAAACTTCTCATGAGAACAAGCATTGGAGCCATCCTATTTTGTACAAATATTGAACATGCATTCACTTTAGTCTCCCACTTCCCACAGAAGAGGTCTGAACAAAATCATCTCTTTATTCAGGTGCAGTAACTTGCTGAATTTTTCATCAAAATAGAAGAGCACAACAGCAGAGCCCTAAAGCAACCAGTCTAATGATTAATATCTTCACATTAGGCTTAGGGCATGAGTTCTACTTTTCAGTTTGACTTAGGAAATATCTCACATCCCAGCTACTTGCCCTAGCTGCAGGGCTACTAATGACTTTGGGGTAGGGCCAATGTGTTCCTCAAGGACAGCTGGGGGAGGTGAACATTTTAACTCAATGTAGAGAAAAAAATGCTTAAAGAGCTTGAAAATTTTAACTGCTTCCCCAACTCTATTCAAGAAATGTGCAAAAGTTCGAGTACTATGTGACAAACCCATCCTTTGTAGGTTGTAATTTGTTTGCCAGGTTAGTGTTTGCCAGGTTTGAAGATGTGTATATGTAGCATATTGTCTGCAAACCCACTATATGGAATATGTGGCCTGGTATTCGGAGACTGTTCGACATTTGTATTTCTTGTGGTGTGGGTTATGTGCTTTACGTTCCTTTGTACATATGGCTTAACTGGACATCTATATCATTTGCATTTCTGAGTATCTACCAAAAACATGAATCAAACCTGGAGAAAATCCCCACATTTTATTTTGCCTCTTAAATGTCACATGTAGAAATAAATGCAAATACATCCTTCCATCCAGTGCATTTGCTCTAACTGTGTGAAAGAGTAGTATGATGCATAACTACTATTTCCTTATTCTGAAGCCCTACTGATGAGAAGAATGCTTGCTACCTTTGTTAACCAAAGAAGAGTTCTATCCAAGCAGTATAGGCCTTCTCCATCTGAAACAATAGGCTTCCATAGTTTACTTGGAGTCATACAAATGAATGTGAGAATTCAAAATAAGATTTGACAAATAATAGTTGGCTAGATAACAATGTTAAGACTGAAATCAAAATATGTGGAGGAAAGGTGTGACATACATATTCAGTTTGGAATACAAAAGGTGATGGACAGGAAAAGCAATACCCAGTCTCTTGGTGACACTGATTCTTATGGTGGAAGCATTTGAACACAGCCAGCTTCGGCCCTTAGGGCCCGGGCAGCCAGACATGTGCGAGTAACTGAAACAGAACTGTTTCATTGCTACGTTTCCGGGTGGATGTTCTGTCACAATATGGAATCTATTGTGCTACGGCCTTGCCACGGCATTCCTGTTACACAGGTACGAGGGACACGTACACTTTGATCATGTGACAGAGACATTTCTCATTGTCTGACAAAGAGGCAGAAGGGAACAGGATGGAGACCGCCGCCACCAGGCACCTGGACCCCCAGAAGGGCTGCAGGGCACCGGAAGTCACAGGGAAGTTTGTTTGCAGTTAAATCCTTTACGTGACCAAAGCCTTGAGCCTGTTTTACTTCAAACAACGTTCCATTCAAAGAGTGACTTCATTTTTAGGTCCCATCCAAAGCCCACTAAAGACAATAAGAGTTTTTCCATTGAGTCTAGCAGCCTTTGGATAAACGCCTTGATCCCGAAAGCCTGATCCACATGAAAAAGTCTGTGCACAAAAAGAGCAAATCCAGAAATCCTGAGATTTTACCCAATCCTTTTGAAGATAGGTGTGTACAGACAATTATGCCAACGAAGCCAATTTTGTCCAGTTGTGCACTATCAACTTCACATTCCATTTGATGATCACAGAAATATGTAAGGATAAATCCTTTGGTCCTACACTCCCACATAATTGCTCCTGCTTGCAGTGTCGATAAATTGATTTTCTCCCTGCTTGGCTTTACTATACCTGAGACAGTTATCAGAATGTAATTCAGAAACCATTTAGTACAGACTTCAGCATACACAGTATAGTTGCAGCCTATGGTTCAGTTCTACTTAAAAGCAGACTTCATTATGGAAAGCTAAGCTGTTCATATTGTAGCGTAGGTAAAACAAGTAGGACTAAAGCTTGTACATGCTATTTTTGGGGACCATGATATTTTTTAGTAATATCTATATTATCTTTTTTGGCCATTTTGGAAGACATACCTTGCTGTGTTTGAAGAAGACCTCTTTAAGCCCCAGCATTCAACCATAAAGGAAGGTAGAGCTCAAACAGTGCAGCATTTGTACTTTGCAACTCCCTCCACACAAGCTGAATTTTCACAGAAAATACCATCTGAAAATATTTCAAAAATTCCTAGGCATTACCCTCTCTATAAACCTACCATCCAACTGTAATTCTTCTATTGAGCAGTTATCTGCTGGGACACCTGGCTTACATGCATGCAGCTGGAGAGCACGGTGCATGTCAGAACCCCTTAGACACCAATCACAGATTCAACTCAAAATGTTTTTTCTATGCCTGAGTTTTCACACAAGTACTGCTAGCCCTTTTGGGGCCCTGGTGTTTTGTTTTTGTTTTTTTGCTTGGATGACTATATTTATGCCGTGGCTTCTCTGATGTCTACAGGGTTATTTTGGTTAACACAGAGAATGGGGTCCAATGTGACTCATAGCACAAGTAATATAATAAGTATTGGTAATGAGGGAAATGGAGGTAGAACAGTTCCTTTACCTCCACATTCAGTTCTGATGTAAATCTACTTTGTTGATTTCTGTCATTGCTTTATTTTGAAAAGCTGTGCCGCTTCATTTTAAGCACAACCAAAACCTCAGACTGCCTGAGAACTGAGTGCACAAGGATCCATAAATGTCAATTCCCAGGATAATCCTTGACTTCTGTTTTGTTAATTCTCACTTAATATTCACAACTTTGTAATTTGTTATTATTATTTTGCATTATATCTGAAAAGTTTAAGAGTCTCTTAAGAAGCAGAAAAGGGGGAATAATTAAAGAAATAAATGCAGAGAATAATTCAAAGCCAGTGTGACTTTACAGATGTGACAGACATTGATTTGTGCCCGTAAGGAAGGAAACAGGACGCTGTGGTGGGCCAGAGCTCTCAACCATCATTTGTCTGCAAAATATTCCCTTAGGACTAATTTTGTAACATACAAAACATACACACATCACACAAAAACCATCAGCAGCTTCTTCACACAAGCTCTGTGATGTAGTCTGTACTGTTGCTGTGCTTTCATTAGGATGATCTTTTACATTATTTTGGTGCCAGTGCAATACAATGGACAATTACTTACTTGATTTAGGAACAGCCATTGAGCTGTCACATGACTTTGAGCAAGTTACTTGTGCATGCTGTGTTTTTAAATTTGATACTTTCAGATCTTTAGATTTTCTAATCATAGATAAAAGGATGGATAGTGATGACAGGAAAGAATGCAACGTGAGCACTATACATGAAGACTGAACAAGGCAATACAATACAATTTTCAAACAGCACATGCAGCCAGATTTGATAAAAATCAGACTAATATTATAGGTATTGATCCTTTAGCATCATGTTTTGAATGATGAGCTTGCTTGATTGGTTTGCTACATAAGTTCTTACATGCTCTTTTCAAGTAGTAAGCGCAAGACCAAGCTTCAGCTTTAAACTGGACAGTCATAAGAAATAAAGAGTTTAACACAACACACCTGCCACTGACGAGTACTGAGTTCACATAAATATGGCAGCTGTACTAAAGACTTTACTGCTTTTCGTTACTAGACTTAAGGTGTTGCACAGACAGCTCCTTGGATGCCCAATCTGATACTCAGTGTTCCATGCATCGTGACAGCTGGACATGCTTCACGGTGTCTGTAAGATACCCTGATCATACTGTTGATTTAAATTCAGGCTAGCTTTCAGAATGCAGCCTTGAGAATGAAGAGCTGCTTATCACAAAGAGAGGATCAGTAGTAACAGAAATGGGAAGATTAGGAAGAAAGCATAAAGGCTTTGTCGAAGACTCCCAGTGCTTGAGCGACTTTAGCCTGAGCAATTCAAGATGGGTGATTTGATATAAGAAGGATGGTAAACAGGACAAGATTAAGGACAGAAAAGAAAGAAGCGAACGAACATTCAGGGCTCAGATAATACTGATACAGAAATCCCATGCACTGGTTGTTGTTAACAGTGCCTGTGTGACACATTCACACCGCAGCAGGGTGGGTGGGGCTGGTTGCTGATCTCAGTCTGATTGACGTTAATGACATTCTTCCAATGGCTGTGGCTTTCCTCATACCACACCCAGGAGGGGTCAGAGGCAAATTCCTCCTAAGTACTAATGTGAAAATACTATATTTTTAGAGACGTTTTTAAATGATGCCAGGTGTTTGCTCTGGTTGCATTAACTAGTCTAGTACAGTCGAAGCTCAGCCTGCGTTTCCTAGCAATGTACCTACAACTCAGCTTGAGATTGCAACTGCTGTTTTTAATCCAGTTCCAGACACTAACATGATTACACACATCTCCATGACAGTGCCTCTTCAGCAGTGAAGACAGCAACATCTGTGAGTGTGGATACAAGCCCAGCATAGTATTGTCAACTGTGGTGTTTATTTGTGTTGCCTAGAAGCCCCATTAACAGATCAGGATTGTGTGTGACAGACATAAAATAGTTGCACTTTCCATGGAAGGGTTATTTACTTCTGTTGCTTTTGTTCTGTCTGCTATGAAATGCTTTACTTCGGTCAGAGAAGAAAAGTACCAAAAGTTGAAACTGTTGTAGGACCACCGTTTTCAAAACAGCAAGACTACAAAACCTGAAGCAGTCCCTGAGCAAAGATATTAAAGCACTGCATTTTCTTGTATCAAGCCAGACTGTGAGCTTCTGGGACCAGATTCCAAGACCACTGAAAACCAAAACCAAACATCAAAAAGGAACCTTAGCCTCTTAAGACAGAAGTTTTTCTTAAGAAGAACGCCATACAAATGCATTGCTTGATGCACTTTCAGATACTGTATATCTAAAAGTCACAGTGCTGTGCTGAATACTAAGCACATCCCAGAAGAGCTAATGGAAACTGTTAAAGATCAAATTTCCTGAAAATCAGAATCTTTTCCTGTTAAGCCATTAATTTTAGAAATTTCAATTGATAAATAACTAATTCATGCCACATCTACATTCAGTAATATCAATGACTCAAAATCAATATGCTGAAGACTTTAAGAGACAGTTTCATAACAGCTTGATAGGAAGTCTGTGAAACCTGTATGCCATGGTATTCATGCCAGCCTCATTACTATCCCCCTGGCAAGGCTGGTGTTTTCATGTTCTGTCCTGTTCTCCCTTCCAGCCTCACAGTCTCTCATCAGGATCAGTAGTAGCCCTGTGGAAGCAAAAGGCAGACTAGCCCGGATTGTTCCAGTGTCTCCAAATCTGTGGTAGAGCATAGGGTTGCATAGGTGGCGGAGGAAGAACGCCTTTCTCTTAACTACCTCATGTACACAGAGGCGATGGCTCAGTCCCTACCTGGTCATGAAGCAGACAGCCAGGTGAGCATGCACACTGCCTGCACTGGTCTTCCTCACCCTAGCAAAGAAAAATGATGGATGTTTTAACCAGAGATGCAGTAAGTGCCAAGTTCCATTACTGTGGATCCTTGCATGAATTGCAGACCGCTACCACCTAGAGCTCAAGTGTGAACTCATTGCATGTTGGCAGGTACAGCATGACATGTATACACAGCCTGGAGCCTTTCAGGTATAGAAATTCCTTCAGAGTCTGAAAACCTAGCTAAGGGTAAGTGCAGATCCACCTACACCAAGAAAAATATTTGTGGATGTATGTGTAAACATAAAGAAAGAGAAGACAAATCTTAAAATAAATTAGAATGCATTCTGAAAAGGTGAGATTAAATAGTGAAATGCTTCTAAATGCTTTCAGATAAATATTCTGGACTAATTTCCTAGATCGTATTTTCTAGGATAGAGATCTATATTAGCCTTTTAACTGTCTGCCCACTTCCAAATTTTGCAAGAACACATTCTTCTCCTTTTTTTCCATTTTCCTGGTGACCGAGTAACACATATGCATTTTTGCAGGGTTAGAACAGTGATTCCTTTTCGAAGGTGATTCTATTTAGCACTTCACATTAAGGCTGAATGTTGAGGCTCAAAATACTAATCAAAAATAAGAGGACAGAGCAAATTGGGTGTTGCTTACAGAGCTGTGAAGTTGCAGATCAGCTGCTGAGGACAAATACCAGACACCAGAAGGCTCCGAAAGGACAAAGTCCTAAGATACTTAAACACAATACACTTCCCCTAACATAGTCTTTTGAGGTTGCGGTCCTTTCTAAAACAGAATGTCTTTCCCATAGAATGTACTCTACATCTATGCTAGGCCTTTCTAGAGGAAAATGGGGATGTGGCACAGGCTTTCCCTGTGCAGTGGGGTTCTCATCAAGCCAACTAAGTTCACCACTGCCTCGTGACTGAAAATGCAAACCCTGCACAAGTCATTCTAATAAGCATCTGTTTACATTTTTGGATACATAATGCTAGTTGACTGCATTCAGTAACTTAAACTTATCTCAAAACGTAACAGTGGAATGTTTTGACCATCAAGGTATTACAGAGGAAAGCATATTTTTATTATTATTCCTTGTCAGCAAGATCTGCAGACCAGCCAATGACTGGGGACCACAAAATGACATTCCATGCAGACAGGCAGCAATAATGACTTGTTTACCATGTAAAAGGGCATGCTGGCAGAAGGAAAAGAGAAAAACTGAGGGATTTTTTCCTTGGGTACTAGCTTCGGGAAAAGAAGCATAAAGAGTTAAGCAATCAGGAATAAGATACATTGCCTTTGGCCTGAGTTTTCAGCTGCCCTCAGCAGCAATTTAGGTTTCAGAACTATTCACAGAGCAGAAAGAGAGTTTGTAACGCAATGAGACTTGTAATGTCTTCAAACTGTTTTGAAGGGAAGGAGTAGTAAGCCAGGAAGTCTATGACCAGAGTGGGCTTCCAGCTCTTCTGATATCTTCTAGAGTATCTGAGCCATGAGATAGCATTTTCTCTTGGCGTCCTGGTGGTTTTCTCCTAAACCCAAAACATTGCATTGTAACACACTATGAAGAAAACACCAACTCTGTCCCAGCCGAAACTGGAACACCTGGGCAGATACGCTGCTCGCCACTGCAACAATGTGCTACATAAGATTGGAATCAGAAAAAAATCACATCTGATCCTGAGTGCAGGTTCTTCTGCACACAAAAATCTTTCATCTGGCACCTTTGATGGAGTCAGTTGTGAGCTACGCTCATGGCAAGAGACTGGGAGTTTGTGAACAGTCTCTTATTGCTCTGCAAACCTGAGTCAGGCACAGAAATAAGAGGGATGGGAAAAAAATAGAAAGGGAGAAGTGGTTAAGGCATTCCTGTGTGACGCAAATGCAGTGATGTCAGAGTTAGAGACCACAGACATCTCTGCCAAAATGAATGGGATTCCAGCAGGCTCCAGCTGGTCTCAGGGTTTGTGCATTCTGCGATGTTTCCTGGATACCAGCAATTCCCAGCTGTAAACTGAGCAACCATTAACCCCTTCCCTATTGTGGGTTTCCAGACAGCCACTCACCAGGGAGGTTTTTCCCTTGCTGGTAGAAGATTCCAACATTTCATAATCAAGCATCCTTATTGAATCAGTGGCTAGTTTAAAAATAACCCTTTGACCCAAACTGTCTCCGAGAGCTATCAAGAACAATGAAAAAAAGATTCTTCTATATAAAATATCATTTCTCATCTGATCTCTCAACAGCATCCTCAAGGTCTTCATTTTCATTCCCCACTTACACATGCAGGTTTCTACCTCTTCCACTTTCCTGCAATCTCAATTTTTCTTTCTTATTTTTCCCCCCTTTTTTTCCTCCTCCCTTTCTTCCTGTCTTTGGAATAAGAAGATAAGCCACAACTTTAACTCTGAAGTGGGAATAGATCTGAAGCCCTGGACCTGACATACAACTCACAGAAATTTTCGTGAGGGAAAACTTCCAAATTCTTAATCTAGTGCCTGATTCCCTCTTGGCACAGCTGAAAACCTAATTTTGGATCATGAAACCCTGAACTTCCCGAAAGTAAAAATCTAGGCATGGATTTTTTTTTGGCTGAGCTGGCTCTCCCACAGCTGGGAGTGAACAAGAATCTGAAGTCAGGCCAGACCAAAATAATCAAACATCTGAATTGTTAATCACTATTAATAAAAAGGAATTTAAGCTGCAAGTGCAAGTTCCACTGCTCTTCTCTGGGTATGGATTGAAGGAATAGAGAGCCAAAGAAAAAAACGTGACACAGATTGAGACATCAAAACAAATGTCATAAACCAAGTACTAAGCTGGCAAGCAGAATGTATGAGTTACTCTGAAAATTGCTATGCATCAAAGAAGTAAAAGAACCACATACAAATAACATCAGAGCATGTTAAAATTATGATTATTACTTTTTTTCTTCAGCAGGGAGGGGACAAACTTGTCCAAAACCTGAAAAAGTAAAGTAATACCATTAAGCGCTAAATTCCATTTCTAGCCTGATCAGCATAAACTTCTGCTGCCATCACAATGAGCCCATATACACACTGACTAATTTAGCCAACAAGGAATGTGGATTGGTGGTTCCCAACCAGTAGGTACCACTTTCTTTAGGACAGTCTCTAGCAGAGCACTGCAGCTGAGCCCAATGCAGGGAGGGACCGGCCCTGCTCTCCGCGCTGCTCAGGCAGCCAGTCTCACCAGCCTATTCCCAGTCGTCTCAGCCAGCCAGGAGCTTGAACAGGGCAGACGCCGGGTCCCTTTTGCTGCTTTTCTAAGCATTGTAATTTCACGGTTCGCGCATTCACATTTTTCTCTACTAATATAAAAATTGATAATTCTCACATGGCTGGAAGAATTCTTACTTTAAAAAAATGCTGAAATCTGAAATTTGCAGAAGTTGATCCTGGAGTCTCATTTCAGTTGGCATGTGGTTGACACAGTAGCTGGACAGATCCCCATTCAAGAGGCAGGCCTCACGGCCCACGGCAGTGGACTATCTGAAGACAATGTTTGTGGACCCTGAGCACACAGATTACCGCTCTGGCAATCCTGCAGAGAGTTCTTTGCCACCTGCTCTCTATCCCTCATATTCCATCTATTCCAACTCATAAGATGCTGCACATTAGCCCATTTGTTAAGACAAGAATCACTGGGCCTTATTCTGCAGAACATTTTATTCCTTCCTGCCTCACTGCATGGATGCATTATTTACCACTCTTGGGAAGTGCAGTTCCAGACCCTCGAGTCTCCTTCAGAAATAATGAAGGTGAACAGTCCTTCAGCAAGAAGAAAGTGATACAAAAAAGAAAGGTCAATAAGCTTAACAAAATGCAGGTTGAAAAAGTACATGATTCCTGGCTACAAATACAAGAAGAGGAAAACAGAAAATTTAGGATATTAACAGCTTAAGCTAGACACTATTGCTGGTGCATGAGCAAATAGGCATTAACTGACCACTAGTAAAGTCAGGCTGAAAACTAGAAGGCTCACAGCCAGTTTTACAGTCTAATTCTAGGTCTGTCAAACATGGGAGCAGCACAGATAGAAACTCTTGCTGTAGAATAAAACTGTTAGGGCAACAAGAACAGTTTTATAATGCAGTACTTTTGAGAAAGCCTCGGCAGGTCTGTATGTCTGGAAGTACTCCTTTTCTTTTTAGCAGCTTTAGCAGAGCACCAAGCATTTCACTTTCATTCTCCTTGCAGTAATGCTTGCATTTCTGAGACCAAAGAGGAAGAGGAGAGGTTGTGTGACATTCAGGGGCTAAGACACAAAATCGTTTGCCTTTCTGTCTCTTAGTCACTAGCTTCTTGCCTGCTCCTTCACCATCCTGCTTTCACGCAGTTTGATTCCATTTATACAAGTTGAGAGCTAAAAATACACACACATCTTTTATTATCTGTTCTGTAGTAGTGCTGTAGAGCCCAGGACTGCCTTTCACATAGAATTACCATGGCCATCCTACATAGTTTTTATTACTAGGTACATTTAACAAGCAAATATGGGAGCAAACACAACTCAAAAGGCCTTGATCCTGGTCAGTGTGATGAAGCTGCCTTATTAGAAAAGACCTGTGGGATCTTTGAGTCCCAGAAAAAGGACACCATTGAAACAGGTTAAAGTACCTCTATAAGACCTAAAGATGCACACATGGCACTAATACTAACTAACAATACAAAATACAACGCAACAGTATAAAAATCTAAACAGTACAGTTCTAGGGCAGTTTAGTGTGGAAGAGGCCTCAGGAGGTCATCTGGTCCAACTACTCGCTCGCAGCAGCTGTTTGAATCAAACTGAATAGACCAGATCTCTACCAAAGCCTTTTTAAATTCTACCGCTGCCAAAGAAAGTGCAGTCCTGCAGATCCTGAGCCAATGTTTCTTTGATATCCACTGTGAGACTCACACAGTCCTCCGGGTTTTTTTCCCAGCTAGGTGGAAATGAATTTGAGTCTTGCTCTTAAAATCACTGTTTGTCCTACAGTAATTATCAATGCAAAACCCCATAGGAAGATGGAAGGCCAGTCAGATTAGTTATATCAAGCTGCATTAAAGAGCAGTCAGCCCAGTGTACCATTATTAGTCACAGAGAGATTAAACAAACCTGCTTGGCCTCTTTCCCCTTTGCTTTGTACTGATGTTCACAGATAAACCCATGCGGGAGAAGCTGGAAAGAACTGAATGTCCTGTGGGAGCTCTTATCATGACCAGGGAGTGAACACTGAATAACCACTCAGCAAATCACCTTCTAAGTTTAAAAAGCAGCCTGTTTTAAAGCATGTTAGTCATCAGTAAATTGGCTGGAATGTTCTTCATTCCCTCAGTTCCCCTTCTCCAGCCTCCCTTTGCTTGGATTAGAGAAATGTTTTTCCTTTTGTGTTCTTCATTGACAAGAACAAAATCTTTTGCCTGGCTTTAGAATCACACTCATGTCATCTTGTTTGGAATTATAACATGTGTTTGTTCAAATGTGTGTCTCCCTTTTCCTTTGAACTGTAAGCTCTTGAGACAAGGATATTTTCTTATCCAGTGTTTGCCCAGAACTGGTACAACCATCTTCATGAGAACATGCCTCCATTCCTGGAATACAAGTAGGATTTCCCAGCTACACTCTATTTGCTGTTGTCGTTCTTCATAATAAGAATAGACTCAATTCCTGGCAGCTAGAACCTGATCAGAGATCTTCACCAAGCTCAATATTGTCCCACATGTCTCAGAGATTCTTAGTTGAGGTGGAATTGGTTTCTTCTGACTGTATCCTTCTCTTTCTGTCTCTTGTATGCAAAGATAACATTTCCCAATAAAACAGTCACATTTTTTCATATTTTTTTTAATATACAAACAGCAGTGCTTATTGCCTCCACATAATTATTAATTGAGGCCTCTCTCAAAATGAGGGCTAAAAAATACAAAGAACATCAATTTATTCAGTCAAAGTGATCAAAACTATAAAACAGATACCATGCACTGCCATGTCCAGGAACAGTAATTCCAGCATCTGCTGTTCTACCCCTTTTTCATTCTGACTTCACAGCAGTTACATCTTCTAGCCTTCCTTTTTCTTTACAGTATCATTCTCTTCTGATCTTCTTCCATTTAAAAGAAGAAATTAAAGATTCACTTTTTCTATATTCTTCCAAGATGTCAAGATATCCTACATTGTTAGTAATTACCATTAATAGTCATCCGTAATTTTAGAAGTACAGATAGTTTCAGCAAGTATGAAACGTGGAGTTGTTCGGGACAGTAGGAGCTGAGTACTTTCAAACATCACCACCCAGAGTTCTCATAAAATCATGGCTAATTCTTCAGTACTGCTTCTCATTAACACTGCAGTCACTGATTTTCCAATTTGATTACAGCGTTTGACTCCAATTTGATCTCAGGATCTTCTCATGTCAGAAAAAATGCCACCACTGCCCTCTCCTGTTCTTTGCTTGTCTTCTGTTTTCATTCCTTCTCTCATTTTTTAATTAGCTCTAGACCTATAATTTCCTTATGGATGTAACACAGAAGAATACCTAGAACATTTTTGTGCCCTCTTCTCTGTTGTACTTGGAAGCCTTTATGGCACAGACTGTCTCTCTTCTGCCTTTGTATGGCACTCAGCACAGGAGATCTTGCCAGGGGCACTGACTACCAACATAATATAACATAATATCCACTCCTGTGATTATTGCAAGATCTGCACAGCTTTCCAGCTCTCACGTTTCACTAATATTAAAGTAAGTTAAATGATATAATATGGGCAGCACTAGGTTGTTCTTTTTCTGGCATTTCACAGCTGTATGTGAAACCTCTGAAAGCTCAGACAATGTTAGAAATGTTGGAAAAGTTAGACAGCGAAGCCTTTAATTCATCCATAAACAAAGCCCAGTTATATCTCACTAGGGGAAAGGTGGGCAGGTGCTTCTATAATCAGCTTAATTGCTAGTAACTTTTGTATTATTTATTGGAAAGATTCATTTACTTTTTAACTTTTGCTTCTAGCACAGAACCATCTTATGGTCCTGTCTGCACAGCTGAAATATCCTAACAATTGCATGTCTTTCCCCTGGAAATATCTACACAGGGAAGTGATTTCTAAAATACTTTCTTTGAGATTAATTTAACTTCTGAAATTTGTTTAATAACTACTGGATTGTTTTTGTCTTTTCAGCTCCCATTCAGGATTTTTGAATCTTCTTTTAAGTAAATGGACATCAAAATTAGAAGTTGTGTGTAAGTGATACTGTCATTAATGCAAAATCATTTGGATTTATTGGTCAGACTGAGCTTTTAAAGTCTGTGCTACTTATGGTGACAGCCTGGCTCATTGATCATTCATTTCCCAATTCCATGTATTTCAATTATGCAGTTTGAAGGAGCTTCTATTTTTCTCTACTTTTTTTCTTCCCTCTGGCTTTTTGTGTGTTTGTGCATTAAGAAAAGAGGCTTTTCATGGAAAGCTAATGCAAGAACAATGTCCCTTGGCTTCTCTACAGTTCCTGGAGGAAGAAGTATAATAAATAGTATAATTACATAAAACTGACAAATAATCTATGCCATGTTGTTCCTAATTAGAATATATCAGTCTTTACAATGAGCTTGCACATACTGAAACTTTGCTGCTGGATGATTCACTAGGCAGTGCTCCTATGTCAGGTTTGAAGTGGAACAGTGACCTTACTTTGAGCAGTTTAGAGACAGTTACAGCATAAAGAAAGTAACAGCTTAAAGATAGTTATTTCACATTCATCAGTACATACATAATCAATCACAGGCTATGATACTTACTGGATGGAGAACAGCCTAGAACATATGATTCTAAGGCAGAATCCTGATCCCAGTTAAAATGCTAAAGTTCTCATACACTTCATTTCAGCCAGGAACTTACTGCTGTTCCAGTCCTATTGTTTAACTCTGAAGTAACCATTTAATCTATGTGTATGTCAAACCATCCCTTGGCTTAACAGTAGGATGAAACTGTTTATCCTTTGAAGATAATCTGGGATGCTACTCAGAATACACCCCCAGCAATTCAGGTGGAGATGGTCAGAGAGCTCCTCCTCCATCTGGGCTGTCACAAGTCCATGGGACCAGACGGGCTGCACCCTCGGGTGCTGAGGGAGCTGGCAGAGTGATTGCCGAGCCCCTCTCAGCCATCTATCAGCACTCCTGGTTAACTGGAGAGGTCCCAGAGGATTGGAGGCTCACTGATGTGACTCCCATCTTGATGAAGGGCTGTAAGGAGGATCTGGGGAACTTTAGGCCTGTTAGCCTGACCTCGGTACCAGGGAAAGTAATGGAGCAAATCATCTTGGGTGAGATCGCACAGCACGTGCGCAGTGTCCAGGGGATCAGGCCCAGCCAGCATGGGTTCATGAAAGGCAGGTCGTGCCTAACCAACCTCATCTCCTTCTATAACTGGGTGACCAGCCTGGTAGATGAGGGAAGGGCAGTTGATGTAGTCTACCTAGACTTCAGCAAAGCCTTTGACAGGGTCTCTCACAGTATTCTCCTGGGGAAACTTCCTGAAGGGGGTTGTGATGATGAGGGGTTTGGCCTCTTCTCCCAGGCAACGAACAGAACCCAGGGAAATGCCCACAAGTTGTACCAGAGGAGGTTTGGGTTGCACATGAGGAAGAACTTTTTCTCTCAGAGGGTGGTCAGGCACTGGAATGGCTGCCCAGGGAGGTGGTGGAGTCACCGTCCCTGGCAGCGTTCAAGAGGCGTCTGGATGAGGAGCTACGAGATACGGTTTAGTTTGTGGTAGCAGTGGTGATGAAAAGACGGTTGGAATGGATGATCTTGCAGGTCGTTTCTAACCTTGTGATTCTATGATTCTATGATTCCGAAAAAGTTGATATCCTTCAGTTTAGAGTAATTAAATAAAAGAGCAAAGAGACACCTTAAAATAATAGCAGAGCAGTTAAAAAAACTATTTACATAGAAGGTAGTGAATTTTAGGAAGTTGATGCCAAAGAAAATTGCAGAAACAGTCATTACCAGCAGGCATGAGAAAAGGTTTGACAAATTAAAGGCTGGCAGGCCCATTAACAGACACTAAGCAGAGAAATTCTCTGTACTCTCCCTAAAGCAGCAACTCTGGATGTCACGGGAAGATCAGGGAAATGGGCTTCTGAAAGTGGCCCGGCTTGTGGCTTCACCTTAACCATGTCCTGTTTGTATTACCAGGCCACTGGACTGGCCCACGAGCATCTATCCTCTGCCCAAATGTTATTATGCTGAGGTTATTTATCAAGCATAGTATATTTTGAGAGCTGTATGCTGGCTATCATCGTTTATGCAGAGTATTTATTTCAGTGAAACTAGATCTATTTTAAAATCATTTTAAAATTCATATATGCAGTAACAAAACTTTTATGACTACCTTCTTTGCTCTTTGAATGTGATTCACCCCTCTACTAGCACAGGCCATCATTTTGTGCTTGTTATGAGTCTTATTTTAGCAACCTGGTTGTTACTTGGCTCTAATCCATTTGGATTAGGCTTCATTACAGAACTAGTGCACTGGATAACCATAACCTGTCACATCAAACAACCATTCACTCTCATATTGGTAGTGGTGTATTTTATTTCAGCTTACTGAAAAATTACAGTGTTTTTTTTCTCACTCTGTGTTTTTTACGTATTGCATTGTAAAAGAAAACATTAAATCACGTGTTATTGAAATTAATTTCTTCATTTTCTAAATTTCTCGTTTACCTTCAGAAAGAAGGTTAATTCACTGGAAATGGAAGGTTTCTAAGATGTAAGGTCACAGGTTGATGTGATAAAATGTCAAAATCAAAAATTTCTGAGAACCATGGGACTAAAGCTGAGGTTTGCGTGCTAGCCTTCTACATCTGGAACCACACATTTGGGAGACAAAATTAAAAACAGAAGTTAAGCAAGTTGTAGCTTCCCAACTATGAAGCTAGAATTTCCAACGAGACAGGATGTTGTGGTATCTCCCTGAAAGCTGTCCTCACCTTGCTGATGAATTACAGTTCCTGTAATTTTTGGCCACATGACATTATATGATCCCATGATGTCCACAGTCTCACCAAGAGAATCATAGTAGGTAATTCAGCTTAGCTTCTGGTGACTACAAAAACTCTTACTAACTAATCACTGCTTTTGAATATGCATGTCAAGACATCTACTACGTATGGCATTTGTGTGACTATGTTTCTCTCTTAAGAAACAAAATATAGATTTAAATGCAGCAGTTATACTAATGAGGCAAAATAGAAGTATACTGGATCAAAAATGGCAAAGGAATTACAAGCATACAGCTGTTCCCACTGATACAGCTGGATTCCTGCTCCAACTGGGCAAATAATAGCAATATTGAAAGGGAAATAATGAGATGCAGAAGCAAACAATTCTCTTCACCTCTCTAGCTCTATCTCCACTCTTAGTACTTCGGTTATAAAGCACATTCATCCTTATTTAGTTTTGAGCAATGTAGAACCTCCTGAATCAGCTAGGGTACTCACTGGAATCAGAGTAAAAATTGGTAATTTTAATACTAAAAAGATTTTGTTTCTCCATACTGCTGGTATGCCAGCAGAAGAGCTGCTCTCCCTACAGCAACAGGCAACAAACAGTGTCCGCTTTATCCAAAACAAAGAGCATTTTGTAATTCAGCACATAGAAGCTGCCCTTTCTTTTGCCTAATGAAGAAAGTTCAAATGCTGTGAGGTTTGCCTCTCTCACTAAGCAAAGTATTTATACTATGATTGGTTTGTATAGAAGAATGGTAAAATAATTAGGAAAGTTTTGAACTGTCATGTTCCCCTTGGGGACACAACATGCAAACGGTAGAGTGTCACAGAAGAGCCCACGAATGCTTCCTGCTGGCTTCACATATGAAAAAGAATCCTCCCGTCCTCACAGCACTCCAGGCAATAGTCAGGCATTATCAGAGAGGAAGCACACATCTAAAACAGTCAACTATGGGGTTTAGTCCTACTCACGTGATAAACACACAGCGTGATTTTGGAGAAAACATTTAAATGTAATCTTGTTTGTTACGGACTTTCATAGTGGCCAGTATCTGTCTAATTTGTTCTCAGTTTGTGTGATATTTTCCTTTAAAGAGTAAGTCTTGGGACTGAAGAAATCCTGTGGAGGGAGTGAGGAATTTCTTCTTCCCTTGAGGAGCAATCTGATCTGGGAAAGAAGCTTCCAAAGCAGAAGAAAGAACATGACAGACAAATGGAATGAGCCAGTTGCAGCAAGGAGCCTGTGGCTCGAGTGGTGACACTGTGAGCAGGAGGACTGAGCAAGAAGCCAGGCCCCAAGCGATGGGCAGAGCCCAGAGGAGCCATTGCCTGGGAACCTTTTCTTTCTGTTCTGTCTTAACTACTCACTTTGAGTTTTCTGCATTGAAAAAGCTGACTATCCTAATTTATATTCTAACACGACTCGGCTTTTAAGAGTTTCTTTTGTTTTAGCTAGCTCTGGATCGCTTGGTCAAAAGTTTAAAAAACTTCACTCTGGGGATTCCTTCACTTCTGGGGTGCTTCAGCAGTGCTGGAGATCTGCAGAGGCCAGCTCCTCTGGCCTGCACCTCTCTTGGGCAGGAGTACAACCTCTGAATGCTTTTTATTATAAATGCACATTATTATCAACAATGTGAGCTTGTATCATGATCAGAGCCTTCAGTTCTGATTTCTTTTCTGGGCAGCAGTTGATTATTGGTTCTGGTTTCACTGACTCAAGACAAGATGAAAGAATTTCCAAGTGAACTGAGTTGGAGGTGGGCTCAGGGTCCGGGCAGGCTTTGAAAAGCCGCCTTCTCCCTTGCTCTTGCAGCTCATGGGTAGACTTCCACTAAAACGACCCTGAGCAGCCCGGTCTGGCTTTTCTTTTTTTCTCTGACAGAAGGCACCACATTGAAACACCTACTGTAATTTTGCACTGGTGCAACACAAATAAAAGTAAGTAAATGAAGCATTGAAAACAAGATCTCCAGCTGATATTAGTTGATATTCCACACCAATTTCAGGTGCATATTTAAGTTAGCATTAATTCTACAAATGGAATTCAAATTTAAGTGCACATAGGAAGTAAAGTCTAAATTTAGTCATTTTAGGTAGAAAACACAGCCTAGATGGAAACCTTTTCCAAATGCATGCAATCAGACATGCGAACTAAAAATCCTGCAGCATAGAATATTGGACCATAAAACAGCCACAGTGGTTTACATATCAATATGTAACCTGAAGCATAAGATAGTTTGCAATAACAGAAAGAATTGAAATAATGCTTATGTCAGTATCCCTAGAAGTTGGTCCAGCAAAGAATAGAAATAAATTAAAAAGGAGATTCTGGTGGCAGAAAGCATCACAGTAGAGCTATTCAGAGGAAGAAGCCTATTTGAGAAGTTGTCATCACTGTGAAAGATGCCAAGGCCAAAAGATTTCACTGCATGCAAAATATTCAAAGCAAAGAAAAGCCATATCTTGCCTATTGAAGGACAGTACATTATATGGCAAGAGCTCTGCTAATACTAATGGCCAGTGTGTTTTATTAGGAAATTATTTTCACTGAATTATTTTATTTTCTTTCCCTAACTAGAATACTATTCTAACTAGTATATCTTTCTTATACCAGAATTCTAACATAAAATAAATAAGATTTCAATGAAAAATAAAAATCTCATTGTGACAAAACAAATTATTTACACTCACCTGCTCCAAACATTCAGAGTAACATGTTTTGTTTCCCTAAGTGTTCATGAAAAACAAACTGAAGTGGATTTCAACTTGGACAAAGACAGTTCCTAATTAGAAGTAACGCAAAAGTTTAAGATATGTGCATGTAAGTGAACTGTAAATGACTGCAGTGTTGTCCTGGGTAGTTAAGTACTCTATCAGGGCCACAGTCCGTGGGATTTTCTCTTTCATCACCTGATTCATAAAAAGACATGTGCAGATAACTGAACCTTCCCTGCTGACGTATCTGTCAGCAGTTATGAATGCCAATGTGTGACACTTAGAACACCTGGACAAATAATCTTTCATACTCCAACAATTTTCACTTTAAACACCATATAAAACTGTTTATTTTCCTTGGCACTGCCCTGATTAAAGTGGAAACTTGTCATTTATTAGAAGAATCAGACTTCACTAGATTAATTTTGTACTGAGAAGTTTTGTTGATCCCAAACTGAACTACTGTTGTTGTTAAGTTCCCCTGGAACACAGAATGTTTTGTTTGGTGTACTTTTAAATCACCATGGGAAGCTACATGCCATGGATATTATCTGTTGCACGAATTAACAACAAAAAAAGTTAAGGTAAAGATATAGACATACAACACCACTGTCAATGCTGCATTATTGCTGTGTCAAGATACAGACAAAGGGCAAGTGGACTTAAAGAACTAATTTGGCTCCATACGATTATCAAAGAAAACACAGAAGTGGAGCTGAAAGTACAATGTGTCTCTGAAGTCGTATTAATTACAGAAAGAAAATCTAAAGGTTTGTCCTTTAAGAAAGACTTTTGGGGTCTTTGGAGTTGTTGAAGAGACAGACACTTCCTTTTGGATAGATGGCAAGAAGTTGTGCTGTGCTCCCACCACCTCTCTCAGCCAGCCCCCTTCCCACCTTCCCACCTCTGGCTGAGCAGACACAAACGTGGGCAGCAGGGCAGCTGAAGTGCGCTCCAGGCACCAAGGGTCTGTGCCAGCGATGCAATTACTCAGCTCTTCTTTGGCAACTGCTGTGTTAGATCATGTTTATTCTCTCTGATGTCTCTATGCTTTATTTCTCGTATAATTTCTGGAACACTTTTTCTTAACTAGTTCTACATTACCATATAGAGAGATCTATCACCGCTTTGTTACCATAGTTTATGGTCTTGTCCTTATTAAGATCCTTATCCTTGCTCATATTCATCTATTAGTAATTCCATGGCTAAGATATCTAATATTATGCTAAGTATAATACAAAATTAAGTTAGTGTTTTTACCCCAGGCTCTTATAACCAGTTTTGCTTTAATTCTCTATAATATAATTTAGGAAAACTTTCTGCTTCATTACTTGGGTTAGAAGATACCTGAACAGATTTCTTGTGCAGCCTTCATCTGAACTATCGAACCCTTAATGATCTCCACTTCCTCCTTCATGCTTAATTGATTCACAAGCAACTGCTTCCCAATTCTTCTGAAATTGCTAGCGCACTGTAATGAGAACGGGATCTGTATTTTAAATCACCACACAAGTCATCCTGTGTGTAGTGCCACAGACACCACAGAGATCACACGGGGACTTTAATATTCACTGCCATATTTTGCTTTAATACAGAATTAGCTGTATCTTTTTCCTTTAAATTTTACTGTAGCTTGTTTGGTCCTTACTAACTGAGGCTCACTGAGCCTTTTGATCTGAAGTCACTCCTCATTCATTGCAGCTACCACTTACAACAGGGCCAGGCCATGTTTGCCTCAGTAACTCAGTAAAAGATTTTGTTCTGTTGTATGCCTGTAGTTAACAGCCTTTTTCCTGTTTGTCTGAGCAACTATGTGAGGGATCTGAAGAGGTGAATGGAAATACTGAATTAGCTGTTATGTAGCTGTAACAGAATGCTGTTAGCCAAAGTAGCTGAGTAGATACTTGACATCCTCCAGTCTGGGCCATGAACCAGACCAGCTGTTACGTACTGTAAGCCATCATTCCGTTGCTTTCAGGAAAAATGATGTAAAGCACAAAGATGCCACATGATAATAAAGATTATATTAATCCCATAGTGTTTGGCAGGGGCAGTGCTACAAATGACGTATTAATATACAATGTTGGAAAATCCAGGTTTGCAGAAGAAAAAGACTGCAAAATCCTAAATCTGGAACTGTCTCAGATTTTCAGGTAATCATACCAGGCAACTCAGCATCCTTTCCTGACTAATTGATGCTGTGCCTTGTGGTTGACAGGATTGCTGTCTTTTCTGTTGGTGCTTAAACAGTTCTTTATGTTGCTTTCTTCACACATCCCTCAGTTGTACCCTCAAGATGAACTTTTTACTCCTGCTGTTCTGCATGCAAAATAAAAGCCCTAGACAATGTAGTCCAAGCTGAAACCTACAGTTCTTCATTTTTACAAGGGAATTTTCTTAAAAAGAGCTTGAATGCTTAGTTAACTGTCTATTTCTCCATATGATAATTATACATAGAACTACAAATTGGAGAAATTCTTAAGTGCAGTGACAGGCAGTTTAACTACTTAATATTTGTAAATAAATAAATTGCGTTTTGTGGGTTTAACATGTGAGCAGCATGACCTGTAACTCCTAAGTGCACACATGGCCTGTGTTGTAAAGCATAATCAGCAGCTATAATCCAACCAGGCCTAACTCAGAGTAACACAAGGACACTTTCATTTGTTAAAATTATACGTGGGAAATTTCAGCTTTGGTAACATGGCATCTTCCAATCATATCCAGTTGCTGACCTATGGAGACAGTATGTCCTGTCCCTATTACACATTCAGCTCATTCTCTTGCATTCAAGCAGAGACAAAAAATGCTCCATTGAGTCTGTGGTTGCCAGTGGCCTGTGCGATACAGGCACCTCATTTCAACATGCTCTGCCTTATCAGCTTCAAATACAAAGTCCTGTTCTGAACTCACCATGCTAGGAAAGCCTGATCTGAAGGTAGGCCTGGTAGATTTGAAAGCCAAGCAAAAGTGCTCCCCAGCAAACATAGTGGATACTCAGTCAGATATGATGATTCTGTAAAAGTGATATGAAGAGCAACTAGCTCTCATTGTGCAAATGAAAGCTAGTGACTGAAAACTCAGTATGGACTGTAATTTCTATTTGGCTGCCAATCTGAAGAATTTGGTAAACTAGGTGGAGCCTGAGAGCTTAGGAACACCATAAAAGCATTTCTTATTTGCAACTAAACTTACTGAAAAGCATTTTTGCATTCTTAAATAAAATGTGAGAGGTTTTACAAGCAAGTTACTAAAAATACCCCAACTTCACACTTGCTTTATTTACTACTCATTCCTTTTACTCATCTGTTTCACACTGAATGCTGACACAAAGCCACCAAAACCAGAGAGAGGAAAATATAAATTTTAACATCCGCAGCCCATTCACACAGCATAGAAGGAAGATCTCTTTGAATGGCACAAGGTGGCCATCGTTAGATGGTATCAGATTTCAGTAGCATTTTTTGTAACATAGACTAACAATGAAACTAGCTTAAATTCCACACTGCCTACAAGAAAGAAGTAGTAGGTTATTAGCTCAACTGATGTTCTTGGTGAACTGCAAAATAAGCATTGGATAAAACTAAAACAACCATTTATTCATTTACTTATTCTCTTTTCTCAAACACTGATAAATGTGGGCTTGATCCCTTCTCACCCAGGGGATGCCCAGACTGTCTGACAGGTGCTTTAACCTGCTTCTCATTGCCTGAGAGCCTCCCACACATTGCCTCTGGTGCACTAACGAGGTGTGTCTGCGTCCCAGCCGTTGCTGTAACTCAGTACAGTCTTTACTGATGAAAATACCGTTGGAGCACTGAAACAGCAAATGTTTTCAGCATAGCAATTAAGCTGTCAGGATTCTGATGTGTACAGCTTTCTGCATAATTATTAACTCCTTGGTTTCTCTTTTGCATAAAATCTAAATTTTATTGTTAGCTCTAAAGCACTGTAGGAAACTTCACAAGGCCAGCTATAATAATTTTAATTCCAAGTGACATTACTTTCCTGTGCCTGGTTCACATTTCACTTCTAACCCAGTGTTCCAGTTTCTCCACAACCTGCAGCACTAACAATATATTTGATATTAAAGATGTGCTTTCATCTGAACTACTTGCCCAAAAGTGAAATTTTGAGGAAAGTCAATGTTTTATCTACTTTATGCTATGTCATAAGACAATTCCTTGTTTGCAAACCTAGATGCCTCTTCATATGGAGAGGGCAGCTTCCAGAGGTTCTGCCATCCTGTGCTGGTTTAGGCGCCAACTGGCTGATGGTCTAACGCAAACGCTTCCCTACCACATGTGCTCAGCCTCCCCAATTCAGACTCATTTTGAGAAACCACATTTTTCAAAAACTTAAAAAAAATTCACAGATTAGAAGTACACAGTTTACCATAAAATAATTCCCACAGTAACTCTGCATTGCTTATTAGGGCGACGCTCTTCAAATCAGCCTCTTTCCCTCTATTTCTGTTAGTGATTCAGCATGTGTTTGTACTCTAATCAGTACCTCTATCCTGTTCCGTGTGGTCCTGTTGGTTCTCTTCTGCTGGTTGTTTGTGTGATCTTTATTAAAGTTTTCTTACTGTAGAAAACCTTTCCGAGTTCTCTCTGGTCATTCCTACATGGGTTTTGTGTCTGCTTCCACTCAGACTTCACAGCATGAGCATCACATTTGGCTCCCTCACAATCACAGCTTTTGCCCTAATGTCTCCTTCTGCCTTCCAGAGTTCCCATAGTGTGATAAGAGGATTCCCTCATGTCTGCTCTATGCTCATCATTAATCTCTTAGACACATTCACTGTTGACTCAGCATATTGTATTTTGCTTACTGAACACTGAGGTCTCTTAGAAATTCAGGCTTTCCCTCCAGCTGTTTTTCTCCCTTAAAAACTCCTTTTCTCTTCTCAAACGCTGGCAGGAACTCCCAATAGCTGTTCTGTCTGGTTTGAGGGTAAGACTTTTATAAAGTTGCATTGCAACTACATTTATTGTTTGCTTAGTCAGAGGCAACAGATGTGTATGTCAACAACTATAAACTGCAGGTGATAATATCTATTTACTTTCACAGGTTATTATCAACACAAATTGCCTACTGATCTCAGAACAGCTTTACTGTAGGCTCCGGCAGCTGGTTGCATTTCTCCAGTCTAGTTATGTTTGTTGTGTTGCTGGATTGCATTGCAGCTGGCTCTGCAGTTTAACTGGAATCACGTTGGTCATTGACGAAATGTAGCCACCAAATGTATGAGTCACTGCTAGCAAATTCCTTTTGTAATTTGTCTTCACTTGCAAGACCTTAGATCTGCTAAACCCATATTGCAGATAGTGGCTTCTTCATGAGAAATTCCTGGATTGTAGGTCATTGTTCCTGCTGTTACTTTATTTCAGGTGAGGCTGCTGTGTCACTGAAATGTAACGTGACATAATATGACAGCCTACACCTTCTGTATTGGTGGTGGTGAAACAGACATAATTATTTCCACCTTCTAGGCTATTTTCTATGGCACACATGCTAGACCACAACATATGCATTTTCTGTCAACATCCTGAATCCTATTAAATGTATAGCTGAGAAGTGCTGCAGTGACTTAATGTCCAAACTTTTCCTCTTATGGTCCAGCCACAAGATTTTGTCATTGGTTACTAGATCATTTAAGTTTACTGCTTATCTGTCCTGCAAATGTCCTATAGTAGTAATTTTCTCTTGTCCACTCTTTCTAGAGCTCTCCTCTCAACCCTGCGATGCCTACATTGCTGGATTCTCTGCCTGCTGGATTCTCATCAGTTCCATCTGATTCTGTTCCAGCAGACCTGCATTCCCAACCTCCTATTGACCCAAAGAAAGTATCTCTCTTTATCTTTCTGTGTTTTGTTTCAAGAATAAGCCTACTTACTACTCGTTCACTGAGATGAAATCCCACCAGTTGACAGCTGCAAGTCTTCTGAGTCAGTGTTGAGAATTTAAATAATTAAGAAGATGAAGTATATCATTTTCTACAGCATTCATCATGCAGACAGAAGTAACATTTAGCATTTTTACATAATCCTCTGCAAATAACCACAAACAATATAGTTGTATTACTTAAGGTGAAAAATACGCAAATTGAGACAAACCTGTAGGCAATTCCTTGCATCAGCTTCTTAGGATTCAGGGCAGAATTCTTTACAACTATGAAGGAGAGTTTCAGCTTACATGTTCTCTGACCCAGGGCTTATTCATTGGCCCACACACATTCTATCACCACCCAAAGCTGCTCTCCCTGGCCTGACTTAGTTGACCGTTAAACAGCACTTTTGCATTCAAATCGAGGCCTTGAGTTTCATTTGAAAATTTTCATTTTCACTTTGTTGTTAAGGTGACACCAGCAGCACCAGTTCACTTCACTGCTTGCAGCTGGGGATTTCCACTCTGTGCTTTGTCTGAGAGACTGTTTAAAGAGAACAATTTCCAGATGTGTAACAAGCTATCGCAGTATTGCTAACCCAGCTACTTCTGAAAAATTGCCATTGCTTCTGTTGCTGCAGATATCGATCCAGTCATCCCCCTGCAGATGGATTCAGCATTCCTTTTATGATGTCTGACTTCTGTCTTCCATTGGAAACTCCATCTGACACATAAGGAAGCTGGTGTGTATTTGGGCCTTTGATAGGCTCTGTTTGTATAACACTTGCTAATAAATATGGACAAATCAGCCCTAAAAAATGTTGGAAATTTCTGTACAAGGAAGAAAGAAGCCATAGACTGAACTTCAGAAAGAGTATATGTATATGTAAATGTATAAGAGACAAATACAAACATGCAAGGCCAAATCCAGACTGCAGTAAGATTCATTCAGACCAAATCTTACACATGAATTTGGAAGATCTGTAGATAAATGTCTTCAGATTTGACTTGAAGTTACACGCTAGGACACAGCAGCAGAACAGAAGTCTGGAGTGGAACATTTTGAACACTGGAAGGCAGTGAAGCTCAAACTTGAATACGGATATATAACTAAATTTAATTTTCACTACTGGGGAACAGCCACAAAATGTTGGAAATAGGTGGGTTAATAAAAACTCCTCAATTAAAGCATAAGTTATGAACCCACTTGTACAATAAGGAAGTCTTAGCAGAGATCAGAGCTTTAGAATGTTGGGTGCTGTGTGCATACAGATAGCTGTATATCTGTACATACACATCATGCATATTTGAGCACATACATGTCAGCACCTCAGCAACCTATGCTACATTTATCCTTCTATATTGTCCTAAGTTCTGCTTCTAGTTAGAACAGCACCAAGAGTAGACGATAATGAAATACAGGCAATTGAGACAAGAACTGAATTGTGCTGAATCTCTGTTGCTTGGGATGCCTTTTGTTACCATCACAAAGACAACAAAACAAAACTTGCATATTGCATCAGTATATATACTTATGTTCTCTCTATTACTGTGGCTGAATTTTCAGGAGTGGCAGAAATCATTTTCAGCCATTGTCAAAAATGTAAAAAATATACCCAGATAGCAGGCAATTACAAAAAGTGATGCTTAGTCATGAAATTGTTTCATTCAGCTTGTAATTTTGACCTATCTACCTTTTGATTGTTAAAATCTACCCCCTTACACTTCCAAGTGGTATCATATTTTGTCAGCCCTCCATGAAGTACAGAGGAAGTACAGTGTTATCCTGCAGATGCTTATCCACACTTCCATCTACTTCACAATGTCCAAATCAATCCTGTTTTCCTAGCACGTTAGTTTTGCTGTATCTGATTCCATACTCCTATTCCTGCAACTCTCTGTCTTGTTCGGTTCCATTACTTCTCTCCACAGCAGGTGTTGCAATGCTCAGCTTACCCCTGGTCAAATCTCACATTCTACAAAGGGCACAAGCTTCTCTCACGATGAGTTCTGACTCAGTCTACCCTAATACTGCTACTCACAAAATATAAACCATCGCAATTACAGCAGTTCTGTCATTCCCCGCAGTAGAAGTCTCTAAATTGCGAATTGCATTGATCTGGGATCTCAGAGTATCATTTATATTCCAAATACTGAACATACAAAGCAACTTCAAAGGGAGCAAGGAGGACCCCGGGAACTACAGGCCGGCAAGTCTCACCTCTGTGCCTGGGAAGATCATGTGATTCTGTGATTTCAGTATCTCTACTCCTATGAGTGTAAATATGTAACACAAGAAAAAAAATACATGCATCAAAGTCTGTGCAGACTGTCCAAAAACAATTAATTCACTACGGAATGTAACCAGATGAAGAATGAAGGCATATTAGAAATGTTACTCGAATCTGACGGAAACAAATTAGTCAAACAAATACTTGCCAGTAATATTCACCCAGCTCTCCTATGATGCCTCACCCAGCTAGCTCATGATTTTGTCCTTTGTTTGGCAATATTTTGGTGTTTTTCTAAACATGATGCCCTAGAAATTTCCAGCCAGCTCTTGGACATAAGCTGCTTTTACAGTTCAAGATTCAGACACGAACAGGATCTTGCATGAGATCTGTTCAGTATGTGACACACACAGCAGGAGTATTTGCTTTTGCCAAGATGATGTATATTTTTGCCTTTCTCCAGGCATTCTCACAAACCCTATTCAACTCCCTTGTAGGCCATACAGCTAGTGAGCTACAGGTTGGCCACTTCTGCAACATAAATATGGAAACCATCAACAGAAACCCTCCTCTTTCCTTTAAAAAGCCTAGTCTTAGTGAATGAAGTGTAACACTGAAGTCCATCTGGCTGACTCCGTTTACAGAAGGTAATACTCACAGTATTGCTATCATTAAAACGAGATTTTGAATCCAAACAAAATACGAGCCAGGTCCTTCCAATTGGAGAAGGGGCTGTCTCACTGTATTTAATCCCTATACTCTGCTGTGCTGCTCACAGTGCAAGTACAAGTCTTGACAAACCTTAGCTCTCCTGGTTGTTTTGCTCTCCATGCTACCAGCAGGTCCAGGCATGGATTGTGTTTTTGTGTACAAAGGGTGGTATTGATGGAAACAGTTGAAGCTCGTGGGACAAGTTCTTCAGCTGGCTTATGAGAAGGCGCCTGGGATTTTCCCTCTTGTTCTCCTTCCTCATTGTTACAGCTGCCTCCCACTATCCTCAACCAAATTTACATTAGATTTGATCCATACCAGAAATACTAATACTGTGTCTATGGCAATTTAGATGTGGCTTGTAAGACATACTATCAGACCTTTATAAAAACTTAGGCTGATACGCTAATTTGAAGTCCAATGTTCCCTGATCAGAGTTTTCTCTTTCTCTTCCATCTTGTTAGAATTTCCGTCATTGTAACCTTCTTATCTAAAATTTCCTCAGGTACAATTCATCCCCTCCTTAATGAAACATTTTGCTTTATGCATTATTTGCACATTTTTGTAGTTATGCTGTAAATTCCAAACTGAATTTTTAACAGTTTGCATTCACATGACTTAAAGACAAAAGGGGCTAGCTTGATTCTGAATATATGTCAGTGGCCATTTTAATGAGACCAGAAATGTTTGACTAAGCAAGTCCTTCAGAAGGGAATCTCTTCAGAAGACAAGTCATAGAGTGACTGTGTGTGAACTTTCTTCCAGTGGTTTCTGTAATCACTGCCAATAATACGTGACCTAATAGCTGAATGTCTGCTTTCATCTTCTACTCAGTTCTTGTTAGGTTTACTCTGTGTCTTAAATATTCTGCTACTTATTCAATTTTGCCACCCTAACAACTGTATGTAGTAAGTATTCACTCTTTCGACTTTTTTGCAGTAGTAATTGCAGTAGCAGTTTTCTAAAACCATCTTAGAACATGAGCAACATTACAAAACATGTATCTCAAATACATCCAGACTTGCAGATGTGGGATCAGGAAAGCCAAGGTGCAGGCGGAACTGAACTTGGCGAGGGACATGAAAAACAATAGGAAGACTTTCCACAGGTACACTGCCCAGAAGAGACAGGCCACAGCGAGTGAACCTCCTTTGGTAAATGTAGAAGGAGAACTGGCTTCAACAGACGAAGAGAAGGCTGAGGTACTGAATGAGTTCTTTGCAGCCTGGTTTAGCATTTAACGTGGAGGTTGGTGGCCCTGCATGTGGCAGGGTGGTTGGAGATTCATGATTCTTGAGGTCCCTTCCAACCCTGGCCATTCTGTGATTCTGTGGTTCTCTGATCAAAGATGTATTCCATTCCCAGATATAAAACGTTGGGAAGAATGCATTTAGAAGAATGAAAGAAAAGTCACAGAGTCAGCCACAGTGCCAGCCAGCTGTTGAATATCAGCCTTTGTTCTGTGCATCACAGGAAGCATGGAGGAGCAGGATAATCCATGCTTGTAGCAGATGCTACCAGGTCTGCTCCAGTTGTGAATGAATAAATAGACTCAAATGTGTCATAACTTCTATATGACCCTGTAGGGTCTACATCCCCTGAATAACAATTATTTCCAGTTATGAAACAATTGTAATCATGCAACTACAGTTCTCAGTTGTTTGGTGATTATGTTTATTCACTGGGAATTACTTTGCAGTTTCACTATGGCACCACATATTCCAGTCATAAGAGACAACAGATTATGCCATTTTTTCTTTTTTATGTGGATAGGATATGTCTAAGGTCAGGTCCTCTAAGGGGAGTTTATCCTTTTATTTTTTTTGTTTCAGGCTGATTCTAGTTACAGTTTCAGTTCCACCCAACTTGAATATTTTTTCTTTAAAAAAAGTTGGACTGAATTAATTTCTGGTTTGAATCAGAGGGCATGTACTGAGGATAAATTTGGTCCAAAGAAATAATGATGGCAAAGAAACTGAGCTGCATGATTTACTGTGCTAAATACAAATGTTGGATCTAACTGTTTCACTCAACCCTTTCTGCAGACACGTGAAAGCAAGAAGACAAGAAACAGAGTCTGCCTGGAAGAAGAAATAAAACACTATCAGAGATATCTGATGCTGTATGCTAGGTAATTTTCATATTTTTCATATGTTTTTTGCCCTTTTAAATATATGTATTGTTGTCTTTACCTTGGTCCACAGTAAAGTATGGTCAAAAATCCATATTCCTAATTAGTAATAACAATAAATAAGCAATAGTATCTGAAAAGGAAATTGCATTTTGAGCTACTGATGACATGCCTCTGGTATTGGCAGAAGTACATTACTGTGAAATGGAATTTAAATTTGGGGGGAAACAAAGAAAGAAAAGAAAAAAATGCTGTGAGAAGAACTGGAAAGAGTACAGCAAATTCAATGGCAGGTAATGCCACAAACAGGAATTTACAGACAACCAGTCACAAAATCTCTGCTCACACCAAATAGAAGCTGCTG
This sequence comes from Tympanuchus pallidicinctus, assembly GCF_026119805.1. Taxonomy (NCBI): domain Eukaryota; kingdom Metazoa; phylum Chordata; class Aves; order Galliformes; family Phasianidae; genus Tympanuchus; species Tympanuchus pallidicinctus. The sequence goes on from NW_026294722.1 coordinate 308,884, forward strand.
AGCAGACTACTGTACTGCATGCAAACTGTTCATATGATGGAAATGAGCAGGGATGAATTCTGCACAAATTCAGCTCCTTCTTTAGAAAGCAAGCTGTCATTACATATGTGACTGTCACAGGTCTACTGGAAGCCAGGTGTGCGTTAAAACCCCACAGGTGAGTGATGCCACAGAACAATCTGGTGACATTGTAGGTGCAAAGTGCGATGGAAGGAAAATGTGTGGAGAGTTCAGGAATTACTGTAGCTCATCAGCAGTTACAGTAGGCAAGAACAGCTGCGGCTCACTCAAATGTGGAAGGTCACACACATTAAAGAATGAAGGATTCCTTCAGGATCCAGAAATAAGTCAATCACCAGTTCAGTGTAGCTGTCAATTGAATGAAGTGACTAAAGCCTGCTTCCTTCTTCACTGATAAGGAGTGGTACATACAAACAGAAAACAAGAGGTTGATATCCTTTGTCAAACTTCTGTTTGTGCATTGCTCTAACTTTTCATTTTGTTTTCAGTCTTGCTTTAGCACTGTGAAAAGGTGCAAGGAAGATTGGAGCCCTCTTCTTATTCTTGGCACAGGATGAGATGTAATACGCTACATCAGTCTGTGCAACAAGACTGCACTTAAAGGAACACCTAGTTATCTTTGAGCATACAAACATGTCAAAAGGGCACATAGCAGTTGTTTAAACCAATTCTCTACATAAAATAAGTTACTGAATTCCTTTGAATTAATTTCTATATCAATAACTGTAATTACAGATGAACATAATATTTTAGACAGATATTTCCAGAACTGTGTAGGTGAAAAATCCAATAAAATGCTTGGTAATTTTTTGAACTACTTACAATGTTTCTTATTGCTTATTGTTTCTGAAATTGTCTGACTTCAGATCTAGATATTGATTCGTATTGCTCATTACGTCTTACAGTGACCAGATCTGGTTTTTGTGAACATGAAATAACCAATCCCTTCAGATTTCTCCTTAAAAGCTACATTGTGGAACATCCTAGTTTATTTCTTAGCTCTCTCTGAATTCTCTGATCTTTTTTTCAATCTATGCCTAGAATAAGAATACTGTTTCCTTTGGCCTTTAGGAACAGAAATGTTTCATTTTGTAGTTTACAAAATAGTGATTTAATGAAGATTACTATTGAGGCAATTGCTACCAGTTGGATTAGACCTGATAAGCTACATCCAAAGAAGCTGCTCAGGCAATTGTTAAGAATGCTGAGTTGCTCTTCGGGAGCCATTTTCTATTTATTCTGTGAAGAATCCTTACTTACAGAATGAAAAATTGGAATGGGCAAGTTTGCAATCAGATCACAACATTGTCATTAATTAAAAAATGAGAATGGTTGAATCCAGGACACACTCTTTATATCTGAGACAGAGAGAAGAGACAATTATAAAGGCACATGCCTTGTAGGGCAGAAAAGTTTTTCATCAGAATGAGCAATCTAATGTTTCCTTCCATTGTTCTAATTCAAAACCAGAGCAAAAAAACACTTGATAAGTAGCTCTTCCACCGGGGTCATTATGAGAGCCTATACCTAGTCTCTGACTTGAAAGGATGTCAAAAACACACTCCCTAGCAAACAGGAAACCTTATGTGAAGGCTTCATGTAGTTTTGAGTTCCAGATCACACTATTGGAAGTATTGCAAAGACAAGTTGCATTATTTGTTTTTCTTTCCAGTCAATCCTCTATTTTCTGTAACATAGTAACTAACCAGAATTTCTAACTGCAGTCAAAGATAGGAGGGCTGCTCTTAAAGTAATGCTTTCTATATTCTGACCTTGGCTCACAAAGTCAGAGGCGGGTGTTGGTGGTGTGGCAGTAGGGCTGAACCTGCCCACCAATGTCCCGTTACATCTTGTTGCTGTGTGACAGCTGGCAGCAGAGGGGCAGTCTGACAGAGTGGTGTCTGACATGGAAGTGCTTATGGAGCAAATCAAAGGAAAAAATTTACACCTGTTGACATTGCTTGCTGAAAGTATTCGGACACCAAACAGTAGATATTGGCAGTGAGGTGCTGGCTGGTGCATTTCAGCAGTGGTGACGCTGACAGTGGTGACCACTCCACTGGTGCAGATGCTTATGAGTGTGGCATGTAGACTCTTGCTCACTGCTGCTGAAAATGCACAGCTAATGGTGATGGTGGTGTTGAAAAACAGTGTTTTGCAGCTGACAATTTGCTCTATCAAATTACGCACCATGTAGCTGTTGTAGTTTCCAAAGAAATAAATAGGAAGCATTACTTTCAGAGCAGCCTATGTACACTTACAACATGAGTTAGCAATAGCACGGGGGAAGTAGAGGCAGCAAATTCAATACAACTAGCTATTTGCATACATCCACCAAGTTCCGAGTGGATTTAGACAACATGGTAAAGTTTGTGCTGTCATTCCATCGTTGCTATTGTTTAAAAGCAGGTTAATCACGCCAGTACATGTACCTTTGAGTGTACACATAACCTCAGGGCTTGTCTGAATTAGGATCTCAGTTGCGTTTACAGCTGAGTAAGATCAATGCACTTAGTGTAAACATGACCTAAAATTGTGTTGCACTGGCTTGAGTTCCTGCAGTTATCCTGATACAGCTCTAACTGTTGTAAAGTTTGGGTCTGGGAACAGAGCATATTGGACTTAGCGTCAGCTAAAGCAAATTGCAGCACAGCCCAGGGAAAGCAGGTTCAAGCCATTGCTAAAGATGAGTGGTTGTAGTGGGAGTTTATTCTGAATAAGAACCTCTGTCTCAGTGCTGACAAACTGCTTGGATCTCTTTTCCTAGAAATAACTGCAGGCAATATATCTGGCACTGGATTCCTACTCTGTATTTTCTCATTTTCAAAATAAAATTTTAGAAGTACACCACCATCACATTTTTCCCTGTTTGCTCACAGTTCAATGAAAGAACACTCACTAGTCCTGCCACGTACAGCTCATTGACTTTGTTGTTTAAGATGCCTTCATGAGCTTTTGGACACTTTCAGATCTCCTGCAACACATAAAGCAATTCACCCCCTAGAGTGACAGTCTGCACCAGAGAAGAAAATGCAGAGTGTGAGGGTCTGGCTATGCTCGACATTAAGACTGCACAGCAATCAATGATGAATGGACATTATTCAAAACTTGATCTGTAGACCTCAAACTTTTAGCACATACCTTGCTTGAATAGAGGTGGGAATTTTTGGCAAATAACTAAGGAAGAAACAAACCATTTTAAAGAAAGGAAGAAAATAATACATCAAAAAGCTCTAGTTCAGCACTGAGGTACTAACTTACTAACTTTTTAAGTCACATTCTAAAATTTTCACAGGGCAAAGAACTGCACCCTTCTCTACCCTCATAGTTTCCCATTTCCCTGTACTAAGACCCCACTCTATATTATCTTTCGCTGTCATGTCTCTACATTCCATATTCCTACCTCTGTGACTCAAGACAAATTCCTTCCCACACACAAAACAGGAATTTTCCACTTGCGAGGAATGCAGTGGATCACAGGGCCACCACTTCCATCAGAAGCTTGTGAATTCAGCTAACGTGCAGTTAAGCTGGCTTTTTCCTGTGTCCACTTATTCCATTTCAATTCAAATTCCCGCAGTTAACTTCTGAATTCTGTACAGGCGCTCTACATATCAGGTTCTAACACGCAAGCTGAACCTACATCTAGTACTCAAGTCTTCATAGTCCTGGTCGCAGAATTGTCTGCACATGTAGCACATTTGTACATGTATGTACATCTGTCTGTACCTCCCTGTGGGACATTTCCTCATCATGTGATCTTGCGTACCACATCTTCCTTAATTAGGGGTGTGATGGGGTCCAGAGCGACCTCAACAGGCTTGAGCAGTGGGCCCAGGTGAATCTCATGAGGTTCAGCAAAGCTAAGTGCACCTGGGTTGAGACAACCTCCACTGCCAGTTCAAATTGGGGGATGAAAGTGTTGAGCACAGCCCTGTCAGAACGGACCTAGGGGTACGGGTGGATGGCAAGCTGGGCATGAGCCAGTAATGTGCCCTTGCAGCCCAGAAAGCCAACTGCATCCTGGGCTGCATCAAAAGAAGCGTGGCCAGCAGGATGAGGGAGGTGATCCTGTCCCTCTACTTTGCTCTGGTGAGGCCTCACATAACTACAAGGAGGTAAACAATGACAAAAAATTAACAGAACTTCCTTGAATCTCCCCGGAAAAATTCTGCTTTATTCACAGAAAATGTTCAGAACAGCTCATGTTCTGCGGAGCATGGGCAGGGAAAGACAGACAATAGTGCTTTCTGCAGCTAGTGGTGTCAAAATGTTCATGTTCACAGTACCTCCAGAATAACAAGAGAGCAAACAGCAACTAGGACGAGTTTCCAGAAGCAGCTAAGGACCAGAATCACTATAGAAGGAACCAACCAACCAGTAGTTGATAACACATTACGGAGTTCTGGGGCATACTGATAGGTGGCAGAACAGTAGAAGTACCATCAGAGGTAGAATGAATCACAGAGTAGCTTCCCAGAACAAAACAGTTTAATATACAATCCCTATGCAAGAGTCCCCAACTAAATGCTCTGAGTCACATCCAGCACTGTTCCAGATTCTAGCAGTTCCAGCGAACTAAGCCTAATTCTCCCCTACCTGCCTGTTGCAAACTCAGCATAACTGAGGACAGAGCCCCTTGACATCTCTCTGATTCAGTCCCAGAACACTGCCATTGCCAGCTAGTGACCTTGAGCTATGTATTTAGAAGAAGCACGCTGAAGAACATTCCTATGAATCACACAACCCCAAAGGAATGTAGTTTTACAATCTTTCTTACCAGTGGGGAAAGAACTTACTGGCACCAAAACTTGAATCCAGATGTTTTCACCAGACACAATTTTGTTTTTCTTTGTGTTCAGTCATGACATTGAATACTGCCTACAGTTGCATTAAATTAATGCAGTTGCAAACTGTCAACATTCCTTACACATTTTCATCCTGTACTTTGCAGTATGCATTTACTTTGTTCCAGCAACATGAAAGTTCGATCTGGCACTCTTTCAACTGAACAGTTTTAAAAAGATTGAAATTTAGCTAATGGTATATTTACAGCAGGTAATTTTTCCTATATTTCTCCACTACATAAGCCCTGCTGGTGATTATATACAGATTCATACTGATGTGCCTACACGTACAAAGATTTACAAGCTGCGCAGCCATTTAAAGCTCAATAAAACTGAAACCCTGTTCAAAAATCCAGCAGCTGGTCAGACATAAGCATATGTGACATAACATAAACAATGACTGCCAGTGGGATTACCCTACAAAGTTAAACACTTGTACTGTGGCCTGCAAGCTCAGTCCTGAGAGAATAAAGCTCAAGTTAAATTCTAAATGGATCTGCTCTGGTAATATGCAGTAGAAAAAGCTGTCAGGAACCCCTACTGAACAGGCATAAAGTGACAAACTGAAAGGACATTAAATGACCAAAGCAAGTTAATTTGTATGTGCTTGGAAAAATAGACGCAAATATTTGATTGTTTTGCTTCAGCAAATAAAAAAATCAGTAAAACTAGTGGAGATCTAAAGATTATTTTTTATCTTTTTTTTTTCTTTTTTTTTTTTTTTATGTCACAGGAGGGCTGAAAACTGTGCTTCATTTCAAGTGCTTTTAAGGAAGGTAAACAATTTAGACGTCCAATGCCTAGCCTGGAAAAAGCAGAGTTTACCCTTCAAAACCATATCTTAACCAGAAGGTCATACACACTGGCACTGCCTTATGTCCTTACACTGCAGTTTTCCTCTGTTGGGTGAAGTATTGATCAAGCACTAAGAGGGAGATCAACTGAAAAATGACTTTTGACTGCCATAGCTAGATCATCTTACTTACCTTGACCTGAACAGTTTGTTTAGCACCTTGATTTTATTCAGAATCATTACTTCCATTGCATACATTTATGAACTGGAAAAAAACCTGTCCTAGAAATGTAGAACAATATTTTCATCGCCGATTCACCCATGGCAATAAAAATTGTGTCATAAATGCACACATTCACAGTACAGAATACAAATGGAAACTGTCATTTTGCATGTGCTCAGCCTTGTGATGGCCCATGTACCACCACATTAGGATGCCTAATGCATTTGCTGTTGCAACCAAGGAAAGCAAAGTCAATTTTTCTTGAATTTATTCTAAAAGTAAACTTAGCAGTCAAACTAATGTGATATACTCTGACTAAAGCAGATTTAACTAAACAGCCTGTGGAATGAGTGACGCGCTGCTCCTGCTGGAGGCTGTGGGACAAGCAGCCGACAGTCCCACGGTTCTCTGCCGCTGGATGCCGGCAGGCTGCCCACACTGCTCTGCGATCCCGCAGTGAAACCTGCATCCCTGCTGTTCGCCACAAGAGCGGAATACAAAATACTCCCAGAGCTCCTGTTCTTTTCAGAGGTGTGAAATGAGTCTCAGAAATGCAGTAAGATTTCAGGATGCTATGAGTGTTGTGCTTCAGACTCATTTTCATACTGAAATCTTGGCACTCCAAAGCAGCTAAAAGTACAGCTTAGGCAGGTATAGTCTCATTAGTTCTAGTCACAAAGGTTCACTTTATCAGGTGTATCTGAGACCACGATTGCTTTCATCAACCACTGACAAACAGTTCAGCATTTTCAGCAGGACACGGATTTCCTAAAGCTCTGAGTTTTGCAGAGAAGTAAACTTCTTCCCAAGCAAGAGGCTGAAGAAGTTTATCAGTAAAGGTCCCTTACAACCAGCACCTCCATTGCTCTCAAATAAAGACAAGGTTGATATCCTGAAGTCATGAAAAAAACAAATGATTGCATGTCAACAAAAACAAAAGTTCACGTGTCAATACAGCAAAATGAAATTGGGTGAAAATGAAATAGGCACACAGCCTGCCTTTCGTAAAACTGGAATGCAATCTAAAAACACAGTCTATAATACTGCCAGCTCTCATCTATTTTGAGATGGATCTCCGTTTTTAACTATTTCAAGGCTAGGTAGGTTGCAAGTCCCAAAAATATTACACATCTTAATTCTAAATATTGGTATTTTAACCCTGTCAGTGAATATGCTTACACTTGCACCAAGCTATAAAGTACTCAATTATTCTTCCCAGCTCTGAGGATCTTTACCATGCTTTTTAAAATTATCCTGTCCTGGGGCTCAGACCAATTTTCCCAACGTAGCACAATGCTCATTATCGTCCTGCTTCTTAAACATTCCCTCCCTCTCAACTCCCACCCTTCTAATCTTCCCAAAAGGGACACACCTGCATAGCTCTACAGAGAGAAAAGCAAAGTAAACAACCTCATAGCATTGTGACTGAACTTCTTGGGTACGGTATGTTCAGGACTTGTCAGGTTTGGCAGTTGACAGCCCTTATTTTGGACATGTGCTGATAAGGACAAATGAGTTTGTCTATTTTCTCAAAAAATCCATGTTCCATTAATGAGCATCTGAGAGAAACAGAGGTCTAGCAATCTAGCAATAACTCTGATATCCCACTCCACACAGCTATTTGAAGTACATATTCTAGGGAACCATCTAATTATCCCATAAAGATTAGATGATCTCTTCGCTTGGATACACTGGGCACATTTTCTGGCATAACATGGAGCAAAATTTTGCATTTGAAAGCAGTACCGGGCACGAGAAAGAACTGAGAGGTTGTGCTACAATTCAGCCTTATGGTTCAAGCATATAAAGTTCTCATTTATGTATAATATCATCCGAAATTTTTAACCACTTAAGGGCAAACATTTTGTGCTTCTATGACATAACAGATACTAACAGGTAGCAGTTTGAATTGCAACCACTTCTTTCTTATTTTTTTTTCCTTAGGCCTTCACAGTGCTACATCAAAGAAACTCTGAACATGAAATTAGAAAGTTCCAAAAGTGAGATATCAGCAAAGTCTGAACAAGGTATTCACCAATACAGATATAATAATCTAGACTTTAAATAAATACTTTTTCCAAGCGACAATTTTCTATTACAATTCCTACTTGTGGACAATGTTACTACGTTGGTGTGGAAATTGGTATCGCTGGAGAAGAGTTTGTATCAGAAAGATAAAATAATTATGGAACAGGTGCTAAGACATGGAGAGAATACAGCGGGTAGTAATAAAGTATGCTATTGGGTGGCAGAGTCAAAAAGACATGGGCTCTAGAAGATGTCATTTTTCACTGTAAAAATAATTAATACTAATGGTGAAAAGATACGTCAACAGCTGTTACAAGAAATGTAAGGCAGTTCATCCAAAATCACTCATAAGTTCTCACTTCACGACTTGGTAACACAAATGCATATACTCAAGATAAAAATCTAAATATTAATCTGAATTCTGAAATTTCCATCTCAGGAGATTTTAAAATTTATAGTTATACTATTATTGTCTGAATCCTTCTGTGTGCTATAATTAAGGGAAAAAAAAGTATACAGTAATGTAGACCTAAGCTGTCATCAAAGGCTCATGCAAATTTGTGTACTCTATTTGCATCCCCTGTTCCTCAAAGCATGATACTAAGATGGGAGAGATCTGCTGTACTAAGATAAAGACATCAAGAATTTGCTTCTAGAAGCAGTAATTGTCTACCACCTTTACCATTAAATATAATGGATCAAATTTTGTTCCATTTTTCCAGCAGAAATTTTATGAGAAAAGACTCCAGAGTGACTGAACAAGAGAGAACAAATCTGGTCTCTTAAATGTATATGAACTGTTACCCAAGTAACATTTCCACTCCAAGTATAACCTACATGAGAACTATGGAAAGTCCTTAACATTTTCAGAAAACCTCTGCTGCTAGAAGAGATCATTTCTTGTACAGATGGCCTGGGTAGGAGTCGGGCTTTCTGCACTCTGGCAACAAACAGGGCTCATTGGAATGTGCTTAGCACAGCTTCCTCCTGTCCTCAATACAATCCACTGCACATCACCCGCTATCCCAACTGCTGGAGAGGACAGCAGAAATGGTAACTGAAAAGGTAGCAGTGCCACAGTGTATCCAAGAGGAAATGGTTTACCTGAGCTTCCAAGTCTCATCCTCTTATGGGATGTGTCTATGCAGAACTGATTCAGTAAGGTAAGTAAATCATGAGCACTAAGACCACTTCTGTTCCCTTCTTAACGGACAGAAAGACATTTCTACTTCCTGAGAGATGGTAAAAAACCTGTTCGTGGAATTACCAATCGAGTATTTCACTGAGAGAAGTGGAAAAGCAAGTAGAAAAAGTCTGAAAAGAAGCCAAACAAAACACTACCATTCAAACATTTTACACTACACAGACAAGGACAATCCCAAAGATCACTAACAGTGCTTTCAAAAAGAAGCATAACGTACATTACCTTTTGCTTTGCTTACAAGGTCAATTCCATAATTAAAATACTGAAGTGACCTAACACAACACATCATCAGAGACAACAGTGCTGTCTCAATACCAGCAACAGCTTCATGGCCATGGATTCTGAGTAACTTGCTCTACATTGGCCTTCCTTTGAGCTGGAGAGTTGGACTAGCTGACTTTCAGATGTCCCTCCAGCCACAAACATTTAATGATTCTACAATTACTTCTCAAAAAATCCTGATGTCCTAACTAGGCAGTATTTTTGGAGTAATTTTTACATTTCTGCTACAAGGTAACTTTGGCATTGTCCCTGTCTGCTTGATGATAAGGGCATTTTTTTTCTGGAATAATTTTTTAAAACATTTCTTTTAATTTTATTAAATCCAAAATGTTACATACAAACACAAAGATGTTTACTGAACAAAAATTACAGTGGTTAACCTATGAACTCACCTGATATGTAGGCCTCAAAGGTAGGAATTGTTCCTTATCTCATTGACCATTTCATTATACATCAAATTTACATTCCTCTGTAGAGATAGATTCTTAAAGCAGGACATAGAGGATAACATGCTTCAGCTTTATGTAGGACCTGCCTAGTTAATTTTTGCATAGTTTGTTTGAACACATAAGTCTTTGAGATTCATCTGCTGATAAAACATGAATGTTATGCTGAATGAACCAGGAGGGAAGTATGTCTGGGAGGCAGTTGAAACAAGGATGCACTGATGGAATTGAAGGCAGAGAAAATAAATTGCTGCAGATATTGCACTCCTTGGACTCTGGCTGGGTCCTAGCAGAACAAAGAGGCACTGGAACCAGGCTCATTTAACTGTTGTTTTAGAATTCCAGTGTCCTAGGGAGGACCTATAAAACTACATCTAACCTTGACTTGAGGTGTCTAATGCTAAGATTCTGACATAGAGAATTATGTATCAAACTGAAGAAGAGTTGTTTCCAGTATGCTAAGGTCCCCTTACATAATTTCATTACTGTGGAACCTTGCCTTGGGATAATATAAATGAATTTCTCTTTATGCTGCATCGAAGCATGAAAGTGAACCTTCCTGGATAATTGTTATTATAGGTAATTCAGCCTTCGTTGATATCTGGGATAAGTGAAACTTCATCTCTTTCCTCCAGGTGACTTCTCTGACACTGGCTAGCGTAACTGTTCTGCTTAAGATTGAACTTGCTTATAAACTTCCACACAATGTCACCAGTGAAGACCAACACAGGACAGTTGTGAAAATGCCAGCCTTAACTTGCATGGGGCGTCTGCTACTTTTACACAATAAAAAATTTGAACAGAAGAAATATTACTTATTCAGATATGTAAGGACTTTGGCAAATTGAAAGCGATCAGCACAAGGATAATTATCATTATTACCTTTATAAAAATAAATTATGAGACAACATAGAGTTAAATATAAACGAGCTATTTCTCTTTTTCTTACATGTTACAAACACATTTGTTTTTTTCCCAGCTCTTCTCAAAAGGATATTATAATTTATTGTCTCAAGCCATATTTGGTATTTAGTGCCTGCAGAAGCTTGTGAAAAAAAGAGCTGTTTGTTATAAGAAAATGAAAACATGTTGTGGTTTCACCTCAACTTCTTTCCTTCTCTCCCACTTCTAAAGAGAAGAGACAATTTTAAGAAGCAGAAAAAGTAAACAAATAAGATATACAAAAATACAGAGACATAAATATAAACAAAAACAACTCTTAGGTTAGGGAAAAAAAGTAACTGTTGCCTGGGGTAAAGTATGTGAAAAGCCGTGATTTGTTCAAGGGCAGAATTTTGGCATTTTTCTTTAGCTTCAAGTAAATAAATAAAACAAAGAAAAGTCTTTTCATTTGATTGTTTTGCAGTGCCTGAGGCTATGTACATCGGACACTGTTTGCAACTGTTTTCATTTAGGGATGAGTGAAGTGGTTCAATTAAAACACGAGCTGCTCTGAACCTCTGCTGTGAATAAAACAGGATTTTTCTGGGGAGGTTCAAAGAAGTTCTGTGAACTTCTTGTCATTGTTTACCTCCTTGTACGTACGTCTGGCGACACGGTCTGGATTCAAAAGTGTCACCATATAAGACACCATAAGTGTCACCATATTGTGCTTAGTTCTGATGATCAATACAGTTTGAACTGGCTGGGCTAGCAGCATGGACATTCAGGAGAATTAATCCAAATAAAATGTGCAGAAGTCCACCCATTGCTGAGTTCCCACACCCATTACTGTGTCCTTTACTTCTGTAGGGAAAGAAATGGATCTGTTACAGTTTCTAAGAAAAAGAGCACGGCAGCACTACAGCCTCAGACCTGGTCCATGCTACAGACCCCTGGAGGCTTATATTAAGAGGTGAGACGTGTGAAGAGGTACGGAAGATGCGCTAGGAGAGACCCACAAAAACAGATAAATCTGTACAGTGGCCTTTACTGATTAGAGCTGTTTCTCTCTGGAAGGACAGCTATTATGTTTCACTGTACTGCTTTAGTTCAAAGCACCCAGATTGTTCAGTCATGCTAGAGGTACCTTTGGCTCCATGGCTTATTGGTATTTCTTATTTATCTATATTTCTTAAAAGCTTACTGCTTCCAAGCCTGATATCTCAGCAAAACCTGCAACATTCTCCTCTGCTCTATAATCCATCTGCAGTGACTACTTCCCACATGACACCACCTCATCACACTCCTGTCCACTCACAATAAGTTGCAAAATATACCCAGCCTACAGGTTCAACAATTAAAAATGAAAGACATCCTTACAGATCAGTCTGACTGCAAGAGCTCCATGGACCCCAACATCATCAGCTCAGTTACTCATGGTCCTGCTGAGCATGACCTGAGACGTGGTTGCTGAGGACTCCCCAGGGGCTGCTAAGGGCACATTCACTGACATCACAGCTGTATTTGTCACAGCCCATGTAAATTCACAGCTTTACACTGTAGTCAAAGAGGATATACTTAATAGTTTTTCCTTGTTTGCAGCTGGTTTCTTCACAAAAGGCTGGAAACTACTGCTACTGCTCACACATCTATTTCATATGCTGACTGCTTGCTGCTCTCGTTTTTTCTCTGTACCCAGTTCTACACCAAACTCCAATTGTCTGAAAGGCTTAAGGATTCCTTCTCTCCAAGCTGTCCTGAAGAGAACAGTCCCTGAGGTTATAATTCTCTAATATTTATGGTACAACGTTTATAGTACACACAGTTTCACCCAATAAAGGTGGTGGTGAATCAGTGATGATAAAGTTTATGCAAGACTCACACTCAGATAATCATATTGGATCAAGACAGAAGAGCAATCCACACCAGTCCTGCTTAATAATTTTCAAAAGAAAATCCAGATGACCTGGGCATCATTGCCATTGTCTTCATTACTCAGTTTTTCTTTTCCAAATCAGAAAAAAAAACTATGAAAAAGGACAATCAACAAATTTCTTCTTCCTCTTGCCCAACCCAGACTAATCACAAGGATTTGGTAGAGAATGGCTACAGTTTTTCAAATAGCTGTATTGAAACCCAGACTTTATCATATCAATGCTGAAAAATGCTTAAATGCATATTTTAATATTGCAAGCAGTCCCACCGATTTCAAAAGAATAGTCAAAGCTAAGCATATATCGTTCAACTGGTATCAAAACTGTATTGGCCACTTTAAGCAGTAAGTAAGACATGTGAGCTAGTAAATACATCTAAGAACCCAGGTATTTTGCTATAACAGGGTGGTGCTATTTAAAGAATATATTGCCCATTTTCTGGATGCCAAAATAGTTAGGGTTATTATATCCGTTTTCTACCAGGTGGAAAACTTAAAAGTGTATTTTTACATTCAACCAGAAGTAGCAGCAATTAGCAAAATTCATTTTAAAACGTGAGTTCCTGGCTTTATACACCAGAAGCCCTGTAATGGAATCCAGCTGGTGTAACCATGCCACCACTTTCTCTTTGGCAGCTGTTTGACTGCTGATCCTTCACATAATTCACCTGTGTATCTTCTGTATGTGTATCGGTTTATTCCTTATAAAATCAAGAGCCTGCCTGGTTCTCCTGCCAAAACTGTGGTTGTTCTAAACGTTCAATTTACATTTTCAGTACATCATGCTATTAAAGAACTCTGTGCAATTAAACTGAAGGTATGTCATAGCAGCTGTTCCTATCATGCTGATTTGTTAATAAGCGTATCATGAAAATGAACAGGCAGTAAACTGAACATTAGCCTACTGTTGAAAAAGATGTTTCGAGAAAAGATTTTCATTAAAAAAGCAGAGTGAAAACCCAGGAACAAAACATTATCAGCACCTGCAAATTTCTGAATTTACAGGAGTAAATTCCAAATTGAATTGTAATTGTGAACCCTCAGCTTGGCAAATGTACAGATAAAAGAAGTGTACTGCCATGCTGAGTTAAGGATGGATTATTTGTTATAGAAACGCAAACTATGTAAGCACACATATTTCATCCCTTTCAGTATCTGATCATTGCATAGTAACTACTGCAGGCATGGGGTTCTTTTTCCTACTACATTTAGTGGGCAGCATGCACTGACTCATATCTTTCTTCCATTATAGCTATAGTGACCATCACCAGTCTTAAATCCTCTCTGAAATTCCTTCTAGTTCTAATAAGGAATACTGATAACATTTACATTAGCCAGTTGACTGAGTATTACAAGAAGATTCCTGGCTCTGAAAGAGGCAACTACAATGTGAATTGAAAAATCCATTCATTCATTCACTCCTTCCCAGCAGCATTCCTTGGCCTGGAGCCAGATACCATTTGACGTCATGGCTCTAACCAGGAACATAATGTTCTGGCACTGGGACAAAAGCTTTAAGATGGAAAAAAACAGCAACAAGTAAAAACTTATCACAGTAGCTGGGAAAGTGGGTTAAGACGAGGAGATGGGGCCAATTAGCAGAAAACCAAACGCTTCACTCTCTTCATAGTCACATCACAATCAATGCGCTGAGGAAAAAATGAATTTCTGAAATACTGCTAAGCACATATAGAAAAGATATTAAGATTAAGAAATATGTTGATAGCAAGAATTAAAATTGTCATTGCACATAACTGAGTGACTGCCACATGTCAAAATTTCTGTCATCTCTACTATAAGCCAGATTTTAACCTGTTATCTACAGGTGAGACTGAATCAGATACTGCTGTGTGACACTGTCATTTTTGGAAAGTCCAGCACAGCCACCAATAATCAGTAATAAAACTGAGGATTTGTACAGCTGAGGGTGTCCCACAGAGAAAGCAGTTCACATCAAATTCTTATTGAAACTGCAGGGGTAAGACTGGCAGAAGAGTAGGGAGCACAGTAAGAGATCTGATGTACTACAAAAATACTTCATAGATATTAAAAACTGTATCTGAAAAAGTTTGAGGACACAAAGAACATGGAGCAGACTGGCACCATCTGTTAGAAACCTGAGCGCTAATTCTCAAAAGCACCTTAGCAAAATATCAGCTGATTTCAAGTTATTGCTACAGAATCTTCCACAGAAGCATACAGAGTGGGTTATTAGCTTAGAAGCTCCAAGACTAGGGCCCTCATGAGAATTTGAATAGCATCAGTCTTAACTTCTTGACTTGAGAGTTGCAGTCAGTGACACTGAGCCATATCATTCTAGCCATTGACTCCTGGAAGTTTATATGAGAAATCTCCCAAATCTTACAGTAATCTGACATGAAACTGTTTTTGGAAAACAGAATCTTCCTTCAAAATTTAATACCGAAGTTATCCCTTCAAGAAAATCTTTTTCTAAATTCATCTACCACTATCCTGTTTGTTGAAGTTCTTGAGCTCTGTACAGAAAATGCTGAGTTTCGATCAGACAGTGGAATTTGAGGTTGCTCAGCAAACACCACCAGACAGCTCTCTGAATCTCAGTGGCTCTTTAAGGACTATATTCTTGTTCAATTCATAACAGGAGGAACATCCTGGGAATGAGCTACATACAGCCTCCAGTGGTTTGAAACTAAACTAGAATCATGCACATTACATTGCACATTCATTCCGGAAGCCAATTTCACCATTTTCTTTTGGCCTGGGTCATGACCATCAGACTCACGGCATTAGTAAGCAGAGAATTCAAATCCATCTCCAGATGAATATACCCAGTCATTAGAGACATATGTAGAGAAAAATCTTCACAAACAATGTTTTATTGAAATCTGGAACTACTTAGGGTGAAATTAGACAAACAGGGACAATAGCATGCCTATTCTGCATGGAAAATATGCCCTGCTCAAAGTACAGTTATCTGTTCCATGGAGAGTTTTAACTGGAGTGCCAGTGTCTAATAAATCTCTCGTATATCTTAATTTTCTCATTATCCCTGTAGCTTGCTAATTAGCAGTAGCAATATAAGCATATTTAACTGCCAATTAGCAATTACAAAATTCAGTACTGCTAAAATACCATCCTGCCTTGTCCCAGCACAGCCCTCGAGCTGCGAGCTGGATTTGCACCTTTTCTGATAACAGGCAACGATATCCCCAGTGGTTCACCCAGCAACTTTTCCAGTTGTTCATGTGTCGAGCACAGCAGTGCTTAGCACCACAATGCTCAGCTCTGCTCAGCTCTGCTCACGTTCTCCCAGCTACTGAAGAGCTGATCACAATGGCCAACGTGGAACAAAAGATCTACTTTCAGTTTTATATTACCTCAAATAGACAAAGTTAAAATCAGTTGTGAAACACGAACTTCCCACTTCTCACAACATTAAAACCATAATCATAACGTTCTTTTCCATTTCCTTTGTAAATTCCTCTTACTGACTCCTCTCAGTTTGAGCATTAAAAACTATTATCAAAGTAGCCACAGATTTTTCTTAATTTGTAACAGATATTCTGCTAATTTTGCATCTCAAACCATGTATTTGAACCAGTAGGGCTACCAGGACAGCTTTCATGGGGGAACATAACTGAGTTTGCTACCTTGAAAGTGCAGGGCAAAGAAAAGATCCCATTTTAAAAGTGTGTCCTCAAGGGAATAATTTATCTATTCCTCTGAGACGGAGAATTTTTTTATGAGGATCCTCTTCCACATAGCATCACATTGCTGTCACAGCACTACTACTTACACAGCAAATGGATGTTGAATCAAGTGAAACTATTTCAGAAAATCATGGGCTACAGCTTGCGAAGGGAGAAGAGGAGGGTGGCTTAGTAATGGGTGGAACTGAGCATGTTTTGCCTTGTATTGATAAAGACAGTAGATGAGTGGATATTAGGCTATTTCTGCTTTACCAGAGTTTTATTATTATTTACCCACAACTTAGGCAGCTACTGTTTTCAGTCTTACATAGACATAGTTCTCCCATGCCTGGCTTTACAATGATATAAACTGCTTCACAGAAGTGAAAAATTCCTAATTCACAAAACTTACTCAATTTAGTATTTTCCACAATCTTTTAGGCTTTGAGGCTCCAATGAACAATTCTTATCTTATCTCAACTGGATTTTGACTGGGAACACCCTGGATTTTCTCTAATACCTAAGAAACAGCTCCGCTGTTTGTACAGTCATTCACTTGACAAGTTCTGAGGTAGTTTTAATAACTTATTTAATGGAGCTTCTCTTCTTTGTAATTTAATTGGGGTCAATATGTGCGCAATGTGCAAACCTAAACGCAGGCAAACGAGCCCCAAACATTTTATTGTTCAAACACACATTTTTTGGTTTTGAGAGTATACAGCCCCACCAATTGTAACCAATAGCGTGATGCCAGAATTTCAAGCCATTAGGTGAGTCATGCATCTCATGGCATTGTTCATCTGGGTAACAGATGTAGCACAAACATGATGTGCACATGTCCCAGAAAAGGCAGAGTGAAACCAAGATGAATGGTATTCAAAGGCTAAAAGCAATAAAAGCCATTGTATTTAAAATATTATTTGTACACTTGAGACTGGACAGTAAAAAACTACTTGAGAAAAATCCTGAACTTCAAGCATGTGGCTGCATTCTGGTCTGGAACAAACTGTGGACCTTCCAATTTTTTTCCAAAAAGGACCAGAACACAAGAACTTACAGGCAGTCAAATGTCAAACAGTGGTTTTTATAAGGGTCTTCTCTAAGACAGAAGACAAAAGTTGGCTCCTGTTGTGAGTCGTGGTACTAACTACTGGAATTCTTCATTTGCCAGAATGGGAGGCTCTCTCACGTTCTTTTAATCTGATTAGAAATTCCATTCTGATTCTAGAAACTTTTTATAAGAACTACTACATGTCCACAGAACAAGTACATTTCTCAGAACATTTCTCTTTTAACACTACTTTTAGACAAAGAATGTTTGTCTAGTGTTTGTCAAAGAAGTTCTCAGTACTCAATCACTCCCCTTACAAGCTTACCTATATGCCTCAATTTTGGGTATGGAAATCTTGAGCAACAGTTTTGTGATTCTCTGAAATATTGCATGCTGGAATGTACTTCATAGATCTACATGTTTCTTCACTCAAAAACACTTCAATTCTTCTTTTTTTTTTTGTAAATACACTTTTTCAGCAATCAGAGCCGTGCTCTGGCAACTGATATTTTTCACCTCATAAAACATGATGTTCTAGCACTAGAGAATGCCTTCTGTAACAAAAGCAAACTTTTTTGTTTCATTACAGAAGTCCCTTACAGATTAAAAAAAAGAAAAAAACCCAGCTAGAACAGCCCTGAAACCAACTCTAAAATAGTGCCTCTCAAATTTTATCTAAAAAAAGGAAGGTTTCATGTGATTTTGATGACTCTCAGAAAGTCATGCACTGTCATACAAATACCTCTCAAAATGAATTTTATTTGCATGCCTTCTGGATTTCATGGTGCTTTCATTTAAATAAGTTAATTAGTGCTGTGTGGAAATAATGGTTAAAGTCTCCTAAACTATAATAAGAGACAGTTCCATTTTCATTAAAATTAGCAGCAAATTGTCACAAATGGTATGTTATGGGAAAAGATAATCAGAAACCTGCCACTTATTATTAGAAAGTGGAAATTCATACTACTGACTTGTGTACAATTAACTAGACACCTCAATGAGCAGTCAGCTGTCCTCACTTAATCTCTGTCAATGCAGATTAACAGCACCCTTGAAACACAACTCAGTGTACCTAGCTCTAAACTGCCATATGAACTCTTATGAACTCAAAGTTGAATATGCAGGTAAGATGTGCCTACTATAAGGAAACACGAATGCTTTTCAATTCCATCATGTAAATCACAGGTTGATTAAAAATATATTAAAAAGAAACTACTTGCCTTCATCATTAAGCAGTAAAAATTATCTGTAATCAAAACGTATAATTAATAATCAATCACAAATTTCTTAACAAAGAGTTTATTCTGAATATTTGTATTTTGGAAATAATCATATTGAGAAACTCTTTTGGCAT
This sequence comes from Tympanuchus pallidicinctus, assembly GCF_026119805.1. Taxonomy (NCBI): domain Eukaryota; kingdom Metazoa; phylum Chordata; class Aves; order Galliformes; family Phasianidae; genus Tympanuchus; species Tympanuchus pallidicinctus. The sequence goes on from NW_026294722.1 coordinate 327,616, forward strand.
CTATTTCACATCTCCTTGTTATTTCTCAGTTTTTTACTGCTGAAAAAAAAAAATGTTTGCAAGTTTATTTAATGAATAACATACATGTTGTAGAGTGTATAGATATATGTTCTCCTGATATGTGTGCGTACATATATATAGAGAGAGAAAACAAAACTCTCAGCAAAATCTGTAAGAGATTTAAGCAGCACTAATACATTTCTATAAATTCATTAAAACGTAGTTTTAGAATTTCTTCACTATATCTCCTAATTTTCAACTTGTCAGTAAACCAGTTTCTTACGCACCTTGAGGTGGATGCTATGTCAAGCAAATGCTCATATGACAAAGAAGTTTTCATTTTCTGTTTTGTTCAACAAGTAGCCAGCTAACGTGACCCCACAGCGTCATTTGGCTCTTCCTGTGAGTACATCTTTTGCTTAATGCAACCCACACGAGCCTAAATTTCCGTAGCAAAGCACACATTCAGTGGACCTAATTAAGTGTTACTTCCCTCTTCATCTTGTCATTCTTTTCCTTTGGGAAAATAGATCTTTACTTGCTGTTATTTTTTAATAAATCAGAAGTAATACTATCAGAGTTAAATCAGACATGTAAGCATAAAATCCCATTGAGGAAAAAAAGGACATCTTTTCTGTACCCTGTCAGCTGGAAACCAACGTTCTTCTAAATCACAACATTACTGTGTTAGTATGGGATGTATAAGACAGATAAGCAAGTGTTATACAGCAGCCTAAGACACAGAAGTCTTCTAGTAAGTAACATTAATAAGACCCAACACCATAGGATTTCTTGATTATGACTCAGCACTGAATGGGCCTCAGTGATAACTGCTTTACGTAGTCTTGGAAGCAGCCCGTGAGATCCCCACCACACAGGTGGGAGTCTGCACCCCCACTGCCACATCACTTTTCCCAGCTACCTCCCTTTCTGTGCACAAAGCTTTGGAGACAGAATTGAAATTGATACAACAAACATACAGTACTATACACGAACCCTACAAAATATAAATCAGATACTTGTAGCTTTGCAACATTATCAGGGATTTCTAGATGGCAGATAGCAAAAACGATGTCTGCACATGCATACCAGAAATTTTAAGACTTCCAAGCTATCATAATTTTGGTAATCATTTAACATATCCTTCAAATTCCAAAAGAGCTGACAATAACCTGTGTTCCTGTGGAGTTCCTGTCTCAGTTGTCAGGTTTGCAAATAATGCGACTAAAATAAACCTAGCTGCATGTTCATGATCATTCCCACCTCCTCTCTTCATTTCAGTAATCCTGACTAATCGAGCAGTGTATGTGGACTGCCACTATGCACTGTTTTTTATTAAGTCCTTAAGGGGTTTTGTCACTAATTTCTTGCTAAAGGTCTACTCCGATCTACAAGAATGCAGAAAAGAAAACTAAAAGAGACTAGACTCAACCTCCAAAATTCAGTGCTAGGAGCTACCTTTAACCTTCATAGCAATTTAACCAAATGCATTTGGCATAGGCTAAAAATGACTTCATGGTCAGTGACTGCAGCTCTGCACACAGACAACCATTTATGAGGCTGCTCTGGGTGATGTGGCCACATCCTAACTGTGACATTACACTGTATGCCTTTACCAAACTATAAAGAGATGTTCCAAACAGCCGTGGTAAAGATTCATTGTCAAGCACTTAGGAGTTCGGGTTTTGTTGGATGATAAAAGTTTTCAAAAATGGTTTACAATGATTCAGATTTATATTTGTGTCAGATTTTGGTCCCTTGTACTTTAGGTTTTTACTGAGCTAGAGCTCATCAGCAAAAGATCCGACCCAGAGGAATATGATTACAGTGTTAACTGCTTGATCCTTTGGGTGGAGGAGAAAGGATTAATCTTTCCAACTTCTTATTTATTAAATACTATATTTAGATATGATGTTTAGCAGTACACTATCACCATATATAACAGAAGAACATGACAGATGAAAAAAATTGGTATGTATTCTGTGTAACATTTTAAACAGACAACTTAATTTTCAGAATTTTCACTAATTATGCAGACCCAGTAGGCAAATCTTAAGTCTGAGTATGCTCTACACAATTGAAAGTTTTGCTAAATCTAATCTCACATACAGAATTGAAATTGGTAGCAAATGGAATGCCTTTAGAAGGAAACAAATCCAGAAAACCCAAGTCTTTGCAATCTACTTCGTATTTGACCTCTTCATGTTTCAGTTTTCAATTACCAGGCCAAAGGAGCCAAAGTCAAAAGACAAATATAAATATTTGATATTTAACTTTGCCATTTCATTGAAGATTTTAAAATTAAAGCTACGTCTTGCAAATCAGCCTTATTCTGGCTCCTGATTAGACTACCTGGCTGCTGAACTCAAATCATGGGCTACACTGAACCTGACCAATATTATTGATCTAAGGCCAGACCCATTTTAGGGGTTTTGTTAATTGTTTTACTGTTTAGTTCTCAGCTGAACTCAGGCTGAGCACACCACACAAGGCATTACACACAGCTATCTTCCGATTTTCACAGGCAACTATAACACCAGGGTCATTTCGAGTTTCACGACACCTGTTTCATTATTTGTAGCTGCCAAGTAATGTATTGGCAGGTGTGTGCTGCACCACCTTCCCGTGTCACTTCAGCACCTGCGTCATTCATACCACCACACAGTGAAGAAATGCCTCTTCAGCTTCTTATTTAATAGATTCTGCACGTGCTGCCCCAAGGTACATACGTGCACTGCTTACTGCACACAGTGGTGGTAATTACACACACTATTGAGAACTTATCCTACATTTCTGACGGTCAAAAGCATTTGTCCTAGTAAGACAGTTATTTGACAAGGAAACAAAGTGAAACAAGCAATGCAGAATACATACTACATTAAAATTTTGTCTGTATTATGAAAGTTAACCTTTCTTACAATGAAAAGTTAAAAGAAGTCATCTTGAAACAAGATCATCCAGATCCATCTCATATAAATTGCCTTGCTGGGAGCAGATGCTCCATAGATAAAGACTTCTCATTGTTGCTGGTGGTGGTGTTTGCTGGTGGTTGTTGTTGGTTTTTTTTTCAGAATCTTAGACACATATTAGTTCTAGTTGTCATGCAGACCTGCTCTCTAAGAGGTTACTGTGACCCGTTTGTATTGATCTGCATGCAGATAGGAGTGAACGTTGACATTTTGTGAGTACTTTTATGTTTTCACAGACAGCATTTTTCATAGAAACCAGAATAAACTTGGTTGGTTAAAATTCCACCTACTTTACCAGTTACAAAAAAGGGATTTAAATCTGCTAGAAGGGCTTCCTTCAGTATAAAAATGATGACCAGGAAGAATAAAGAAATTGCACACTACCAAAGTAGTAAGATATACCTGCAGAAACAACTGTTTTCTAGAGGGCAGTACAAAAACAAACCCCTTGTTACAAAATACTTGTTAAAACGGACATAACCTTATTTTCATATCATTACTTTTCTTCACTGGCAGTTTATCTGAAACTGGAAGGGTCTCAAGAATTCTACTCCCAGATAAAAAGCATAAAGCTCTACTCTGAGCTGTTCTCAGAATTGTTTATCTACACTCATCAGAGCCCAAACTATATCCATAAGCCATAAGGAGATGGCATACAAAATTATGCCCAATCAGAATCATTTAAAATATGACCTTAATTTAAATCATAATTTACTATGAAACACTGAAATAATAGATTTAGTTGTGTCTCAAGATGACGTATTTAGTGGCAGCAGTGGCTTGAGGTGTTATTGCTTGTCTTTGGTGATCTTCCTCCTCCAGCATTAATGAACTCTGTTGTTATAGAAGAAATAGTTTGTGCAGCCACACAGTTCATTGCACTGGAGGCCTGATCTGCCTTGAAACTAAGCCAGAAGAAAACCTGGCAGGTTTTTTTAAATTATTATTATTTTTTATTTTTTTATTTTTTATTTATTTAAGTAAATGAGTTTCCAGATTCATTTCTGAGTGCAGCTGCACAAATCATTGGGCTGGAACAATTGAAGGGGTAGTAAACCACAGAAACCAGCAGCAGGTGGCACAGGAGGTGAGGCTAGGTCAGTATTGCTTCCAAACACTTTCCTTTTCTGTATACAGCCTCAAGTCTAGTCAGAGGTTCATTTATATAATTCACTTATCTTCAGACTAAGTATACTGGCAGGAATTACCTCAGTACAGACTGCAAGACATCATAACAAACTTAGGTAAATTTGCAACTGGCTTGCTTGCACTGAATGCCATGCTATAGTAATAGTGATATCAGTTACACAAGGGTCTCAACATTAAAATAGCCATCTATCAATAACTCAGACTTAAGTTAATGTTTCCTTGCATATGTACAAACAGCAGTCACAGCTTTGGATGAACATTTCCTTGAACGCTTGCATCTTCTATTTGAGGTGAAAAATATTTATGCTTTTAAAATGAGAGGTCTGCAATAAGGCCAGACTTAAATACTCACTCATTCTGCAGCTCTAAAATACTGAAGTAAAGGTGACTCCAAACTCAGATTTGCTATCTCTACTGTAAAGAAAAAGAAAGAATTGTTTGAAGAAAGATTGCTGAAAGCTTTATTCTCTTATTAATATCAATATGGCATAAATTATAAAACAGCAAGTAAAAGCCTGGGATAAAATACTCTATAATCAAAAAACATGCCATAGCATTTTTCATTCTAGGAAAGAGCACACTGTACCTGAGTACCACATAACAGCATCAATTGCATTTTTAAACTTATATTTAGAAAGCTAAGCAATCTGGCAAGACTTGAACAGACTTCCTAATACCTAATGCTTCAAAAATAGAGTTAACTCTGCAAGTGCAACTTTGTTTTATTAGAATTGGCCATAAAATGTATTTTCAGTAACTATTTCCCTGTTAGTTACTGCTTGACAGAAAATTCTTACCATTAGAACATTCTTTCAGAACGGTGATTACCATGAGCACTATGGACTACAGTGCCATCCAGTGGTAAATTGCCCTTTAGAAGCCACCTCTATGTGCTTCTGCCACATGTTAGCCTTAAACACATTCTGAAAAACCACGAAGGCCAAAAAATATCAGAAACAGTAAAAAGAGCGCATGTGCATTTATTCTGCACGCTTTCCATATGCATCTTTTGTCACAGCATCACTGATAGCTGAAGCTTCCATGTATAGATGGTCCTTTGTAGATGGTCCTTTTCTTTCTAGACAGAGCTTTGGCAGATCATTTCTTAATGCTAGTGCAGCTAGCTAAACTTACGTACTTTGACAAGGTTATATACTGTGAATCAGAATATATTGGGATGAGGATGCAATGTTTCCTAGGGTAGAACGATTTCAGTGAGGGACTGCCTTCCACTCTGAAAGTGCAAAAAGGGTTCTGTCCTGAGATCAGATTTTCAGTTACTCAATCCTCCATTATTACAAGGAGGTAATTACACCAGTAATGCTTTTAATCTCCTCCACCTTCTTCCTGCAATGCTGAGCAGATTTTGCAACTTTTAGCATTTTGTAAGGTAGATCTTAGGTTCCATGCAGGCTGTTAGGAAACTCTCCGCAGTGGAGAATGCAATTTGAGGACTAAGTATCTCTTAAGTGCTTGCGTACATTCATAGAGGACAGTCCTCTGATTTAAGTGGCCATTTTGGGCCCATATTCTCTACTGGAATATATTTAAGAGCTTTGACTCTACTGTGATGGGCATCCAAAAGCATAGAGCCTGTGGAATCGAACTCAGCATTAGTTAGCATGTATTTTCCCCACTGACTTCAAATGAAATTATAAATCCATAAATTGGACCTTCTAGTAAAATTTCCAATCAATACCTTCCTATTACCCATTCTATCCCAATCACTACTAGACAGTGGAATGAGATGCACTTTTTTTTTCTTTTCATTTGTACTATTTCATCTTGAGAAGGAGATAGTTTAGAATTCACTGAGCAAACTTACAGAACCAGCCAAACTGATTTCCCATGCAGAAGCACAGAAATATGTTGCCACTGAGAAAAGCATATTCACAATTGAGAATGGAAAGGAATAGTATATAAAGTTAAGTGACTCAATTCTTAATAATTCTCCACTGACAATATGTTTTCAAAAATAGACTAACAGCCTTAAGACCCTATACCAAAGGAAAATAAAACAGAACTTTCCTTATTATTTTATTGAGTGCGTCAAAGACAGTCCCTTTCCTGCAGGGCCAAATTTAGAAAGAGACAGCCTACGCACGAGACTACAGCACTGGCACCATGATGACTTCTTCATAAAATGAAAAACCATGGCCATCACTGCCATACACAAGACAGCAACTGCTCTAGTACTTCTTTCAGAGCAGAAAACTGAGCAGTTAGGACATGTTACAGTCTCCTCTACATCTTGCCCTATCCTTTCCACCTTACCCATCTTTCCTTCCTTCCCACAGTATAGAAGCTACAACTATTCAGATTCTAAATTTCAGCCTTGTCCTAGGAGGGAGGCACTGCCTCTGATTGATGAGTAACACAGGATACTGATATAATTACCATTACTGAAATTATTTCATTTCAAAGAGGAAAAATTTTGTTTCTTCACTACACAACTAGCTCTGCTCCTACTCAGCTGTTTACAGCAATGCCTCCTTAAAGGAGACACTGACTAAGTAAACAACTTATGTATTTCCTTATCTTCATGTAGTATTAACAAAGAAGAGCAACACCAAGTGATTACTCTTAATGATGCATATGTTTCTTATCGCTACATGCGTTTTTATTGCTCGGTCTTCTCTATTAGAAACCATTTTAGGGCCAGGTTAAGTTACTACTTAACGGCTTGAGAACTACTTATGGCTTGAGAACTGGTAAGAGCCACGGAATGAGTTGGGTTAATTTTGGAGGCTACAGAGCTCTATGCTGATGTGTGAATCATGTTCCGGCACTCTTAACGTTACCTCTCCGATACTCAAGTTTAGGCTGACCATGGTGACAAATCTACACAAACACACTGCAGATGAGACACAAACCCATGACCTCCCCAGGTCTGAAGCAAAGGTGTACACTATGGCACACAGTCATAGCAAGCAGATGGTGACATCCAAACTATTAACATGGAAAAGTTGTCACCTGGTGAACTGCATAAGAATAGCCACACATCAGGAAATCCGTGCTGCTAGTAAAATGTTTAGATTTTTAGTTTGCCATCAGAAACATTTTTTTTCCATTTGCATCTCCTTTTCACTACTACCACTAATGTTCAGTTTCCAGTCTGCAGCTTCTTTTGCCCCTGATCCCTTGCCACCATGTGAAACCACCCACGTTGTGGCCTTGCTCCCTGCAGGGCCGCAGCTGCATAGCAAGCCAACAGAAACCAGCCTCTGGTGGCTGCGACTGCTCTCTAGCTGATTTGGCAACCCCAGCATACAGCAATCCACACCAATTCCATGCCAACTCCTTTCTCTGTCACTCTGCAGATACAGATTCTCCCTGTACAACAGGCTATATCCATAGACTACTGAACCCAAGTGTCTTGCTGTTGCACAGCACTCCTTCCATCAAGGGGTTAGGTTTGCATGGCACTGCAGCAGATGCATTGTTGCACTGAAAATGCAATGATTCTGTAGCATTCAGGGTTTAATGCCATTTCCCACAATCATAGCCCTGAAATGCCTTGGAGCAAGCATTATTGGTATTTGTGTTTTGGATCATAGAATCATAGAACGGACTGGGCTGAAAAGGACCATAAAGATCCCCCAGTTTCAACCCCCCCGCCACGGGCAGGGTTGCCGGCCACTAGATCAGACTGCCCAGAGCCACATCCAGCCTGCCCGTGAGATGTTCTGTTGTACACTGACAAACTGCAATTTGCTTTCTTGCACCTTTGTACACCTATGGTCCTCTGTTTATTTCCTCTTCAGCACAGCCTCCACGGTATTATCTGTTCTCATGAGGGGACAAGGCCAGGCGGATCACCTAAATTAGAACCCACAGGAGGGCTTGCTCAGCAACGAAATGATGCCATTGCTTTGAACATGTTTTCAAAGTCGTTCTCACCAAAAAGAGGCCAACAGTGCTCTCCAACAGATTCTTCATTAGATTGTAAGGTCTCTCAAGTAACCTGCCTATAACTTTTGAGTATAATATTCTCTATCTCTTAGCATACATAAAATCCCCAAAGTTTTGATAGAAATACACAAATCAGCATTTCATGTTAGTCTAAGTATCTAGATCACAAATAGATTCTTCACATTTGAACTCCTCTACAAATTTGGCCCTAAATGCATACTTGAGCATTGCATGCTCTGAAAATACAAGCACTGGATGGGAACTGCCTTTCAACAAATATCTCAGTGCTTAAATCTATTGCAGTACTGGGATGTGGCAGATCTGCACCCAGCTCTTCCCCTCCTGGGGGAAAAACATCTTTCACATCTCAACAGTGTGTTACTTATAATCTCCACACCAGGCGATAGGACCTCAGCCTTCCTTATCTACATTAAGCTGTTTTGCACAGATCAAACACTCACAACCAGCAGGACCAGAACTGGAGTTTCCTTTCCGGTTTCTAACACCTGGACTATAGGAATTTTCTCCTTAACCCATGTTGACTGTAAATGCTCTCTACAAGAAAAAGGGATCTGGTTTGCATGCCTCACTCCAGCAGGTACTCAGATCAGTGAATTCAGAGCTATACACTTTCCTGAACCCTTGATTTAGATGCCTAATGCTCCGATAATAGGAAATAAAATATTAAAGTTTCCTGTTCCCACTGCTCAGATTAACACAGAGACAGAATCTTGATCCTGACCTTGCATACAATTACATACATCAAGAATAATTTAATCACAGCAAAACTGATACCAACATCAGAACAAAATCAGAAGCAAAACAGACTATTCACACCACATGACAATGTCCAGTTGCACTGGATTTTGTTTGTGAACCTACAGGCTCTTCAGCGTAACCCAGGACTAATATTTGAATTGTTAGTCTTGCATGATGCTGTAATATTAGAGAAAAATCAAGGCAGAAATGAACTTTCCATATTAACAATCCCAAACAATCAAAACCAAACAAAATCAGAACAAGGAATGCCTAAGATGTAACACCAAAAGGACATATTGGAAGCTCAGGAGCTCTGTTTAACAAAATGTTATATTTCTGCTAAAAAAGGGGATGTTAACATAGAGTAATGGCACAAATAGATATAGTCAATAACATTAAGTGTGCTGAATGTTACTACCAAGCTTCCCCACTGTACAGCAGAGATGCCGCCTGCTAGAACTGGCTCAGTGTGACTACAAAGTTGCATTCAAAGTCAAACAGCAAAGAAACAGCACGTATCATATTTGCAGACATTTTAATTGAGATTTATGATGTTGGCTGATTTAAACTAGATCATCCCAAAATGCTGAATATTAACAGAAATGTAAATTAAAGACTTGAACAGTATTAATCTAAGTAAGTCATTTTATGGGCTTCAAATGAATTAAAAATAATAGAATTAGTTTCATTATTCTGTTAACATTCACTTTTAAACTCAAAGCCAGGCTGCTTCCCATTATTTTGTGGGTAGTTAGAGCCAAGGGATCATACAAAAATTACTAAAAAATCCCTACAACTTTTAGAAACAAAACGGCGGGTGCTTTCCCCTAATCAACAAGAATTCCAGACTCTTCTACATATGGAACACATTTGATGTTTTCATAAAGTGGCTCTATATACCCATTACATTGCTGTATCTCCAAAAGACACGTGAATATGAAGCACTACAAGATCTGAAGCTTGTTTAACAGAAACTAACATACAATTGTTTACAGTATCCCCCTTTTTTTTTTTTTTCCCCTCTGGAAGTCACTGCATGTAACAATACACAGAAGAATTCAATGCTATTTGCTCCAATTAGGTGTGCTTTTTGAAATTGGATTTACAATATATATCACTACTGCAAAATGTTCCTTTTATTTTGTGTTATTCAGTGGCAAAATATCCATTTGCTCAGGTAATGAGCTTTTGTCATTCAAGGCAATTATTTCTGTGACAGTAGTACACATCTAGCAGAATACGTTGCTAATTAATTACTGACCGAAGAACTCCGTAGTGATTTTCTTTATTACCATCCATTCAGGTGACACAAGTGTAAAAGTCTGTACTCCATCTTCCTTTGTAAAATATTTATAATTGTAATAATTCAGATGCATGCAGCTATAGCATCACAAGTATTGACCTGCTCCTACCTAGAGCAGGTTTACGCCTGCATGAAAAACGGTCATCCCCAGGAGCAGCTCTCTGGTGACATTATAAAGACTTATCTCTCAATATGGAATCACTGAAATACAGCAAGACTTCCCATACGTATTTGTAATTCTTAACCCTGAAATCACAGTGAAAAGGGATAACAGGAAAACTGTTGAATTTCTCTTTCTGTCCCCAGGTCCAAGAGGTTAAAGATTGACCACCTGTTCTCCAGATACAGGTACAGCCTCACAGCAGCCAGATTAGAAGAGAAGATACAATCCCTCATTCACTGCTGTTGCTAACAGGGAAACCAATCTTTTTCACTCACTTGACTGTGCCTCACCAGTTTCAAAAATCAGGTAAAGAGAAAGCAGCAGGTAAGGCAAAAATTCGTTTTTGCACCACATAGTAATGCAGCATCTGATTACCTAGGTTAAACCATTTATCCAATTAAGCCACTTTGCACCTTTTCTTTACTGCAGGCACTCCCACTCCAGGCTCCTTAGCTCGTATCTCTGGCTGCTCCTCACTTCCCATTTTGTAGCTAATGAGCAAGTCTCAAACAAGCTGGCATTTAGGGGCTGAACACTGAAATGTGGCCTTTTTTGGAGACTCTGGGAGAAAATTAAGAAAAGTGATGGGAAAGCTTCCTCCAGCAGGAACAGCCAGCCATGCAGGGGCCCCAACCAAGCTTACAGAAGGCTTCAGTCTTGAATGACATTGACATATCTCACCTGCTAACAGCTCTGCCATTCTCACACTGCTTCAAATCCATGCAATAGGGTATTTATAATCAAATTCACTAAAAAAAAAAAAAAAAAAAAAAAAAAAAGTCCCTCTCACAATCTCATTTTGGCTATCTGCAAGTACCAAGAATGCCAAGCCTGCACCAACCCTTAGATGAAAGACAGTCAAAAACCCAAGTAACAGTAATCTGAGAAACAGAAGTTGGCTGATAAGAGAACTCACTTTGGAAACTGTGCTGGAGCACTGTGCACGGGATAACCGCGTTCTTATGTATGGAACTTCATCCTGAGGCTGAGGAAGAAGCACGCTGACTCTTCAATACAAGATGTGAAAGCTGAAACTTCTCTTGGTGTCACATTTTTAAGAGGGTGCAACAGAACAGCATTTGGGATAGGACAGATAGTAATGGCTACAGCTAAGCAGGAATCCAAGAATGGAGGGCAGGTGAACAGACTCCATCCTGAGCTTCTCATGCCACACACTGCCTTTAATGAAGGGATGTGGAACAACTGACAAAAAAAAATAAATGCTTTTCCTCTACTTTGTCCGATTTAAGGGAAAAAAATCCAACAAAAAAACACCAAACTCCTTTATCTCCTGAGTACAGGGCGATACGAGCAGAGCCTGCACACAGTCAAAGCAACAGAGCTGCGCTCTCTCACCTGTGAGGGCAGCATGGCTCCGCGCGCTCAGCAAAAGCCATGCTCGGCCCGGAGCTCTGCTCACGGCCCCGTGTGCCGCCCTCCTTCCAGCGTTCCCTCGGGGCTCAGAAAGGAGAAGACGAACCCAAAGCCCCTACTGCTCCCCAGCGCTGTGGGGACCGCCCTACTTGGCTCCCGGCCCCAGATCGCCCCTCCGGCGGACGCGCTGTCCCTCAGGGGCGGAGGGCGCTGCCCAGCCGGGCGGGAACGCCGCCTCCGCGCCCCGCCGCCTCCCGCCGGCACAGCCCGCGCGCCCCTCAAACCCCGCTGCTGCGGCCGCCCCGGACGTCGCGTAGCCGGGGCGGGCTGCGCAGTTCCGGCGGAGAGAAGGGAGGGGTGACATGCAGAGCGGGCAGCCGGGGCCGCGGCGGCTGCAGCCGGAGCCGCCGGAGCAGCGGGTGCTGGGAGTCCGTGCCGGGCGCGGCGTTCCCGCCATGGAGATGGAGAAGGAGTTCCACCGGCTCGACCAGGCCGCCAGCTGGGCCGCCATCTACCAGGTGAGGGGCGGTCGCCCGGCCCCGCTCTGCCCCCGGCGCCGAGGAGGAGCGCTCTGCTTTCGGCCGCTCTCTGCCGCCGTCCGGCTCCGCTTCCCTGCGCGCGGACGGCGCCGCCTCCCGCTCCCCTCGCGGCTTTCCCTTCCTCCTTTCCCTCCCCGCCGCTGCTGTGCTCTCCTTCCCCTTTCTCCCGGCGTTCAGGAGGCCCCGCGCCGCTCCCCTCTCGTCGTGGCCTCGTCCCTCGGCGCGGCCGCCCTTCGCGGCCTTGTGAAGCTGCCCGTCCTCGCCGTGCGGAGCGAGGCTCGGGGCCGCGGCCGTCATGGTGCCGTCGCGGTGCGCGCAGATAACCGGTCGGTCTCCGTAGTGATAGAACAGATCCGAAGAGCGGCTCGTTGGAAGCACTTGCGCGGTGATCTGGTGTTATTTTTTATTATTTTGCATTTAGCACATTTCTGATGTTTTTAAGCTGTCTGGCAAACACGGATGATTCTAAGGATGCCGGCAAGGTGAATACAGATTAACAGATACAGCTGTAAAGAGGTCTTCTGCCTTGAAAGAGTTCTTTGTGCGCTTATTCAGAAGAAGGTGTGAGAGGTGGGTGTGCGCAGTCACGTCAGGCAGCGCAGCCGTGAGAGCCGTCGGAATGCTTAAGCTGCAGCACTGCATATTCTGATAAATTCTGATTCCACGTTTGTTATGTAGAGGTGAGGCTTTGCATCCCTGTGCTGCGCGTTTCTCTGGCAACAGGCTTTAGAAAAAGGAAATAAAAAATGGAATTTTATGACAGTGAAATAAACGAGCTTCAACTTCACAACAACAGTATGTGAGTTGTGAAAGTAGTAGCTTTCAAGATGGGCATCTCCAGTTGTTTGGCAATGGGAAAATAAGCATTTTTTTCGTGAAATTTTGAATATTCTTTTCAGAAAAGTCATTTTTTTTTGGTAGAGGATTTCATTTCCTGCAGAGCCTCAGTGCTTGCTAACTCTGTATTGGTTGAAAGTCATGTGCATATATGATGTTGTGTTTTTGCTAAACTGTTTTTGATAGTTCGGTCTGTTGCAGGCTTAGCGCTCAGGAAATGATTTTGAGTAGCAGCATTGTAATGGAGGTGGTACACTCCTATGGGTACGATTTAATTACTGAAGTGATATCTGTAAGGAGCCATAAGGTTAATAACGAACGAGGAACTGTGGCATGTTTTCAGTGTAGCATTCAGTGATGGTTTTTTCCTGCTTTCTTTGAATGATGTAACGCAGTAACCTGCTCAGACTGTGCCACAGAGTGAGGTTTGATATTCAGTTAAAAAAGAAACAAGCTGAAGTGATTTGCTTCCAAATGTTGGCAGGCATGAGAGCTGGGTTTTTTGTTTTTTTGCTTGTTTTTTAAGGTTAGTAAGTATGTGCTTCTGCATCGCGTAACTCAGTTTCTAACTGCATCCTGCTTTTAAATATCAGCTGCTTTAAATGATGTTGTGGCAGATTGTGTACATCTAGAACAGTGTATTTCGCTGTAATCGTTGCTTTTGATGTCTTGGCAGTGATACGAGCAATGCAGTTTTCCAACAAATACCAATCTTTGCTTGAAGAATGGAGTTAAGTGGAATAATGTTTGTTACTGATGCAGTCGTTTCTTTCTGAAGAGTCTTTCTACAGGTTAATCATAGCATGTACTTGTACTATCTAGGTGTTAGGATCATGATTGCTAAAATCTAGAGGTGTTCACCAATATTCTGAATGAAACATAATGCAGTTTACTAGCAGAATCACTTCCTCTTGTTTCTTGGCTACATCGTTGATCTACAGATACAGGTGACATTTAGAAGAGGCATTAGGAGCACAACAGAGTGGTGAAGCTAACTGGAAGGATGGCTGCAAGGAGGCGTGTGTGGGTGCCACATGACTTTGAAGGTGTAAAATTTTCCAAGCTTCTTTTTTTGGACAAGGGAAAGCTATGTTCAGCTGCAATAATCACACAGTTCTGAAAGAATGTAAGATTTTTTTAAGTGTAAATAATGATAAGATAAAGACAAAAAGAATTCAAAATGAATTTCTGAAGGTATTTGTGACAATTCTGTCTCAGGCACCGTATGGTTGGTGGCACTGTGGTAGCTAGTTGAAACAGTAAATACTTACGATGTTGTCAGTGTTGTTGGTTTTTTTAAACATCCAGTGCCATCTCTTTTATTAGATTTACTTGCTACCAGAACTAGCAGCCATGAGACCTTGGAAAGGTTGTTCAGAGATCTGGTACTTCACAAGAGTTGGTCTGGTACTAATCTGTGTTTCTATTATGGAGAAATATACTTGGGTCTCATTTGATTGGTTGCCTTCTAACCTAAGCGTAAGAAATAATTTGAATAGTTAGCATTCTCACTCAAGTCCTCTTCCATAAAACAGCAATTTATAGGAAAATGGTCAGCAGCTTAATACAAACTTTTAAATGTGATATTGTGGTTCAAGGTGTGCAGTCTAGAAAACAAATACCTAAAGGTGGGTTGAAGGATATACATACTGCATAAATACCTTTAGGAGTACCAGTAGGATTGAAAAGCATTCACTCTGGAGATGTCACAACAAAAAGCAGTAGCCCAAAGCTAAGAAAAGAAGAGAAGGTTCTGGGGAAGCATCATTGCAGCCTTCCAATACTTGAGGGAAGCTTAGAAACAGGAGGGAGAACGACTTTTTACCAGGGCAGATAGTGATAGGCTGAGGGGGAATGGTTTTAAGCGAAAAGAGGGGAGATAGAGGTTAGATGTTAGAAATAAATTCTTTACTCAGCAGGTGGTGAGAGACATTGAATCTTCACTTGATCATAGTGAATTTGGTATCGGATTTTAGTGGTAATTCTGTACGTTGAAGTCTTTAATAATTTTGATTTCTAACTCCTTACCCACGTTAGTAGAATGAGATACTATCTTAAAAACGCAAACCTCAAATACAGGTTAAATTGCTTCTTGTGTTTATATAAGCCAGGTAGGTTGACGTTAGTATGTTGGCTAATGATATTAAGTCTGATGTGTTAATAACATTAAAGAGATCTGTGAATTATTTAGTATTCAGCTATGAATCCCACACAAAGCAGACAGTGCAACCCATGCAGACTTGATACTGCTGGTTTTCACTGAACTGTATGTATGGCAACTGCTCAAAATTAGTTTTCCATGTGAAGGATGCAGAATTCGTGCACTTTTTTCTCTTTTTACAGACAGTGCATTGTAAAATAAGAAAGAAGCGATCATCTGGATTTTCAGATATGTTCAGAATTGAAAGAACTGAGAATATTGGGCACTGTGCTAGATCTGCTGCTGTGCGTACCCTGGAAAACTGATGTATGGTTACAGTTAAGTACGGTTCAGTTTAATACCTGTAAGAGGAATATTATAGCTGTTCTCAGTTCTTCAAAAAAGGAAGCTTGGTGCTTTTTTGTTTGTTTGTTTTCAACTATTATTAATATAACTGTTACTTTTTCCCCAAATCTCCTAGGCTAAACTAAAATACTGCAAAATATACAAGTTAATAAACTTCACACAGGCTATGGGAGAGATATAGGAAGCAACCAAGGATGTTCTGAATATTTCTCTCTCAAAAGAGAAAAGACATGGAAAACTTTTTTATTGTCTCTGTGAGGTAGATTTCAATGTTGAAAGTAACAAGCTGTAAAATGGTTCGCCCTGTAAACTGTATACTGTGGTTGTGTTATATTTTTAAAGTAAATGCACAGGAAGTTCTACCAGTGTTTTCAGTTTATAAGCTGCTGTGAGAGTTCAGACTATCCTGCTGCAGTGTATAAGCATTTGTATTTCTCTTTTGCTCTAGTGCTATCAAACTTTAAACTTCTTTGGAGTACATAAACTTTAGTATGAGTACAGCTTATTCCAAATGCATCTTTGTGCCTGATTCTGCCAGTTCTTGTTCCTTGAAAATACAGGTCTCTGCATGCATGCCTTGCCACTTCTTAACTTGTGCTATTCAAGTTGATTCATTCAAGGTGTAGTTTAGTTGGCTCTCGTTATGGAGAGCTACCTTAGAATTGGTAGTTGCAGGGATTCTCTCTTTGCCTGCAATACAGCTAAGGATATATGCCATGTTTTCCAGTGCGTATGGCTGCTGAATTTTGATAGAACTGTAGGAGAGACAGAGCAGGTAACTGAGCCCCTGTGGCTTGTGAAGTCATTATCTTCTCTGCGAAAAAGCAAAGTTCACTTTCATTTACACGTGCTAGTATGCTTTGTGCTATTGAGAGTGTTCCAGGGCATTCGGCTGCATTGGCTAGTTGTGGTAGTCACCTTTCCAGGTAAGACTGATCATATCTGCTGATGGCAAACAGGAGATGGTGGAAGTCCTCTTCACCTGAGCTACTGAGCAGCTTAGTATTGCTTGTTTTTCAGAAGCTGGAGTCTAAAATATAAGTATTTGAAGTGTCCTTTCTTATAGCATTGCTCTAAGTAGATTAAAAATGGAGCCCATATTTCTCTATTGTAGCTTACTGCTAAGGGGTACAATTTGCCAAAAATCTGAAAATCATACCTGTGGGCAGTAAGTGCTATGCCTGCTACTGAGTGCCTTCAGAAGGATTTCAGGGTTTCAGAGGGTTCTTCCACATTATTTGTTCCTCTTCCTTTCTGCTTGTCATAACTGACAGTTACAGAGAATACAGCGTTAACCACATGCCAAATGATGTCGAATTCAAACAGAAATTGCACTTGCGAACAGAGACTCAAATACATTGTGTTCAAGGTAGACTATGCATTTCTGAAACTAAAATAACTTTTAAAATATTCTTGTCAAGTTTATATTAACAGTTCATCATACAGGCAACTAAACATTAAAATGAGATCTTGAAAGGCATACATTGCAAATGAATGCAGATGTTCTGCAGGTGTTTTATCTGAGACTTTCTAGGCTGTGCTTCACACTGAAGGATCACTGCTACTTTTTACCAGTTCTCCTGTTTCACATCAGTTACCAGCATGACATAATAATCCATTTGGACTGTTAATTCAGCCTAATCAACTTAAGAGGGTACTGAGTGATTCCTTAAAGTTCAGAATTCATGTATGAACTGAAATGGACATTTTTAAATTAAAATTACATGAAGTAGGAAAGAGAATCTATGAACAAATGAAGAAAAAGCCATACTAGCAGTATTAGCTTGAGATCTCGCTATCGCTTGTAGTCAGTGAATGTGAGCGAGTTGTGTCACTCGCTAGGGATGCCACTGAATTTGTTTTCCTATGGTCAAATAAAGTAGTTTTTTCTTTAGTCTCCTCACATGCAAAATGAGAACTGTTTAAAGTGTCAGAGAGCTTATAAGCACAAAATTATTTTCTTCCCTTTTGTTTCACAGAAGGAAAAGAACCCAAAGTATGCATACCTGATCAGTGTTCTGTTGTGAAGATAGGACGCAGTTTTCTAGGTTTATTGGTTGTTTTAACTGTATTTTTGTTGCTGTTGTTTGTATCTAATACCTCCAAACTAGGTCACTGCGTGACGAAGATTTCAGCTCATGTACTGCTTCAGGTAATGCAGAATGTGTGTGGATGTTCTCTTCTGATCGTAGTCATCTTTTGCAGTCTGTGTTCTCTTTTAAAACAGAGGCCTTCGTTCATCAGTGAGGATGAAATCTCTGCTAGGTGAAAGTCTGCAAAATGTGTTTAGCCAGAGGCTTATTTAATGGCCAGATGGATAGATATTTGAAAATTGAATATTATGCCATAAACCTTAGAAATTAAAAACAAAACAAACAAAAAAGCCACACGGTTAGCTGGATAATTAGAATTTTCCTGAGCGTAACATTTTCTAGTATGCTCTGCTTAATTCTGCAGTTTCTGCAATGCTGTTTAGTAAAAAGGTTAATATGGAGTGAGATCAAAGACTATCACATAGAGCATCACCTGAGGTTTTATATAGTATTCAGATGCTGAACTGCAAGTGCTGTCAATGTTAGTCGTTTTACATGGATTTTAAAAAGTTGTTTTTGAAATATTCAACTATAATTTTTGTGTCTGTACTTCTGTAAAAGTGTGTAGTGCATCTGGACCTTTTGGAAGCATGTGGTGTGTTGTGTTTTTTTTTTCTTGAAGGAAACTTGTTTATGAAAATAAAATGAAGAAACATTCTCTGTGATGTTTGGAAGTAATAATATGGCTTGAACTGATCTGTCAGCTTTGATGTGTACAGTGCTTACCATTGAGATTTTTTTTTAAGTCATCGGTCACCATGTCTCACGTTGATTTGCACAAGAAACACTTTTTAGTTATCTCTGGTGTCAGTAGACATGCCCTTGCTGGTTTGGCTGGGAGGGGCACTGTGATACAACATCAAAATACCTTTGTGTGTTCCCTTTGTAGATCGTGTTGAACAAACACCAGTTCATTTTCTACCAAAGCTTGTGAATATAGATGTGCTTTTTCTCTCACCCACACAAGACATTGCTAAGATTCAATAACTTGCCTATTATACAAAGAAAAAGCGAGTAATTCTTGGAAATTCGTGGTTCTGTTAGTAGTGGTAGCTTATCTGCCTTCAGCTTGGGTTTGTGCTTTCTACATCGCCAAGAGAAAGATTCATGGGACAGCAGAGAAAAATCTGTCATCCGTGATCAAATGGTGAAAGAGTCAGCATAGTAGGAAAGTTTGGGAAATTTTAAAATTCGTTTTTTCCCCCTAGGTTCTGGTTCTGTAGGTTCTGTTCCCTTATGCTTTCACCTTGCTCAACACTTTGTCCCAGAAAATGGACTGCTGATAACTTCCATAAGTTATTGTCTTTGCAGTCATAAGCAGTGGAGTAACAAGCTGAGTATCTAGGGCATCTGCTTGTGGAAGAACATCAGTACAGCCAGCTTATTTGACAGGTCTGAATTTTCAGTCATTGTGGCTAGAGCCTGTCTGTATCTTTTAACCCAAAGTACTTCACATTAACACCGTGTCAAATGTGTTTCCTCCTTAATTGTATATGCTTTGTTCTTTTTCCCTAGTGGCTGTTGCTTTTCACTCACGCTCTCTTGCTGGCTCCTACTTGTCCTTGTTGACTGGCACGGTGCTGAACATGGATTGTAGAGGGGAAAAAATATTTGGGTGTTCTGCTTTCTCACTGAGCACATAGTTAATGAAAGAAAGCAGATTAAAAAAAGCTTTTTTGCTGAATTCAGCATTAATCTCTTGGTGGTGTATTTTGGATTTACCTAAGTGGCATACCAATACCTGCATTAAGGGCTTGTTTCAGAGCCTGTTTCTCATTGTCAGGGACTGAAACTGGATCTTCACTGTACGTTGGATATTTTTGTCCTTCCATGCTGGGATTCAAACCTTGAAGGAGTGCTGAGCTCCTTTTCACTGCAGTGTACTCCAGTGGAAGGAACAGGAAGAAGTCTGCTGCGTGCCTTCACCATCTGTGCCTTTTCCCACCATCTGAAACTGTAATTGTCTTAGCAATCGGTTGTTGTGGATGCTGTGGTAGCACAATTGAAGGGATGAAAAGGCACCTTCAGAATTGACAGCGCAGTTGGTCAGTGATGTGGACTGACCAGCTTTTACTCACTAGCTTTTGTGATACTGCTTAATCAGATTTGAATTGTGTGGCACAGTCTTTTTCCTGTATGTAGGAGGTTAAAACAGTTTCTACGTAAGTGGGAGTAGAAAATAAAGCAATAACAACGAAGCAAATTTTGCATTTGGCTGTGTGTGTAACGATATAAAAACTATTATTCTTTTCCAGTGGGGAAAGTGGAGCTGTGTGAGTCAGGCTGCAGGCAGGGTAGCAATGGAGCCCTCTGCTCAGAAAGCTTATTGTGCTTCAGGTACTAAAACGCTTGTTGAAAAAGCTGCTAGGTAGTATCTGAAAGTAGCTGTTCTATTTGCAATCTTTCATGTACTTTTTCTTGTATCTCAAGTTCCCAGAATTTTATGTTTCTTCTTTGAAGTGCTTGATTCATCAAGTTTTCAGTGCTGTGAGCCATCTTAGAAGACACTCTGTTTTTCAGGTTATTTATATTTATTGGGAACAAGCAGTCTATGCATAAAGAGGAATTTCTTCCCTTGTGAACATTTGAATGCAAATTGCTTGTTTTTATAATTTCAAATCCCACAGTGACAAGTTACAGTAGCATAAGCAGTGTGACCTTTTGGTGTGATTGCAGGAAGTAAAATATGAAAACTATTTTAAAAATAAAATTCCTTTGACTAAGGGAGACTGTGCTTCCTTGATCTGACAGGAAAAATAAGCCATACCAGTTCAAATCTTGATTCCATTCTGCTGCTACTTTTTTTCCAATGTCTTCTGTGCAGTTACTGCAGCTGGTTGTAGTAGGGCAGATCACTGGAGCAAGAATGAGAACCAAAAAAATACTGTGTGGCTTATTAACAACCAAAATCAATATCCACACATTCTGGATCATTTTTGAGTATTTCCAGAAATGAAAGAAAAGTTTTGAGTTTTAGCCAGCAAGGAATGTCAAAGTAGACAGCTACCTGATGCCAGAAAGCGTGTAATACTTTTACAGCTTAATTAAATAGAAAAGTGATAATTGTCGTATTTTTTTTACACTTCTGGCAAGGACTGTGTTCACCTAATGATTGCAGTTGCCCACCAGGAGCTGTGCAGTGCCCAGCACACCTGCAGCATGACAAAGAGGACTCTTGCTTCAACTTGTACTATGTTTTCATTCCCAGGTTGGTATCTTCTCAGAATTGGCCCGGAGTTTCCATGATGAGCAGTTCTGCCTGTCTGGTCTTTTAAAACTTGTGAATAATGAAGGATGATACATGAAGCAAAGAAACAGCCCCCTCATTTTATCCTTGCATGTTACACTAGCTGTCATTAAATCAGTAATGTACTGAGAAATACGATATTGAGTTGAGGGGGCTGGTTGTTTCATTTGACAGCAAGCAATACTGCACAGACAGCTGATCAGTAATTTCCCTTAAGCCCAGTTGCCTCATTTGAGGTGAAGTTGCTTTTTCTCTCTGGAAACAGGCTTGGCGTTCAGGGTTCTGGAGCACGGTTGCTCACCATGTCCCTCAAAGTTGTCTTGTTTTCAGTAGAGGAGAAAGATTGAATCCAGTTGAAAATATGTGAAATCTTTACAGCTGCTAAGTTGCTGGGTTTATTAGCCAACATCAGAGCATTAGCGGAGAGGTCTAATCTTACAGCAGGCTTTTTAAAGCTTGTTAAGCAGGCAGAGCAGAAAGATTTTATGGCTATTATTAACTGATAAACAAGAAACTGATGACAAATACGACATAATTTGTGTCAGGTTTACCATTCAGAACCTCGGTTTGGAACTGAATCTGTTCTGCTGAGTTTTACTTGATTGCCTTACCATAAGCGTAGCATACAGGCTGCTTGTCTGACCTGACTGACAGCAGGAAATTCCTTGTAATTTTGCTGAATTCTCAGTGGGGCTTTGGGGTGACAAAAATGTTATGTGCTTACTGGTATGTGCTTATTGTTTTTTGAGAGTAGCGGAATTACTTTACTATTGCTTCTAGTTAGGAGCAAACGCTCAAATATTATTTTACAATAATAATAAATGTATACATTAGAACTTTAAGAAAGAAAATCAACATAAGACCTCAGAGACTTCTTTACACTAAAGTATTTTCTAGCAATGTGTTCTCCAGGTAAAAGCATCTCTTTATGCAAATTTCTGTCTCTGAATGGTTTAAGAAAGATAATCCATTGTTATAAAAATGCCTGCCCAGAGTACTGTTGATGCCATAGGAGGTACTTGGGTGTGATCCTAATAGTCAGTAACCTTTATTTGTGAACCAGTGCTCAGAAACCTTGAGATAATGGTCTTTTGGTGGAGACTGGGGGTAAAGTTTGGTTGTGTTTTTTTGTTGTTGTTGTTTATTTGTTTTAAGATGTTCAAAAGTTTGTGTTTTTTTGTTCTTTCTGTTACTGTTTCAGATGTGTGCTAAGAATGCAAGCAGTTTTTAGCCACCAAATTACAAAGCTGCCAGTGGCTTACAGGAGGTGCAGGGTTAGGAGCTGGAGTCTGGTTGGACTATAGGCACGGTAGGCTGAGTACAGCACAGAGGCCTGGCCTATGAGAGAGTAGCAAAGGAGGTCATAAGAGTTGTGCACTTCCAAAGAGGATGTTGTAATGGTGGAGATGGCAGTTGCAATAGTTGTGTGGCTTTGCTGAATAATTTGGTGTTTCCTGAGTGAATTACTCTAAACTTGAAGTAACAGTAGATGCATGAAGTGGCAAAATGTTGTTTATCTTGTCTGATGCATGCAATCTGTTTTATTAGCATGGGGAGTAGGAAATAATTCTTTGAAGTCCCAGCTTGTCTTGTTCTGCAGACTTTTTCATGTACTGGAGTGCAGTGCTAATCCCTCCCGCATTATCATCTCTATAGATATTCATCTTGATTGTGTAGAGTGCCTGTTTAACACTGATCCTGTTTTAAACTCTCAGTTGTTTTCACATGGGGAGAAGACAACCTGCCTGACTGGAGATGAATGCTCCCTCACAGTGCAGTGACAATTAACGCAGTCATTAGTAATGCAGGATTGCTTCTGTCATTGTCTTAAGGTACTTTGAAACATGGAGAAATAATAAGATATAGAATGAGTTTTAGCATTTAAGTTGTGCCTTGCTTTGAATTAATGGAAGGATTCTGTCTTTCCACAGGAATTTGTCAGGCTGTTTAGCTATAGATTTTCTTATACACTGTTTATTCTGGAGGCGTCATTTTATTCACTCTTCCTTTGTGAGGACCAATTGCTAACACACATTGGAAGCTGGGCTTATTTTCAGCAAAAAATAATATCAATATCCACTGTAACTGAAAACTAAGTGTACATTTTGATTTGTGCTTGAAGGGCAGCTAGCAAAGCAAAGTGCTCCTAGATCCATTTTCAGTCAAGGTGTCCTCTGAATGTGAGTTCACTGAGTGTAACATCCATACTGTTCGCATTCAAGGGTTAAGTTTCTCTTTCAAAAAAAGGTATTGATTTTTCTCTTTTTTTCTTGGAACAGTTTACTGCTCTGGAAATAGTTGTGTAAACAGTCAACTCTATGTGCTTCTTCTGCTGAGCCTTTACGTAGAGCAGAGGTGCCCAGCCATTCTGCCTTGGAGCCAGGTGAAGGCTGTACAGTCTGTTCTGTCCCTGCTACCAACCCGTGGGCTTGTGCACATGGCATGTGATCTGTGCAGCCCTTGCATGACCCAGCAGCCATACAGTCAGGTAAACAAATGTATAAACTTGTGTTTGTGAGGATGGGATATGGCATCAGTAGTTGGCTTATGCCAAAAGCTGCGTTCAGTCCATGGATCGCTTGCTCCAGTGAGCTGGTTGTCTCAGGTTTAGAAAGCTGTAGGCTGTAAAGTAAAACTAGTTTAGCTCTTTTTTTGTCCTAAGCACATATTTGACAGAATTGTGAGAAAATGGGAGTATCCTAATTCTGCTTTATCTAACATCTGTTTTCAGAAGTACTGTTTGTTCTCAGCAGGTTTTTGTGTGCACTGCAGTAGCTTGGCAACTTGTAGGTTGCACCATTCGGTGATTTCAGTATGCTTTTAATCATCACTGAAATTTTCCTTTCCAAGTTTGAATATTCAAAGTACAGTGAAGTGGGCATCTGTGATTATAATAATATAATACTAACAGAAATGTTTCATTTGGGATCTGTTTAACAAGTTGTTCATTCAAATTTGTAATCCAGTATATCTTCAAATTTCAGTCCAGAAGTCTTTCTTGAAATTAGTTTAAGAAAGGGATACTTGTAACTTCTTTCTGCAAGTGATTGTTAACCACTACACAGGTACTCAGAGTCCCCAAATACCTATTTGGGCAGCTTGCTGGAAGAAGCTCAGTACTAAAAGGCCTGACTGCTTGCTGGCGCTTCGCTGGAAGCAAAGTTTGAGTTTGGCCTCTGCGCATGGGGGCTTGAAGATACTCTGTGCATCCTGTTAATTGCACATTCTCTTTACACTTGAATCGCAGTATGCTCGAAATGGTACAAAGGTAATAGCGTGAAGAGTACAGTACTGTTGCCTTACAAGTGTTCTCACAGTATGCTTACTGATGTTCAATGAAGTGTTCTTATGCTGTAGGTTAGAACCTCCTGGGATTTTGAGTGATACACTTATTTGTAGGGAAGAAACAGCATAGGAAAACCACTTACATTATGGAGTTGGTGCCTTCTGTAGCATATGGTTCATCATTTGTAGTGAACAGTGATTCCTCATAATAAACTCGGTAATACCCCTCACACTTGGAGCTTAAAAATTGCATCTCAAGAAAGCCAGTAAAACAACATGTGATAAAAACATCTTCCAGGAAATGAAGTTGATCAGTAAATAAGATGTAGATATCTTTTTTTCTTTTTTCTTTTTTTAAATAGGTAACATAGAGTTCACAACTTCCTATATAACAATTCCTGCCACTTCCTTTCTTGTGTGTTTTAGTACTTCCTCTACATACGAGCTCATAACTTTTGAGAGACTTCATGGAACTAGCAGAAAGTTCGGAAATACAGCCATTGTCTGTCTCATAGTATTCTAAATGTAAGAATAGTTTACCACACTGTGAGGCTGTATTCCCTTAAATTTTTCAAATGTATTAGAATGTGTTATGTAGATTTTTAGATATTCAGAGTACTTAATATGAATGGAATCATGTATGCAAAGTGAGACCAGTTGCTTAGTGTTTCAAAACAGTGAACAAGGTTTTGTTGAATTAGAATTAAGTCCTTTCCTTTGCATATTAAACACTTGTGTTGCTTTGTCCTTCTAAAGGCTTAATCCATTTTTTGTTACAGTTTTTGTTTTCTCTATAGAAAAAGTAAATTTAAAAATTAGACTTCACCAACAAAAATAAGTAAGACTTAATGCCTACACAACTCAGAAACACAATGGCTTAGATATGGCTTATCTTGTAAATGCTTGTTATGTTCAAATCTATCTATTTCGTGTTATTGCTGCTAAATAGGTATAGGAGATACACTTTTGTGCAGTGATTACTGAAATTGTATTTCAGAACTCTTTAAACAAGGCGTATATGTTTACAAGCAAGCAGCTATGAACTGACCTTTTCCTTTTGAGACAGGCTCTTCTCAATCATAGAATCGTTCAAGATAGAGAGGAGATTGTCTTTACCTTATTTGATAAGAATTTATACCTATATAAATGAAACATTACAGAAAAAATAGCGGTAAGTCTCTGCAGTCTGAATAAACTGTTGCTGTTGTGTCTAATATGGTAACAGTATTGTGCTGTGAAGGCTAATTTGGTAGGTTTCTAAGAGGGAAATAACCTTTGAAACTCTTATAATATGCAAACTAATTAGAGGGTGCAGTGAACAGAGCTATTTCTGCCAAGCTGACTAAGCTAGGAATTCAAATTACTATTTTTAGCCAGTTTATAATGTTTCTAGTTCTCAATAGTACCCATGTTACCACCTTCAAGAATTATATTAATGTATAGTTATCCCACTGATTAACAAAGTACAATCAATATTTTTAGTGCAAGCACTATGTTACTTTTTAGCTCAGAACAAACTGTGAATATACAGACAAAACAAAACCCTTCTAGTAGCATCTGGGCTGTGGTACACTGTAATCATGTCTATGACTTGCATGAGTTCGGACTAAAAGCTTCCTTAGAGGAAAAGACATGATCCCTGGAGTGAAGTAACTGTTGTTTTCTGTAAGTTCTTTACATATTATTTCTCTAGTGTACATATTCCTCTCTTTTTCCCCCCAACAAGAGAATTCCTTTTCTCCAAGAACTTCTTGCATGCTATTGTTTGCATTGAAGAATGCTTTTCTGTTGATCCTTAAAATATGATCAACATAAAGATCCTGTTTAAAAAACAAACAAACAAAAACAACTTCTGAGTTTTGTCCAGAGATTTAAAAATCATTGTTATCAGCTGTTTTGTACTTCAAGAAGTAACTGCAGCAGTACAAGAGTTTGGAAAGTGCTGAGATTAGTCGCATCACAAGAAGTGTTTGCAGTTACGAGATAGTGACAAGACTAACTTCAAAATTAAATTCTAAACTATTATTTCTTTTTTTTTTTTTCTCCCAGTAAGCTTCCTTTGGTACTTTCTGCAAAGATCACTAGATGAGCAAAATATACTCCTCAGAATGTATGTGCAGTAAATGAACGTACTTAATGTATAAATGAGTTGCCTTTTTTCTTTAATTTTATCAGTCTGATTTTAATGAAGCATGTTGCTTGCTGGTATCTAAACCTGCTTTAACTGGCTGTGTTTTCTGAAAACATACATAGCTACTTTTACTCCAGTTAAGAATTCAGTTTTTAAAAAAATATTTTAATTCTCTTTTACTTCTATTAACACTAATAGATTACTTACTGTATCCCTTCTAAATTGCAACAGGTAAGATCTGAGTTTAGTCAGTGTTGGATGTTGAAACTGATAGTTTAAAGTTAATTCTGTTTTCATAAGCTTTATATTTTTCACTTCTGTTTTTCATGATGGTAAGAGACATCCAGACCAACTCAAACAAAGAAAATAAAATCTAGATAAACTCCAGAAAATAGTTCTGATTCTTTTTGCTTCTGATTTTGTGTCATGATGGAAAACAGGCCATTAATATAGATGTACTTTTCTATTTTTAAATCCTTTCTGCCCAGAAACGTAAAGGAAACTCATGATTTCCAGGCCTGGCTCCGGTGATGCTGAGCGATGCCCACTTCCACTGACAGGTTTTTTTTAATAAAGCTAGCAAAGGGGAGGGGAGCTAATCTAAAACTTTCTCCTCTTGCCTCTAGGGACCAGGGAGGACAAAAGCATTCCTATGGGAGCTAGAAGAATTGCTCATAGAAATATCCTCCCTTCTGAACGGAGGAGTATATAGCTGTTCCAATGCAGCTGTCAACCAAAGAGAGCACTGCAGTGTAGTAGCTGGATTCCTAAAATGGTAGTGAGAAATGTTGGCTCCAAAGTTAGAAGCCAAATGAGTTAGAGCATTGCAGATGAAAACTAATCTGCTTGGAGAACACAAGGAGCATCCATAATAGCAACAAAGAAGTGGCTTCTAATGGTCTTCATTGGTTGACTTCCTTAACTGGTATATTTGCAGTCCTTGAGGGAAGATGTGGCTGCAGTAATGGCTGTTCGCAGAGATCAGGTAGATCAAAATCAGTACTCTAGCTGAAAGGTGTTTTCTTGCTCACTGAAACCCTTTAATGTTTCAGCAGTTCAAGCTGACATAAATGTTTATTTTGGAATGTAATGCCAGCAACAACAGCAAACTTAACATTAGAGCATTCAAAGAACAATAGCAGTGATGTGAAAAATGTTTTCCTTTTTAAGTCCTAAAAGGACATTTTTGTAGCTGTTAGTCTCTAATGACCTTTCAGAGTGTGTTCTTCCACTGCCCATTTTTCTCTTTGCATGCAAATTCTAATGCTGTGTTAACGGCATAATAAAAGTGAATTGATGGTAAGTCATAGAGTGGATGAAGTTTCCTGCTTTTCCTATTACTTCTTTCATTGGCTAGATTCTAAAAGATACTATAAGGTCAAAGTTACATTGCTGTATTCGTAAATAGTTTGATAAGTAAATATGAACAAGAACTCTGGAGCTCTTGTAAAAATTCAACTTTTCTGTTTACAGACGTATCTTGTGCTCTAAGACCTCTTTAGGTTTAGTATTTCTTCTCTCTCAGAATGGACCTCTTTTTGCTTTTGATTACAGTGTCATTATGTAGCTGTCTGTAACTCCACCTGCCTTTCAATATTTGTTTTGGGCACCCAGCCACCAAAAATTCTGAAATGATCTAATTTCCTGTTATTTAGTACTACTTGTAAAACTGTCTTTGGTCTTCATTACTAGTATCTGAGCCCCCACTTTCTTGAATAGTACCATATCTACATTAGAGTTGGGATAGTGGTTTTTTTCTATTTGAACCTCATTATCCATTTGCAAAAGAATGCAGTGCAGCAGAACAAACTGAAAACTGGAAAGAAAAATAAAAAAAAGTATCTTTCTTTCTAGTTGCCGAATCCATGGTTAAAAGTCATTGAGATCTTACTGAAGGAATCAGATGCCCTCCAGGGAGTTGTTCCAGTGCTAACTAAACGCAGGGGTGTGAAGTCAAACTCTCCAAAAAATGAAAGCTCTTTACTACTGGGAGACTATTTAAGAAAACTTGTCTTCTGGCTTCTTAGGCTTGCCTTGAAAATTGGAGCTATAGCAATCCCAGAGCCTGGCAAATATTTGTTTCTTCTATTGG
Source organism: Tympanuchus pallidicinctus (assembly GCF_026119805.1). Taxonomy (NCBI): domain Eukaryota; kingdom Metazoa; phylum Chordata; class Aves; order Galliformes; family Phasianidae; genus Tympanuchus; species Tympanuchus pallidicinctus. The sequence continues at coordinate 355,975 of NW_026294722.1, forward strand.
ATAAGCAAAATGTTGGATTTAAGAGAGGTAACAATTTTGTACTAGATACCTGACACATCCCGAATGGTGCTTAGATCTTTTCTGTTTTGTAGACACTTGTAAATGTTGTCATTTTGGTGGATAAGTCCATTCAGTCCATTTGTTCACCTTGCTCCTTGCTGAAATCCCTCATGCTTCATGGATGCTACTTGATCAGTCTCAATTAAGGAGAAAAGGGAAAGATCATTAATTAGTGAGGCAGCATTCACACCTTATTTGTGGTTGGTATTTTAGAACTAGTGCATAAAAACCTTGTTTTCACAGAGTATAAACTGCTAATAAGATGAATGCGCAAATGTTGACATTTCTTTTTGTTTTTTGTTTTTTTTTTTTAATCAAACATTTGCAATTTCATTTTGTTTCTTTAAAAATATTTGTCCTGAGTAAAATGACGGCAGTGTTTGTCTATGAAGCAGTCAATGTGCTGTGCTGTTTGTTTGGCTTTTAGTCAACATACTTTCCAGGAAAGGGTGAAAGGACACTGATACCAAGATCAGTTTCGTTTGTAGCTCAGTGAATGTGAAGTATATATTTTAATATAAAATGAAGTCTCTTTAAAAAAAAAATAAATAAAAAAGACAGTAATACCTTAATCGAGGCGTACATAAACTTCAGCTCCTTAAACGTGGGGGCTCCTTGCATTGAAACTTGGTGAGAAAACAATCTTTGTGTGGGTGTTCTGGGTCCTTTGATCATTGTAGTAGCTTGCTTATGTCTCACAAGATGAGCGTAGTGACCCCCACTGAGTTTTAAACAGTGACAGTAGTTCTGTCATTAGTTTGAATGGCAACCAGGAGTGTCTCTTTAGGCAAAAGGTTATGAAGTCTTTTTGTATTGGTTTGAGAGCTGCTCTTAAAGTAATGCTTTCTATTTTCTGACGTTGGCTCACAAAGTCAGAGGCGGGTGTTGGTGGTGTGGCAGTAGGGCTGAACCTGCCCACCAATGTCCCGTTACATCTTGTTGCTGTGTGACAGCTGGCAGCAGAGGGGCAGTCTGACAGAGTGGTGTCTGACATGGAAGTGCTTATGGAGCAAAGGGAGGAATCGAATTCCCTCATGAGGAAATAGACATTCCTATTGACATTCATTGATGCTTGCTGGAAGCTTATGGAGACCAACCAGTGGATTTTGGCCCAGGGAGGCATGGGTGGTGTGTTTGAGCAGTGGTGACAGTGGTCACCTCCACTGGTGCAAATGTTTCTGAGTGCAGAATGAAGACTCCTGTTCGTCGCTGGTGAAAATGCACAACTAATGGTGATGACCACATTGAAAAATAGACAAATTCTCTTGGAGAATTTGCATCTCTTGGAGTTTTCATGGAAGTAAAAAAAGGAGGCATTACTTTTGGAACAAACTACATGCAATACTAGTACCATAGAAGCCTTTGAAATTATTCGTTGATTAAAAAAAAAATGGCCAATGTTCAAAAATGTTCATGTTGTCATCAGGTGCCAGTCTGAGTTTAAATTCTGAACCAGTAATTCAATTAAGTATCACATATTCTTTTTTCTAAGTATGTGAGTGAAGCATACAGTAAGTCTTACTTATATGAAAGGATGCCAGACATGTAGCTTCACTACGAAAGGCATGATTGAAAGCAGTTAAAAAGAAGACAGCAACCCAACAACATACAAACCCACAGGAAGCTTTTTGTTATATTTATCAAAATTAAGGAAAAAGTTTGTCAGAATGGACAGCTCGAGGAGGTGGGCAAAGACAACTTCATAGAAGGTCTGGTAATGATTTTCATTGCTCACTAAAGTTGTCATACAGCTGACAGGAATTCAGAGTAACTTTTGGAAAGTTTCTGTTCCTGCAGCAGAACGCATGCCTTATACCTACGTAAATTAAATCAGATGTCCTTTCTGTGCAAAGGGAAAGGATGGCAGGTTATAAAATGGAACTATGCTCATTTCATTTACAGGAACCATCTTGTGCTTCAAAATTTTAAATGTACTTGTTTCAGTGTACTGAAATGATTTTACAGGAAGTCAGGCTGAACTGATTCACTTTCTTCATATTGATTTCTGCCCAGCACGAAACTTCTGATATTAACAAAGGATGAGTGATACTTTAGACACCACTTGACATGACTTCAAATAATAAAACTTTCTTATTTTTCTTAGAGCTTTTCTAAAGATGAAATTTAAATCTGAATAAGAATGGGTAATTCCTGTAATGGTGATAAAGCTAGCAGTTGGTTTGCATATGGAGAGAATGAGAATCCTTACTGCCTTTCTGTCTTTATTTCAGTACTTTTTCTAGTTTTTTCTGAAGCTAAATTAGCTACTGTCTGGTAGCTTGATCAAATGCCTGTCTATCTTTGTAACAAAGAAGTTTGGGATAAAACGTACAGATTTAAACCATTTAAACAGATTCAGATGTTTACATGCTCTTGCCTTCTACTGTACTTTGGTAAATAAGATTGGTTACTGAGAGATGTCAACTAGCTGCTGTTGGATAGTTGTTAAAGAGGCTTTTACTCTCGTTTTTATAGTAGAATTTCAGAAAGGAAATTATATGACAAACAGTAAATTAAAAGATGTTGGAAGTTGATGCCAACTATTAGTAGTAGTGTGGACCGCAAGCCAATCTAGTTGGCTTTCATTTGAAGTCTTCCATCCTTTCTCTAGTACAGTCCCCAAAATTGCTTTCAAAAGGCATGATCATATCTCAAACATTTTAAAAGACTTTTTTTGTTGTGTTGTGTGTTTTTTCTGTACAGAACACTGAGCTTTATAAACAAGCCAGACTGAACCTTAATTTTCATTGTACATTTTATAATGGGTGTATTAATCTGGGCTGCTTTCTAAGAACTATATAAATGAGTTTAAATACTTAAAAGTCTAGCAAATGTTTGAAGATCTTCGCATTAGAGAATATGCAACTTCCTGGTTTAAAACAATGCAAAACCAAACCTTTCTTAAAGAAGTAGTAAAACCTTAAAATATCAGCAACTAATGGCGAGAAGAATTAACAACCTACTGATGAACAAGCAGTGAGCAAGGAGTGATATTGATATAGATACCTTCAAAGTCACTGTATCTCTTTGTATACCTTGCAGGAAAGGCGGCACTGAAACACCAGAGAACCTTCATTACATTTATCTTTTTCTTTTTTTCCCTATCAAATGAACTCACTGGTTTTAAGGTTAGATGGTGATAATGTGTTATGCAAGAATTTGGTCAAAGTAAGGTCTTGTGTTTTCAAACTGAGACTACTGACAATATGTAGTAACTCTGAAGGATCGTAGGGTGTTCTGAGTGAGTATAAATAAAAAGTCATTCCACAGTTCTGACTTAATGGAGTCGGAGATTCAGTTGAGAAACTAAACTATCTGCAGTGGTTCCGAGGGCATCTCTCATCCATTTGCTTCCAGTTTGTGACTTGTAGCTGGTCTAAACTTGGTTATGTGGCACATCAGTTTGGCTTTGCTGCGAGAAGCAGCTTTTCTCATCCTCAGTCTTCTACTACTTACAGTTTTTGTTTTCCCTCCTTCCTCTCCACCCTCACTGAAGACTGCAAAGTCTATTAATGTAATCTTTACCTTGCCTTTTTTTTTTTTTTTTTTTTTTGTGGTGGGTGTTCTGTAGAAGATGCAGTGCTGCTAGATGGCTTGTGAGATGCTGGAATGAAATGGGTAACTAGGAAAGGAGGACACTGTTTATAACCACAGTTGTCTGTTAACAAAGCCTGGAATAACCTACACATTTTAAACTCATGCAAAACCAGTACTGCAAACAAATTAAGGTCTGGATTTGTAAGACACTAAATTCCTATGAGTTACGTGCATATCTGGACTGCCAGATGCACCAGGCTATTTGAAATGAGGTTAAATTAAAGGTCTTTATCTGTAGACCTCTGTGTTTGGGTAAGTCAAGATCTGAATTTTGTCTCTGATTATTTTTCTTGTAGGAGATTAGTAACTGACATAGAAGCTCTTAGCACTTCAGTAGGACTGTGGTTTATTTCCTGGCACTGACTTTGTTTGATGATAAAGATAGCAAAGCTTTTCTTCTGCAAAACAGCAGTCAAGAAAATGACTTCTTCTTGAGAATTCCATCTTCTCAAAAGTCACTGTCCTTCCAGCAGTGTAAGTGTGCTCCTGACGTGGATTGAATATCTGGGGGGAAAAAAGAGAGATGGACGTGGCGAAGAAGGAAGCTGCAGTTATTCTCTGATATTGACTCAGTTCAGTTGTTTCCTGTTTTGGCAGTGAGTACATGGCTACAAAACAGCAAAAGTAGAGCATTACTGCCAGCTACTCTGAACTTCTTCTGTTATGGGTCATAACTTTCAAGAACAAATTGTATTTTGAACTTACTGAAATTCGAGAAGTCTCATGTCATTCTTTAACCAAGGAGTGGAGGCAGTCTGACACTTAGCGTGAGTGATCAGTCTCTGGTTACCCCAGTTCCACTGCAACATTCAAAAAAATCGGAATAGAAAAAAGTTTTTACTCATGGCAGATAATGACACTGAAGCAATTTGACAGTCTGAACAATTGAGTTTTGCAGAATACAGTGATGCATTCCTTTTGACAACATGCTAAATAAATACAGTACTACTAAAACCGGCACATGGTACAAGTCTGGTAGTTTCTTGCTTCTGGAAGTACTTACCCAAATTTGAGGAGCTGTTTGGATGCACGAGTTCAGCTGAGCATTTAGTGTTTGGTTACCTGCCACGATGAGGCGGCTGTGATAAAGAACTGGAGGATTTACTTCAATAATTGGTAAATTTCTAGTTAAGCATGTTGAAGCTAGTTGGTTTTGAGAAGCAATCAGTAATATCTGCTAACGGTAACGAGTGCGGGCAGAAGAAATCAGTACACTTTCCCAAGTGTTGATATGATTTAATAACACAACCAGTTTATGTTCTCAGGGTTATTTCCATGCCTACAACTACCTGACTGTAGTGTCAGAAGCACTGCTTACGTTGCATTGCTGCAACCTGTTGCAGATTGCCCACGCAGTGCTGAATTAGCAAGGGGCTTTCTAGGAAAGCCATGTTGTGTGTGATGATATATATGTGTATTTTTAGTGTCATTGAACTTTAAACAAACTTGTCCCTTTCTCTCTCTCTCTCTCTTTCCATGCTACTTGGCTTTGGAAAGAAGCTGGGGTATAGCCCTCCGGTTTTTGTTGAGGCAGATTAATAAATCAATATTACCATTATTTTTCTTGAAAAGAAAATGGAGAGACTAAGTGATTAAAAAAGAAAAGATATCAAAATCTATGTTTATTTCAATTATCTAGCTGAAATTCTGCAGCTTAAGACTGATGTCTGATGTAAACGTCCATTTATTTATTTGGTCTTTAGATGCACACTGATGATCTTTTTGTTACCTGTATAATCTATCCCCCTTTTTTGTATTCATCCAAATGTCCTGATACAAGAAGTCCAGTTTTACTTGTCAGTCTGAGTTGTGTGAGATACTGATCTCCACATACTTTTTATCTGTTCATCTACATGTATTTTAGGTATTAGCAATGTTCTTTTGTTGAGGAGTCAGTTCACTGCTTCTCAGTGACTAAATTTGCTCTCTTAAACACTGATATGAAGCCAGTAGTGTAAAGTGCCTGTTTATTGTGGTTCCCTTAGTAGTTGTACCTGTTTTTCTCATAGTCCTCTTTGCTGCATCATATAATTGTTTGTTTTTTTCCCCGTTCTGCAGTCAGCCTTTAATGCTGGCTTTAAGAAATCTTTTTCAAGCTCTTAAACTAAAGTTGCTCTTTTGTTTAAGTGTTTTTTTAATACGTGTTTTGAATTGTGTTCCTTAATGCGACTGCCTGAGTAGATGGATTACTGTGTGCCTTCGTAGCAGGTGATGAGATCTTAGCAAATGCTGTTTCCTGTCGGAGCAGAACTGTTAAAATGACAATATTTCATCATCCCAAGATCTAGACTATTCCAAAATTTATGGTGTAACATAACAGCATGACCAGATTGAGGCCTGCTTGAAAGTCCCAGGGAGGCTTTCTGTTGAATCCAAAGGCCCTTCAGACTGGTCATGACAGTTTCTCTTCTTGAAATACTGACATGCAAATGTGTGCAAATTGCAACATGCTTGAACATCTAATGTCATGAATGCCTCTTCATGTTGTCTTATCTAGTACTTACTGGAAGATTTAGGGGTATTATCTTTCATTTCTTAACCTCCTGTAGGTTTCTGAACAAGGTGAGAAAGGTAGCAGTCAAAAAGTGGCGTTATGCTCAGGTTTACATAGGGCAAAAGTAGCTCGGGGCTGAGGAAAAGCGGCCAGACCAGGCTGTAAAGTGCAGGAGGAATCGACTGCTGGTACTATAAAGTAGTTCTGGGTCAAGGGGAATTTTTTGAAGGCTGGGAGGAATGGAAGGAAAGGACTTTGTGCTATGGACTGAATTACTAAGATGAGGTTTCGGAAGGGATGAGCATTCTGGATCAGGAAGCTTTGGGATGAGGGGCTGAGAGCTTCTGGGAGCCCCCCTTTCTGCTGTTTCTATCCAAGCAAGGATGTGTTGGCCTGCCTGATTACTTCTGTCTGAACAACTCAGCTATCCTTGCATTGTGGAGAAATGGAACCCGTTCAATGCAACTGAGACCAGGCTTCTGGAAAGCCCAAATGAAGTTTGTATTCCAGTCATTGCCATTCATTTGTAGCAGTGAGAACTTTCAATTTGAAGAGTAGCACTTCAGCCAAGTTCTTCACTCTACATCTGACATTTTCAGGGGTATTTGCACTGGGTATAGGGTTTAAAATCAGGATATGAGCGTTACGGAATGACTCATGTTCATAAACAGAAGCATTTGATCTTGTGCAAGTGACTTGGGTTTTAGCCCATCTTTATAAACTATTACATTGCACAACTTTTTGAATGAAATGTCCTTTTAAAATTACAGGATCTCTGCAACGAGACTGAGTGTGATTACAGAAGGTGTTAAGTAACCTTATCAATACCTCATTAGTGTTCATCCACTGACTTCAGATCCTGTGACACGACTGGCTTCAGGTTACTCATAACGTAATTCCATGCGTTGAATGCATCTGCCTTCTCCTGGTGGTGATCCTCCAGTCTGTAACTGGACCTCCAGCACCCTGCATCAGTAGCTAATCTGACTTGATAGCTGGCTCCTAAAGCAACCAATAACAGAGGTTTCTGGGAAATGTATGAGAAGCCTGTAACATGGTTTGTTTGTAACTTGACACTAGAATGCGTCTTTCCAGTAATCGCTTCTGTTGAAGGCCATCTGATTTCTACCAAAGCCAGCTAAATATCCTGAAAAATCTTACGTTTCTTGTCATTCTAGATGTTCTACCAACTGCTGTAGCCAAAATAAACAACAGAAAACCTCAAGTCACTTTTATTCCATGTTGTTGAGAACAGCATGCCCCATCTTTTCAGGCATGAATTCAACCACCATCCAGGCAGTGTGCCCTTTGGGATTTTCTTTTTTATTGGCATTGCACTCAGAAATGAAGTTCTGTATGCTTAGTTGGCTTTTCATACAAGGCAGCAGCTTGCCTGCTGCGATATCTTGATCCTTCATCTTCTTCCCCCTCACTCCTACCCTTTTGTTTTTATCTCTGTTTTTTTGCAACATGCTTCAGGAATATGTGATTTTTTTAAAGGCTGCCTGTTTTTGGGAGGCATGTGGGTAATTTCTTTCTCTTCATTTTCTACATGCTTATTGGAGTTTTGCATCTCCTCGACCTCCTTTATTCTTTCTATTCCTGTAGGCACTGTAGCATCACAACAACAACAAAACCCACCAGGTGTTAGTTAATAAGCAGATTTCTACTCCCTCAGCAATGCATTACCAGTCTGAGATCCTTAAATACATATCTGAATCTGTGGAGCTCCCTGAGGCTGGGAGTAAGTAGCGTATAAGTGCATATGCACATGAATACTTAAGTACAGTATTTTTACATTAGCATTCCTTTGCATCATTTCATCTCAGTAATGAAATGTTTGATTTGTTTCCTATTTTAGAGAGGGGATGGTTGTTTTCAGATGTTTTAATGCCATGAAATGATACTGCACAGACTAGTGCTGCTACCAGTTTAACTCTGTATTCACAGCTATCATTCCTAAGGATTTTTTTCTTTTGGTTTGCAATTTGCTGCATTTTAATATGGATCTTAAGTGTTGACTTTTTGGTTTCCTGACTACATAGGCTCTGTGAGAAATATGATTAGAGATCCAGAAGGCCACTTTTCCTTAGTTCCCTATTTTTCTCTTATTAATCCTGTACAGTCAGTATATAGGAAAGATAAACACCTGCAGAACACAGAATCGCCAATCTAATTGATTAGCCAGAGATTAATTTACGAAAACAGCCCTTTTAGCTACTTCATGTTTTAGATATTAGATTGTAGCCGTCAAGATCATGTTCTCCAGACAGCATTCTTCATAAGCAGAATTACTGGCAGCCACGTGTTAAGTTGCAAAAAGTAGCAGCTGTCATTACTTATTTCAGTGAGGGGCCATTTCAGAATACTGTACTAATTTTGAGCAGGTATATTAAAAATAGAGCTGTTTGCTTAATTTGCAGAATTCACTGTACGTTGGTAATCACTGGTAAATAATGGGGTAATAAAGCAAAAAAGAGGAACTTCAAAATAAATAAATGAATAAATAAATACAAATCTTTAGCACTGTAAGTACTTCTTTCTGCAAAGCTGTGAGGAATTGAAAAGCAGTCCAGTTTGGCCTGTGTTTCAGCAATTAGATTCTGAGGTGGTATAAAATCCTTCTGCTCTCATGTTGGAAGCTTGCCACAATGTGAGCTGGAGCCTGAGGTTGATAGAGGAGTGCCCAGCCTTGCTGTGCAGATGTATCACAGGCAGTCCTGCAAAGCTACTGCATGTTTATGCACAGAAACCTCTCTGCTTCTAACAGTGGTTATAGATGTGTGGATCAACACCATGCTCAACAGCATGCATGTCTGCACAGGTAATTGACATAAAACTTGGCTTAACTTGGTGTCTTTAACAAAAATAAATTAGCTCTGTAATGTGTTTATAATTATGTTTTTGAATGGCCTCTGGGCCAGATTCACTTTTTCATTTAATGTTCGTGCATATGGTACCTGTCCTAGGATTTCATAAACCTGTATCAGTTTTACAGTAAATCCATTCCTTTGGTTTTCATTAATTTCAGTTAAATATGGCAGCTTTATGGTAAAGTTCTTTGTACTGTAGTTTTTAAGAATCGCTTGCTTAGAGCAGTATTTATTTACATTGTTAAGACGTGTTTCTTATCAGCTGGGACTAATATCCAAGGACAGCAGAAATCATCTCAGATAGTTGAGCTGTTTCATACATCTGAAAAAAAAACCTGGAAGAAACTGTAATTGTATGCTTTAGCTGATAGATACATTCAGTAGAGCATGCAAGTTGAATTTTTTTTGCCATTTGCAGCTGGTAAGTCAAGATAAAGTTCCACACAGCCTGAGAAAGACGTGATTGCGGCACGTTGACGTTGACACGTCGCTCCTCTGATGCCAAGGGGCAGACAGGTCTTTTCTACCACAATGAATATTTTCTAATTCTTGGTTGGCCAGAAGGAACATTTGATAATTCCCTTGATAATGGCACCATTATCGTAGAGCAGTTCATATGGAAGTGCTTTCCAGCATTTTCTTGTGTTCTGATAAATTTAAATTGAGTTTTTACCTGAATCCTGAAATGTTCACTGTCTAAAACTGTCACACGGTAAAACAAATCGTGTGATTCTGTGATAAAACATGAAGTCAGATGGCTGTTTGTCTTCAAATAGCTAAAGGTTGGATGATATTAAATGAATTCATACATTAAACTTTTTTGGTTGTTTTGTTTCAGGACATTAGGCATGAAGCCAGTGATTTTCCATGTAAAGTGGCAAAACATCCCAGAAACAAAAACAGAAATAGGTACAGAGATGTCAGCCCCTGTAAGTATATTTGCTTTTCCATTGTTTGTAACACACAACTGACCTCTAATTATTTCTGGCAGGTAAATGCTCTGTGTAAGATCAAGACCTCTGTTACATGCATAGAGATCCCAGATCATTATGTCTGTCAATATATAAAGTTATGAGATTGATGGCACAGAATGCTGTTATGTTCATAGGATCGTTGTGTAGCAACATGCAGTAATTCTGTATGTGTGGGTAGGAAACAGAAGAACGGAACTTGTTTTCTCTTATGCTAGGGAAAAACAGTGGCGGAAGTATTAACACAAGTAAAAATATCCTTTCTATTGCAGTGCACTTTCTAGAACATCCTTTCAGTCAATGTAGCATAATTGTTGCCTTTGGAAGATGGAGAAGTCTTGCATAAAGTAAGACCACTGGAGATGAATCCAGTTGAGACAGAGATTGAGATTTGAGATAGAAAAAAGGACGTTTGCAGAGCTGGTAATCTCAGCGCGAGACCTGTGCTTCCAAAATGACTGTCATTGCATGTTCTGTTGACTTCTGATGAGACTTCAGTCTCTGAGCATGTGCCCTCTGTACAAGGCACTGCAGCAGCACTTCTGCTCAGCATCGCAGGCTGTCTTTCCATCTGTGGTTCTGTGTACAAAGGCTACCACATTCAGACTTCCCTGTGCCTGGTGTGCTGACTTTGGAGGTGCTATTGCAGACACTAGAGAAAGCGGCTACTTGGCTGAACTGACTGGCTTCTCTGCACTGCAGAGCAGTAGTCAGGACCCTTCCTTAAAGGTGCAGCACTGGTACCTATTTTAAATACAGTGATTCTGTAGGTTCTGTCTTTGGGCAGTTATCTATATTCTGCTCAAAGAGAAGAGTGTGACTGTGTACCACCAAATTCTTACATTGTAGGGGCTGAAGGTTATCATCTGTTCACCTTTCTTGTAAAATGTGAAAATTCTTGTCTTTGTGGGTTTTTTTCTGTGTGTGTGTGTGCATTTTTCCTTCTATATAGAAGAAATAGAACCTAACAAAAGAGCAGTAACATTACATTTTCTGTAACTTTAATTATTATTTCTAGACGTTACTTGTTCTTGTCTGGGGAAAAGTAGAGTAAGTCTTTTGTTCAATATATGTTTAGTCAGACCTTTAACAAGCTGATTTTTAATGTTTAAGTTGCAGTAGATAAGCAGTTATGTAACTGTATTTATTTAAAAACAGTAACTTAGTAACTGTACAAATGTATCAGTGTGATCTGGTTTGAGCACCGGATTCTTGCAATGTATTTCCAGAAGACAGAGCTTGACTTGCATTCACTGCTCTGTACAGTGCTGTTCTCATAGTACATACATGGTACTTGAGGCTCCGGGGATACCAGAGAGCACTTCTGTGATTGAGCTCTTTTAATTCTTCAGGAAAACTCTGCTTTTTTGAGCCTATCATCTAGTGAGGCTGTGCATGTATTCTAACCAGTATTTCTGATTTATTCTGCAGTTGATCACAGTCGAATTAAGCTAAATCAAGGTGACAATGATTATATCAACGCTAGTTTAATAAAAATGGAAGAGGCCCAGAGGAGCTACATCCTTACACAGGTAACTGCTGTCTACACACAGTGGAAATATGGGATGATTGGAGTTGTTTTTCAAGGAATTTCTTTAGTCTGTCTGGTTTATGTTGTTTATTTTAAAGCTAGTTAAGTGTATATAAGTATCCCTGTCTGTGTGCATAGAACAACTTTATATAAATGCTGCATGTTTTTCCTTCTTTTTGTCAGTACTGACTTTGCATTTTGGTACCATTGGGTCTCTGACTTCAGGCCCACCTTGGCTTTGTAACAGAAGTTGATGTACTTTTAGAAATCCACTTATGATATGTTGGTTTATGATGAGCAACATCAAGATGTGGTTGACATGTGTCACCTTTCTCCTACATGGAAGACCAATGCATAAAGACCATGGAAGTCCAAAGCACAAAGGCTTTGGAACTTTGGACCATTACAGTCTTAAAATTCCTGAACAGAAACATGCTTCACTTAGTGGGAGAATTTCACATTTACAGGAGTTTGTCGTTACGCATCCTTCTGAAAGCGATGTTAGTGTGGTGTTCACAGATGTGTACATCCTAAGATGACCTCCAAAAGGTCTACGGACTGTGCTGATGTCTTTGTCTTTGAAGTCAGAGAGGAAAGCTGTGATAAAGACTTCGGTGATGGAGATATGGGCAGGGGGGAAACTTGCTGTCTTTCTCTGGATCTGTGACTTGCACAGTTATGTCACAGTTTCAAAAACACCAAGGGACCTGGCCGTCTTACTGGGACAGCTGGCGATTGTCAGAAGTCCTGTTTGTCCTAAAGCTTTGGTTTCCTGGAGGCAGCCCTGGCCTCTAATCTTGACTTGTTCTTCCTCCCACGCTTCAGATAAAGGTAGACTGGGATTAATATTTCCAAGCAAAGGTCAGCAGCTCTTCCTTCTTCTTTCTAGAGAACAAAGATAAATCTGTAACGAAGAAGCAGGCAGTGCAGCATTCAATATGAAAATGATTCTTGTACACAACTTGCATTTCCCTTATTTAGGACGAGGTAGGCTGATCGCAGAGTTGAATGGTAGGCTTGTATGTGCAGCTAAGTGGTACTAAAGATTTTTTCTGATCCAGTATTTAATGGATTTGAATGGCTTTTTGAGGTCCCTGGCCAGCTGTTTGAGCAATGTGGTGTTTAGTGAGTGTGAGAGGCACCGTGCTGCTGGCTGTGTTGACCCAAATTCAAAATGGATTTTGGAGTACAGAACAGCAAAATGAATTAGCACAGACAAGAAGCTACAAGGAAATGTGCTTTGTAAGTAGAGTGTAATACTGTAAAGTATCATGAATAACAATGAAGTATTGCAGAAGAATTAAACGTGTACATTAATTTTGCTCCTAATCAGTAAGGTTTTATTTCCCCATTACTTTCATTTGCCCTCCTACGAAAATTCTCTCAGCATTTTTCGCTCCCAGTTCTCTTCTCACTAATGAGACTCCTTCTCTCTTCCTGTTATGTGTGTTATGTGTGTGGGGAGGGAAGAGATTAACATCCGTCCATGGGAGAATTGGAACCTAAAGCTACTTCACTACATTCTGTTGTTTTTGGGTTTGGTTGGTTTTGTTTTCAGTTTGAGAAGTTGCTTGATATTTGCCTGCATTTATTGTCTAGGGCAGTAACTTTTTACTGGGAAACATTGCTCTGATTTTGACAGAAAATATCACTTATTTCTGGTCATTCTGTCTCCACAGGGACCTTTGCCAAATACTTGTGGTCACTTCTGGGAGATGGTTTGGGAACAGAAAAGCCGTGGTGTTGTCATGTTGAACAGAGTGATGGAAAAGGGATCCGTGAGTATTTATCTGGTGTTAGCTATGTGCTCACTGTGTGTTTTGCTTAAAATTAAATTGAAAGAAAAAAAAAAGAAGAGAACTGAAATAGAGGTGAAAAATGTGACTGTAAGTAATTTTACCTAACAAATAGTGCTTAGAATCAGCTACCTGGTGAATCAGTCTTTTAGTCAGAAAACTATCCGGTTCGTACCTGCAGGTCTTAATTTCTACTGAATTTGGTTGAAATAAGGCATTAAAACCATTTGTCTGCAAAAATGAGTATTTGGTCTGCTTCTAACCTAGGTATCTGAATCTAATTCTTCTCATATACAAATTGTGCCTCCAATACACCACGTGTTTATTCAGAAACAATGTGAAATGGCTTTAGTGTAGTTACAGGTTCACCCTGATTCCAAGTTTCCTTCACACAGTAAGAACTCCAGATTTTTAAACCTAACTCCAGCATATACTGCTTGTGCTCCAGGGTCACTGTTTTATTTAAAAAAAAAACTGTTTCAGTGTGAGGAAGATGGGGGTACAATTACAAGTGCTTTTCCTGGTGTCTGTGTTAAACACTGATGTGTCAGTGATGCAGGAGCAGCTGCTAAGCCAGGACATGTGCAGTGGATTTGATTCTGTCACACCTTTTAGGGAGTTTACATTAGACAGGACAGATGATGAAGGCAAACAACAGGTAAATAGCTGAGGTTGTTTTAAGTAACTAACATGATGGCTAAAAGGGGTTGGCTCCTCTTGCACATGGAGTAGCTGCTGTCTTGAGAGGAAATGTCTCAGCCCTTCTGGGGTTGGTGGAGACATGGGGCATTAATTCTATATCTGTGGGTTCAGAGCTTTGGTTGTATGGTAACAGCTGGTGTCCTGTGCTCCTCAGGTGGACTTGGCATCTGTCAAATTTGAGAAAAAAGCAGTTTTAAAAACTGACAGGAATGCACAGTTACAAGTTAAATGTTACAGTGCAGTCAGTATAAAGATGCGCCAGTGGCATAGTGGGCATGTTGGGTATCTACCAGTGATAACTGGTGTGTGCTTCTGCAAAATGGGGAAAGAATTCTCAATCATCAGGAAATTTCTTGTGGAATCAGTTGTGTTTTTAGTAACTGCAGTCTTGATTATGAGTGTGTTGCAAGTGAAACTTAATCTTCAAGAGATGCAGTAACTGTAGTTTTCAATAGTTTCTTCCTTTCCAGCCATTCCCACTTATTCTCTGCAGTGTCAATGGTTTCAAAGAAAATGAATTACGATGATCCCTCAGGGCTGGCTGCTAACCCTTCTGAGCAGACAGCAGTGGGGGACTACAGTGGAGCACAACAAAATACTCTTTACAGGCGCATTTGATAGAGAAATTAGACACCAGTCATTTGCAGTTTCTTAAACGTTAAGACTCAAGAAAGTGCTGAGAATTAAAACTGCCTTCTAGACCCTGAAAACTAAGGGTACTATTTGAATAAAAGCTAGAAGTAGTCCGGGCAGAACTAGAATTAATGTACCATTGATTACATTACTCTGTAGACTTTCCTGGCAGAAATTATCCTAGAGGTGAGATTGCTGTTGTTTTCTTACCAGTATTTCTCCACTTCAGCATTAAATCCATGTTATTGGACCTTCAATAAGAGCAGCACTAACCACGTCCAGCCATCCGTTCCCAAAGAGCTGAGATACGGACAAGTGGTGGCTGTAATCCTGTTTTCAGAGGAGCAGTGCTTAATGACAGAAAGAGCAGGACAGTTCCCACACTCAGAATATCTGTAGTTTTTAATGGTTATAAACTTTCCCATTTGTCTTGCTGGTGAGTTTCTTTTTCTTTAGTTTCAGTTTTTTCCTACACACTGCCCATCTGTTTGGTTGATTTATCTAATGCTGCAGTCTTCTTGCAAAAGTAAGTTCTCTTGGAAAACTTCACTGACAAAACTGAAAGTCAGAAATAGGTAATGGTTGTGTTTGCTGACTGCAGGATTTTTTGTTAGGCTCTTTACTTTCAAAGTGTGCCATGTAAAATTAGAATGATCTCACTGCTATTTTTATTTTTGTGGTAAGTGAAAGAAATAACCCAAAATCTCATCTGATATTATACTTGCAAATTAGTAATGCTGTCGTTCTCTAGTAGCTTAGCTGTTGAATTAATAATTTTTTTTATGGTACATTCTGCTCTTGTTAACATCTCTTCTTTTGAAATGGAAACGTTTCAGTAAGGGTGATGCATAAAATGCAGCATTGACTCGGATTCACATTTTGGCAGTGTTGTACAGCTTTTGTATTTAGAAATTTACTAGACTTTTTGGGTTGTTGTTAATGGTATGATACAAGCTAAAATAAATAATGACTTTGGTGATTTTGATTATGTTCCACCAGAGGTACAGTCCTGTTGCACACTCTTCCAGTTTCCATGCAGAAGAAAGAGCTCTGCTGCCACAAAGCTATCCTCAGTCCTTAGGTATTTTCATGAGTCAGTTGGGGTCAAAATAATTTGACTCGTACCAAACAAAAATTACCAAAGATGTGGTTTTGCAGCATAAAGGAAGGCTGGTATTTTTTGCATTGAAACTCATCCTTATAATAAAACCAGGGGAATATTTAAAGATAGTTATATTTGCTTTTTACACAAGTATAAACAATGCATAAATGGTACCCATTTGTTTTTAGATAAAGTGTGCGCAGTACTGGCCACGGAAGGAAGACAAGGAAATGTTTTTTGAAGATACAAACTTGAAACTAACCTTGATATCAGAAGATATAAAGTCATATTACACAGTGCGACAACTAGAGTTGGAAAACCTTACAGTAAGTACAGGAACTACTACCAGTCACTTCCTTTAATCTCTCTGAGGTGAGACCCTGCTCATCACTAAGGTTATGGAAAAGACTGGTGTGAAATGCAGCAGGTTTTGTGCTGGAATCGATGATTCTGTATGAGATGGCTCTTCAACATTGCCTGGTATTGGAGCATTACTCTGACAGTGGAGAAACACAAAAGCAGTCATTCAAGCAGTGGCACCTGATGGAAAGTTCCTGCATCATGCTGGCAAGGAATATTGCCATTCACTGTCGCTGAATGTGGGTAACTGAAGATAATGTCTAAGGTTCCCAGCGGTGCTGAGCTCAGTGTGCATGTTGTGGCATTCTGGCAACAGTTCTGTTCTGCCCACATGCTGCTCCATACTGGAGGGTATCAATATTTGCTCAACTGTTAGCATCTTGTGCCAGGAAATGTGAGAAAGCAGATACGAATTCGATTGATCAAGTGATAGCTGAGTAAGGATTTGGCTGTTGCAGTTTGTTTGCTGTATTAAGAAGTATATCTGCCATGGGCATGTTTTGGATGGTTGTATCTCCAAATTCTGACAGGATGTGAACACCATTGAGTTAGTAGTCTTGGAAGAAAGTTTCCAAATTGGGAATACAGTGTAAGGGAACATCTGTGATTGTGTGTTTCGTCTGCAGAAGTGGAACAGGCTTCTGTAGCTCGCCGTCCACCATTCTGAGAACTCTTTAAATGGTCTTTAAATTCTGCCATTACAAACTGGTCAGCAGTAGTTAGCTACTATCAGCTAGCTACCTTAGTGCAAGCATTTAACTATACTGAAAAAAGCATAAGGCAGGTTATACGTAAGTTTACTTACCAGTCTCCTTTGCTCAAAACAGAGTCCTTTTACAAAAAGGAATAATTGTAATTAGTTTCTTAGCTGAGCAGATGTGAAAGCCTCCTCAGAACATGGAGCGTTGTTATTTGAATTTAAGTCAACTATTGTAAAGCTGTAATGTCCAGGAAGTAGCAGTGCAGTCTGATTACCACACAAAGCTGAGCTGGTGCTCTCCTCTGTATCATAGAAACCAGATTTACTGCTAACGTTTTTTTCGTAGGCACAAATTCGAAACTGACCTACAGCTATAAACAGTTAATGCTTGAAGCTATGTAACTGACATTTGAAGCTGCCTTTCTTAAGCATGTAGGAGGATACTTGCTAGGAAAATGAACATGTGAGGAACTGTATTTGCTCATTAGAACATTGTTGTAAGCAGCTGTACTTTGAACAGTTTTTGACCTGTGCATCTACCTAAAAGACTTGCTAAGTGCTGTCTTTTACAGACGCAGGAAACCAGAGAGATTCTGCACTTTCATTATACTACGTGGCCTGACTTTGGAGTCCCGGAGTCTCCTGCTTCATTCCTCAATTTCCTGTTCAAAGTGAGAGAATCTGGCTCGCTTAACCCTGAGTACGGACCTGTTGTGGTGCACTGCAGCGCAGGAATTGGGAGATCAGGAACGTTCTGTCTGGTCGATACGTGTCTCCTGCTGGTAAGAAGTGCTGTGTGGCGATGATACGCTGTTTCAGAAGAGCTCCCTCCAAGAGCGCTTTCTTCCGGCTTACAAAAAGCTGCGGTGTTTTCTGTGGAGTTTTCTCATGTTATTTCTCTTATCTTACTCATTCTGGTTTGAGACTGCCTTCCATTTTAAAACTAAGGTAGATCTCATTCTTAACTGGCTGTTTGATTCCAGGAAGGAAAACTCTAGTTTTCAGAGTGATTTGCACGGACAGGCTTTATCTGTGTGGTTAAGAAAAACAGGAGGTGTTTGCTAAATAACAGTGTAAGCTGTCCTTAAACAGTGTGAAATACACCGACGTGTTTCCTTTTACAGAGTCAACTTTGCCATTTAGGGAGGGGAAAATTTTGGTTTTATTCTGTCACTGTGTGAGATCAACTAATACACGGAAGTCAGGCCTGGGTCAGAGTGTCTGTTTCTTAAACTATTTTACTTATTACATCTTCAAAACAAGAAAGACCAAAAAAAGGGAAAACATACAGGATTATAGAGTCCTAGTGCAGTTTTCCATTTCTGTGTCTTTTCTTAGTGCATTAATACTTCAATATGTAGGATGGTCTGAAAGCTGCTCTATTAAGCCAGTCATCATATTGAATCTCATCAGAGCATAAAGTATGTTTCAAATTTTTATCTTCAGATGGACAAACGGAAAGATCCTTCTTCTGTGGATGTTAAGCAGGTTCTGCTCGAAATGAGGAAGTACAGAATGGGACTCATACAGACAGCGGATCAGCTCCGGTTCTCCTACTTAGCTGTTATTGAGGGGGCAAAATTCATTATGGGGGATGCTTCAGTGCAAGTGAGTATCATTGGCTGCAGATCCAGATGTGTAGTAAGCTGCAACATTTTTTTTAACTGTAGCATATAAGTGGGGTCAGTGAACAGAAAGGAGCCTCGAATTACTTTGGCTTCAGTAAGTTTTTATATTGTGCAGTACTTGAATACAGCGCTTTATTACTGACTTCAGAATACTTCCTGTAGCCCTGTAGAGCAATAGGTGGTGCCTGTGTACTCCTCAGCACCTTCACTGGGGTCTAGATTGGCTGCATCTGCCATGTCTTTCATCAGCTTCCTTGTATGATAGAAATTTAAGTATTGCAATGAATTCTTACAGCAGAACTAGCAACATAGGTTCTATTTCATGCTATTTAAAATTTCCAGGAGTAGAGTAAAATTTCTTCCTTTTATCACTGATTATAACTGATGTCTTTGGTGTACTGCAGAGCTTAGATTCGCTATTATTTTTGTCGTCTTCTTTCTCTTTTTTTTTTTTTTTTTTTTTTTTCAATGCAAATGAACAGGCATGCTAAGAATAAGTGAGAAGGTAGAGTGGAAAGCCCCTACCAAGTTAAAGCTACGGTAGTTTACATAAAATAAACAATGGAAAGCATAACAGGACATTTCCTTCCCTGCAGGAACAGTGGAAAGAGCTTTCCAATGAAGATCTGGACCCACCACCTGAACATACCCCGCCTCCTCCCAGACCACCAAAGAGAACCTCAGAAATGCACAATGGAAGGATGCACGAACATGCAGAATTCTTTCCTAAGCATCAAGTGGTAGAGGAAGAGATCAGATGCTCAGTCAGCACTGCTGAAGAGATGGTTCCAGGTGGCAGAGTTTTTTCATCTGTGCCACTGATCACAGACAGGTAATTCATTTTCCCACTTCAGCTTGACCTAAACTTGTTCATAAATTTCATATGAAAAATCCTGAATAGATGTTGACTGAATTAGTATAAGAGCAGTTCCAAAACAAAATCTGTGCGTACTTTTCCATAAAGTTCTTCAGCATTTTTTAAAATGAGATCCTGCTGTAGTGAGAGAAGCAGAATGAGATGGCTTGGTCTCAATTTGCATGTGATGTGTTACAGCAAGTTACACAGGAGCTCTTTCACTGGAGGTGGAATTAGCATGGAGCTGAGAGCTAGGCTGACCAGCTTTAGCTGTACTTAGAAATGTGAAATTAATTCTTTCTACTGCTTTTGATGAAAGGAGTAGAAGGGGCTCATGAACAGAGAACTTTTCTACCTGTCATTGTAACCTCAATGGTCAACCTTGACAAATACGTGGAAATGCTGTGTGAAGTGAGGTCTGACAGTGGAGAAGCCCAGGTTGCTACCTGCCAGCCACTAGATGTCCCTCCTGCCTTATCTGAGTGGCGTGGAGCTGGATGAAGTCAAGCCTCAATGTTAACTAATTTATTCAGAACAGCCAACAGAAAATAAACTTTTACAAATAATTTTTGAAGAACCACCAGAGATGATTAATGAGAAGTTTGATTTTTTTCCCCCACTAGCTGGTCTTCTAAAAAGACATATTCAGATTCACATCTGGGAATTCTGGAATAAAAATACCAAGTTTTAGTATTTTCTGCAGCACCGTAAAGTTTTTTCAACAGATGCAGCTGTCAGACTTGATGTATTTTATTTAATCAGACCAGTGAGGGAGTGAATGACTCTGCAGACTGGAGATCAGTAGTGTAAGTTCCCAGCAGTCTTCCTTCAAAATAAACTTCCTCTTAATTTCACAGAGCGCACGGAGGCTGAGAACATGAACCTGGTATCTCTCCAAATTCTGCAGGAGGCAGAAATAAAATGAAAGTGTTCTTTGCCTGCTTAATGGAAACAATGTTTAAATTGGGATTTTGTTTTTTAATTCAGTGGGGGAGATTTGAGAAGTGAAATACTGAAATTCCAAATGCCTTCACTACAAAGAAAGAGAATCTTGGAAGTAGGAGTAGAGAGAAACAAAGATGGGCTTGCTCAGCCTGGAGAAGAGAAGGCTGTGAGGAGACCTCATTGCAGCCGTCCAGTGTTTAAGAGGGATTATAAAAAGGGAAGGAATCAGCTTTTTACTGGGGTAGGTAGAGATAGGGCAAGGGGAGGGGTTTTAAGTTTAAGGAGGGGAGGTTGAGATTGGATGTCAGGGGAAGCTCTTTACAGAGAGTGGTGAGGTGCTGTCGCAGCTGCCCAGGGAGGTTGCGGATGCTCCATCCCTGGAGGTGTTGAAGGCCAGGCTGGATAAGGCTCTGTGCAACCTGGGTAGTACCAGATCCGGAGGGTGGTGGCCCTGCCTGTGGCAGGGGGACTGGAACTTGGTGATCCTCGGTGTCCCTTCTAACCCTAGGTGTTCTGTGATTCTCTAATTCTATGAAGGCTTAGCTACAAAAGAGAAGTGTTACAATAGCAACACCTTCCTCCTTTCTTCCATCAGGGACAGTTTAGTTCTGTTACCAGAGTATTTGCCTGGGATGTGAGATAACAGCTAATGCTTTCTTTGCCTAATGAGGAACATGGATAGAAAGCTTGTATCTTATGTCATCAGCTATGTAGATCTGAATTAATCAGTGGAGAAATGATTTCCTGGAAATTCTTTACACAGTTTCGTCTAAATGAATGTAAGGCATGTCCAGCTCAGAGACATACGTTAATTTTATTACAGGCACCAGTCTGAGGCTGGGGCTGAGTCATCCTCTGGAACTGCTTGTCTTCCTTTTTAATTATGAGGTTGGCTTGGACTAGACATCTGCTCGTTACCTTACTAAAGTGAAATCCAATCTTAATGCAGTATTTGACATTAGGAAAGGCTGGGATTTGAATCCTGAGATCCTGAATTCCATAGCATTACTGTAGTTGCAAGGTGAGGCTTCCTTTTGATCGCTGCTCTTGTCCTCATTTCTAGGACAGTGAGTCCAGAAATGATGCAAAAAAAACATGCTAGACAGGAAGGGGGAGGGCAGGTTGATATGAAAAGGTGAGGCAGAAAGAGGCTGGAAGAAGTGGAGCAGTGGATATGGACAAACTGGCAGAGGTGAGCAAAAAGGCAGACGCCTTAAGCATGGGCTTTTTTCCTGCCCTAGTCTGTTGCTTGACATGACAGATTGCTGAGTTTTATACTTCAGCTGCCAGAAGATGTATAGGAAATCCCTGTCCAATGCAGCTCCCAGCTGGTTTCCACTCTACTTGTTCTCCCAGCGTGGTGATGTTCTGCTTTCTAAATTCAGATGGAAGAAGCTATACAGTAGATCTAAAAGTTCCAGTTAAGAAGCCTCTCTGGGTGTCAACAAGATGGAGATTTTTATCTAGAAAAAAAGCATTAAAGACTATTAAAGATGGAGTAATCCTCAGCTCCATCACAGTGCTCCTTGCTGCTCTTACGAAAGCACAAACAAACCGTAATTTCATCACTTTCTGAGCAGCTGCGTGGTTTCAGAACCCTCATGTTCTCCTCGGCTGGGTGTAGGCTGGCCCTTTCTTGTCTCAGTGGCTGCGGAGGCAGCAGATTTAGGATGAGCAGTGCAAGAGGTGGTGAAGGATAGGTCAGTTCATTCTTTAAAGGGTAAATCCAGTTCTGAACATCTATTTATTTGTCCTTAAGCACTAGTCAAGACACTGAAATTCGGAGGAGAACTGTTGGCGAAAACCTGCAAGTCTCGGCCCACAAAGAAGAGTCGATGAAGTCGGAAAGCATAGAAGAGGATGATGAGAACATGATGACAACTTGGAAGCCATTTCTAGTGAATATATGCATGTTCACTTTCCTCACAGCAGGAGCTTATCTCTGCTACAGGGTATGTTTTCACTGACGGACATGCCAGCACAACTGACCCTGCAGAAAACACCAACGATTTGATCGGTTTGTAATAAGCTTCTGTACAAGAAAGCTTCTTGAGGCACGTGAGCCTTATCTCAGCAGAGATAGATCTTAAGTTGAAAGGCCAGAACTTTGGTTAGGGCTTAAAGAGAGAATTGATGCACTAGGGTTTCAGCTAGCCCTGTGGTCCCAAGAACATGATATTCTAATCTCAGGGCCTTAAAATATTCAGGAGTAAGCAGAGAAAATGCCAAATAGTCCGTTTTTCTTTTTTTCTTCCTTTTTTTTTTTTTTTACTAAATGATAGAATTACAACACATTGTTGTTTTTAGCCTTTTTTAAAAAGCCAGTTCTTTTTCTTTTGTGTTTCAGAAAAGCTAGGCACAAGCGAAACTTGCTTGTATTCTCCAAGTGTTGTAACCAAATACATCACTTACATCATTGAGTTCCCAAAAAAAAGAGGAAAAACAAACCCACATACCTGAAGAATGTAAACCTTTTGGAAGGGGTAGGGGGCAGCTATGATTGGGTGGGTTTTTGGTTTGGTTTTATTTCTAACTTGCTTCATCTGTTAAAGACTGAGTGAGTTGTGGGCAGTGCCTGTGGTATTGATGTATTTAATCTTGGGAAAACTTTTCTGAAAGAGCTTATTGTTTTACGTTGTTTATAGAAACAGGCTTCTGCATTTGCTCAGGGTATGCCAACGTGTCCAGCTCTTTTTTTCTTTTTTCTTTTTTTTAAAGAAATGTATCTTCTCATTGACTTTTGTTGCGCTCTACTTGCACATATACCTATTTACATTGCACCATCCTTTGTAAAGCTGTTTTTACATTTGTATTCTGGGTTAGGAGAAATTGAGGGGAGGGAAAGAAACAAGAAAGAAAATTCAACCAAAACATGTCCACCAGCATTTTGAAGCTGTTCAGTTGGCATTCAGAAGGACCAGTTCATAAGCCTCATCATTTGGAATGTAAAATGCAGTTTCAGTCTACATCTGCTTCATAAGGAACAGTGTGCTTTGTGCCACGGCCGGGAGGTCGTGTGCTCAGAGGCATTGCAGGTAAGCATGGAAAGCACGTCAGGAAAACCAGAGCCTCAATCCTGTGGCAGCTTCCTTAAGACAGAAAGTTCAACAGAAGACATGTTGGCCTCAGAACGCATCAGCTGGCTGCTGATGCAAGCATTTGTGTGTTTTGCTTATTTTAAAGCAAAGATTTAGAATACTGGTGTATTTGGCTGAAGAGAAGCTGTTGGGTGACCGTGGGACAGAGGTGTGTGTGGATAAGCCTGGCACCTCTGCAGACACGGATGTTGCTGTCCTCAGTAACGTGGGCTGACAGACGGGTGGTTTTGTTCTGTGCCGTGCTGTGCCAGGGGTCTGCTCAGCTGGAGCCCAGCACTTGAATAATCTGAGTGCTTGCAAATGAAGATTTGGGTGCATTGGTAGAATTGTGACTGGAAGCTTGCGTTACACTGAGCAGCAGTCTTGGTCAATGCTGCTCCTCACATTAGTACCAAATTATTACAACTTAAACAGTAATAGGGAAGAATTATTTGCTGATGTCATGGAACAGAAGAGTTAAATTCACTACTAAAAGCTGTGGTGAATGAAACCAAACCATGTTGGCTGATCTGCAACAGCGTTGCTAATCAGTTCCTTTTGTTTTTAAATGCTTTATGGCACTTAACCACCATTCTCAGTGCAAACATCACTATGGAGTATCTTAAAGTCTTTCCACTCCACGTTTTTCATTTTTGCAAAGCTGTCTGTAGGTGCAGCTCTTTTCCTTCGGTGAATAAGGAGGTGAGATGGGGAGCTGTTTCTTTTCTGTCTTTTGTTAAGCTTGCATCAAGGGCTTTTTACAAGTACAATATTAAATCCTCAGGTAGTACTGGGAATGGATACTTCACCTGTGGGATTGTTGGTCAGACCAACAGTCTGTACTTTCCAGTACTGGAAAGGAGGAATGCTGTAACCAGTCAATATCTGGTGGTATTACTGGAATCGTGAAAAATGAGTGTAGAAAAATGGTAATATATAATGGCTCATCTGTGTATTTAAGATACAGCGTGTGATTGCTTTCTCTCCACTGTTCTCTCCATCGTTTGGTAGAACACTGTTCTAAAGCAACATTCATACATCATTTGTATTAGAATGCATGTAAAGTCTTCTAGTGTCCTGATTAAATGCCATGTGCTTGAAAGGTGAAAGAAGTTCTATTTCTGCTTACTGATGTGCCCAAATTATATTTGCATGAACTGATCATTAAGTGGCTGTGGTTCAAAGGCTGCTGCTGAAAGCATCTTCGTTCAGCGGCAGATGGACTTGGTGTTTATCAGACAACATGTACTCGCCTGATCCTTGGCATGACCTCCTATTAAATTTCTGCGTATTCAGCGTAACCTGGTTGTTAGCATGGTTCATTTCAGCTGAGTGAGTATAGTACAGACATTCCAGAGTGCGTGGTAAGCTGTATTCACACCTCACCTCTGCTCGTGGGTGGCAAGCAGGAGTTGGTGACTCTGGGGGGGACTTGCTGTGCTGCCTTCAGAGCTGCACTGGAGGACAAAGAACCACCTTTTTTTGCAAGACTGCCACAGTTGCTTTGCAAAGACACAGGTTCTTAAATGGCGTGATTCTCCTCAAAAAAAAAAAGCCAAACAGAAAACAAACTGTCCTGTTCCCAAGAAGGGATGTTTAGAAACGGTAGCATGGGGAGGAAAGTAAAGCATCCTCCCTTTGAATCCAGCATCCAGTTGCACCGTGCTTACAAATTACTGCAGTATGAGAACGTTCCTGCAGAGGAAGTTCTGAACACCCTCTCTTCTGCCTGTGTATTTTTCTTGTTTCTGTCACCCGTTCCAAATTCAGGAGAACTTGTGCTGTCCCTGTGAGGTGTGGATAGAGCTTGTAATACTGAACTGTAAACATTTTTGTTTTGGTGTCCTGTATGTGTACGTAGTAGTTTCGGTGTGTATATACAGTAGCATTTCAAAGTGGGTGTATTGGTTAACCTGTTCTTGGAAAATGGACAAATATCCATGTTAAACTTGTTAGAAAGTTAGTGAGCTGCTCTGCTATCTTGCCTTAAGCAAATATTTACGCATCAGGTCTTTCTTTTTTTACAGATCACCATAGAATAAACTTTTTAAAAAAAATAAAAACCAAAAAAGTTAAATGTTTTGGTATAACACATTTTCAGGTATTTTGTCTTTTGTGTAAGTCACTGCAAAGACCTCAGAAGTTATAGTAAAACTGTACAGTTTTCTCAATTTCCCATACAAGTTTTCAGTTGCCATTTCAGTTGTAACAATAAAATTCTTTTTTTAAAGAACGTACCCGCGTCCCATCGCTGTGTTTCCTCAGAGCTGCCGGCGCCTGCTTTGAATTACTTGCAAATCTGCACTGATGGTGTTTATTTCTCTTCCTGGAAAGGGCTTGAAGCGTTACTGTCAGAGCTCACTTATAGGTCGGAGCTCCAGGAAGAGGAGTGCCCCGTTCCGTGCCTCTCCCTGCCACGTTCATCCTCCCCTCCAACACTTTAGTACGTTGGATCAGGGATTGGGGTCATATACGCATCACCGTGCCTCCGTTACGAGTTTGTGCAGGAGTTTCTGTTGTGCTTTAGCCAGGGAAGGACTACAGGATCGCAGCACTTCCATGCTCTTCGAATTAACGTAATTTTTGTTTAGATTTTTAAGAAAGCTACAACTGGAGAAGTGCTCGAGATTTTTCAGCGGTTCCACAAAGCGGCGCCGAAGCAGCTGCGGTAGCGCTGCACTCAGAGCCCGCCCCCCTCACCGCCCCTTCCAGCCAAGGGGAGGAGAGGAGAGGGCAGCAGCTGCCGGGCCTGCAGGGAACTTAGCGGGGAACGCCTGTCCCTGCTTGGAAATAAATCTGCAAATGAAAAGCAGAGTTACAAAATCTATGAGCGACCGCCTCTGAGTGCGGTTAAAGCTTGCTATGCAGCAGCGTGACGTGAACACCGCAGTTCAGAGCTCAGGAGAGCAGAGCCGCGGGGTTTCAGGATGCTGCACGTTCCAAGGCAATACTGATAGCACAGCAGCAGCCCAGCCTGCTTGGACTGCACAAGCCTGAAGCTGGCAGAGCGGATAGGACGGGGTGGATGAAGGGTATAGTGGACACACAGCCTGGCTTGGAATGCAGAACCTAAATTGCCGTTCAGATGCACCTCTCCCCATCGCTCTGTCCGTACGGCCACATGAAGGATGTGCAGGGTTTGTCTCAAAAGTTTTATTAGAAGACCAGAAAGTATGAAATCCAACAAATAAATACTGAATAGAAAAAGTATTATATATAAAATATATACACACAGGCCTTTTCAAGTATTTTACCTGTAGCCAGACTTCACATCATGGTTACCACTTTCTCCTGCACTAAGCGGAGAGTAAGGAGCCTGGCAGTGGGCATGTGATTATACAAACCTTGACCTATGGTTAAAGGAAGAAAATGCTTTTTTTCCTAAAAAGCTTACACAGCTCCGTCTGTATGGCAGTCTGATTTGTACATGGCTAATATGATAAATAACTTCCCCTCGTCAACTGCAGAGGATACACACTTTGTCCTTGCCAACCCCTGCTCAAGAAGCCTGTCCTACGTTGCACTGATTTAAAAAAAAAAATAATAAAAAAAAAGCTTTTGAAACAAGGAGCCATTGTTCCTTCTGCAGCAAAATTCTATTAAAAAAAGAGAAACCAGCAAGCAATACTGCTAGATTTTCTAATTCACATGGCAGCTGATGTAAACAACTGGCTGTCAGCAAGGTTCTAGGATGGACTATTGGAGCACCATCATTTCATTCTTTGTAGAAATGCAAACAGAACAGATGGCACACAACTGAGTTTGTGTGGGCGCAGCCAGTTCTGTGACACAGGCTTCAATCATGCTGCAGCCTGGTTTGACATTCTTACGGACCCCAGTTTGTTTTTTTCTTCAGCATTTCAGATTATCAATACTGAAAGTGAAAAGAAAAAACAAAGATTCCAGTCTATTTGATTTAGATTGCAAACTGTGTCCACCTTGGAAACAAAACTACTGTCAGTAGGCAGCATGTACATAGCAGAGTGAAAGTAAAGATGCTGATAAGCAACAAAAGTAAACCCTCAGGTACCCACAAGTAGCTGTGAGGAAAGCATGACTTAGCTCCTTATACTCCACTAGAATACTGTGATCTCAATTTCAGCCTCCTGCTGCACAGCATCCCTCAATTCACAGCAAATCCTGTCCATTTTCTCAAAGGCTTGTCGTCCCTTTTCACCTATGAAGAAAGAAAATACATCTCACACTGAGGAAAACAAAGCAGTCAGAAACAACCTGAGAAAAGCAGTAGTGAGAAATACTTCTGTTGTAACTTTGTACAGAACTAATTAGGACTCTCAGTAGTGACAGATCTCTGTAAAGCAGTGATGTTCAAAGCCCTGCTACAAGTCACCATGGGAAAACTAAGTTTAAAAAATAATCAGGCTCTCTGTAAACATTTCCACATGATTAACAACATGGAGCATCACAATTGGAAAATGTGTTTTGTAATGCATGTGACTCTTAGTATTTCTGTGAAGTTAGTCTGGAGATTCTCAGAAGAGCATGACTCTTAAGTATTTTCAGGAAGAACAGAGCAGGGAAATTACCACCATCTCCCAGATGACTGCATCCTCCCTGGGAGCTAAGCCTTTCAGGTTCTCATCCTAGACAATTCTCCTTTGCCTTCAGTAGAAGTACAAATACCAGCCAGTAGCAAAGAACCTCAAGATTTGACTAGCAGCTCAACTCCAAGGTACATTCACTGCATTCAGTAACACACACAGAACAATTCTGACTACACTTAATAACCCTCTGGTATTCAGAACAGAGCAGTTTGTAGAACAGGAATAGGAAAAATACAAGGAGCCAGTCCATTTGCAGGTGGCTAAAGGCGATCGCCAGGCCAAAGTATTCTGTTGCTGTTGTGATACATAAAAGATCTTCAGTTTAGCTAATGTCACAGAGCAGAACCAGTGTAATTTTAATCCCTTGGATCCAAATAGCATTTTTACAAAAGGTAGAAGGGGAAAATCGCTGATGCCAGTACTACCATCAGTAAGTACTCCAGCAGCACTGTCAGCAACTTAAGTGCTTATCTGCCATACTTCAAAAAATTGAGTGGTTCTTAAAGCACCTTATCCTACAATAATCTTGGTCTGGTTTTAAAAAGAGTAATAGAAGCCTTTGGTTGTTATGTGTGGCACAAAGTTGGTTACTGCATGTGGCCCCTTAATGGTATGAAATAGCCGTTCATGAAACACTCCCGTTGTCTAAGATGTGTTCAGGCTGTACAACACAAGCAGAGCTTCAGACCTGTTCTGGTTTTGCACCATTTCACACTACTTTTTGGAATCTGCATTTTAAGTTGCATGAAGACTTACCAAAGGACAGCGTTGTTTCCCTGGCTGCATTCCTTACATCCTCTGTTTCAGACTGGCACAGGTGGGCAACCTGCTCAATACTCTCTATGCCCTATTTGAGAGAAGTGCAATGGTAGCCTATCAGCAAACATTTTGATGAACACTTTTCCAAAGCAAACTAACTCCCATTTCTTCTTGTGTCTGACTGTGATCTTTCTTTTCTCCCCTAAGGTATCAGCTTGCACTTATTTTTTCTGAGCATGATATCACTTCTATTTTATCCTTTCTCTCCTGTTTTAAGACATAGAAAAGTGTTAAAACTCTGGTCCCCAGTTCACTGCTTCAGTACTGTTAAATTAGCATAAAACAGTTGGGACCTTCACTGAAAAGTTGTGCCATGGCAACACTTGCTTAGCAGATCTGACTTTGAGAGTAAGACTTGCTTGTCAGGCCTATTTTATGGCTACGTTTGTACTATCAATAATCCTGTCAGTGCAAACTTATTACAATTGTTTATAATAGCAATACAAATACTATTTGTATTTTCTGACTATTATCAGCAGTTATTAAAATAAGATCAACTGATTTAACTTCTACAGTTAAAGAGTAAGAACTGACTCCACACACAGACGACTCCACTGCTCGCTCTCCTTCACACCAGATGTCCTCAGTCAGGCACTATCTGCTGTGGTAATGCTGGAGAAACTAGAAAGCACTCTTCTACCATTCTGCCATGCCTGTCAGATTAAACTGAGACACCCCTTCTACCTGCTGCTTTTTAATAACAGCAGTAATATTTTGGAACTCTGGAAGGCAAAGAATTCATTAATTCCAGATAAAAGAAAGATGAAAGATGAAATCCCCGCCAGATTTAAAAGCAATCTGCCAGACACGACAAGAAACAAGTAGAGTTATAAATACTTACTCTGAGATTTTTAAGGGCCAAACACGCAGCTTGCTGAAGTCTTGTATCACAGCCAACTAAAACATCAGTGTAAAAAAGGAGAGCCTGAAAGATAAAAGTTTTATACATCTCAGTATAATCAAGCACTCAAATTCAGACCAACACTAGCTTTGTTTATCTGTGTGAAATTGAATAAAGGTTACAGAAAAATCACCTGAGCACTGACTTGGTTTCAGTTCAAGGTAAAAGATTAATGAAGTGCGCAGAGGGTAACAGTACTATTTCAAGACAAAACAAATAGCATGCATTTCAGCACCTAATTAGAAAAGCTGAGAAGAAGTAAGTTTTAACCTTTTCCCTAAAGTTCTTGTTTGCTGCTGCACGGGAGAGGCAGGATGTGGCTGCTTTGCTGACGCGGTGGTTGTCATCAAGCTGTAAAATCCCAAGTAGCCGCAAAGTCTGCGGTAGAGGCTGGAGCCGATTCAGACGCTTCCCTTTCAATTTTTTAAGGGTCTTCAGCCGTCCAGGGCACTGTAGCTCCTCAATTAGCATCACTGCATGTGAAAGGACTTAACATCACAACACGGTAAACGAAGACATTTCCACACGATTAACTCCTCTAACTCTGCCTCCTTCAGCCACGGGAAGTTGTTCAAATGGTAAATAAGCATGCTAAATATGGCAGGGAGCAAATCAGGATGACTGCCCCTTTAGCAACCCAAAGAAGTGCCTTCTTTCCCTTTCATTGTTTCATAGAGCAGTGACTACTATTTCACAGCTCTAGCTCATAGGTACAACAAAGCCCTGCTCTGTAACAGGCCCAGGTGCATGGCGTACAACATACAGTGCAAGAAATCTGCACCTTTGGACATTACAACCACCAGAACATTCCTAAAATAAGGACGAGACAATCAAGCATAATACTTCTTTTAAACAGCTCAGAGAGATCGAGCTGCATCAGTTGAGAAAAGCATGCCTCTCTTCAGAAAGAAGAAATGAGACACTAGATTGGCAATTTGAAGAATATTATGGATCTTTTTCACCAGTGATGCACAAGTTCTCAGTCTCCTAACAGATAAGTAATTTCCACCAAAATAAGATTGAAGACACAGCCAATATCAGGATCATTTTGAAAATAATTTTCTAACACAGACAAAGCTTAAAGTGTCTTCATGCTGTTAAGTTCAGCCAGACACTGGCTGCCTCTGAGAACTCACGCGTTAGTAAGCTCTGAAATGTCATTGCTTTTGTCTGTCATCACTGCGGATACAGTCACACAGAACTACAGGCAGTTATCCAGGCCTTTAATCTAGACGTAGATTGTTGCTAAACCAGTTTCTGTTTAAATTTCAGGATATCTCACAACCCTCCCCCCCCTTTTTTTTTTTGGACACTTATGATGAACTTTTTTTTTTTCACACCTGTTTCGTTTCTACCTGCTCAGATGTGAGAGTGAAGCATCTCTGTCCTATTTGTGTTAAAATTGTGTGGTCATAAGAGGAACTAAAACAAATTGGCAGTGCAGTGCTGGGCTGTTCTCTGCTCTGGAAGTTGATCTGCACCAGTGAAGTTGATCTGAACCTGTGCCTAGTGCTGCCATTACCTTCTTTAGCAAGTCTTCCTACGTGTTTTTCCAGGCTTGTAATCCGGTGTTTCTCCAGGTAGCTGTAAAACTGGAATAAAGTAACTGGTTCTGTTTGGAGATATGGAGAAGGCAGCAAGCCATCACAGGTGACGATCTGCTCTAGCAGTCTTTGCAAAACTGAAAGTAACAGAAAAGAACAAATGAATAAAGGAAATGCTGCAGAGCTGCCAAAACAAGGTGTTCTTTAAATGCGTAAGGATAATTTTCACTCTTGTGATAAGATTCAACTGAAGCAGCCTTTGGCTCAAGGAGCAGAGTGGTACCTGCTTCTAATTGGCCAGGGTACTTTTCCTTCACTTTGACTGCCAACGTGTACTTCAGTACGTGACGGAATCTTTCTGCTGAAGCAAAGAAGATACTGCCAGGTTCTGCAACATCACTCCAGATTTTCAGATAGTGCTTCTTCTTCTTAGTCTTCTGAATAACTGTAAATCATAGTTCAGGAAGTTAGTGAGCTTTAGCAGATTTTGAATTTTACATGAGAAATTAGGCACCAGATGCCCATCTAGATACGTGTTCACATAAATTAAATCTGCGTTATATAGAAGGCTGTGTTCAAAGCTGGAGGTTTCCTGCCTGTATTTTAATGCTGGCGATCACCCATGTCGGCAAGCTTGGATTGTGGCCTCAAACTGTCATAAGAAGACCTGAATGAGATGCCTTAGCAAAGCTCTATTGCCCTTTGGATCATCATTCATTTTTCCCTATCATCAGCGTCAAGTTGCAAAAGAATCTTCTGTGAGTTTAACTGTTTTCACTTCTACCAGCTAGAGGCAGAACTTCCCAGCATTTCAGAAGTTCTTCATTACGTACCCTCACAAGAGGAAAATACTGAACCTACGTATATAGGCTGAAGGAGACTTTCTTCCATCAAACACTTTATAAAAGCAATATCCTGCAGTTTCTTGGTATCACTTAACCCCTATCACCTCTTCTACGCAGAAAGAGGTTGAATTTCTGCTCTGCATTTAGGTCTCCTGCACTTCCACCGTGTTTTGCTACAGGCTCTTCTGAGCCTTGCTCTGAGGATCCCTCTATTTTCACATCCTTCAGATCAAATGTGTCAGCAAATACTTCCGGCTAAAATCTGCATTTCTTTCTCTGCACCTTACAAAGACGAGAACAAAAGCCTTTGAGTCTCCCACTGTGCTCTTATTGTTTTGTTTTCTCCAGCAGTTAATGGAAAGAATAGGGCAAGATCACTGTACACCAAACTACTCTTCGTAATGCATACAAAAGCAAAACAGGTTAGTAAGCTAAGTAAAATAATAAGTGACTTTATCAATGCTATTTTGCTGTTCTCTGCAAGTTCCATTGTCTGTAACACACCCCTATTTCTAAGGCACAACACACCATTCAGCTGTTTCATGAGCCAGACTTCAATTTTTTATTTCCTTACAAAAGGAAAACAAATCGTGGCCTCTGTTTTCTCATAAATAAATAAATACATAAATAAAATACATAAAATGAGAAATTATCTGTAAGAGCTTTTTAAATTATGTGAATATTTGTAAAGAATTTAAAAAGAAACTCTGACGTGTCTGGGAAAGCTCAAGGTCTCCCTGTAGCTCTCACATCCCTGGCAATGCGTTTACTCACTTTCTTCCACAGACAAATCCAAGACATCCCCCAGGACTCGCAACTGCTCTGACACTTCTTCCAAAACATTCTCTTGGATGATCTGGGCTACATTTGGTGACCTCAGTTTCTGAAATGCAACATGCTCATCTCAGTAGCTGAAACAAAGGCAGCATCAAGCTCAAGATGAATATTTGTTTCATAGAAGCACATATCTAAAATCTGTAAGAAAACACCAGATTCTCTCCAAAGACCACTACTCTCATCACAGCACCACCTTGTTTCTGAGCACAAAGCTGACAAGCAGAACAGGATAAAGTGACATCCTACTGGAAAAGGCTGTCCAGCATTCCAGATCCATGCCTGCCTCATCCACTGACAACCGTGAAGCAGATCAATACTAAAAGTTACACTGTACTCCCCTGTACTCTGCAGGCCATGCAAAGCAGATGACAAAATTTGCTTTGAGCACTGTAACTGAATTAGTTGGTGGACAAGATCTCAGAGAGAGAAATACTCTTTTTTCCCCTGAGTGCCACCAGTTTCTTCCTAGAGCTAGGGGTTTTTCCATTTGCAAAGAAAAAAAAAAACAAAAAACAAAAAACAGTTCACCTGTTACCGACACAAAATTCAACCCAAACCAGCCTCCTGCAGCCTGCTTTAGTTACCAGAAGTTCAAGGAAACCAAGAGGCTGTAAAAAGACAGCCCTTGGATGACATTTGCATGACATCTTCTGTGCACATCCATATATACACTGCTGCACTGCTGGAACTCAAATGCTATTCTGAATCTTTTTGCTTTTGAAAAAGAACCAGCTATACATTCATTTTGTTCTGTACTCAAAAATCAACAGCTACAACGATGACCTCAGAATCCCATCGGCTATTTCCTACCTGCAGGAGAGCTTTGCACAGCTTCAGATGAGTTATTAAAAGTACATCTAAGTTGTCATCTCCCGTAGTTACATCTCTTGTTTCTGTTTTCATATCACAGCTCAGGGACTGAAACGTGTTGTCATTGTACG
Organism: Tympanuchus pallidicinctus; assembly: GCF_026119805.1. NCBI lineage: Eukaryota > Metazoa > Chordata > Aves > Galliformes > Phasianidae > Tympanuchus > Tympanuchus pallidicinctus. The sequence continues at coordinate 389,752 of NW_026294722.1, forward strand.
TGCTGCTTTGAAGAGGAAAGAAGGAATTAAAACATGACCTCATATTACCAAATCAGGATGAAAACATGCATTCTCACTAGAGTGCAACCCTCATTTTTGCAAGTTCAAATAAGTTGCAGAAACATAAACCAGGTGGCATTTAAGACACAAAAGCACTTTTTAGTGCATTGATAACACTTCTTAGAGAACATGCGGGCTATTTCTAGAGCTAGAAATAAATTGCACAACCAGAAAATTCTGTTTTGGAGAACCAATAATAGAAAAATGCTTCATATAAATAGAAAAAGAAAGTGTGACTTGAGATAATGGGTCATTTGAGTCAAAACCCCTTGCTTTACTCCCAGTTTGATGACACTGGGAGTGTAACAACTCTCCAAGGACCAGGTCACAGCTCTGGAACACAAGTTCCAGTGCACACAACTTGGAGAATACAAAAAGAACACTCAAAAAAGCAGGTAGAAGAGCTTGTAAGACATATATAGCTCTCTCCCTCACTAGTGCAGGACTGTTCAAGGCTATCCAGACAACCCTGCTTGTAGTACTCTTGCATATTAGGCATTCCACCACATCCCAAGGGTATCATTCTCCAGTGTTTTTCGTATGTTCAGTTCAAGCTTCCTGCTGTTTCAGTCTGGCATTCTGAATTATGAATCTCAGAATATTAAAAAAAATAAATTGTTTCTATCTTAGATGTTCACACTTTTAGCACCTCTGTACAACCTGTACTAAGCCAAACATAGTCTATCAGTAAGTGTTCTGGGACCATCTTTGCTTTTCCCTTTACCTTGCCACCTACAGTGAAGTGCTGCAGACACCTACCTGATACTGGCTGTTCTTATGCTTCCAAATAATGAAACCTCATCAGCACTACAGTCAGCATTTAAAAAGTTAAAACTTTCCAGCACCGTCTCCACCATTAAACTTTCCACAGATGAATGTTTGTGATGAAGTGTCCTTAGCTTTTGAAGAATGAAGGGAAAAATATTGTTATTTGCAGATATTAAATCATTTTACACGATTTTTTGATTGATTTTTCAAATTGCTCTTACTAACAAACCAATTTCCTTCTTTTTTAATTTTATTCTTAACATATCAGAAGAGTGAGTTGTTGGTACACCACTGATCCCAAAATACAGTTGCTGATTAATTTCACGGTGTGCATCAGCATTTTCATTTGCATTCTTCTTTGTATTTCCACATCTCTTAAGTTTGGTACAAGAGCTGACTTTTCTGTATCTCTTGCCATTAGTGTAGATCTAGAAGTAGCAAACTGAAGGCTCTGCTGCATGACAGCATAGCGTCTGTCTTAATTTCAGCTGGGACAGAGTTGTTTTTTGAAGGTCTGTGTGGTGCTTGGCTACCTGTCAAGTTAAACTACAATAGTACCCAAGAACTTAAACATCAGTGTGGATTTCATGGGGCCACTAACATTCTCCCCCTGGAAAAATCTGCTTTGGGAATATTTGCTTTGTTCTTTTTTTTTTAAATTCCTATAACTGAAGTGATTATATTGAGGTAGAAAGTCAGTGCAGCGCTGTTAATGACATTTACTACTTCAGATCCCAAATGAAGTCTTACAGCATCATGTCTCCCAAGTCTGCATGCTAGTCCACACACTAAGATGATAGGAAATTTACAATATAACCCAATGCTTGCATAAAGTTCTTCTGCAGGATTTTTCCTCTAAGTAAAAGTTTCCAGCAACATATGGTTAAAAAATTCACTTGACAGATTGAACTGCCTACAAAGACTAGGTCATGAGAAATTTTGTGTGGCAAATAAATTAGAAACAAAATACAGGGACTCTGATGTGTAGTCAAGATCCTGTTTGCGTTTAACCCAGATGAGCTTCAACTTTGACTACTTGCAGTTTCTTAATTTCTTTTGACAGATCATTGACCTCTGCATAGCATTTGGCCACCATCCCTGAGAGATGCAGCACAGTACTATTGTGCAGTCAGCTCTGCAGACTGTCTTTTCTGACTAGGGCCTGACCCCTGGTGGCCAGACTTATTTTTTAGGAACATGCCATTGATACAACCCAATGTCAAATCCACTACAGGGTCACAAAATTTTAACCTCTTAGAAATAACACTGAAAACTACATCACCTACAAGTGTTAAAACATTACCATACCTTTAATTTATCCCTCAGAGTTAAAACTTGGTATTCCAATTTCTCCAGCTGGGCTTGACCAACACCATGGAATTTTAGCAAATTAAACACTTCTTGGAGAGTCTTGTCAATTGACTTTGTACATCCATCCAGTTTTACATCATTTGCAGCATTCAAGCTTTTCTGGCTAATGCTTTCTTGTTCTGTCAGATGGCGACTTCTGGTCTGGTTTAAACTTCTACTGCCTTTTCCACGACTCAGGAAACTAGATGGGTTACTTGAAAATGTGTCCACACATGGAGTCTTCTTCAGAATATCTAGAGTTGAATGATTTGGAAGAGGCTTTTGCTCTTCTGCACAAGTCTCTTGAATAATCATCAATGGCAGTGTCCTATGGTCTAGAGCTGGAAGTGTAGTTCTGGATTCTGTCCCTCTCTGATCCTCAGAGCTGAACGAGTCTCCTTCACTTGTCTCTGCTGGACTGTGAGATTTACTTCTCTCGTGTGTACCAAAATCACAGGCAGCCAAGTAACTCAATATGCTAGGAGGCTGAGCTTCACCACTTACATCCCCTTGGTTCTGTCTTTGTTGCAAAACAGACTGCAAACAAATTCATAAGTGAGCACATATACAACCGAAAAGCATGACATGCCATCCAGGATGCATAACCATGGTTTCCTTTTCTTAAAAACACATGCATTCAAACTCATCAAAAAACCACTGGGCCATTCTGCATAGAGGAACTATGCTGCATAGATTGGACAGAGGAAACCAACATAACAATGTGGTAAGAGCCTACTGAAAGAACTAAATAAGAAGAATGGAACAGTTCTGTTGGAATGGAACTACAAAGATCAAGTCCAACTGCCTGACCACTTCAGGGCTAACCAAAATTTGAAACATATTATTAATGGCATTGTCCGAATGCTCCTTGAACACTGACAGGAATGGGACATCAACTACCTTGATGGGAAGCCTGTAGAAACTCAAGTAATAACTACATGTTATCAGATGAAAGTTACCAGGACAAGCGTAAAACCAGTTTGGAAAGAGTATGTTGCAAAGCTTCTTTCTTGTCACATCAGCTCAGGACAAGACGTGAATGTAGTGGTTAGAGGAAAGATTCATTTTTAAGAGTCCAGCAGACCCTACACGTAAGCCTTTCTAATGTTGACAACACATTCTGCTGCCTTAGTGAGGTGCCAAAAGTGACTTAGACCTGATTTTATGAGAACGTATAGATGGTGTTATCACTATATAAGATCTATGGTAGAATTGACAGGAATTTATAGTACAACCATTACATTAAAACCTCTTGAAAGCATGGAAAGGTTTTTTCTACTCCCTTGGGCTACACCTGGCAAAAAGTAAACTTGAGAAAGAAGGCAGTTAGTTTTACAGAGCAATTCTAAGATAATGTTCTGCACTAAGGCTACTGAGACTGGTTCCTAGTGCAATTCCCACCATAGAGTATTAGAACATGTGCCCACATCCCTACCATTCTGACTGCCAAGAGAAATATTTCACAGGGATTTCATTTCTTCTACAGAATCTAAAGTGAAGCTTCAAGTAATAGGAGTAAAAATAAAAATAAACCACTCTTGCTCTGGAATGTCATGTTTCCACATTTCTGAGTGTGATCTTCAATAGCCTAATCAAATCTACAAACAGTAGATTCTAGATCTATGCTTTGCATTTTGCCTTCCTCTGCATACTCACCAGGTAGTACTTCTCTCTGAAGCTGGGAGTATTTGGAGGGGTCCAGTTGTACAGAGAGCTCTTCCTGCTACCCACAGAAAACTTGGATGTGGTTCCAGGCGACAGGAACAGGTTCTCTGCATCAAAGGGGCTGTAGCAGAAGATACAAAGACCAACCTGTCAGTAAGACCAGAAAGTACAGCTATGCTTAGCAACAGGAACAGCTGTTAGGATTGGAATTGTGACATTTAGTAAACAGCAGAGGGAACAAAGGGAAAGACTGACTGCCTCTTTGACCAGTATCTTTGATCACATCAGCTGAAAAAGAAATAGGCAGAAATACTGCTCATCATACACAAAAATCAAAACACCCTTCAGACAGAAACCTGTGCCATAGTCTTTGGAAGACCAGTCCAACAGGCTGCACAGTCTGATGAGTTCTCTGTCCTGCTGCATTTTCCTACATAGACACCAGTGCTGGCAAGTATGGCACAGTGCTGGCTCACAGTCATCCTCCCGTGGACCCCACGGTCCCTTTCTTCTATGCTGCTCTCCAACAGGTCAGTTCCCAACCTGTACTGGTACCTGTGGCTGTTCCTGCCCAGATGTGAGACCCTACACTTGCCTTTGTTATACTTCATTAAATTTCTCCCCACCCAACTCCCCAGCCTGACTAGGTCTTGCTGCATGGAGCAGAGCCTTCTGGTGTGTCAGCCACTTCTATTTTTCTATCAACACAAAATTGCCAACATAAATCCTCTGCACAGGTTAAAAGCACGCAGAAGTTCCATTATGAAAGTTGAAATGAAGAACAAGTCTTTTGATCATCCTCTGTGACCATGTTGTTTGAAATAGAGGCCAATCATTTCCTTTTCAAGCTCTTCACAGCCTACCATATACCTAAACAGTATCATCCATCAACAACTTTTCAAGCCTGAAAAAGCTATTTAACTTCTTGAGATAAAGGCGACTCCATATCTCTCTTATCACCTTTGTTGTCTCCGTTCAATTTCTAAACTGCCAAACACATGTTGCTCTTTGGTTATGACTAATTACAATATTGGCACTAAATACACGACGTCTAATGCCATCATTAAGGATAACATTGATGTAGTTCATGGCACTTCTTTAGCTTGCCTTAGCACAAGTGCAGGGCTTCAAGCATTCAGGTCCAAAACACACATGCCCGGCCTGACCTTCAAGGGGTTCACAATTCATCAGAGCTCAGGTTTCCTACATTTAACCTCCCATGACATCAGAAGCTCCTCAGAAGAGGCTCCTCAGCCTTACCAGTGCATGAATAATAGCAAGATAAATGTTATCAAAACCCCTAATCCTGGGAAGGGTGAAACACTTGGTGTTTCCACTATTTTATCATCCTTCCACATTTTTTTGTTAGTTGCATACAGAGGACTGTCCCTGAATTACATTCTTAGACAAATGTAAGTAATCAGGCAAAACAATGAAGAGTTGAACTCAAATCTATCTTCATCTCCAGAGGTTTTAAGTTCCTTTCTCTCAATGCCAGGACAACACCCTAATGAGTCTCTGTCCACCCATTCTGTGCATTAAATATCTACAGGGCCAGAAAGGCACTTGGTGGATAGATGCATCTGAATTTTACTATTAAGTCAGCTTGGATTAATGCGAGCCTGAATCCACAATAGTTTTGGTTGAATGGATAAAGCTTACTTATCAGCAGAACACAACATTCATTTTTTTCCCTCCTTACTGAACGTATGTGGAAACAACAATGCAGTTTTAACAGAGTGATCATAGTTCAGCTTCTACAGTTCATCAAAGCATAAGGAGTACAAATGTTAAAGGCTAGTACAGCTTGTTATAGGACATGCTTTGAAACATCATTTGCCTTGAGAGCCCAGCACTGGACTGCTGCCTAAAGATACGCAGGTGAGTATTTATTCACATAAGCTTCTATCCATATGAGAAAGCCTGGCAGCAGGGATGTAAAAAACTACCTTCAACAAAATAAAATCATATATTTCCTTTTAAGTTTTGTTTTCCTCCTGCTCAGGAACCCTTGTGAACCAGGCCAGCATATATCCAAAGCAGGCTGAAATTAGAGGAGTTATTTTGGCTGGCTGGAACCCTTAGATTTCAGCACAGGGCAACTAGCTGAAGTTTTCAGAAGAGAATACAGGCTTTCCTTTTGTCATTCACGAGTGAGAATTCAGACTGCTGTTTAGGTTGGTGGAAATAAAAAAACAAAACTAATGCATTCTGCCAAACTAGCAGCAAAGCAATTCTGTAATAGGCCCAAGCTCATTCATTCTCCTCATAGCATGACCTACAAGAGCTGAAGGAACTTTTATTAGAGGCCACAAGGCTATCAGTCTAGTTAAAGAAAACACACGTTTAGAAGTAGAAGCGTGATGTACATTTCAGTCTTTTTTGCAAAAGAGGTCCATAGCGAAAGTTTGCTTTGCAGGGATATTTGGGCATAGCAGACAGCTTTGTTCAGTTATTCTTACACAAAAGAAACAGGCATACTTTGAGTGTTCTCTTAAAAATAGAAATACCTTCAATTACCATCATCCAACTTCTTTTTGGTAAAGACCTTCATCAGACAGACTCTCAAAGTGAAGAAGTCTGCCAGTTCTGTGCAGAAGTGCCCTGGAGAATCTACTTGGTAGAGTACCAAGGCATTTCACAAGACTTAAAGCAGAGACGCACGGTTGGAATATTCTCATAGACTAAGAAATTTCCAAGTGGGGATTAACACCCAAAGAAAGTGCATCACCACTAGCCCTGCTCCCAGCTCAGACGTTGCCAACTTTAAACAGCTGTGGACTGCTTCCAAATGGCATAGTAGTGCTCATCCACTGATGATCCAAAGTTACAGAGTAAACTGTGAGGTACCGCCACAATTGAATAACTAAATAATTCAAGTTACATATATTTAGAGAGTCAGAAATACTATTTGCTTTGGAGACTTAAGCTATTATTTGATCAACCATGCTATATATATATCCCAGAATAGAAGGGCGTTTTCCTCATACAGTCCTTTTAGAAGAAAAACTTAAATATATGTTTATGCAAGTCACTGACAGTGAGGAAAGGCAAGTAAATTCCGCAAATCTGAACTGAATCTATCTGTTAGAGAGACATTTATGTAGGTAAACAGATAGATATCGCAGTGATCTCTTTCAAACTCTACCTGAAGCGTGCCATCATTCAGTATAGCACTTAGAGAACTAGGTATAAAATCTGGTTCTACCCTAATAAAGAACATCCTCCTTACTCCACAAAGACATCTCCTTAAGACTGAAGGCTTGAAGTCACAGGGAAAAAGACTTCCCATGTAAGAAAAGTACCTCTGCAAACAATATTCTACCGGTAGTCATTTCTGCCCTGAAATTTTCTAGGTCTTTTGATGATTTTTATATCCAAATCTATATCCAAATTAAAGAAGGAATGTGTGTGTGTGTGTGTGTGTGTGTGTGTGTGTGTGTGTGTGTGTGTGTGTTTTGACTAGGTGGGAAGGAAAGAAACAAGAAAGGCATCAGAAAGGCACCCCTTTGCTGGGGCATATAGGAGCCCATGAAGCCCTCTTCTCTCCTTTCTTCACCAGTTCTAATACATGCAAATGTTAAAGAAAACCAACCAACTGCCCTTTATTTAAAAAGCATTTCATTAAAATATATATATATATTTTAACATTAAAAAAAAGTTACACAGCTTGCAACATCTTCACTCCATGTACTTTTCGTAACTCTACCATGAATACGTCTGCCTCCAGATTCAAATGAGCATACATACATATCTTACTACAAGAGGGAGGTTCACAGGGCATATAATGCAGGATCACAGCAAGTGTCTGGAGCAGGGCTTTGTTATCCAAGTAATTAGTGACTCAGCTTCTCAAATAAGTAACAGAGGCTTCAGAAGTTCAGACCAGCTGCAGCACTCCACCAAAAATATTGAGATACCCAATGTTAGCCCTCAGGAGGAAAAAGCGTAATAAACAACAGGTGTAGGAACTCTGCTGTGCAAGTTTATTTCTCATTGACTTAGAGCAGCATGTGCATTTGAGAACACATTTCAGATGTTACTGCCAAACCTTATGTTTCAACCCAACTGTATTTACAGATAACAGAATGGGTTTTCAAGAACTGCACTATATACAAAAATTCAGAAAACCGTACATCAGTGAAGCTCTTACTTCCCCTCTACCAGAAGAATCAATGTGAAAACTGTCTCTCAACCCTCGAATAGGAAGTGCACCAGAAAGCTTTCATGTGGCATTCGTTCTGTTGGTGGCTTAAAAGACAGTAGCAAAGTTTAAGTCAAATAACGCATCTAGAATTAAAAGTAGAAGTACGGTATTAAGACTTGAAAGTTGAGTCTGACTGTAGAACACATTCAGTTACTTTATCCTAATGGCAGGCAGCTGCTTCTTTCTGAGAGATCTATTTGGCAGACCACATGCTACAAGCATTTAAAAACTTTTCAAATTATGTGATATTTGAAGAAGAAAGCAACTACCTAGGTCAGAGAAGAGCTGTGTAACGCTGAATAGTGGATAAGCCTGTCCTGTAATACACTGCATCATGCCCTTCCTAATCTAAACACTGCTTGTTTTCTGCTTCTCCTGGAAGGAGTCTAGATCCACAAGTCATCACAAGTTGGCCTTTTCAGAAGGTCAGTTATTATAAGATGCATCCAAAGTCTTCTTAGACATGTTGGGCGGGGAAGAACTGAGAACTGCAGTAAGCCAGATACAAAAATACAAGTGAGAGTAGCCCTTTAATTGAGCACTTCAGTAAAATGGCTAGACTTAATCCCTGAATGGTACCAACAGAAACAGGTTAATAATTTCCATTTGTTGCAGTGAGTCTGCCAGTATGTACCAACAGTCCCAAACCATTATTGGTTGTCAGTTTCCCAAGAAGCTGGCATTCTTTTCCCAGTAACAATCATCTGATCTGCTGTAAGCTTAGAGTCACATAACTATTTTCCACTTAAGGAAGATAAGACCTCTTCGGACCTGTTACAGGCAACTTTACGTAAGAATATTCATACATACAAAACTCTCACAAACCCAGGAAAAAAAAAGTTAGTTGTTAACCAACTGTAAGATTTTTCCTCAGTCCTTCAGAGATTCTCAGGAAAGCAGGTCACTTGAATACTAAAAAAAAGTCTTACTAAGTGCAAGGAGTTACCACACAATATGAAGATATCACAGTCACAAATTACAAAATATCACACACTGCTGCTGGGAAAGGACTATGCTAGGGTCATCATACATCCATTCAGTGGTACACTCAAATAAGATGACACACAGCAAAAGTAACAGTACTACCTTGAAGATCTGTAGTAGTGTGATTAGAATGAGGAATAAGTTTCAGTGCAGCATCCACAAAAGCAAGAATTTAATAACATCACTAGCCCAGTACAAAAAAGTACAAACGTAAAGTACAAAACAGTTTAACAAGTCACAGGCACAATGAAAATAGCCAATTACTTTAAATTCATCTCCATAACCAAGTTTCCCTGCAGTGCAGAAACAAGCTTTACATCAGTAACTGTGATCATAGTACAAATATGAAGGTGTCAAATTTTTAGGAAGGTTCATTTTGTAATGATTCTTGGCCTGGTAATAGTGACAGTCTTAAATTTCAATTTAAATTTCAATATCTTTTCAATTGTGCCTAGAGGCTTCTATTTTGAGTTTCTTTTCATCACATTTAAGATTATTGCTCAAGTTTTATAGACATACATACATCACTGCAGCTAGAGTTGGACACTCAAAGTACTAGTAAAACTAGGTTAAAAAAAAAAAAAATCAGCTCTCGTGGCTAGCCATGGTTGTGATAACATTAATAATTGACGACAGAACTAAAGTGTCACAGAAATAGGTTCTTTTCTTTCTACTCCATAGGGAGTGGATCCACAGAATCAGAGATCAGGCCTAGTAACTGTGGTTGCTGTGAGGAAGCGCGAGGCTTCTATCTACCCCGCACCTGCTCTGCAAATAAAAGAGAACTATGATGTTGAATGCTTTTCAGTGACATACTTAAGAGCCTTTTATTTATTTCATATTTTTCACCCCAGCTTTTTTAGTTTTAAGACGTACTTACTTCCAGAGGACTTCCAGCTGTAGCTTGATAGTGCCCAGTTCAGTTATATCCACAATGATTGCTTGAGGCTTGGCTGTAAAGAAGTTTATGCTGTCACATGTCACGACACCAACTAGAACTGTGGCCAGTCCTCGCTGTTCTGTCACCTGCTAGGACAGACAAATATATCCGTTTTCATCTCAAAAGACAACCCTAAGAGTCAAGTGCATGGAAAGGAAATCATCCCTGGCTCAGATCTGCTCAGATGCCCAAACAAACTTAAAACCCTGATCTCTGATCCTAAACCGCTGTGAGCCAGTATTCCACAAAGAATACACCATGGATTGTTCACAAAAAAAAAAAAAGAGAGGTTCAAGAGTAGAAGACGACATACAGCTGCACAGTACATCTAATAACAGAAAGAGGAGGACAGTGTGAAAAATATCCGTCAGATTTTCATAAGTCAACAAAAAGCATAAAGCTTTATTAGCTCTTCTAAAACAAAGTGATTGCCTCAGAAAAACTTGTATTGCTTTACAACTATTATGAGAAAACAGCCTCTCAATTACCCTCTCACCCCATCTACATCACACAGTGGTACCAAGAGAGGTGTTATACAGATACCAGGTTCCAACCCAACCATTACACACCACACCTTGATTTCAAACTGCTCATGGAGATTGGGTATAAAGATCTTTTCTTCTTCATCCCATGTTTGGCTGTCATCAGTCTCAATCTTGCCTTTCAACCTCCATTTTTGGCGCCCCAGTCGCACAGAAACCTGGAAATCACAAGGAGGAAAGATGTTAGGTCAGCAGATCACCAGGGCCTTGCTCTCATCAAGACAGTGAACAGTTCTACCATAGCCTGTTTCCCACTTGCCTTCTACACGCTGTACCCTTGCTCTCCAGTTCCTCAACTACAAATTCACAGCAATAACATAAAGGACAAAATGAATCATTATATACTGCACCTCATACTGGTCACCTGGGCAGAGACGTGCAAATCCCACCAAGCCTGAAAAGAGAAGAAAAGCTCCTAATATTTGAAGAGTTTTACAGTGTCCCAACAAAGCCTCACTAAAGCAGTCAATAACACCTTGCATTTAGCCTCATGCAGAAGCTATCCCACTGGGCCAAAACTCCTTGTCAGCTTCTGTACTCAAATATAAAGTAACATTCTAGATCTGTTTTACAGCACTGAAGCAGAGGTTCACCAAAAATTCTGGTCAGGGTCAGACACAGAAAACACTGAAAGCAACTCACATTAATTTCGGGTTTCCTAGGTAGAAACCTGATTCATTTAGAGTCTATTGAACTAACGAGTCTTGAAAGCAACGTGACAAGAACATACCTTTCATCTTCAAGTGAAACTCTCCTAAATGGACCTCTAATGCCCCTTCTATGAAGCACATGTCCTAAAAGAAAGACTGAACAGTCAACTAGGACTGAAAAGCAGAGTGAATATAGTAACGCCCTTTCCATACATGTCATGTTTTTATGCTATCTTTAAATATCTTTGGCTTATATTTATTTTATATAACAGACTAACACTTGCACTAGTGGAGGTCAATGGAGAGAACATTCATACCACTGTTAAGATAGGAAATTGCAATGCCTCTCCACAAAAGAATGGAACTTTCAATCTTCACTTACTTTGCACTGCTTGTTCTATAAAAATATCATAACTTACACATTTTTGAATCCAATACTCATCACATTACTTCCAGTGGAAGTCACAATGGACACCAACATTACAGCAGAAATGCAACAAGTTTTTCATTTGTCTTCACAGAATCATAGAATTGCTCTGGTTGGAAAAGACCTTAAAGACCACCAAGTCCAACCGCAACCTAACCATACCACCCTAACAACCCTCTGCTTCATGAGAACTTGAAGCCAAACTGAGTAGTGGACAAAAATGGAGGAAACCAGAGCTTTGCCTGAAAGGTTATTTATCTCATAAGTTTCAGTTCACATTATGTACGTATTTTAGTCATGTTAAGTTTCTAAATCCCCTTTACTGGCAAAGTCATCAACAGCTCCCGATGCTTTTTTTTGCTAAGCAACAGTCAGGTCTTCGCTACGCATTAGTAGCACTTCCTACCTCTGTACACTCCTGAAAGTTCTTATAGAGCTCCACTAGGCTCTCCCTGGAGGCTTTGGTGGAAGGAGACAAGGAAAAGGCACGTTTCATATTAGTGGCGCCATCTCGTAATCTGCACTGGATACAATAAGCTTCATAGAGTTCTTCTACCTTTAAATTTGTGGATAATTTCAATAAGGAACACTGTCAGTCTTTAATGGAGGGGAAAAAAAAGAAGACCCACAAACAAAACCCATTATCTTAGTACTGCAACATGCTGCAACTCATGCATTTTACAGATTGGTAGCAAGGTAACTGTTTATATTCCTGAAAACAAAGAGGAGGGGATATTGAGAAAATAATTTGCTCTACAATTATTAGACTAGAAGACAGGAAGTAGAGTAACACCTTGTTAACAGCAAAATTAATCACAAAACAGGAAGCTGATTCTCTTAAAACACATTAATACACCTACAGCTTTAGTCATGTCTAAGGAGATTTAATTCTTTAGAAGCAGACGTGCATATTTCAGAGGTGATAGTGGATAACATGTAAATGTCTTAAAAGCAGAAGTACTTTCTGGAAAAACTGGCTGAGTATACAAATTGGTTTCACAGGCAAACATTCAGCCTGAATAGAAACATTCAAGAAAATAAATTAAAATCCCCTTCTTCCATAACAGAGTGGTTATAGCTTTCAGAAAGTATCCAGTATCATTTATCTTTAGAAAAACTATCATCAAACTATTTTCTATTCAGAGAGTTTGCTTATATAGAAATTTCTCACGCATACAAGGCAAAATTCCCTTACTTTGCTTATGTGGAATTCCAGTTTTCTAATGTATCTCTCCACAGAGCGAATTTGCTTTTGAATTAGGTATGGAGGTAGAGAGAGAGAAAAAACTTGATTAGTTTTTTCAGTATTTCCTAAACAAGTCTTTAAGTAACACAGTAAGCATCATTACTTTTTCCATGTCTGCAATATTCACAGTGCTTACCTTATCAAGGTCATAGTAGAAGGCCTGAAAGACAAATAGCACAAATTGAACAGAAGATCACATCTTTGTATCGAATTAACAACATTTTTATAATTTATGATGGAACTCACCATGCATTTAGATTAAATGCACTCAATTAATGTGTACTGTTTACTACAAGGAGACAGCCCAAAAAACTTTAGAAGCAGTCTCGTTTTCTGTGTGTGGTTGGTTTGCTTCCCTAACTCCACCACAGATGCTTGAATTGAGACAGCAGCCCTGTCACCTTTAGATGTAACAAAGACTTGGATGCAGTCACAGCACACAGGACTTTATTTTTTTGCCTATCATTTCCCAAACGAAAGGAATTCTGATGTGTGAGTTATCTTCTCATTAACACTGTTGCTGAAGGTACTTTTAGGGAGTTGCAAACAGAGCAGAATCTATATTGCTAAGATACATTTATCAGCTATTAAAAACAAAGTGTGGTCTTTCTATTTCAGACTTGAGGAAATCTAACCCTAGTAAAAAAAGGAGTGTGTTTAAATAACAAAGGTGGATGCTGAAAGAGGGAAATTTCAAGTTCAGATCTAAACATAATTTGCTCCATAAATTCTAGATTGTGATGATTTGCTGGATCTCACCTCAGTGCTTTAACTAGAAAACCCCCAAGAGTTCAAAACGTGAGAGATACCATCTATTTTTGCGCCAGCCTTTTAAAATTCACTCAGTTATTAAGATCTACATACCAATCTGGAGTTCCTTTTTGTATCTTTGTGTCGATCAGAGAGATAATCCAATTCAGCCTGATGTGCTTCTAGGTACTCACTGGAGAGAAAGAAAACCAGAAGCATTACGTTTTTCTGGTACATTCATTATGGTATCTTCTCAAATATTTTTTTCAGCAGAATGTTAAAAAAAACAAATTCCTTCTCTAGAAATTTCCCTTTTCTTCTCTAGAGGGATAAATGACTTTACAGATGGATATGGACCAACAGAAGAGGAAGAGCAGCTTCCATTGGTAATTATTTGTTCTCAACGCCAAGTCATTCCTAGAAGATCAGGAGACAGATATACAGAAGCACCTGTAAAAGAGGAACCTAGGTCCACTAAAATCTCAGAATACTTTTTGTGAGGTAGAAAAATCTGTTCATTTGTTCAGCAAGTCTTTTCTTACAGTTATGGAGGAGTAGGTCTTCATCAACCAACCCCATAATAGAAAAAAAAAATAACCTGCAGCATTAACCATTGCATTACAGAATGAAACTTACAGAAATACTCTGTATGCAAGGTAGGGCAGATATCATCCACTGTTTTAGTGTGCAGAACTGAATACCAGCTTTTAGAACGCTAGACACTCCTTCACGCAATTGTCACTTTTTCCAGAGCAGGAACTGTTTTGCAAAGTGTGAAGAACTTGACGCCAGTTGGCTTCTTTACAGCTGCTTGCACGCTAAGGTTGGCCCTTAAGAATTCTTATAAGGCCTTTAACTATTTCTGCTGAGAATATCTCCTTCCAATTCTGCTTTTAACGCAATGTGTGTTCCTCTCACTTTTAAAAGGGAATTAAAGCCACTTGGTATATACTATATAAGACACAGTCACAGAGCAGTTAAAATAATATCACACTAGTCAACTACTCTTCAGGTTTGCTTTGATGCATTTGATTGTCTTACTGTTACAAGATCAGATCACCCAAGGTTCTCAATGGTGGAGCATTCAGCTGCCTGCTCATCACACTTGCCCATTAATAGCTCACTGCAGGAGCATCCAGCACTGTTGGCAGGGAAGTTTGCTTTCCTTTTAGGAGAGCTTTGTCACTTTTAGGTTAAAGCATGTGAATGCTGCCAGCTTGATGGAATGGTACCCAGATGGTTAACAGAAAAAAGTTATTTGCTACAACTATTAAGAAAGAGGCACACATAACATTCTGTACTGAAAATTCAAGTTACTCCAGCACCAAGCAGTCTTAGTCTGTATCTACTTAAAATTTGGACTTCACATTGCCATGTGATACAGTTGTTTTCCGTAGGTTACTTTAGTCAATTAGTTAGCTGCTCACTTTTGGCAGGAGTCTGATCACATGGCGCTCTCTGCAGAGCTGGGAACAAACTCTGATCCACTTTATAGTTTCTCCTCCCTAAACTGTGCTAAATTCTAAACTCTGCAAAAGCATTTAATTCCATTATTTGTTTTAAACCTAAATTCTAATAAGACATCTACTGATTCTTTTATTTATTTTAGGACCAAGACTTCATAGTTCTTTATTTGGGGAAAAAAAAAAAGTGACACTTGAGAGCATCATGTAAGTTATTAGGGTGTTTTTCATGCTCTTAAGAAAACTATGATCAGAATTAACACAGTAGCAAAAATTCTGAGGAAAACAAAAAAATACAGGAACAAACTTCACAGGATGCCAACAGGAAAAAGATACAAGTTTTGCAAATCTAAGGGATGTTTTTTTATCTTCTAACAGCAGCCTTAGAGCATAAATGAAGTTCCTACAGTATTAGACCATGTTCACTGACATCAACTCCAATGATCGAAGATGTATATTTTCATATAGTAAGGTCTGTGGATGCAGTCTAAAGTTTTAGTCACTGGTGGAGTCAAAGATGGATACAAATTATATCATTATAATTATATATGTGGCATTATACCACATCTTACTACAGTCTGTAATACCAAGAATGCAAGCTCACCCATATTTTATTCTCCATTTAAGCACTGAGTAATGAAACTGACAGTTTCCTCAAAGCCAGAACACCCCAAATTCACACTGCCAGCCCTCTTTGATTTCTGTTATGCCTGCTGCATACACCCATGTCTGCCAGACAGAGAGAACATACAAATCGGACCTTTTGTCCTTTTTAGTCAAATTCACACTAATGCAGCATTGTCCACGTGGTCTGAAACAGTACTAGCTTTAAAGCAATAAAATTGAAGTAAGGAGCTTAAACTTGTTCGTACTGCCATTGGAAGATGAGGTTATGCTATAGATTGGTTTCATCACCTCAAGTCAACTAGGTTTTTCATATGGATCTGCTCAGACCTATACCTTAGAACAGCTCTATAATATCTTATGTGTCATGTAATCTGCATAGAGATAACAGAAACAGCTGTTTCTGTTATAGCTCCTCCTCTAGAAGCTTTCTTCAAATTACCTCCAAAATCCAGCTGTCCTATCCCTCTTCAGTTATCTTCTTTATCTTCAGGCTTTCTGCTTCCTACTCTGTATCCTCTGAAAGCCTCCCTTTCTTGAGAAATCTCAGTTGCTCCAGAAAAAAATAGGCAATTTCCCAACAGAGTTTTACTTGTCACTGATTTTTTTTTTTAAGAAGTATAACAAACAAGGAACAAACAAAAAACATCAGAGGACCTCAAACATTTTGTTTGTGAGCAGACTGGCTGAGCACAAACGAAACTGTCTTCCAAAATTTCAAACCAGTGCCTAGAGAAATTATTATGTAAATTTAGGTATGACAAATGGAGACAGAGAACAACATGATATACAGAGTTAAGCAGCATGACTAGGTATAAGTTACAGTATTTAAGAGTCCTTACTTAAGTCCTTTCTTCAAAGCTTCAAAAATTTTCTTCACCTGCAGTGGTTTTGGATCCCAGATGACTGCCCCTTTCTGCAGTGAAGAATAAGCCTTAGGGGATTTCAATGACATTCTTGATCTTACTGAGCTTCTGCTGAGAGACTTTCTGTAGGAAAAGAAAGGAAATAAGGAAGAGATGAAAAATGCACCACCTGGAAGAAAAGAGATATCTAACCTACAGTTAGTTTCCAGGCTACAAGTTATATGCCCCATCCCACATAGCTTTATTGAAAAGAATAAGGCTCTTGATACAGCAAGAACACTTTCACAGATAATATTAGAAAATTAATGCACAGCCTCAAATACCTAATGCAGACAAGGCACAAATTCTTTTGTGACTCCAACAGAACTAAGAAATGGCTGCTAGAAGCAGACTTAAGGAAGAGCTCTCAGGCAAATAAACCGTAAACAATCACATTGTTATCATTTCTCTTAAGCCTTGCTTGGCATTAGCTAAGTCTCTGATTCCACACACACATTCACACTGGCTGTTGAACTAACTACAGAAACAGTCACGTGAGTCATGCTGCAGGACAGGATCACCCTCATTCTGTCTCTCATCTGCAATCCAGTAAAGTAAGGCAACAAACCTTTGCTAACAACTGCAAACCACAAGTAGATTTCAGGAGAATTCTACTCTCCAGCTACCAGTAAACTCTAGAGAAATACCTAAAAATTTACATTTCTAAACATTCCCTTGGGCACAAGTACAGAGTAGAACAAACACACATGATTAGCCTTAAAACATTACCAAGAGACTAGATAAGCTATTATCTTTTGGACTGACAAAGCTAACATAAAAAAACCTTTAGAGTTCTTTGCCAACCTTCATCAACCACTGAAAAGATCATTTAGACCCCCAACGTATTATAGGAAAGCCTACTGCCAAGCTCAGGTTACATACAAGAAATAATTATCAAAGTGTTTTTTCCAGTATCTAACACCTCACTTACTTTAAAAAGCAGCTGCAAAAACAAAATTAAATATCATCTCTAACAGAAGTCCCATACATAGGGCTATTTTCGCTAACCTGAGGAATTACAACGCTCTATCTATATTCTCTTTCAAAGTCTCAATTAGTTTTATCCAGCTTTGTTAATACTCCCCAAAAGCCAAGCTTCTAAAATAACATTGACTTAAATAAGATTCCTATTCCACAAAGCTGAGACAACTGGTTGCATTCAGAGAAGCTTTCCACCTTCTCTATTATTTCCATCCTAAATTCAGTTCACCTGGGAAAATGGCGAACTCAAATAGACTTAATAATTATCCACTGGTTGCTGTAAGGTGTAGGCATGCGACTCAGAGCCTAATGAGGTTATCAAGCTGGGTGATGGAACAATTATCCTGGTGCTCAGTTTCTGCTTCTTTTCTTTTAACATCTAATCTGCTACCACAGATCACTAGATATTTCATTTCTTCACCCCAATGATTATCTTAAGTGACTTTTTTTTTTTAATGATGGCTTAATGTAAAGCGTTGATCAATGAAATCATTTTGAGCTTAGGTTACCCATACCAAGAACATAAATGCTAAATTAAAAAATCACGATACCACTGTGGGTTTTTTTCCCTCTAAAATAACAAATCTTTGAGTATTTCATGCAAAGTGAGAGGCTTTCAATAGGAATAACACTGGAAGTAACAGTCCAGCCACTAACAACAGTTAAAACCATCTCCTGGAATGATCACTAATTAAAATTCCTTTATGCAAAGAAGAAAATAGCATCCATATTCATATTTTAGATAAGTATTCTAAATGGCAAGGTACCATACAGAACATAATTCTATCTTTTGAAATTAAAAAGCTCAAATTACTCTTGTTTTTGTTTGTTTGGGGGGATGAAAGGCTTTGGTTTTTACCTTCAGAGTTTTGGGCTGCGAAGCCTAAATTTAGGAAACCACCTTCCTTCAGTTTCAAGTATTGCATGTGTCTGGGAACTGCTGAGTCACGGCCTGAAGCTCTGATTGACCACCTGAGGCGAGCACTGAGTCAGCCCTGGGAGCACAGGTGAAGGCGATTCAGCTGTGCTGCTGGAAGGGGTGCAGCCTGGCTGCCCCTCTCCTAGGCCTATTGAAGAGCTGGCTGCCAGTGGGGAAGGAGCTCTGCTGGAGATTGCCTCTGTTGGTGTTTTGTAGGTGAGCCCAGCGTAAGGGTAAGCCTTCCATTTATTCTCTTTTGTTATCATTGTCCACTTTGCCTAACTCTCTTGATTATATTGTGATTGTAACATCTTGATGTCCATTGATTATACAGCATGTAAACAATAAATAGGGATGGACTGTGATTTAAAACTTACTTTTCTCCAATATCTTCTGGGTGATGTAGCCAATAGGTATTACTCAGTATACTGATGTTTAGAATCCTATTTTCATACATTGAATAGAAATGTTGAATATAGCTAGCTTGGGATTTTAAGGACAGCACTTAAAGGTGGCTGCTATGTTACTGCTTTCCCTTGTGAACTTAGTAATGTAAGTATCAGATTTCCTATTTTATAGGTAACAGTAATAACATTTCCTGTGGAGACCACGGCGAAGAAAAATTAAACAGTGTGTCTGATTGAGAGCCTCAGAAAGTTGCTAAACAAATACAAAAGTACATTTAGCATCTGTTTAAGAATCCACATGGACCTGATTTGTGTGTCACCCTCTGAATAAACCTTGCATTGGGCCCCTGCAGTCTCCTGCTATGTTTTGCAACATTGCTTGAGAGAGAATTAAGTTAAGAGAGGGTAATTCTAAGACTTACCACGTTGGAGAAGGCTCCACGTTTGCCAGGTTATGATTAAGTAGCTAGTACAAAGATCTCTCTAAATATCATGATTCCTGAACAAAACTGTTTGACTAAACACTTAAATAACAAAAAGGAATATAAGAAAAAATATATGATACATAGAAAAATGTATAGGCATTTGGCTAGAAAACCACTGCAGCTAGAAATAACAGATTTATCTTAAGGGATAAAGACGTTTTTCTGTTTTGAGCATTCTTAGACTTTCTTTATTGGAGAAACAGCTGTACCCCTTTCCTGGTAGATCCTTTCCCTGCTGCAATTCCAACAATGTACTTGAGCTCAAGTCTGTTTATGTAATTTATTACCAGTGCTTCTTCAAGATCATTGGTGTAATTTCAGATGTTTAATTCTTGCTGAGTGTAGGACTATTTTCCAGCTTCCACAACAAATTAATTTACTCCAATACAAAGACTTTCTGATCATACAGCAGTCATGCTGGAATTCCATTTCTGCACATATCTTGTACCTTACTATGATATGTTTACCTAAAAGTTAATGTAGTCTTTTGGTTCTTTGAAAACATATTTTACTAAACAAGTCCAGAATTTTAGTGATATACACCTTGATTTCTTTTTTTTTCAGTACTCTAATACTTTTAGAGGCACACTTTCCAATAACTCTATGATACCTAGAAATAATTTACTTTGTTTTTACTCCAGTGTGCACTGGCAGCCAGAGATGATACTACTTTGAATTCGTATGTCACATCTTCAAAAAGCACTCCACAGGCTATACAAATAAATTAGGGATCACTAAATGCAGAAGAACAAGAAGAACACTTCTAGAGCGAAAAAAACCTGGATAGTCATCTGCATAAAGCAATGCTACACAACTACATAAGATAAGCAAAAAGGGAAAAACAGTGCTGGATGGTTTAGCAGTTACTGTGTTGGACTGAAAACCGAAAGATTGGATAGCAACCTTGGTTATACTGTTGACCTGTCACTGACAGTAGTGAATTTGCAGTAGCCTTCTTGACCTCTCTGTCTTCCACCCTTGCTCTTGTTTGCGGCATTGCCAGAAAGCAGTCCCTCCTCTTGTGTTTTGCTACTCTGTTTAAATAACTCCAGGAGAGTTTTAGTCAAGCTCAATTACATATTTTGGCAGGATTCACCATTAGTATGTATCTTTTCAAAGGTCTATGAGATTTTTAATTACCATAGCTATTCTGAACACTTTCCATTTTATCAGAACACTGGTCTTAGCCAGAACATATCCTTTATTATAAGGGTCATTAGAACAGGCCTGAAGGAAAAATGTCTCCTACTAGAGTACTAATACTAATTCTTGAGCACACTGAGATCCCAAGAACTAATTTCTGGAAATTAGAAAACTGATTTTTTAAAATGACACAGGTAAATAATACTAATTTTAGTATCAGACCTACTTCAGCATTTGCAAGTGAGGTCATCTCTGCAATCGTATCCACTTTTGAGCTCCAGTGAAGTGGAGGTCAGTAATTACAACAGTCTCTGTAGCACCTTCCAGACTGATTTTTTATTTTATTTTTTTTTAAGAAATGGATGCTATCTAGTTTCTGATACATAACTTCTCTCACAGATCAGAAATCCAGCCATCTCTAAATTACAGTGTGTACAGCAGTAAGATAATACAATGTGAAATGTAACTGTTAACACTGATCATGACAAGAGTCAATAGTTTTAAATAAAAAATGAAGGAATGACTCCTATGTACAGATGTTTTGTGTTGAAAAATACATTCCTAGTATGTAATATTTATTGTCTGGCGGGTCAGGTACTTTTTTGATTGTTTTACTTACGCTAATTTTCTGCTCTGCACAGTGCTGAATCCAGTGAAGGAACAACTCCTACTGATACCACCTCCATCACCAGAAGAGACGAATGTGAGTTTGACCGACATGACCCCAATCAGTAAGTCTGATGGATTCTGAAATAAACAGAAAAATAAATGAGTTGAAACCTTGGCAGTTCAGGCTTACACCTGCGCTGTTGCAAGTGCTGAGCTGCAAGAAAGTGGAAAGCCAGAAAAAATGCAGATTAAATAGAAAAAAAAAAAAAAAAAAAAAAAAAAAAACACTTGTCTGCTATACACGTTTCCTCTGTTGCCACGCACAGAATCAAAGAATCACCACGATTGGAAAAGACCTCCAGGACCATCAACTCCTACCTAGCAACAGTACTTCCTCACTAAACCACGTTCCTTAGCACAACCCATGTATTTCCACATCGGTTTGAATGCCAGAAGAATACTCAAGCTCTCAGCTTGGTTAGGTCCAAAAAGTAGTAGTACCTTACATCTGTGCAGAGCCTCACTCAAGTCTGGCAGAACCGGCTTGAGTGTGGTACTTAAGCCCAGAGCTGAAGTCTGGTTTCAACAGTAAATTTCTTTTTCGTGCTGCTCCTCCAGCAAGATCTCCTTCACATGGCCGTTTTCTGTTTTCCATCAGTCAAACTCTTGCTTTCTGGAGAACTGTGCTCTTTGCCACATGTCAATAGAATCCAAGTTACAATGTAAGTAACAGACATATTCCTCAAAGCAGCTGCAGAAAATCACTCAGACAGTTAATATACAGAAGAATTCCTTTCCTTCTCCCCTCAAGCTGGTGTAATGTAAACACCACAACTAGCAGCTTTGGTTTTAATGAGGCCAAAATGGGGGCCAAACCCTAATTTCCTCTCTTAGTTCGTGCTTCTGACTCACAAAAAACGTGAAATTATTGAGAATTCTTAACTGATTAAAAGAAAATATGATATAAATTTGCATAGAGAAGAACAAACTCCTACAGAGAGCTCTAAATGCAGACGCTCCATGGAAAAGTTTTTCCTCTATTATGAATGAGCTTCAAAGATTAGTGAGATCACTCAATCTATCAGTGTAGATACTGGAAAGGAGCACCTCCACTAAACCCAATGTCCCTACATTATCCCAGCAGCATAAGTACAGCTATCATAAAATCACAGAACAGAATTCAGACTAGAAGCCACAAAGTGCCAGGATAAGACTTTTCTTGGCTCTGCCACTAACTTGGAGAGCAATCTCACTCAATATTCTTCCAGGCTGCATATAAAGAACTGAACAGTTGAACAAGACTATCCAAGAGGGATGAAATTTCAGCGCTTTGCTGAATCTGGGCTAGTCTACAGGTACACAGAGAATTACTGTAAGTTACTATGCTTTAGGTATCCTTATACAACAAAGTAGTAATTAAAGTTGTCATGAGTTTTTGTTAGTAGTAAGAATTGATTAGCTCTTTCAAAGCCACTCAGGGCTACAAGCTGAGGTCAAAGACTCCTATTTCATTGCCTGTCCTACAAGTTCTGACAAGCTCATGAATAAATCCATGAGAAAAAGAAAGAAAAAAACATTTTAGAACAAGATATGAGAATGACAAATTTGAGGCAAACAGCTACGTGCTTTGCAAGCTACCTTGTAGAAGAAAATGTTGGGGATAGCTAGTGGTTTTATATGTCAGGGCGCTGAAGCTCACAGAACTCCATAGCTTCAGCAGCATCAACAGAAATCTGTTACACACGCAAATATAGGTGCACATTAATCACATTTTTACCAATCTCTTCAGGCCCCTTGTCTTGAAATGATGCCTCTTTAACACCCCTAAACAGACAGCATACTCGCGTCACATCAGATTTGATGTTTCAAAATACTTTCCATTCTTTCCTCTAGTTTTCAGACCCTTCTGTCTGCAGTCATCCATCAACAGGATTGTTACATTTAAAAAAAATTCTGCAACTTACTGAAAAATGTCATTGCACAATGAGCTGTTAAAGGAAGAAATGAAAGGAACAGCCTTAGAGTTACTCACCACGTCCCTCCTGAAGGCTGAGAGATTTCCAGGAATGATCCCTCAGCTCCCTGACCTGGGAAGTTTATTTCGTGAGTAAATGGGAAGGAGGAAATGCAGGAAAAGCATGTGTGATCCTACAAGATTCCTAAAGCCTTTATCAAATGAGACTGGAAGCTTTTCAAATAAATATATATGAAACAAACTAAAACAGAGAGAACCTTAATGGGGAATGGGAAATGAATTTTAAAAAAGTACTCCTGAAGTAAAAATGCGTGGCACTGAATTGTAGATGTGAAGAGGTGAGTTTGAAATGTACAGACTCAAACCTCAGTTGGTGAAAGAAATAAATTGCTTAAACTGCCTAGATTTGCCACGTGTTTTAATAAACCAAATACAATTTCTGACACACTCATCAGTAAAAGAGAGGAAAGATGAATTGGATCTCACTTATGCATAACCATAAGCACTTACAAATACTGGTAGGTTGTTTTTTCAACAGCACAGTGTTCAGTGCTCCGGGTCACTTACTGTGTCATGCCCAGCTGCCATGGACAGCTACCCTCAAATACAGTTCTCAAGCACATTTTCACAGTTCCTTTAAGAATGAGAGAATCTGAATAAAGTTAGGAAAGCACCCTTAAAGGGATTATCTCTCTTACCTTTGAATAATGCTGATAAAGTCAAATACCTCACGGTATTCACCTGCATATACAATATTGGTAGTAACCTAGGAATGTAACAGCTCATTTCATACACAGGATCTGACAAGAAGGCTATAAGAAGGATGTCATGGCAACATTTTAATAGTAAGAGAGATTTACAAATTTTGCAGTTGTTTTGCAGTTGTTTAAACATGGGTTTGCTAGCCAGAGTATCTGTACAGAAGTGCTGAGCTATGTTACAACTGCCGTGAGAAACAGCATCTGGACATGTCTCAAATTCAACTGTCCCCTTAGGCTAAGAATAAATCAGATAAGGACACCCCACACACTGCTTCCACAAAGCCAAGTCTCTGTCTTCAAAGGTGTAATCTCTGCTCCAGAGGTCAATGTCTTCAAAACTCTTAAATACCAGGATTATACCCTGGGGAGCAGAGGTACTTCCTCACTCTTAATCTTCCCGAAAAGCACAGAATGTGAATACAGTAGCATGAGGCTGGCATATGTGGAGCATGAAAACAAATGTCCAAAATGAAGGAGTTTACTGCCAGAGGCAATAGAACAACAGAACAAACAACTGGAATAAAACAGAGCATTTTCAGAAAGTCTTATAATGTTTCCGAATCCTAAACAGACGTATGAAGTGCTACGTACTCAAATATATTAATACTTGCAACATTGTGAGACTGAGATTTTCAAGTCTTAGAACACAGGTTTGTAATATAAATCAAAAGGTTTTTTGTAAAATTAAGGGAGTATGCTTATCTGTACTTCATATTTCAGTAACTTGCCATGTCCCAATAGACTATTAGCATCTCACCCTCACTATGACCAATTATTCAGATATACAGGGATAAATGTTTGAGTTTTTATGTGCAGCCATGAGTCCGCTCAATCTGCATGTTCTCCTCAGTTAGCACTAGGAGATTACTTAGGCCAAAGGACCTTCATCTTCTACAAAACAAAAACTGGCGTCTGCGTTTGTGGTTAAACTTATCCTACCCTAGTCACATACTTAATTGTTTTAGGGCACAATGGCTTCAACAGTTTTATGTGGAAAACATGACTCACTGACTTACTGCAAAATACTTCTGCTTGTGTTTTGCACTTTAAACTAGTAGCCGTGACTTTCTTTTAGAGGTTCTCTTGAACTTGGTAAACTACTGCTAGAGTAAAGTATTCATACTTTCTTAATGTTGGATTCTTTCCATTTGAGAATGACCTTTCAGTTAAGAGACACACTTCTTTCTAGCTGTGCATCTGCAAAAAACTGTACCAGACTTCTGTTTCTTTCAGCTAACTGTGGAAACTTGCATCACACCAACAGCCTGGGCAACAAGTAGCTCTGTATTTCATTAGGATGTTGGTACCCATTGTTCACTGGCTTCAACAAGCAGCAGCTCACAGACTCACAGGCTAAAAAACACATAGAAATCAAGTAAATTATTAGTTACTATAGAAAACACCACAGAACAAGACTATTTAACTCTAATGATCAATGTAAAGTGATTTTAAGAACCCATTTGTGATTCTGGAAACATGTTGTTATCATGACAATTTGCCTGATATCACTTCATGCTAACATTTTCCTTTATTATTGCTCTTATTTTTGTACATAATTTTGTTTGAAAAGTTACATTAGCTGTACTTGGGAGGATGAAAGAGCCATTCTATCTTCTTGTAAACTGAGTTAATTTAATTTTGCACATAACAAACGTATTTTCACAACATAACCCTCTACTCAGGAAAATCCTCACATTGGAGGGATGCTAACTACAATGTCTTTTTAGTGCAGGGTTTTAGAAAATTCAATTCTCCCCCACGATAACCATACAAATTTGCTGTTTTTGGTTCTATAACATTTCTCCCAAACCTCAGTTTTCACTGTATATAACTAATACAAGATGAACATCTAAAGACTTTGGAAACATACAATATTGTCAAACTATTTGAACGAAGTCTGAGGGATGTTTGGACTGAGCCACTGAAGCTTCTTCCTGTGATTTCAATGTACCTTGGAGCAGGCTGGAAATTTCTAGATCTCAGCACTTACTTTCCATCAGTGGAGATCCAAACAACCAATCTTTAAAGTTAATGAAACTCCTGCGATGTGACAGTGTCACAAGTCTGCCCTAATTACTCTAAACTTATACGTAATGAAGACTGTCAGAACAAAGAATGAAGCGACCGTCCTGCGTACAGCACAGTGTTGAATTCAGTGGGAAAATAAACACTGTATTTAATCTTTGCTCTCAAGCATTCTTTAGGAAAACCACTGACCTCAGTAGCAATATCTATTTGCTAGAAAAACATTCCAAATTTATGATTAAAACCCCTTAACTTTTAAGCATTTTTGTGCAGTTATCACACAAACATTCTATTTATACTGTTCTTGGCAGAACTAAGAAAAATTTCTCAGGCTATTTTTCTAGAGATTAACAGACACTTGATTTAGGGAGACCAAAGTGCCTTAGATGCTACATCTCAATGCAGCTATTCTAATTCAGCTTTAAACATAAACAGGGACCCGTTCTTCACATACATCCTTTCCATGAAAATTTGCAGTGCAATGTGAATAGGCTTTATGTAACCCACTGCAACACAGAAATTCTGATTTCTGGATATCATTCATCTGAAACTTGCATCTGGCACCAACACATATAACCTGTAACTAGGCCACCATATAGGGCAACTACAAATAACAGAAAACCTATGCTTGATATTTTATCAAATTTATACGGTAGAACAGAAAATGGTGACAGAGAGAAGTAGCTGCCTGGAATGAGCTTTTGAATGTTGTTCCCCTGGTACATGTATTGTCCATTTCTGAACCACAAAGAACTAAATTTTGCCTTTTCTTTGCAATTTTCCTGCTCATCTCCTTCTCCACTCTGGTTCCTCTAATGAGAAGAAAACACAGTAGACTGCTGAGCTTGCTCAAGTTCTTTGCTGAAAAATGCAATCCAAGCAGGAAACCCTCTTGGTGCTGTGAAGTCCACTGGATTTAGCTGTATAGATCCACAAGCAATCATTCTTCTACCATATTCACCAGACATTTCTGCACTTTTAAGGCTGAGCAATATGAGCAATTACAAAGCTGCTTTGCAGCAAATGGAAGATTTTGCTTCTCTACATACCTGCACAAGCATTCCACAGTTTTTTGGCCTAAACACATCTAACTCAGATTGTTACACAGGCCCCTTTCTTTGCACCACACTTCCATGTGTCTGATAGTATTTTCAACATCCCAAACGATTTGGGAATATAACTCCAATCTCAGTAATAATTTAGGATCCTAAGATCTAGTTACATTGATTTTTAATAATAAGTATTATATTACTATTTCACATTATTCAGAAAGATAGGGCCTTGAAGTAGTACTCATTTAGGTACTTCTAAAAATATTTTTTTTTTCTGGGCAGATTCAATTCTTAAGTATGTATTTAAACACTACATTTCTGACATAGTTTCCTCCTAGCTATATTCAAGCCATAAAGCCAAAATCAGATAAACAGCTTTGATCCAAGTTACTGCTTTAGTCATTAGGCCTTTCTACAGCTTTATGCCAGCTTCTGGAAATGAAGTTTGCCATACAGCAATAAATTTAAATATCATAAGCAGTTACCTCAGAGAGCTTGAATTAGGCTCAGAGAGCCTAAGACAGCTTCTCCTGTGCTGGAAGTAGTGTCTCTGTTGTAGCACTTCCAGTATAGCTCTTTGAACACAGGACTCAACTTTCAGGTCCAAGATGACCTGTTTTTCAAGCCTGCAATCCAATATGTTACTGTATTTCCAATTACTTTTCATCTAAGCATACAGACCCAAGTTCTAATCTCAGTGACAGTGGTGCACAACCAGAGGAGATCAATCAGTCATTTATTCCAGACTTCTGCTAGAATCTGGGCAGCAAAAGTTGGCCCATATTCAGTTAATGACCTGGAAACTATTTTTCAAGGCACAATTTTGCGGTCAATTTTGTAACTCCCTCTAGTGGCAGCAGATATCAAACAAATGAGGCACCATAGAGACCTAGGCACATACTGCACACTGCCTGTAATAAGAGAAGGATCAGAGACTGCACAGAGCCAAAATCCCCGTTTATTTCCTTTGCCAGGATGTGGCACGTTCATGTAGCCACATGCAGTTTCCCCACATTTTGCAGACATCACCGTTCTTCTGGTTGCTGTGAGTACTTCTGCACTAAGTTTTGCTTTCCTCTTCAGGGAAAGGCACAGAACAATCCACTCATTATCAGCTGATTTATGAGCACAGGGTTTGCTCCTAGCTTCTCTGGTTTCAATTTCAAACCTGATGACAAACTTGCAACTTGAATCAGAGATTGAGGAATGTGGCAGACTCCACACGCTAGTCTGACTTGCAGCTTTTTGGGCATTGGCAGAATTTGACTCTGCAGTGAGCTACATTCTAATGAATACTTAAAAACAAATTCCTAACAATAGAAGAAGCAGATGGCTTTGGGAGAGAGCAATTTACAAGCGATGAAGTGGCTCTTCCATTTCTGACAAACAAAAATTTGCCCAGCAGCAAGACACTGAATCCTACATTCTGTCTTTGGGAAGTCCCTCCTTCTTAATTAAAACCACCAAGGAAAATTCTTCTGTAAGATATTTCTCATTCTCCCAGCTTTCCCCAAACTATGCCTTAATATATGTACAGATAGACTTTCTGTACGTGATCCTGTTTTCATCCACCAGCAAATGCAGGAGCCTGCTAAAAGGCAATTGCCAGGTCAATTATGAAATAAGAAATATCCCTTATCACAGCCTTAGGGTTGCAGAAAACCCCAGATCTAAGCTTCAGCAGAATCCACTACAATGTGTGTGTATATACATATATATATATATATACATTCTGTCTATTACTCCAAGAAGGGTATATTAACCAAAACAGATGATAATCTTCCACTGATAGTGCAATGTGATGTTCTACAGGGTGTGGGATGTCTTCTGATACCTTCAAAAACTGAAGGCTATGAATCAGACTGTAGTGGTATGTCCTGGGACATGCTTCTGAAGTAGGACAAACCATTTGTCATTGCGCCATCTGATCACAAAGCTGTCCTTTTATTAGAGGGAACGGCCTCAAGTTGTGCCAGGGGAGATTCAGGTTGGATGTGAGGAAATGCTTTTTCCCCAGAGCAGTCAGGTGCTGGAAAGGGCTGTGCAGGGAGTGGTGGAGTCACCGAGGTGTCCAAGAAACAGGGAGATGTTGTACTGAGGGATGTGATTTACTGAGAAATATTCGTGACAGCTGTACAGTTGGACTGGGTGATCTTAGAGGACTTTTCCAGTCCTGGTGATTCTATGAATTAAGCCATCAACTTTCTATTGCAACAACGTTTTATTCCCGCAGGTATTATTAAGACAGTATTGTACCACAGAAATAATGAAGTTGCTAAGTTAGGACCAGAATCTCAAAGAATACTGGAAAAAGAAGCAGAATACAAAACAGGGAAATAGTTGCTCGGAAAGAGATAGAAGTTGTATTTTAAAGTGAAGCAGTTTCTTTAATGCTAAGTAGGCATAGACTTGCTTTCTTCAAAGTCAGTAGTTCCAAAAATGATTAGTGAATCTTGGTTCCTATTTTAAGATAATTGAAAAGGGTGATTTTTAGAAAGGGACATCAAAATTCTGACAATGTTTCTCATCAGCTAACAGCTGAATTTTCAGAAATAATTTGGCATATTTAAACATTTTATCTAGGATGAATTTCTTCAGTATCTTCTAATACAGGCTTGTACTCATATTTTCTAACAAATCAGGGAAGGTATCATAGCATACCAACACTGTGTTCTGTGCCAAAGTTCCCTTTCTGTAGACACTCCAATGCCATGTGCATTTCCTTTTGGAAAAAAAAAAAAATCAACCTCCTAGTTTATGTTTATATATCTGTACTTTCCCCTTCATTTCCTACCAATTCCTAATACATATGCTCTGACATTCATGGCCCACGTTTTTTTAATGTTATTATTCTCTGCTTTTATTTGGTTTGAGTTTGCTCTTAATGAGGTGAACTTTGCCCAGCCCAACTCCAGCTCCTATAAAATCTGTCATAAATGGCCAGATTTAGTGATTTTGTACAGAGAAAAAAAAAGCGTACATACCACACAGCTGTACTTGGAAACAGATGGTTTACTCCCTTTAAAGTGAACTAATGAGGGCGGGGATATAGAACAGAGAGGACAGGAACATTTCTGCCTAGGTTCTGAATTTGAAATTTTGGAAACGGTGCAGAAAAGAATGGTGGGGGAGAAGAGTGGTAAATCCACTGACAAAATCTGCACAGCTGCGCTGACATCAAGGCTCTCTACAGTGTCAGTTCCATCCAGCAGCTCAAGAGAGTATCCCATAAAGTGAAGGCCAGATCTTCATTTGATGTCAACTGCCGTAACTTTATTAAAATTATCTATTTATAGAAGTTCAGGATCTGGTCCTCTGTCCTTGCATTCAGTAAGAGTAAGAATCTCTAAATCACATTTTTCAAGGCTTCTGTAAAACAGAAGGGAGATCAGATCAGATGCAAAATCACAGCTTCTGATGAACATTTGGTGAAAGTGAATAATTTTTAAACTGACTTGGCCCACCAGTGTGGCCTTAAAATATGGAATCGTATGCTGCTAGTTCAGAAACATTTTTAGCACCTCCACCTAAACTTGCTCCTAAAGACACATTCAGAGAATGAAGAAACTTGTGATCATGATTTAGCTCCACTGGAAAGCTGCATCAGTTCTGATTTTGTATAAAAAGATGCATCAGGTTTCCCCTCTGATTCCTAGCCTAAACTTAAAAAAGAAAAGAAAAAATTCTTGATTTGTCTTCATATGTTGTTCATCAGTCTGCTCACTTATAGCACAGATCAGACGCACAGCAGCAAGAAAGAATCATCTGCTGAATAAGGCTATGTGAGACACGGTCACTACATGTAGAGCAATGTGGGCTTAGTGGGGCCCTTCCTCCCCTGGGGACTACAGTAATATAAATTATTAATAGTAAAAATAAACATTGGCTAGCTTGAACTTCTCTTCATTCTCCTAGATCTTCTTTTTGTAATGGAATTAGCTAAATAAAGCCCACTTGAAAGAATGTTTCATTGCAAACTATCCAAACAAAACAAAATTGAGATAATTGGTTCTTAAACATTAAACACTCCAAAGTAGATAGCTTTGGAAGCAGCCAACAAAGCAATGTATATTAGGATACATATGGTAAATTGAATAGTTAATCAAAACGCAGCCTAAACGAGATTACATTTACTTTTAAACAGATCTTCAAGTTTTGTCAGTCTGATTCTGCCTGGAAGATACTTTTGGATGAACAGAATTGCAACAATATACTTTCCAAACTCATAAATCAAAAGAGTTAAACTCACAGACTCACTTCTGGACATAGTTTGACTTTGAAAGATCTAGATCATCTATACTGTAAAACCTACTACCCCTTAAACCTATTCTAGTCTAAAAATGTTATCTTAGCAAAGACTACTGTTTCAAGTGCTTATTCTAAAACAATTACCTTCCTGAAAGTTGCATAGGGAGAGCTGACATAAGGAGTTCTGACAAAAGATCTCTGAAGGAGTGTGGTGATGCCTTCCACCAGAACAACTGATTACGGAGTTCACACCTGCCTTGGCCTCCACAAACTTCCTTTCTTCAGCCCTGTGATTTTGTTACTGCTATTAAATTCAAATATTTCAGTCAGCAAATACAGAGTGTCTGTTTTGGTATGTGAAGTCTCCCTTTTGTTACCCCTTAGGATAGTTAATGCACTTGCTATGTATTTCTTAAAAGTATTCCTAGCAAGACAAGAAAACGATCTCTCTCACGACAGTAAAATTTGGAAAAACAAACGAACAAACAAACAAAACAACAACAAAACAAGAAAACCAACCAAAAACAAACAAACAAACAAACAAAATCTAATTTAGAAAGTAGCAAAAAGTAGATGAACGGTAACCAAAATCACAGAGTAAAAATGATTTTAAAAACTAACGTACAGTAGAAGAATTTTTCTTTGGAGGTCTGCCGTGTGCATGAAAACAGACTAGTGGTAAAGCACTGAAAGTGCAGTTCTGAATGAGCCACATGTTTACCTTCTCACTTATCAGTAACTGACATTAACAAGACTTCTGCCAGAGATAATACATTCCTGGAAGCGACGGGCTCCTCACAGTCATCGAGCATAAGCTGCTCACTGGAAAAGATAGACCTTACTTGAAGCGCTAAGCAGAAGTTGCTCAGTAGCAGAAACAGATGAGTTGAAACCATGCTTAGTCCAAATGCTAACCCAACGTTAAGGTCCCCTGAACTGCTGTGAATACCATCAACAAATGTGACAAGAGTCACTTGTGAAAATGAGTTTTGTTTGTGCACCAAAAGAAAATATCAATCAGACCTCTGTCTCAAACTTCTTCACAGACCATGAACTCCAGTCTTTGCTCCCCGAGGACTCAAAGCTTTTCTTATAACTAGCAGTCACAGCTGCATAGGGGTTCATATCCCACAGTTTTCCTTAGATCTTGGACTGCTTTACTCTGCATCTATGCTGAAGTATGACAACAAAATTCCCACAGAAGAGATAAGTGAGAACTTCTGACAGTTTATTTCTTCTTCTACCCCAAAAGATGCAGGTAATTCTGGCAAAAGAAGTATTCTAGATGATTATTTTGCTAGTGGAGCTAAATCTTTTTGAATTTTATATTTCAGCATTTCTTTCAGCACTCATAGCTATGCCAGAACCTCCATAACACAAGTTTTCTATAGAGCTTCTCCAGAATACTTAAGGTGTGTAATAAATCTAGAATAGTTTTGATAGGTATTAGTAGACCGTAGATAATGTAAATAATAGTGTACAGTTACATTATCAGCACCTCACTCTATCAAAATATTGGTATTATTTACTACTAAGATGCTTCTTGAAGGAACAAAACAATCCAGCAAGGCTGTACTTTCTATAAGCACCCTTTATACTTTATCTAAATTTACTGTGCACTCTAACAGCTTCTATGCACACATCTTCTGCTAAATCAGCCATGTTGACCAATGAGAAGAAGATGGGAGGTGTCAAATCAATTCACTGTACATACTGACCCTTAATTCATCTGCTCCTACTGTCTTAAAAGAATGAGGTCAAAAAACAGTCACTTTCAGAACATGGTATGCAGGAAAATGACAGTAGGTTTGTGTTTAGTTACAGTTCATACAGCTGCAAAGAGATCTAAAACAAAGACAGTTGGCCAAATGCATAGTTTATATTCACGCAGCTATCATTTCACTGACAATCCAAGAAGCCGTAGTGATGGATGAGATGACAGTCAAATAGCTTTACATTTCAGGAGAGCACACAGGCAAAACAGTTAAATACCACAGTATTGCTATGAGTCCAGTGACATTAAGCCACGTGTGCACTGACCCGACCTTTAGCATCAGGTAGGCATCATTTGTGGAAGACAGTGATCACACACCTTGCCAAATGAAACCGATACGATGGCAGCAGCATCCAGAAAGCTGAAAAGCACCACAGCAACAAGCCTTTCTGCTAATGAAGAACCATGCCAGGCTGACAGAACAGTGTGGCCCTGGGGTGTTCTTCTATCTTCTTATATCCCCCGGCAGCTTTCCATCAGTTGCAGTATGACCCTCCAAAAATCAATACATGGATCATTGATCTTATGAACTCAAATTTGTGTTCCTCGACAAAACCATCAAGAATGTACAGCCAGAGACTGTATTGGCAGAAAATCACTTGGGCACTCCTCAAAATTCACAAACAGCCATTCAGATACAAAATGCACATACTGACAAGCAACCCCAGCAACATAAAAATCCAGATCCAGAATTAAATCCAGACACACAGCAGCAATGACACGATACATTTGATATAACAGACAAAAAGCAC
This sequence comes from Tympanuchus pallidicinctus, assembly GCF_026119805.1. Lineage (NCBI taxonomy): Eukaryota > Metazoa > Chordata > Aves > Galliformes > Phasianidae > Tympanuchus > Tympanuchus pallidicinctus. The sequence goes on from NW_026294722.1 coordinate 423,464, forward strand.
TATGTTCCAAATGATTTGGTTTACTCAAGAAAGATATTTTACAATCAGCTACAGGCATAGTGCATTGTAAAGATAGTCTGACAATTCTAGGTTACAGTATACTTGCTTACTGCTTTATATTAATCTAGAAATGGAGACAAATTCACAAGCAGTGTAGAAAAAGATTCACCACATATTACTACAGATCCGGAGATCGAAGTCAGTCTGGGTAGAAAGTATGTTTGGACCAGAGATTTTTCCAGAAGACGCAGTATATGCTCTTTTCCAAAGCTCTTTCAGAGCACACATGCCTTAGACTTGCATTATTGTTCTTGAAGAACTCATGCTCAAACAATTTTAAGATACTTTGGGCTGCTACTCATTTGTTTTGCAGTTCTGATGTTTGTTTGCATTGATTTTCTAAGGTTATTTAAATTCTTCATTTGTTAACAAATGCTGTTGGCAGCAGAACACACTGGAATGCGAACACTCCAGAAAAAAAAGAGAGGGACAACTCAGCCCCAGTGGAATTAGGAATAAGATCCAATGACTCCCAACAGGGTTTCACAAGGGATAGCTCTATTGTTTCCTTCAGTGGGAGTTGTGGATCAAAGCAGCATTTCCCATCAGCCTACATACAGGACTCTCACGAAAGGTGCCAGTTCCTTCAATATTGCTCTGTGGGCTCACATTACAGACACTGAATAACAAAAATATAATTACAGGTTTTCATATAAGTGTGTGCATGTACAAAAAGCATGAAATAAAGCACACAGTAAGGCTCAGTTAGGATATGTCAACACAGAAAACATATAATGACGTTAGAGCTGTTATGTTACTGATGGAATTAAACATGATTCATCCACATCAACTGCTTTTCTTTTTTTTAAATCTTCCATTGTGAAAAAGAAAAAAACACAATAGATAATATGTAACTGTGAACATTCACAAATGGGGAAAAGCCTGTGAATTATCTGTATAAAACACGCACCAGCCACATCTTCATACAGATTTAAAAAATGTAATTGCTCTGTCAGGTACGTACGCATTGAGAACAACTGTGTGTCGAATCTGTGAGAACGATGGCCTGCTGCTTTAACTTTACAGATCTCATCAAGCAAAATCCTTCCTCATAATCTGGAGAAATGCTCTAAACCCTTCCTGCAAAATTTCAGTTATGGAACGTAAACTCTGCAGAAATTCAGTGGAAATTCAGTGCACAGAAAAACTGTATGTTATTTTCATCATATTTTGCCTGCACTAATAGAAACATAAACCTGTTCATGCTAGCTCTAACACAGTAAACACTGTGACCCTAAAGCACGCTGGGGGCTCTCTGTTTCCTCCCTATTTGGTTATATGTTGAGTCCTAGCACTGGAGGATGACTTTTTTCCTCTTCCCAAATGTGGCAGTTTACACAGAGGTTATGTAAGTGCAAAGAATTACAGAAAAAATGTAAGTGGAAAGTACATATTTTTAAAATGCACTTGAATAACTCAAATGTGGCTGAACTGACATTATTCAGACTTTCCAGTCTTATTCAGTACTGGATTGAAACCAAGCACAAGACATTTCAGGCCCAAAGGACATTTTAAAGAAAACTCTAAGTACCTATATTTCATGTTTACAGTATCTGTCTGGGAAATCTCTGCTACCTAAAGACAGACTTACTTATCTCCTCACAGAATCAAACAGAAGGGATGTAAACTAATTACAGAGAAGCCTGGATCAGCTTGGAAGCACAAGGACTGAATCAGCCCCAAAGAACACCCAAAAGAGAAACCTGGATTCAAATGTCTGTATTCTTCCAGCAAAATATAGATGCAGATTCAGATCCAAATTTCACATTGAAAGTTCACTTCTAACCTGTGCAGACACTAGCTCTAGGCCCAGTTCTGCATTCCTTCCACACCCAAAACTGGAGTTCAGCCTGAATAAGGAATGCCAGAGAGAAGTGAATTTCTTATCTTTGCGGCAGATCTTGTTTGGCCATTACGTGCCTGTGAACCTGCCAAAACTCAAATGTGTGACAATGCTGAATAGTTCAGTTCCAAGACTGATTAGGTTTTGTAAGATTTCTCTTCCAGGACACTTAAAATAAGGTGGAACTTTTTCATATGCATACCTAACTGTTCGTACCTCCTGCATATGCTGAGAGGTTCCAATACTTCTGCTTACAAGCAATTTTCAACAATGGAAAAGATCCTAGATTTGTATAAAGAATGAGGAACAAAGGAAATAAGTTACATATTTCCAAAACTGGGGAACATTTAAAGGTACGGTAATACAAAATGCAACAGAACAATGTAAAATAAGATTTTAAAAAAATTAAATTTCACAGAGAGCAAGTAACAAATGAATAAATAAATAATATAAGAGGGTACCTCGGCCCAGCAGTCCCTGCTTATCATTCTTCAAAATCACAGGGTGGCATTGTGCACAAAGGTGCAGGTAGGTTTTTTTCCCCCCTAAAATGTTGAACTGAATAGAAATTATGTTTTCAGGCACCGAGTATGTGAAGATACATTGGTTTAAAACAATCTGCTTTTAGGGAGCATAAACTGATAACAGAAATTGAAAACCTGGAATAAGTGGATAAAAATTGCTAAGTCCAAAACCAACCTATATGTCTCTCTTGTACTAGCAGAGGTATCATCTTATGATCAGAACTAAACCAAGGATTCTGAGCACCTGCTGCCATCAGAGGCTGGCTGACAGTTTTAGCATGACTTTGTATCAGTGTAATTTTGGATTGTCACCAGCCAGTGACCTTCCAAATGCCATTCTGGCCAATAACATTTTGGTTAATTCAACTCTGTCTGTTCCTTTTTGCTCAGTTCTTCGGCCAAGATCAAGCGTGCATATTAAACTAATATTAAATCCACTATCTTATATAAAATGTCTATTTCTCTTCCAATCTAGTCTCACTGTTCATTTCATCCAAATGGCATAATTATGAGCCCCTCTAAGCCATTTCTCACTCCCCAGCTTTTGTGTAACTTTCTATACCCAGAGTCTCTGTTCTGTCCCGGTGCACTGTAACTCTACATCATCTCTCTTTCAGCTCTTGAGAGAGAGATACATTAAAATCCTAACTTTCCCCTCCCTGTAGACTGACTTCCTTTTTAGCTAGAATGGTACTCCGCCTTTCAGGTTCTTTATAAGGAAGGATGTTGCAAAGGAATATTAGGAAGGAATTAGCTGCAGAAGAGTGTAAAACGATATTGGCGGATCTGCTATTTACATGGTCCCAGGCCCCTGCCTGGACTGCTCCTAAGGGAGCAACCCAGGGCTGCAGTGAACACTGCAGAGCAACTTCGCTGCTGTTTTTCATCTTGACAGAAGGAAATCATCTCGTCTTAATACTGCCCCTTAGGGAACGCCATTGCATAATACGCTGCTGGCCTATATTTCCATGTTCTTGGCTCCAGGCTCTTACCAGAAACGCCACTCCTTCACTTCAGTTTCTGACTCTATTACAGAGTGCTGCACAGACACACAGGATAGACACAAAGGAGCTGCCAACTCACGGATGCCTTTTTATTCCTCTAAACAGTATCCAGAACCTAACTAGAGGAAAATTTTAACAAGCTCATTGCTCACTACCACACTGCAAATGTTGCATCTCTGAAAAGTTTCTCTCCAGACCTGAGGCCCAAAGTGAGCTTGGTCTGCCCCTCTGTAAGATCTCCTCCCTGTTCTGGCACTATTACATGTAGCACTTATGTCATCCACTCCACAGAAATCAGGGCAGCCGCATGGAAGTGGGCAACTGCATGAGAAATGAACAGAAGCGAGAAGCTTGGAATATTCATGTTCCATTAGACACCACATCCTTCTTAGACAACTCCATTCAGCACAAAATGTTCCCTCAGATATATGTTGCATTGTTTACTGTCCCTACAAATGATCTTTCTATGCTTTTGTTTTTTGTTTTAATTAAAGCCTTTCCAAAAAGAATACGCAATGTCTCTCATTAAAAGGTGTAGCCCCCATATGACAGCTGTTCATGGTTAAGTCTTGTTACCAATAAAGGAGATGACAGAACTGGTGCTGTACTGTGTCTCTGGTTCAAGCTTCCATGTTCAAGAAATATATAATGTTATTTTTCTAAATTCTTTCAAGTTTTTCTGCTTGATGAACAAGTCAATTTCCATATGGCCCAACTTACTTGAAATTTATTAAAAGAGGAAACTAAACTCTGTCTGAAGCAAACTGTAACTGAGCCATGACCCAAAATTTAAATACATATTTAGGAGCAAGTAAAATACAACTAGCCTATATGACACCTACAAAACACAAAGCACAGAGGAGATGGAGTAAACGTTGTGCTGCTTCTTCTACTCTTCCATCTGCTCCAGACAGGCAATGACCTACGAAGGAGTTGCCGGGTGTTTCCCCCTGGATAAAATGCTTCCGCATCTCCTAGCGCCTATGCAGCCCCCGCAGGAACGCCAGCATCCCAGCAGCCCGCAAACTCCCGGGGAGCCTTCCCCACCCCTCTGCAGCGAAGGCACCCCTCTCGTCCCGCAGCTCTCACCGGTGCGGTGCCGGTCGCCCCGCGGCTCTCGAACGCCGCCCCTCTGCCGCCGCCACGCCGCTCCCCGATACCTCTCACCGCCGGGGCCGGGCCGGAGTTTCGCCGGGACGCAGCGAGCCGAGCCGCTGCCTCCCTCTCTCCTCCCGGAGCCGGCTCTCCGGGCTCAGCTCCGCAGAGCTCCCGGCCAGCTGCTGACTACCCGTCCCCTCTGCAGTCCCGCAGCGCTGCGGCGGCCGTGGGGGACGTGGAAAGGCCGCGCCGCCGGGAGGGCCCCGATAGCCGCCGCTTATCGCCGCCGTCCACCACCCAGCTGCGCTCCGCTTCCAGGAAGCCGAGGCTCCGCGGCGGCTGTTTGCTGCCGGACGCCGATCGCCCCGTCCCGCTCGCTGCCTCCCTCCCTCCCTCCGATCCCCCTCATGCTGGCAGGGGGGCTGGGAAAGCGCGGCGAGGCTCCGGCACATGCCGAGCTCGCGGTCCGGCTCGGACCCTCCGCTATTAAGCAGGGCGCACCCGCAGCGCCCCCTGCTTCGCGCAGCGCCGTGCTGCGGGCCGGCTCCGCACGCCGGCCATCCGCCCCTGCCCGCGCTCGGCCGGCTCCGACCTTCTCGCCCTTTCGCTTCTCAGACATTTCCTCCCTTCTCATTTTTCCCAGTCATTGCTCACTCTTCCTCTTCCTTACTCTCTGAGCCTGTGTCCTCCTATTACCCTCATCTGTCTTTCCCTAATCACCAATTTTCAGCTTCCCACTGCCTTTCCCCATTCTATCCATATTGGTGATCGGAGCATGGTTGGTCTGGGTGATCCAGTGGGTCTTTTCTAACCTTGGAGATTCTATGATTCTATCCTCCCCCGGGTTTCCTATTACCAAACACGTGCAACATGTTCTTTCGAATCCCTGTTGACCAAACCCCTCTGACCCTTCCCGCTGTACTCACCACTGACCTTGCTGCCTCTTCCTCAGACAGGCACTGCTCCTCAAGGACAAGCTCCCTCTTGCTGGCTTGCTGGTCACCTTCCAGATAAACCTGGCAAAAAGATGTGAATTGGTGGTGTAGAAAGCAGCAGCACCACTGAGATCCTCTGAGGTTCCTCGCCTCACCATATGAGTCCACCCAAGTCACTCCTCTTTGCTTTTGAACAATGTCTCACCAGGCCTTTTGTAAACACCAAACTCAAACGTGTTCCTGCCTTGGGCATGGCACCTGAGGTTATGGTGTGTCTCATCCATCTGCCATTCTCCCCCGTGTTTTTTAGCATCATTTCCCTATAGAGTTAGCAAGCTGACTGACACAGCACAACAAGCGAGGCAGTGCCTCTGAAGAAAATGAACTGGCCATACAGATGTTAGACATGCTCTCAGGAGAACTTCATTACTTAATAGGGTTTGCTTTCCTTCTGATCATTCAGCAATATCTAGGGCATACACGAGACTTTTCCATCCTGTATCGGGAGGATAAAACAGAAACTAATGATCTCAGAGCACCAGGTGACCACAAAACAACTCTTTAGAGCAAAGCAAATGCTTTTACAATACCTTATAAAACTGTTTACAGGCAAGTCTTGAAAACAGAAGATATCTCACACAGCTGAAAACGTTTTTAAGAAGGTGAATGAGAGGATTAATACTCATGAAGGTGAGAACAATAGGAGACAAAAACAGATGTGCTGATGGAATTAGCACACAACTCAATTTCTTTGGGTTTTAGATGTCTTACAAAGACCAGCACTGATGTTCTAGTAACAGTGAATTTCATATCTCATCAGCTAAGAGCTTGCTTGGTGGAAAAAGATGACATCAAAGGCACTGTTCCCAGCAAGACAAACTGCATGGGGATGTAAATACGTGGACGTGGATATGCAAACACATTGCATTCCTAATAATTGTAACCCTACTCACTGATCTCTTGTTTTTTTCCTGGTATTATGGGCTTCTACGATAATCACACTGTTTGAAGAAGCACTCCCTTGGCAAACACAACCACAGTGGTCTCACTCGGAGCGAGCTGTGTGCCCAGCCCCTCTGCTCACAGCTGCCAATGGCTCCAGACAGGCAGCACTGCCTATGTGTGCTCGAGCCCCAGAGGCACTGAGAGCTGTACCACATCATCTCCCACTGCTCTCCTGAAACACGGGCTGTGAAATGCAACAGTGTGAGTGCGGACGCACGCCTCAGAGCGCCAGCTCACAGCACGGTGGAGCATGCTGGGACTATTTTAAATCAACGTAACTGGATTTGCAGGACAGTTGTCAGAGCACCAAATCTCTGCAGGAGCCCTACAAAACCACTGCCGAACAAGAAACCTTTCCTGCCATTTCCTCTCAACCTGTAACAAACTTCACAGACCAAACCCTCAGCTAACACAAACGTTTCCACTACAGACATCCGTACTTAATTCAAACGAGGATTGGTCTTACTTGTTTTTATTTCAGTTTATTTTTTTATGATCTTTCTTTGCTCTGTCTTCATCTGGTGTGTTTATGTGGCTCATGCTTGGTTTTGATTATATTTAACTGCATTTCACATTACTTGCTCAACCATTTTGTTCACATTCTCTTTTTCCATGAAACTGTAATAAAACACTTGGCTACAGAACTTCCAAATTGAGTACTGATGTTTAGTGTAGCTAACTATGCAGCAGGGTTCAAAGCAAGTTCTATAATGTCACAATTTACATGCTCTTGGAGACAATGGATACAAACTAAAAACTATTGTTACAAGCTAATTTCACATTCTTCGGTAATTTCCTGTAACATAAATACATTTAGTAATCTCATGCATATAATATACTGAAGTGTTGCCACTATTATAATATTTACAAAGAAAAACTAAAACACAAACACTGAGATGTCTCTCAGACCTAAAGGGACAAAAAAAAAAAATAAAAAAAAATACTGGTACAATTTTCTCCGATGATCTCAACACACTTCACAAGTACCAATTAGCCACTCAACATTCATCACAGCTCCTAAGGCATCATACATAGTTTGCCTGTAAGTAGGAGACTTAGTAATACCTCCTTTATTTCCATGGAAACTCTAAGAGATGCAAAGAGCACAATACTGCTGTTTGACAGAGCAAATTCTCAGCTACAAAACACTATTTTTCAATGTAGTCATCACCATTAGCTGTGCATTTTCACCAGCGATGAACAGGAGCCTTCATGCTGCACTAGTGCAGGTGACCACTGTCAGTGTCACCACTGCAGAAACGCAGCACCACAGCCTCACTGTGCCAGCACCCACTGGTTGGTCTCCATAAACATCCAGCAGTTGTCGATGGATGTCAATGGGTGCCTTTTTTTTCCACATAGGGGAATTCAGTTTCCTCCCTTTGCTCCATAAGCACTTCCATGTCAGACACCACTCTGTCAGACTGCCCCTCTGCTGCCAGCTGTCACACAGCAACAAGATGTAACGGGACATTGGTGGGCAGGTTCAGCCCTACTGCCACACCACCAACACCCGCCTCTGACATCACGGGCCAACATCACAACATAGGAGGCATTACTTTTGGAGCAGCCCTCATAAAAAGATCATTCTACAGTGACATATTCAAGATGATCGAAAAAGTATATATTTACTGTCCCAGTCCCATCAGTGTTCTGGAATAATCAGAATAACATCATTAACATCATTGGCTTAAGTGACTTTTGTTTGGTTTCTAAACCAACTGAACCTACGCACAGGAAACCTGAGCAGACTGAAGTACTCAGGAAGATCCAGACTAAACCAACTTCTAACAAAGGCATCTGTAAGCCAGAGCTCTGCTTATGTTAGCAATAGCTAATAACTCTGCAGTTAGTCTTCTTCCTAGAGCTGTTATGCTGCCCTGGACAAAGCAATCCACTTCCTTACTGCTCTTAGTGCAAGTAATATGCATGCTAACTGCTTGTCTCTCCATCTTCTTTTCATTTTGTATCTTTTAATTTTAAAATGCTACTTGGATGCTTATGAACATGAAGTAGTTTGCAGAGAAATAGATCATCTATCAATATACTCAGTATGCACTTTTGCTACTATAACGCAACAAAGTTTAGACATCATCCCTATATGAAGGATATTTAGTGAAATCTCCTCTGGGTGTGCTATAGTAAAACTAATCTGTAATTATATGCCTCCAGAGTTCTGAGCACAATATTTCTGCTTCTTTGTGCATCTCTCTGCCTGCACTGGAATATTTTAGCGCATGGTGTTACAGATCAGGAGGGAATGCCCAAATAGCTAACAGAAGCAGAGTTCTGAAGCAACAGTGGACAGAGGCCGAACTCACCCAGCTTCAGTATTTCCAGATGTGACATATGGAAGAACTGAACTGCTTTTCCTCCCCTTGGCTTGCTCTTTTCTGTTTTCACCTATTATCACTGCATCAGTTCTATTCGGTTAATAATCAGTGATGGTTCTACAATATTATTGTATAAATGTCTGTCTGGGTAGGCTCTGTAGGTGCACGGTGGGTTTGACTTGTCCCTGTGTGGATGCAAAAAGTATGCTCAGGAGAGCGAGCCAACAGTACAATGAATCGTCTTAATACAATTGTTTAATATTTTCCCAAAATGTTGCTAACCTCGGTTTATGATTTCAGCCATAAATCTATGAAATATCAGAACATTACAAGGTAAACCGTGCAAATTACCAACACGGGCAAGGCTACGAGCGTACAGAACGCACCGGGAGTAAACGTGAGAACCAACGAGCAGCGCGGCGCGCGGCAGCGCCACCGAGCGGCAGCGCCACCGAGCGGCAGCGCCACCGAGCGGCAGCGCCACCGAGCGGCAGCGCCACCGAGCGGCAGCGCCACCGAGCGGCAGCGCCACAGCGCCCCGCGCGCACCCTGATGGGCATCGCCGGCACAGCCCGCGCCCTCCGAGCAGCCCTGCACGACTCGGTCGTTAACTAATAATTCAATCATAATAAATAATAATGAATTGTTTTACAAAGTGCTGTCATTCTTTCTTGCGATTGGCTGCAGATATCATTTCCAAATTAATACTTTTTCTCACAATCAGACAAGCAGCTGAAAGATAACAGATCCTGCCTTCAGTTCTTCAACCATCTCTGCCAAAGCCCTTTGACTCGGCCCCGGTTCCACGCAGAGGGCGCAAACTCGTCCTGAGCGGACCAGAAAGCAGCCAGAAGAGCCTGAAGCTCGGCAACAGCTCCATGCCGAGATCCTGAAAGAGGCTGCACACAAAGATGTGGGTGGGTGCTCCATCCCCAGAGACGCTCAAGGCCAAGCTGGACCACGCTCTGAGCAACCTGATTGAGCTGTAGGTGTCCCTACAGCTTCAAAGGTCCTTTTCAATTCAGATGATTCAACAATTCTATGAACCAACCTACAGGAGCATCTGGGACAGCACCAGCAAGGGACTTCCCTACAAAAGGGATTTATTACCGACTGAAGACAGAATAGCACCCAGAGCAGCAGCGCAGAGTGCTGAACAGCAAACCCTGCAGGACGTGAGGACACAAAGCAGCACTCTCCAGCCCAGCGCCAAAGGAAGACATTCAGCAACAGGGGCTCAGCAGATAGAAGATGGAAATATCAGGAGCCATGGTAGCTCAGATATCATCCTTGTTCGGTCAGAAATTGATTTCAACAGCAGACAAAGCCTAATAACTTGCTCTGCCAAGCATACTGTGGGTAGTGCCAAGCAATTTTAAGAGCTATTGCAGGCCTTTCTGTATAAAATCATTCCTTTGTAGCAAAAAGTTACATTCCTACTGTCTCACAGATAGAACTGACAGCATCATTTATTCCAGGCTATAGCTACGGGCAGAGGATCCACAAACAGCAGTAAGAATCTTCTAAGAAAAGCTCAAAGTAAAGTCTCTATTCCAAGAAGTTTATTAAGCGGAGCCCTTTATCTAATTCTCTAAGAACAAGACAAAACTAAAATTCCAAACTCTACTAATGTGAAATTTAAAAGAAATTCCCAAGCAATTTCCTTTGATCCATCATATTTTTTCCTAATTTTTCATCAGGAATTCTCAATAAGCCCTGGAAATGTAAATAAGTGTTGCTTAAAAAATACCTTTTTTAAACGTAATTATCTAAAGGTGTTATCTAATGGGCTCTGCAGATCCAGCATCAGCATGACTCCTTTTGAACCACTTTGGTCTTTAGGTTGTTAAGCCATACATACACACATGCAAGTGTTAGATGTCAGCTGATTAGTGCTAATGTGTTTAAATAATGAAGAATTTCCAAGGAACACAGAGTCATTAAATAGAAATGAATTGTGAAATGAATGAGGGGAAAAAGCTTTAAAATTTTTTAATCATTTTAGTTGGAAATCTCAGAGAGTACAAATTAATTTAACTCGTGGGTTGCTAGGAAAGTATTTTCAAAAAATGTCAGACTTTTCCACAACTGAAGCCTCAACCACAGAAAAGTCACAGAAACACTCTACAGACCATAGACTGCGAAGGGCATACTTACAGAATTATTTGCAACAGATCCTCTATTAAAAGTCTGATACTAAAGTTTCAAGTCAGATTTTTTATTAAGAATGAAAAGCAGAAAGAAGACTGAAGCTGAATGGGAGCTCCCGTTGTCTATCCCATCTATCCTCAGCAGGTGAAATAGCATTAGTTCTTCAGCTAGCAACGTGAGCAAAAACAGAACTTGAAGTGGTCACACTAATGGATACCTGTGCAGAAAGCACAGAATCAGATCTAGCCAGAAAAGGAGAAGCAGCCTGTAAAAACAAACTCTGTGTGTAAAAAGAACGGCAGAATTTGTGGTACGATGTTCCTTACTATCCTTCTTTCCTTATTATCCCCTTTTTTTTATACATATAATATTTTTAAATAAAGTTTTATTTTACTTTTTAATTTTCCTCTTCCCATGGTAAAAATAACAAATTACTTTCACCAACTGATGATCACTTTTGAGCTAGCACTGATTTATGCAAATAAAGAATAGTTTTAGTTAAATGTAAAAACTGCATAATCTTCAAGTTATACAATAAAAGATGTTGCAGGTCATCAGTAGCAGTCAATATGTATTGGCAGGTATTTTCTGTTCTTTATTCTTGGAAGCAATCTTTCATCTCCAGGGAGAGCTGCATGGAATACCATTCCACTTAGAATTGGAAAATCTTCAGATAGGAAAGAAGCATTACAGCAGAATCTCACTGTACTCTGAGACGGATTTTGTGATCTCATTTTCCGATGAAAAGAAACAGAACAAAAGTCCTCACAAAACATCCCCAGCAACCCAGAGGTTACAAAACCCAACCTGTCTTTCAGCTTCACAGAACCTGAAACTGAACGTACCATGAATAGTCTCAATCAAATCACAGGTTCTGTAGAATCTGTGACCAAAATAGCTCTGTAAACTTGTACTCCTGGCCTCTCACTGCATCTTTATCTGAAATCAAGCTGTTTACTGCATTCCTTCCTCATACGTCAGCTCCTAGTGATGAAAGCATGCCAGTGATTAATACTTTTTATTAGGTCAGTTCCAGAGACTTGAAATGAATTTGCCCTGACTCCTCAAGTATGCTACCACACCCACTGCACAGAACTCCAACCATTCTAGGAATGCAAGATAGAAAAAAAACATTATCTTAGGTGATACTCCATAAATCTGTAGCAGTAAAATCAGCTATATGCAGAAATCATCTTCAGGAAGTTCTTCCAAGGCAAAAGGCATATCAACTGCTTTAAAAAACTGGAAAAGGCATTGTGCTTTCCTACAGCTCCTTAAGCAAAGCATGCCATAGAAAACAAAAATGGAAAGTAGTCCAAACATTTTCTGATTTTGTAATTACAATGTGACAATGTGGCAGGTTTTATCCAGGTCTTGCTCACACAGCTGTAACCCATTGCCTTCTACTTACAACAAAATCACAGATTTTACCTAAATTTACGGGCTGAATTCTGCACGCATTGTTTTGCAGCACAGAACAAGACACACTGGGTAGAAGGATAGGAAGATACAAATTAGCCTAGAGGCGGTCTGACAGCAAACTAAACTTAGCAATATCCTCTGTACTAATTACAACTTGTCTTGGCTTGAGAGATACCTGCAATTTCTTCGCCTTTGGCATGACAGCAGTGACATCAACTGCACAAAACGGCACTGCCTTAAAAGCTATTCAAGAGGGATTTCTACCTACGGATTCCCGGCTGAGACTTAATGCCCAACCGGGTGCTCAGCGCCTCACCTCATGGAGTTGCGAGGCTCCCTCAGGGCGGCACACACCACCATCTCCTCTATCAGGCTCACACGTTAGGAAGCAACACGTTTCAAAGGGTTGTAGACTTAAACAGGTCAGCCCACACACTTTCTTTCTGCGTACACCTATAAAACTCCCTAAATGAAAAGTCCTTTTTCTTCAGATTTTAAAGCGCACCACGGTCTCCGCGTTAAGGTTTGCCGATACTTCTGCCAAGGTCACTAGGTGGACATTTACACAAAAATAGTAGTTCTATCTCAGCATAACGCCAGTAAACAAGGCCACAGAGAAGCCATCAGGTGCATTACCAGATTATTAAAGGTGGTTAAAACTGAAAAGTGCACCAACAATTCCACGGACAGGATGGACTTTGCAAGAACATCCAGAAAGGAAGAAGAAGTCGAGCCTGCAGCCCGATACGGACACAGCCCGCACATCGCACACGGGGCCTGACCGCCCGGCCCGTGAGGCGCGCAGCCCAGCAGGGCAGGCGGAGAGCCGGGCTCCGTCCGCCACAACGCTGTGTTTGCACATCAGACCCGCCCGTTCCAGAGCAAAGGTTGCCGAGGCACCTGCGCGCTACGGAAAGAAAAAAAAAAAAACGCCGTACTTCCTCATAGCGTTGCGGCCCCTCCACCTCCTCCCCCTCAGCGGGGCGCCGCCCTCCATCTTGGAATCCCGCCGAACGCCGCAGGTGCGCGGCCCCGTCGGCCTGCGGCCACCGCGCATGCTCGGGAGCGGCAGGTGCGCGGCCCCGCCGGGCAGCGCATGCGCGGTGCAGGAGCCGCGCGCTGAGCCCGCCCTCCCGCGGGTGGCCGCCGGGCTGGCGGGGCGGCAGGTGCCAGGAGGCGCCGTGGCCCCGCCCCCTTCGTGAGGGCGGAGGCGTCGCGGCGGCCGCAGTCGGCGGAGCGGCCGCGGTTGCCGGGGCAGTCGGCTGGCCGGCTTCGGGTCGCGAGGATCCCACTCTTCTGTCCGCGGGCGCCCGGGGTGGAGGGAAGAGAGGAAACACCGGGCCTCCGGCGGCATGAGCCGGCCTCACCGCGGGGCCACGGGCAGCCGGGGCCTCGGCACCATGGAGGTGAAGAGCAAGGTGGGTGCGAGGGCCCGGGCGGCCGGCGCGGCCCTGCGGGGGCTCCCGATCGCGGTGGAGTGACGGGGGCCGGGAGCCGCTGCTGACTCACACACGGACGCGCGCACGCAGTCACACTCACACACACCTGTCGGGTGGCGGCGCGGCCTGCAGGGGCGGAGGAGCGGTGCGGAGCAGGGCCTTTCTGTGTGGCGGGAGGGGATGGCGGTTGAAGCTTTGGGGTCGTCTGAGTCTAAAGATGCGTTCTGCTCGTTTTTGTGCTCCGAAGCGCGTTCCTCACCTACTCTGGGAAGGAAACACGGTGAGCTTAACGGCTGCGCGTTGCTGTCCTCCTTCCTTTCGCTGTGGCGGAGCAGGCTCCCGCCGTTGCCGTTTGCGGTGGACCCCGGTCCTCGCTCGCTCCCCATCGCGTCGCGCTTCCCTCCGTTCCGCGCCCTGCTGAGCGCCCGAGGCTCCGTGCAGCCCGCGGGTATTTCTGCATCCGTTGCTGTCGCTTGTTTTCTCCTGGTTGGCCGTAGTCTTACTGGCAGAGAACTTCAGGGTTCTGAAACATATCTTGCTTTTGATTTGGCTTATGGTCGTACTATTTCGTTAGCTTGTCCTTTTGCAGTTAATTGTGTTTACAATTGTAAATTTCAAAATACATTCGATGTGAAATCTTAACTGGTGTCAAGCTGCTAAAGAAATGTGTTAAAATCCTTTTCCATCATCTAGGCAAACTACAAGCATGTCTCTATATGAATATGTTTTCTTTCATTGATTTTAAAAAATATATATATATATACTTTTGTGCCTCTCTTTTTTTCTAAGCTACTCTACAGTCCTCTACAGTCTGTGTGCTGCTTGTGCTCTGTTGCTTCCGGCAATCCAAGCATCCATTTGCAGGGTAGGTGAGGCAGCCAGGAGCTGGGGATCCTTGTGATCCCCTTTTTTCCCTTTTTTAAACACTAGCGTGACGAGTGCTAAAGCTTCTACTAGAAAATATGTGGTTAGCTTTTGGAACTTGCATGGATGATACTTATTATTATTATTTCTAAGTGTTTCTAACTTAACTGTCATATGGCAAAGTCAGAATGCTCAGGAATACTTGGCTGCCATGATTCCAAATGCTAGTTAAGTATAGCTGTGACTGTAGTTACTGAAGTATTTTTTTTAATCTATGCCCTTGTAGGATTGAAAGCAATCAGAATAATGTGTTTATAAACAGTACTTTCTGTCTCAGTCCAAACCTCCCCTGTAGTGTGCTGTGCCTGATTAGAAGTATAGTGAGGGATCAGCTGTGTGATGCTTCCTTTTGGCATTCTACAGAGAAGTTCTCATGAATTGTGACTGTCTCTTAAGAGTGAATTATGAAGATTTTGAGGCTGAACTACTTGTTGCTAATGCATTATTTTAAAGTATCTAGATTTAATGTAGCAGAGGAGTCATCTTCCTTCTATGAAGAGAAGAAGCTCTGAAAAAGAGAGAGAAGCTGTGTGGAGGTAGAGGGGAGTGTTCCTGTGTAGTGCTGTAAGTTTTGAAGGCTTGTCATCAGGGTACAGTGCTGTATTTAGGTAGCCCAAATCAGTAATCATGCCCTGACAGACAAAACCATACCTGCACAGCCCATTATGACAGGGAATAGTATTTTGTTTTTATTTTTTATTTTTTTGGGTACAGAGTGAAATGTAATACACTGGTAAGACAGATACAGTTGCTAGAGCTTATGTTCTGTTATTGTTACTGAAGATTAATAGTGTAGCAGCAGCATGCAGTGTTAGACAGGACATAAAGATGCTTCTCATAAGCAAGTCTTACGTGGGTATATCTGGTGACTTCCTTGTATGTTGCCATAGCTTGTGATGTGTTTTTCCAGATGAGACTTCTGATTTTGCATTTTTGTACTTCATTAAAGTTGCCAGCTTTTGTTAGTGTGGTGTGGAATGTGGTGCAGCATTTGATACCAAATGAAAACATCACATGAGATTAAAATAGACCATGAATTTGTGTAGCTTTTCTACCGTATCAGCTTTATAGTAGCACTGAGCATGTGGCAAGCTTTGTTAGAGAATAACACCTGTGGAAATCATGGGGAGAAAAAAATTAACACCACATGCTTGAAAATCAGACCATTTGTATCCTTACTGCAATTGCACAATGTTTGCTTCAAGTTGGGAGTAAGATTGTTGGTGCTGTTCTTTTAAATCCCGTTGTTGCTTAATTGTTCAAACCACGTTGTCTTTCAAAACCAAACAACTGAAGATTGATACAGTGCTTGGAGAATTTCTGTAGCTCATACGTGAAATAGCTGAAGCAAGGTTCAGCAGGAATGGGAGTCACCTTCCGTCGCTGACATCACACTTCAGCACGCTGCTCCTGACGTGTGAGAAGCTCCTCCTGCAGGCTGTTGTTAGCTTTGTAAGCATATATGAATCATCTCTTCTGACTTAAAATTACTAAAATCAGAACATTTCTAGAATACCTGCAGAGAATTCCATTGAGAACTTTGAAGATGAGGTGTTATAGGGTGTAGGCTGTTCTGCTGTGCCTTTCGAGTCTGCATGGTGTTAGTGTGCTAACAGTAGGGTCTTTGTCTCCTTATTTTCATGCCTTGGTATGTGAGAATTCTAAAGCCTTTATTCTCTAAAACTTTTAATCAGTGGTGAGGTAAGGGTTGTTCTGAGGCCTGGTAATTTGCACCTTTCCATCTGTTGTGTGTAACACTTACCTGAGTATGTGATACTGAGACTTAAACTTCCTGGCAGTATTTCATTCTGCTTGCCCTTGTTTTCTGCTTAAGATTATGCTAGATAAAGAAATAGTTCAAAGTGATGTTCATTGTCAATCAGTGGCAGAATTGACAAAAATGCCACCAACTGTCTGTTTTATATTTAGTGAGTAGCTTATCACTCTTCTAATTCTTTTACAAGCTGGAATCTTTCAGTAACCTGGTCGTTATTATCTCTTCATTCCTTTTAGCATCCTTGTTTCCATGTTGTGTGTGCCTGATGCAGTGTTTGGAGGAATTGTTATCTAATACTCCTTGTTCTGTCCAGCACAGACAAGTCCCAGAACACCGTAATCTGACCAGTTATGCTTGCCAGAATTTGCCTGTCCATTCTATACCAAGCATTTACTACTTAATTTGTGCTCAGTTTAGTCTTTCATCAGCTACCACTTAAGCATTGTCAGTATTAGTTGTTAAAAAGTTACAGGTGATTTAAAGCAGTGATGTGTGAGTGGAATGGGGAGCTGGATTGTTTCTTAGGCCTTTATTTTGTGTTTTTTGTGTGATCGCTCTAAGTGCAAATGCTTTGTCTGAAAGTATGACACGATGATTAAATGTGTGGGGATTTCATATCTTCTCAACCTTGTCTGTTTTAAGCCTTGAATACAGCTAGATTTTAAATGGCTGTGCAATCACGATTCATTTATTGATGGCAGAGGCAAATCTTCCGAATGCTCTTGTGGAGCAGCTGGCTGCTCCCTTTTATTTCCTTCTTCCAGAAAGGCAGAATTGATACAAGAGCATCTGATGAGAGCTTTTAGTTTGTACTGAAAGCCACTGGCTATTCTTCATGTCCATTGGGTCGAGGTGGCTTTTCACTTCTGTTCAGAACAACTAGGAACGTAGAGTACTATCTTGCATATGTTAACCACAGCTGTATGTTAATGTATACGTGCCATTCTAAACCGCTCTGAAACTTGTTTGAAAGATTGCAGGAAGTCATGTGCCAAAAGGAGCTGGTCGCACTCCTTCCTGATCTTGAGCTGCCAGCGTCGGTTCTCTTACCCAGAGCATGGCTTACCTCATAAGTGTCTGAGAATCTGCAATTATTCTGGCACTTATTTGTCACCCTATTGCTGTTTGTAGTTCTTAGTGCACTCTTAATTGTAAAATATCTGGAACATTTTTGTGCTTGAGTTGTATGTTAGGTTTCCACGTTAATAAAGATATATTTTGTTGTAGTTTGGAGCAGAATTTCGGCGGTTTTCTTTGGAGAGGTCCAAACCTGGGAAGTTTGAGGAGTTCTATGGATTACTGCAGCATGTGCACAAGATACCCAACGTTGATGTTCTAGTGGGATATACAGATGTTCATGGAGATCTGCTGCCTATAAATAATGATGACAACTATCATAAAGCAGTTTCCACCGCCAATCCCCTACTCAGGATTTTCATTCAGAGAAAAGGTAAGCGTGCTTGATGTGGGTAATAAGTTGTTTTATGGTTACGCTGTTTACTCGATATGATGAATGGAGTGAATGCCCTATTTCATTGTGTTGAATTCCACAACTGTACACAGTCAGACTTATTCACGTCTCTCTTGCAAGAGTTTCCTCAGGCAGCCTGTTTATATTTCATGCTTTTTGTTGTATTCATTTGGTTAGATAAAATCAAGTTAAATCTATAGCAAATGTTTCTTTCTGATTTCATTCCAATGAAAATGAACTTAGAACCCAGGATTTCTAGGGTTTTATGGTCTGTACACGTTGGACGAATTTCAATTAAAATTCCTGTTTTGATTGGATAAGGGAAAAAGCTGTTGCATGGTGGAAAGGAATCCTTCTGCATAAAGAATTACATGTCAGTATAGAGACTAACTTTTAATACGCTGCTTCTGTAATACTTTCCTGATAAAAACAATGTGGAGCTTTCAAAATGACATTGGTTACAATCTGCGAGCTTCAAGTGTGAATGCTGATTTTTTTGTCAGATGGCTTTTAAAAATAGCATGTATTCTAGGTCCAAGTTCTGTTGTCTTTTTCTAGTATTTGCCTTCATTTGTGAAGCAGAATTCAGTTTTGAAGTTGTGTGTGTTCTTGACTGGAAGAACATATACAGTGTAAAGATCTGAAGGGGATGGGAGGATGGGGAGTGTGGGGTCCTGGTGATGTGACTTGAGACTGTTTTAATTCAGAGAACAAAGAAAACCTAACTTCTAAACTTGCTGATTTTCTACTTACATAAATACAGGGGTGTATGTGTATATGAATTCAAGTGTGCAATTCCTATATTGACAAACAGTGAAGTGATCTTTAAGTAACGCACTATTGCTCAGCTATTTTGTGAAGATGTGTGCTTTTTCTAGTTGTTGCTTATCAACAGGCTTATTTTCTCTAGGAAATACTTGGGCTTTATACCGGAAGCTTTTATTGACATTCTCACTCCAAAGTAATAAAGTCCACAACAAACGATCTGACACAAAAACAATATGCAAAAACTGGCTTCTTGCCAGCTGCTGTTTGTGACAATGCATTTGTTTTGTTTGTGTGGAGTTTAGTGTGGTAAGGCCTGTATGCTTTCATTTCTGAATTGCCAAGGAGATGAACACGAGCAGTGTTAACAATGTCAATGCGGAAAAGGTCTATGATTCCATTTAATCTCCTACAGTAGCCATATGACGGGGACAGATAAGCCACTTTGTCAGACTAGGATTATTGGGTTACATTTAACACCATATGGTTTTTAAATTGTTACTGGTGTTAAATTCTTAACGCTAATTGTTACTAGAGTTACATCTATAATCTTTGTTCTTCATACTTTCGGAAAGTAGGATGGATTACTTTTATGTTTCTGGCGCAAGGAATTGAGAATGGAACTGATAGTAATGCACACCCAGAAATAAGATTAACCCAGTTAAGTTTCTAATGCCAAGAAGTGATTGTCAGAAAAAGCTGTGTAGAAAATAGTCCCTGTCAAATGGAACTATATAGCCTTCTGGCTGTGGAGTTTTAGCTAATAAGGAACCTAGATTGGCATCTAGGTTCTGCTATGAAACTATAATTAATGATAAATAATTCAAGTTAACTTTCTTCCTGTAAGGTTTGTTGTGGCTTCCCTAAACTCTACTGAATTGCCTGAATATTTTGCTGAAAAAATCTTTTTGAAATTCTTATAAAACAAAACTTTCTTTCCTTGTTTACCCAACAATAATAGTTGGGAACTTAAGATCTTTGGCAAAAAGTTATTGCTGACTTGGAATGGCAGCACAAAGGATGGAGTTTGTATTGTTTTAAAAGAGAAAACTTTATTATGTTCTTTTGCTGATCTAAAGATTTTTGAAAGCTGGTGTAAGATATGAATGAACTACAATAAAATCAAGTGTAAATAATTCTGACCCTGTATCCAAGGAAGGCTTTAAGGTGGTTGAAAGGAGAGCAGCAGTATTCTTTCGTAATGTCAGCAGTAAGTGACGGTGGTGATGATGCAGGTCTAACTTAAGGAATTTTGGCATGTCAGAGTAAGCATGCTTCTGTTTTGTGTTTGCTTTTGATTCTTAATTTATGGAAATTGGGAAGTTGTGCATCCAAAAGACTTACGGTTACTGCTTGATGGGGTAAGAAACCTGGATATCCTTTAATGAAATGGAAGTATTCCTCCTCTCAGGTTTTTCCAACTACAACTAGTACTTCTGTAACACTTGTTTCAGCATTAAGTCTAAATTAGAACTTGCTCATAGCACAAGTTATGGCTATCAGTTTGTAGAAAAGTTGCCTGTTGGAATTTCATCTTGGAGATCAAGAGATTAACAGGTACTGCTGACATCTGGAACTTAAATGCTGAACTGCTGTATCATGATTACATCCAGATGTACGGGAGTCGCTCTGTCTGTGAGAAAACTCTTACTGTGAATATGAACATGGAGGGGGAGACGGTTCCCACAGACACTGAAGGGCAATTTGGTGTGGGGGGTTTGTTTTTGGGTACAAGAAGTTAGATGGTGATTTCAATTTAGCACCCATGAAAATCACTTAGAGTTTATATTGTAATTTCCTATTCTTACACATCATGCCTGGCACGTGGCTTTATAGAATGAAAAGTAGATTCTTAATTCACTCCTATTTCTTGAGGTGGACTTTTTCTTTTTCCATGAAAAACAAATTTTTAAAGACAACTTTCTGGAGAAGATTCCTTCTGTCTGTGTCTTCTTTCTAAGAGAAATACGAGCTTGTTATAACGTGGGCCTAGTTAAGAGAGATGATTTATTGGGCCTTATTTGAAAATGGTAAGTTGCATTCTTATTCCAATATAATCATGATTTGGTGTTTGTGCAATTGTTAAATTACTCTTTGTGAATTACACTGGTTGCCAGTAGATCAGGAAAACACTGTGAATGTCTTGAACAATATTGAATTGAAACCAGATTTGACACTTGCAGGCAGTTTAAAATTTGCTGCATAAGTACGTACAGATTGGTGCCACCTTGGGTTTGAAACTGCTAAGAAACAAATCACTTCAATGCTATGCAGCCATTCTCCTTAACGTTATCTGGAGTTAATACCTTGCCCTTTGGCTTTATGCCAAAATATCTTTCTCTGTAGCTTTAATCTGATTAGCAAGGTGCCAGAACAAAGATGCCTTTGTACTCGAGAGTATTGCTTTAACTTCTCCACTGCTGAACAAACTTTCTAAACAGTCACGCTGTTTGGATGAGATATGGAGAGATGAGTTTTCTTCATTGACCTTTCATTGTTGTTTTTTCCCCCACAGATTATGCAACTTCAACTGTATTTCATAAGGTTTGTACTAGTTCTGCATAGTTAGGCTTTTAAGACTAGCTGTGGTACAAAAATCAAAGCCTCTGCTTAGATGTTTTGACTTGTAACTTGTAATTTTGGTACTCTTTGATTGGAGTATCATGTGACTTGAAATGTATTTCCAAAAGCAGAAGTGCCAGCTCAGTGTTAATAATTCTAATGGTATTTGTTTTGCAAAAGACTTCTGAAGGTCATATCTATTCCAGTAAATATTCTTCTGTTAGTTTGTTTAAAAAGCACTTCTGATTCTCTGTTAGTCCACACTGATGAATTCATGTATTTCTTTCAAAGCTAGTCCTTCTGCTACTACTCTTCATGTTTCACCAGTATGAGAAATTTGGTTTGGACAGAAGTGGTAGGCCACTTTGGCTGATGGTTACTTTTGTGTGTTCCTGGCTAGTGAAGAAAGCTGCGAGAAGCTGTGTGACAAGTTTTAGAGCAAACTATTGGGTAAGGAGCACAGAAACTAAGTGAGACCATCTGTGAGATCCAGTAATTCTTCTGGGATGTATTAAACGCCTGTTTGTATGACTGGTGCGTTCCAGGTCTACCATCCGGCACGGAAGACATGGCTGTAGCAGGAGAGGGACTGTGCTAGGGCCTTCTGTGAAGGAGTTGTTTTACTGGCCAGCTGGAGGCAGCTGGGAGCTCAGATACGACATACATTCTATCATATCAGATGTAAAAATTACTGCATACTGCATTTGAATCTTTGACAAGAATCTAAATTTGTGGACTTGAGATTCATGGAGGAAATCCACCAAAACTGAATACCCTTAACGTTGCAATACTTCATATGAACAGAACAGGGCTAATAAGAAGATGAATACCTACCTGTTTTGATACAGTTTTCCTGTGTACAATTTCCAAACCACTTCCTGCACTAAACCCCAGTGGAAACCCAGTGCTTCACTTGTTCTGGTGTAAGTTAGTACCTGTGTACAACTGCTTCCATCAGCATTCTGCACTTCAGGCCAGACTGTTTTGTGTCTACAATCCTCCCCTTTTTTTTCTTAAGGAGAGCTTACTCTGAATATATGAATATATGGCTGAAGGTCTGAATAACATGGAATTAGTCAAAATACATTCAACTTGGTATCTAGCTTTATGGGAAACTTCCACCCCCAAAAATATATATATTTTGGAGCAGTGTTATATTAAACGCCCAGAAACCTGTCTTGTAAATGCAAACCAAAATGGAAGTTTTTGGAACAAGGTAAAGTGACTTAAGGACATGTCTTGTCCATGCAATATTGCTCTGGTCTTTGAGTGTTTTTCACTGATTCTGCTGCCTTAAAATCAGAGTTCTAGAGTATTAAAAATCCATAGTACTTGGGCACGAACCGCACTGAAGTTTTTGAGAGATAACTGAGTTCCATGCCAGCTGCTGGTAGGGAAAGGGAAAACTCATGATGTAAAAAATAAACTTTGCACTCATTAGCATTCTCATTGGATTCTAATATTCAGGTCACTGTTATCTGGTTTTTGTATTAAAGTCTGTACTATTGCTTCCTTGCTTCCATTATGGATTACTCTGTATTTAAATGTGAAGGCGTGTAAAGCAAAACCCTTCTGTCTAATTTATTTCACAGTTGCCCTTGTTCCATAAGCAGTGGTAGTTCCAAATTAAAAAAAAAAAACAAGTGAAACTATTACAACTATTGTTATTACTATTACTATTATACAATTATCATCTATTAAACTATTATTATTGAGGTTCAACAAGGCCAAGTGTCGGGTTCTGCACTTTGGCCACAACAACCCCATGCAGCGCTACAGGCTTGGGGATGAGTGGTTGGATGACTGTGAAGAGGAAAGGGACCTGGGGGTGTTGGTTGGTGCTCGGCTGAACATGAGCCGACAGTGTGCCCAGGTGGCCAAGAGGGCCAACGGCATCCTGGCCTGCATTAGAAACAGGGTGGCCAGCAGGAGCAGGGAGGTGAGCATCCCCTGTACTCAGCTCTGGTGAGGCCGCACCTCGAGTGCTGTGTTCAGTTTTGGGCTCCTCACTACAAGAAAGACACTGAGGCCCTGGAACGTGTCCAGAGAAGGGCAACGAAATGGTGAGGGGTCTGGAGCACAAGTTTTATGAGGAGCGGCTGAGGGAGCTGGGACTGTTTAGTGTGGAGAAGAGGAGGATCAGGGGAGACCTCACTGCACTTCACAACTTCCTGAAGGGGGTTGTGATGATGAGGAGGGGTTTGGCCTCTTCTCCCAGGCAACGAACAGAACCCAGGGAAATGCCCACAAGTTGTACCAGAGGAGGTTTGGGTTGCACATGAGGAAGAACTTTTTCTCTCAGATGGTGGTCAGGCACTGGAATGGCTGCCCAGGGAGGTGGTGGAGTCGCTGCCCTTGGCAGTGTTCAAGAGGCGCCTGGATGACGTGCTGCGTGATGTGGTTTAGTGCTGGTGGTGACAATGGTGATGAGGAGACAGTTGGACTAGATGATCTCATAGGTCGTTTCCAACCTTGTGATTCTACAACTCATTGAATTACAGAAATCCTCACAACACAGTGACCATGTATTTAGCTTGAAACTGGTTTGGTTTGTCAGTAGATAAAAGCAAAGCATCTACTCGTACTTTGATAAATTTAATAAAAAGATTAAAAGAACTGCTTCGTGTTGTCTGAGAACTCAGCGTGTTAGTTCTCAGCTATGGAGTGCAGGATTATTAATGGCTGATCTCCAGTGAGATATCTCAAAATAGATTTTACACAAAGTGTTAAGGTTGCATTTGCAGAAGTGTTCTGCAGTAAAGTCCATTTGTTACATGCTTTGTTTGGGGAGGTGACTTTTATCTTGAGTGTTTTTTAAATCAAGCCACCTTTTGTCAGAACCTGACTTGACTCTCTAAGACATTTGATGAACAGATCTTATTCTTTTTCTAAAGCCTCCTTGCTTGATGCTAGATCTAATAATTTCAGTTAGTCTTTCCTGCTGAAGAACAGCTGATTGAAAGACCCTTTCAAACTCGGTTCAACATTTTTGGAGTTAGAGTATTCTTAAAATGGAAGCTTCCTTTGGAAAATGGGTGGTTTTTTGGACAAAAAAGAGTTACTTCTGCTGAAGTTATTTCCATCAGTAATATTTGTATGGCTCAGATTCCTCTTTTTTTATAAAGTCATTTGTGCACTTTCCTATCAAACAGTGGCAACTGCAGCATTGCTGGTACATATGATGTTGCCAGAAGTGTGTGTGTGTGTGTGTGTGTGCAACGTCTCTTTGTTTCTGTTCCACAGTTGTTTTACCTACATTGCATGGGGGTGGGGAGAAGAGTGCAGAATGCAATAATGTTTCTGGAGTTTGAATCCAGGTCACTTGGATTGGTTCCAGGAACTGGGCAATAATGGGTACTCTGGCTGCTTTCCCTTTTTCATTCTTTCTTTTCCAATGATCTGAAACTTAAGGAGAGAAAACTAACAAATGGAGTTACTCTGAATAAAATTAAGATGTTTCTAGGAATGTGCTCGTCCTTTCCATTTCTGACCTTTCTCATGCAGCTGGTTCTTTTCCTTTGCTCTGTTAACTTGCTTTAATTTTTTTTGAACTGTTCTTTCCTTTGGTAACCTTGCAAGCCTTGATAAATTGCATAGCATCAGAGCTCTTGTCTCAAGTATAGAATGTTTCTACTGTAGCAAACAAGAAACTTTCTAGACTAGATTGTTCATTCTGCTAACCTAAAACATGAAAGCGGTGCTATGTGGCCTACATATAAAGTGACCTAATCATCAGTGTGCTATGTCTTACAGAAGATGCAGACTACAGTGCCTTTGGTACCGATACTATGACAAGGAAGAAAAACGTCTTAACAAATGTGTTACGTCCAGATAATCACAAGAGGAAACCACACGTTGTCATTAGCATGCCACAAGACTTCAGACCAGTGTCTTCTATTATAGATGTAGATATTCTTCCAGAAACCCATCGCAGGGTACGACTTTACAAGTATGGAACTGACAAACCCCTTGGATTCTATATACGGGATGGCTCTAGTGTCAGAGTGACGCCACATGGATTAGAAAAAGTTCCAGGGATTTTCATATCCAGGCTTGTCCCTGGGGGTCTGGCTCAAAGCACAGGCTTACTGGCTGTCAATGATGAAGTACTGGAGGTGAATGGCATAGAAGTTTCAGGAAAAAGCCTTGATCAAGTTACAGACATGATGATTGCAAACAGCCGTAACCTGATCATTACAGTCAGACCAGCAAACCAGAGAAATAATGTTGTGAGGAACAGTCGGAATTCTGGCAGCTCTGGTCAGTCTACTGAGTCTAGTCTTCCAAGCAGCACGCCAAATATTTTAGCAAATTTCTTGCAAGGAGAAGAAGAGAGCGACGAGGAGGACATCATCATTGAAGATAGCGGTGAGCCACAGCAAATTCCTAAAGCTGCACCTACCAGCCTGGAATCATTGACGCAGATTGACCTGCTCCATGAGCCAACACAAAATGGCTTCCTTCCTTCCAGTGAGGTGAGCTTGAATCACTCAGCATGCAACATTAGCATGGAATATGAAGTACAGAACCCAGATCACAAGTCATTAGAAGAAGACGGAACAATAATAACACTATGAAATTACATCGGTGTACTCTGTACTGAGCAAGGATGCTGTACACTTGATTTGGCATAATATATGATGTTTTATACCTCTCCATCTACTGTGCACTGCAATTTGCTTAAAAGGAGGAAGAGATAGTAAATATAAGACATTCACAATGATGTTAGTGGACTGACTCTGCACTTCCATGTAAATACTTCACAAACATTAAAAAAAATAGTTGGTAACTGACTAAAATTTAAATTGAAGGTGAAGGATAGCTAAGAGATTGCTGTGAGCTTTCTCTTAACAGTACTTTTGGTTTTTTTGTGCAAATACTATTGGTTCTATGGAATTGAATTTCCATTAGTGTCTGAGGTTGATTATCTAATGTGCTGTGGTTTCACGTTCAACTGAAGTGCTGCTTATATACCATGGAGATGCTTTACTCAGTCAGTTCCTCTTCTGGACTGCTGTTTTGCTGATAGAGCTGTCTGTGTGGCTCTGCGTATGAGAAAACAAAAGTAAGCAGGAGATGGGCTGGGAGAGAGGCACTCCTGGTTGATGAGGTTCCTGAGTCATTGAGCAACAGCAGTATGTGAGGTCAGCGGATTATCCTCCGTTAGATAGGGCCTTCTGAGGCTGACTGTCCTGTCGTGGGTATGTAACCACAGGCTCGTTAGTCATGCATCTATATTGTTTTTAATTTGCCTTATATCATGAGGTTCATTTACTTTCAATTACACTATGATTTTTAAACCCAAATGTGAAATTTTTAACACTTCTGTATCTCAGACCTCTTCTCATTTTAGTTTGCAATGTTTAGGACATCATCAAATTTAGTTGCTAATCTCAGTGAATAGTAAAGAAATCAAATGTAAACTTAATGCTATGGAAGTAACATTACATAATCCATGTTTTAGAAAACAAAAAGCAGTCCTAGCAGAAGCTGTAATGATTTCTGCTAGAGAAGCTTGTTGTTATGAGTCTAAATGATGTGAAAAATTACTTTCTTCACACCTACACATTTAAAGCAGCTTAGACTGACTTAAATCCCTGTACTTAGAAAACAGTTTGAAATCAGGATGAGATTTCAATAGAATTTGTTTGAGCAGTATGATATTAACATGATTCATTCCAATGAATTAAACTGTAAATGCTGATCTTCCTGTGCACCACTGGCTGGCTGTCTTAAATATTATAGAGCTGTATGTATAAAGCAAAATACAGATGACAAGTGCTGATACTGCAAAAGCACAAGCAAGCAAATTTCCTAGGAGAATGGCAGGGAAAGGCTTGTAGCACTTCCTCCTTCTTAGGATCTTCTGTTTTACCACCTGGCACTCTGTTCCCCACCTGACTCTATTTTGGGAATGTTACTCCTTGCAGGAAAGTTAGATGGGAATTAATAAAGTTGGGAGGAAGGTGAATGGAGCTTCTCAACAGGGATCCAGCAGTCTGACTCAACCTGTAAGAAAGCAATAGGATGTGACCAGTTCTGTACTGTGCTTCCAGATTCTTGGAAGCCTCTTCTGCCCTGTGGGGAGAGATGGAACAAACAGGAAAGGAAACAAACTTTTTTTTTTTCCCCCAGTCTACTCTGGGGAAACATCTACCTCTCGTAACTTCACTAATAGGGGCTATCTAGAAGTTTGGTGTTAAGGCATCTGCACAAGGGTTAGGGTTAGTGTATCAGAGGCTAAGAGTGTAGAATAAACAAAATTGCTTCAGTTATTAGTGGCATTAAATTTTAATGCGTTTGAATTTGAAATTAATAATCTTAACATTGGAGTTCAAATCTCCTGGGCTTTGAAGCATTTTACTTATTTTTGCTAATTATATGAAGCAACTATATCTACTTAGAGGAAAATCTTCACTGCAATATGTAAGCTTCAATAACACCTTTTCTGACTGCTGCTCTACACTTCCTTTACTAAAGGAAGATTGTTTACTTTAAAGTATGTTCTTCCTTTATTAAAGACTTTCCTTCCTGTATAAAGTCATCAGCTGATGGTGACTGTCATCTATTATGCTAGTTTGCACTTCTGTGCCTTTTGTTTACTTGAATATATTGTGAATAATTAAAAGAGTCAAGGCACTTGGATGAGAAAAGAATGAGGTCCACAGACACAGAAGATGAAGTGGTGGCATACTGAATGCAGGTGTGATGCTCTCATCCGGAGGACGTGCGCTGTGGGTCTGCTGTGGTGCACTGGCATTTTGCAGCATGGGTGCATGATGAGCTATTAAGTTAGGCAGGAGGGTTGGTTCTGAGAATGCTAATTACAGAATGTTACACGGTAACTTATTGCTGAAGTACAAACGCCCAAAGTTAGAGTGCTGCCAAACTCTGTGTTACCCAATTTGTACTTTAACAGACGCATGGATATATTGGATGTGTGTGCTGGTACGAAGGATTTGTAGGCACTAACTGGGGTCCCACTATAAATTGCATGGGAATTCACCCCGTAGGACCTTTTCTGCAATTCTGTAATCTAATTGATCTGAATATGTGAGAGAATACACTTGATGAGTGATGTTCTGTTTTACAGGAACTTGATTACACACACAGCAAAACTGTGCATTTGGGATTTGGTTAAAACAAAACACTAAATATACAGACTGAAAACTGATTTTAGTTGTATTTATGGTTACAGGGACGGGCTGCACTGCATGTAATTGCTAAATGCTGCAGTGACCATGAAGTTTCTAAAGTTCTTCCACATCTTACTAATGTATACACTCTTAATTATCAACTGTTTTTAAATTATTACTTCAGGATGATCAGTGGTTGATTATGAATGGCTAAACTTTATAAATAAATGGTACTAAGGCTCAGTGTAGGGTTTTTAAAATATGCTGATATCGTTTGCCTTTCATTTACTACCTCCTAAATTTTTAACATCTTTATAATTTTCTCCTCGGAAGAAAGTGCTTAAAGGCTTGACTGTTTCATACAGATTTTTATCTTTAGCTAAAAGAAATTCAGAAGTGATAGTGAGGTTGCTACGCATGATTGACAAAATCAAGCTGCTATTAATGTAATCTTTGTGTATTAAGTATCCTGTATATGTAAACTGTATTTTCAACCCAGATTTTATAAACTAATTTATAAATATCCAAATTACTTAAAAATGGAGCAGAAATCTGAAGTTCTGAAGTTCTCTTGAGTAGTGTTATGTATTGTATACCTGCATGGGGGAGTCCTTCACTGCAGATGGGAGATAAGTGCACCTTACTGGGAAACAAGCAAATTCTTCGTAGAATTAAGATGCATTTACTTTGAAGTTCTGCTCTGGTACTGGGTAAGTCAAGCCTAACTGTGAATCATATGTTTTTCCACAGCTGAATTAAATTTAGGGCAATGTTCTCACAACCTGTCTTTAACATGTGTATTTTTGTGAATATTATGTATTTTCTAATTAAATTCTACTTGAAATGTGATTTTTACATCAATGAACTTGTTTAAAATGTCAAATATCAGTATTTTTCTTACAACTTCAATGTATAATGTACATTGTTAGCTCACTGAATGAAGATTGATTTTATGAATCTAGCTAGCTGTAGCTGTATATTAGTCTTATATTTTTACAGACTGGAATAAATGGATATAGAAATAAAATGGTTTTTTTTCTTAATTACTTTTAGACATGTAAAAATGAGGAAGAATGCAATGTTTGCTGATTCTGAAGTGTGACTGTAGATGGGTTTCTGTTTCCTCTTGGGCACCTGTGGGCTATTTTCACGTTAGCTTAATGTTTGCTTCTTCTCCTTTCTCTGAAGCAAATCTTTACTTGTCCTTCGGTGCTGCTGACTGACCTGTGATGTGCTCATGCTATGATTCCTATGGTAGCTGCTAATAATGAGTTTTGCATTTGTATCACTTGCCTGAAGACTACTTATGGTAAAGTGCAGGACGTGAGTCGGGGAGATGGTTGTCTCTCATCTGTCATCACTGCCAAATGCTGCTGGCGATTTGGTGGTTTTCCTTTAATGTAAGTATTTCTTACAACTGCATTAATGTTTTTAACTTGTACCTGGTCCCCTTACAAATGTTTTCTTTCTTATCAAATGCATTGGCAGCCCTTGAAAAAATTTACCTGGTGGCAGAAGATTTGAGTTTCTTTAGGTTCTTTTGCAGCTGCTGTTCTCAGGGCAAGCCATAGAACTTCTGTGCTGCACCTTCCTTCATACTGTATGGAAATTTAGACGTAGTGTTTTTGTAACCTAAAAATCTTCTATCCAAATGTATAAAGCTCTGAAGCATTTCTGAGTTACTGGCTTTTCTGTAAAATGTGAATTGTTGTGGGGACATGTTAATTCCTAGTATTGCTGTTGAAATTTAAGGATCAGATATTCTGAATGAATTGAATGCTTTAAAAACAATAAAAAAGAGCAAAATCTGAAAGGTTAATAAGGCTTTTTAAGCTGGAATAATGCTAATACAGACCCAGGGTGAATCTGAAGTGAGGGCACAGTTCAGAAATTAATCAGAGACGAATAAAGAACAACACTGAAATGCAACACCGTTTCTACAGATTACTAGTCTCCCCATGTTGCTTTCCTAAATTAAGAGACTAATTGTGAAAGAAAGACTAACTTTCCCTGCTGCTGCTGCCTCCTTGAGGAAGAAATGCAACTGTTAAATACCACATAATAACGTGTGGAGAAAAATATTTGAGGAAAAATACTACTGGAAAGAATTTAAGGCCTGCAGGAAGACCCAAAGATTGCTTTTTGTGACAGCTGTTAGCTGCTCACAACTGTCCTTGCTCTGTGTGTGATCAGGCATTTAGATACACTTTGCTTTCTGTATGAGAAGAGAATAAAAATGGAGAAGGATCTCCCCACGCTTGCCTGTGCAATTCAACCGAGGAAAAAATGTCAGCATCTCTCACAAAAGAGCCTTAAAGTGGCAGTAAGTACAACACTGCTGCAGAGAGCAGCTTGTATAGACGCAAAAAGTGAAAGGAGTCAGACACTGTCAGTTAAATATTTGCAATATTTTGTGACCTTATGGGTGCAAATACTTTACCTGTGAATGGCATTAAGTTTCTTCCCTTACACAGAAGATGAGGTTTTTATCTCGACTCATTGTACTGAATTCTCAGGATCATTTCCAACGCAGCTCAGAATTGATTGTTTGCAGATAGAGACTTGTCTGAATTTTCAAAAGGAGCACATTGAGACACATGGTGTAACACAAGGAAAAAGACTGAAATCAGTGCTAAAGACCCCATTTGCAGTTTTCTTTTTACCTAGAAATTAGCTGTGGCACTCCGCTAATCTAGGTTTGCCTGGGTTAGTTCTGCTGATCCTGAGAGCTGTGTGCGGTCCTGAAGAAGGGAGATCAGCAGCCTCAAAGTCGCTTCATAGACGCTTCCAGTACTCACTTGAAGGAAAATATGCACTGCATGTTAGCAGTGTTGCTCTTGGATGCGGTGGAAGCAAGGAGTGGTACGGCTGGTTCTTGGAGAAGTGAGATTGTAGCCAAGATTGAAGAATTCAGACTGCTTATGCAGCGATGATAGATCAGCTGTGTACTTTCCCTCTCAAACAGGAGACAGATTCCTCTCTGATGACTGTATGTAATGTGTTTATTTTTTTAAGTGGTTTAGAAACATGAGTCACAAATCAGTTTGAGGAAGTGCTGTGCTATTTTACCAGCACTTCATGTTGAAGCTATTTGGAGGTGTTGCTAGTAAGATACAATTTCCTATCCTCCGAATTAACATTCCTTTCTACTTGAACTAGTACTTTATTGCCTAAGGAGATACCTTGCATTTCATCAGAGGGGAAGGTTTGTATTGGGCTCTGTGATGTTGCGCCTCTGTTTGCTCTCCAGAGGAGAATATGGTTTTTCTCTGGTTCAACGATGCTTCTGAATGCCTTCTTCAAGCACCTTGTCATTCATAACGTTTTTGGTGGTGGTTTTTTTTGTTTTTTTTTGCACATGTTGGCAATGCTCAGAAACGAAGAACAGAGTTTGGGGGACAGATGGTGTGAAAGGTGCTACAGAGGGTAAGAAAATCATCCCATTCAGAGGTTCATGCTTGTCTGAACCACACCAATAAGGTGGTTTTTGTACAAATCTGATGTGTATCTGGCGTGCCTGAACAAATTCTTCAAACAAGTGCCTTGTTTTTCACAGCTGTACGAGACAAAATGGAGAGAAGATTAAACAACAGGAGATGCACTAACAAAGGATGCAAGTGTCCCATACAGAGGAATACTGAACTTTGCAAAAGCCAAGATTTGTTTATTGTATTAAGTTGTACCAATTAGTCTAATGAGATACTGTCTCTGTTTGCAAGCCTTGCTTGTCTCTTTAGAATCATGACTGTAACTGTGCTACCTCCTGTTGCGAGGCACCGCATTTTCTTCCAAGGGTTTCAAGTTTTGTTTAACTTTTTTTCAAGTTATTTGCTATTATTCTAAATACTGCAGACCCAGTTTGTTTGTTTTTAAAAAGTAGGGTTCATCTTCTGGAGGAAGCAGAAAATTTTGAAGTCTCATGCTGAATACATAAAGAGATTTCTGTGACTTTGAGTGCTATGTGAGGTTACATAAATGGAATTTAGAGGTTAAAAACTATAAATCTTAGGAGTTTAAGTCCTGTAAAAGCCTTGTTATTAAGCCTGCCCTTTTTTATCCCGTGCTGTGAAATGAGAAAAAGATGTATTTTTGCAAACTTAAAAACAACCGGTCTAAAACTGACTTGCAAAACATGATCTGGGCACACAATTAGATGTTGAAATTCCATTGTCTTTCAGAAATATTTCAGGTGCTGTTCGTTCTGAATGTACCCCTCCACACTTCCTCCTATCTCATGTAACTTAGTTTCAAAACAGTTCATCCGTGATACACAACAGAGGTCAGAAATGTTTCCTGGGGATCTGGACTTCATGCTTTCCAAATCTCACTGATGTGTAACTCATGCACCTTTCAGGCACACAAGGTAGAAACCATTGGGGTGTACAGCAGCAATGGTTGAGCAGAGAACAGAACTATGCACGGTAGTCATAGATGTTTGTTCCCTTTGCTCTTTTTAAAGCAAATCTTTGCAGTGCAAATACCTAGCAAGAGCTCTGCCCTGAGCTGGAGGGTTTGCAACTGAAACAAAGCACGTGCCTGGAGTCTCAGGCCCAGAGGTGCAGTGTGTTTTCTCTACAGCAGATCATTTCTGCAAATACAGTATGATTTTTCAGGTAAGAGCTTTCTTGTCACTGCTGTATCATGAGGTTCTGCCTGGTGCAGTTACCAGCATGGTGCAGGCGGTGCTTGGATCTCAGATTGTTCAGATTGCTGGGGAGAGAAGCTGCAGGCTTTTTGCTCCTGCTGTCGTTGCTCCAGGTGCTGCCTCAGGCCTGGCTTGGGGCAAACCACGCGCTATAAATTGAGCGTTTCCTTGGGAATGCTAGACCGGGTTTGGAGCTTGCTGTTATTCGGTGGTAACTTCATCTTATTCCGAGCCCAGGGAAGCTTTGCAGGACAGCCTGGTCCTATTGTAGTCTTCTCCTCTGCAAGCACTCAAAATTAGTTTCTATGGTGTTTCTAATAACTGCACTGTGAATAACGCTCCAGGGTAGGCGGTGGATGACGTCTTATCCTTCTTTATTCCCACGCTGCCGGTCCCCTGCCTGCAGGCGGGACTGTTCCGCCGCGACGCCTCGGGCTGACGGGGCCGTGCGGCGCCCGCGGTCCGACTCCGACCTCGTGCGGCCACGAGCGTTTCTCGGTGCCGCTCTCAGCTGCGCGACCCGCTCCAAGGTCGCTATGAGCGATTCGGCAGCTCCCAATGACTGCGCGGAGTGGAACAGCCAACGTGCTGAGAACAGTTGGTTCTTGTCGTTTCCGTTGGGAGCGCTACCGAGATCCTCCATCCTCCAGAGCGCTGTTCTGCGACGGGGTGCGTCCCAAATGCGGGCTGTTCGGCGTCGGGCTGCGAGGACGAGCCCCGCCGTACGGAGCGGCCTGGAGCGCGGCCCCGTCCCGCAGCACGTGCCGTTCCCGGCCGCCGCGTGGCGCGCGCGTCCTGCTCAGGGCGGCCGTGGGGGCTGCGGTGGGCGGGGCGGAGCGGAGCGGCGGGTGGAGGCGGAGCGGGGGCTGCCTTCAAGTCGGCCGGCGAGCGGCTGCCGGCGGAGCGATGCTGCTGCCGGAGGAACGGCCGGGGCGCCGCGCGGGAGCGACGGCGGCGGCCGTGGAGATTTAGGCCGGGCGGTCGGCCCGCAGCGCGGGGAGGTGGGAGGTAAGTCCTGAGCGCCCCGGGGGACCCGGCGTGACGGCGGGCCGCCAGACGCGGAGCGGAGGCTCTGCCCTCCCGGCTCTGCCCCGCTCGGTCGCCGCGCTTTTCTGGTTCGGATCTGAGGGCGGCGGAGCGTTCGCGTGC
The DNA here is from genome assembly GCF_026119805.1 of Tympanuchus pallidicinctus. Classification (NCBI taxonomy): domain Eukaryota; kingdom Metazoa; phylum Chordata; class Aves; order Galliformes; family Phasianidae; genus Tympanuchus; species Tympanuchus pallidicinctus. Next base: position 457,707 of record NW_026294722.1, read on the forward strand.
CCTCGGGCTTGTCTGTTTATTTGCCGGTTCGTGAACGCGGCTGCCGCTCCGGTGGCGGCGCGGTGCGGTGAGGCGATGCCCGGGGCGGTTTGCGGCCCGCGGGCTGCGATTCCCGCCGCTCGGGATGGCCACGGTGCGGGGCGCGGCGCGGCGGCTCCTCTCCTCTCCCTTCGGCCTGCGGGCGACGCGGGCCGGCAATAAATCGGACTTCTTTCACACATCTGAAGCTCGGAAGCGCGCTGTGTTGCTGTGCGCGGTGTGCTCGGGGAGGTGCTGTGACGCAGTCCTCGATACCTGCCTCCTTTCTGTCTGGTTAAACCAGCGACAGCCTTTGTCTTGCGTCTGGATTCAGAGCCTCTCAGTCAGTCATCTCTGCATCTCTGGTGTGCAGAAACAAGCACTGCTAAAGCTGTTGACAGAAAAATGAATTTTCAAGCTTGGTTAAGATGACATTGCAAAGTGGACTACTTAGGGAAGAAGTTTCATTGCAGCGTCGTGTCAGCTGTTTGGGTTCTACTGGTATCGCCGAGTGCCACTCAAAGTGATGTTAAATAAGAAACAAAGAAGGCTCCAGTTAACAAAACCAGGTTTCCCATGTAGTGTTGCATGGCAGATTGTGTATTTTTGTAACTGACATGTTAAGGCTGTTGGTTCTTACAAGGAATACAGGAACAACTTGTACTCTTTGCTACTTGCAAGTCATTGTGTTGCTTTTATTCATCTTCAGCTGAAATTATACACTTGTTTTAATACCAGACTTTCTGGATTACTGCATATCTTGGTAGCTTGTTCAAAGCAGTGATATAATTGAGGGATTTTTCCTGCTCAAGAATTAATTACAGATTTTGTGGAATGTTCCCTTGGGCCTTGTACTGCCAGCTCAGCTTTGTGATGTAGCACAGTGTTGCTGAAACCACAGCGAGGACTTTCAGTTCTTTTCCACAGAGAGCACTGCCTTAGTTTTGCTTTTATTATCATGCAATTAGCAATAATATTTGTCTCTAGCATGTAATTCTTACTTTAGTTAAATTTTGCTGAACAGTTGTCACAAATGAAACTAGGTAATAATGAATAAAAAACAAAGTATTTGCATAGTCTAGAAGATTTTGCTACTTGAAGGTTTTCAAGACTGTGGTGTGTTATCCTGCCTTGAATCTATCCTGTAAATTGGCACAGAAGACTGTTTACTCTTGAAATACATCTGACACTGTTTTTCTTTCCCTTTACCCACTGACTGTTTTTTCCTTGTAGGGTTTCTTCAGTATTCTGAAGCTGGTATAAGAGGATGTTGTACCAAAGAGCCTGTTAATTTCCAGCGATACTGAAATGTGCCTTCCTGATGGAGTTTGTAATGTTATAAGGAGGAGTGTGGTTCTCTGGTTTGGATATTTTAAATGTTTTCTATGCCTACTTTTTCATCTTAATGACATGGTAGGAGAACTCTTCGAGATCTAACAAAAGCAGCTCAGCATTCTGAGTGGAAGTGGAACGCTTTTTGGAAAACTTTGTAGAGAAAATTTGATGCTGAATTTTCTTTCTCATCCCCCCTTCTGTAATGAATAAGTTACAACACTGTTTATTGTGGACATGGTGTACACCACCAGACCAAAATGTCTGTACAAGGGAGCGATCTTGAAATAAATATGTATGTCCTGGGGCAAAGCAAACAAATTGTTCCAAGGTTGCACAGGGGGTTGTAATGAGGTTGAGACGAAAGGGAAGTAGTGTTAAAGAGTTAAACAAGCTTCTCTTATCCAGGGCTTGGAAGATAGAAGGAGAAATTTGCAGTTGAGGAACAAAGGTGTTGAGGGAAGTGGTGAGAAAGGGATTTTACTACGGTTACAGTATATACTACATAAAATAAAGCTATCTTCAATTTTCCCCCTAATTACAGAAAGAAGTTATGGTTTTAAGTGGGGGAATCAACAATGAATAAAGGGGAACGCTGAAATGCCCTCTGGAAGTTGTGCTGTTGAGCCTTTGGCTGAGGCTTTAGGATAAGCTGCTATGGAAAGGCCCAGCAGCTTTGCTCTTCCCCTCACTACTTGTTGGCTTTGTCAGTACTGGTCCTAGCGTGGCAATGTAATGATCTGACTGAAACAACTAATCTGAGCTAATGCGATTTGACAAAGAAATTAATGGTTAGTTTCATTTTCAACTCAAGATACTTCTCTGATTCATTCTGCTGAGAACAGGACAGTAACCTGTACAGCTAATGCAAGTTCTTTCTGTGGATGTTTCTTTCATGCATTCTCAAGTAAATTATTGGAATTTATCTTCATTTTACAGTTCTGCAGTTTGTGATAGCTACTGTTAAACAGTCATTTCAAAGCTGTAAGCTTTATATCAGTTTTGAACTGCCTCTTTAAGCCAACTCTGCTAGTAGCACGTGTCTGGATCAGTGGCTTTGGGCCTGTGAAGCTGACAGTGCACAGACCTGCCAAGAAACGTCTGTTTGATAGGATTGTTCTGCAGCCTATCTGATATATGCACCACCACTAAGGTTGCACTGCTCTAAATTACATTTAGCAGAAAAGCTAGCAGTTATGTTTTTCTGCCTTACGAAGACTGCAAGAAATCAGGCTCAGTGCTTCCATGTTTCTTTCACAAATTAAATGTGGCTTTTAGCAACATGAAGTGACTGGGATCTTTCTTACATGAAAAGAATGTATTTTTCTGTTGCTTAGCAGTGATCTTTCCAGAGCTAGCCTGTGTGCAGTGGCATAAAGGAGCGCTCTTTCATTCTGAGGAGGAAGTAGATGTGGAAATTCTGGTCCTTTATTTAAGCATGCAAAGGAGTAGCAGAAGGACAACAGATTTTCCACAGAGAAGTCTTTAGCTGAGGCAGACATGGAACAGATTGTTTGGGGATGTAAACTCGTGTTAGCACTACTGAAATCCATGCATTGATTTATAGCAGCCATGGATCTCTTTGATAAACCTGTGGAGTGTAACGTGTCCTGAGGTTTCTCCTGTCTAGATGTGCACACCCAGAAGGGGCTGGGAACCCTTTGTGGATATGTTTTATGTCTTGTCTAAGTGAAATTACACTGTGAATGTAAAGGCTCATGCTGCTGAAGACTTCTCACAGAGCTTGGTTAGACATAAGGACCATCAGTGGGCTGTCAGGTGTGGCCACTGAGCAGATGCAGAACCTCCAGCTGCTCACCATTCCTCTGATACCGACACACAAATCTTAGCTCAGTGCTGCTCCAGATGGTTGCACAGCTTTTGGGCCATGTTGGATCACGTTCCTGCTGCTCAGCACACAGACAGTGCTCATATCTGCATTCCAGCAAATAGGTTTATGTCCTCAGCCATGCTGTGTCTTACACAGGAGCATGTGTTCATCCTTCTGAAAACAGGCAGAACCTCTTCCACGTGCTGAAGGATCTTTTGTTACCTTTCTTTGTGATATGACAGTTCGTCCTTTCTGGTTCTGGAATCGCTGTCCCCAGTGTGCTGGCAGCGTTCACAGCTGTGACCACCATGCACTGTAACCCAGAAATCCATGCTGGAGTCGTGCATCCCTGCAGCACCCCATTGCCTGGGGCACCAGCGTTAGCAGGTGGTAGTGAGGAACCTTCAGCTGGGGGAAGATCTTTTTGTAGAGAAATCTGAGTGTGATGGCCAAGTGTCGGTATGTGCTGAGGGTGGTGACTCCACGTCCTCTCACATCATTAGCGTGAATTACTTCAAAATCACAAGGATGGAACTGATCGAGTTGAAAGGCGCTTTGGGGGGCAGCCGTCCAACTCTTCAGCACGCTTCGGCTCTGCTGCAGTTGCGCCATCCCTGCGCATGTCTCCTGTTTATCTTCTGATGGGGAGGGTTGGCCATAAGAGTGAACATTGTGAGCTGTAACATTAGAATGACTTCTGTAAGTAACTGTTATTTGTTTTTGTTCTAATTTCTGCCTCGTCGGCACGGCCAGGCGCACCGCCCACCGCTAGGGATACCTCAGGCACGTTCTCGTGGCCTGATGCCCCCGGGGCTCTCTGCTCTCCTCCCGGGGGATCACGGCGGTACAGAAAGCCGCTGGGCCGTGCGGAGCGCTGTGCCGGCCTCCGGAGGCGGCGGACGCCGCGGCGCGCGCCGGAGGCCATGTCGCCTCCAGGCCCGTGACGCCGCGCAGGGCGGCCATCTTGGCGGCGCGGCCGCCTCGGGCAGAGCTGCGGAGGGGCGCGGTGACCACCAGGCGGCGCTGCTGAGTGCGCGGCCGCGAGGCCCCGCCCCTCCGTTTGTCCCGGCCCCTTTGGCTCCGCCCTGCCCCTCGTGCGCTGCTGGGCGGCCCGGGCCGGAGTGGCGCGAGGGCGGGGTTTGCGTGTGCGAGCTGCTGAGTGCCTTTGGGCCCGAGGGCCTGGTGCAGGTGGGATAACTTATGGGGGAGCGCTGATTAATGGTGGGATTGCGTCTGCTGTGCTGGGTAATGTTTGCTGCGCTCCGCTTCCTTGTCCGTGCCTTCCTGCTCGCGGCAGAGCTCGTGGGCAGGAGGAGCGCATTGCTGCTTGCTGACCCTGGCGGAAAGTGGTTCTGTCTGAAGGTTGCTTGGCTTTGGTGCTTGCATCAAAGAATGAATGCAACTTTGGCATTTCCCTGTGTTACTGCTTACCATGTCTTTCTTCTCTGCCTTCGAGTATGTGTCACTGTCAACTACGGTGATTGCTAATTGCCATGAAGCGTCAAATTCATTTCAAAGAGCAAGAAGTGAAACGTTTCCTCAGGGTCTTTTTGTCCAGGAGCTGTTTTGGTTGAAGTTCCTCAGGTGTTGGCTGCTGCCATGTCTGCCCCTTGTCTGCTCTTCACAGAGCAGGCACGGTTCTGCCTCTGAGAAGTACAGAATGCAGGAGACAAGTTTCATGTCCAGAATCTTTTAACTTCATTCCTGCAGGATAGTGGTTGCTACAGTGGAATGACGTCAGCTGCTCAAAGTCAGTGGTTTGAACACACAGTCCTTCGCTATTGATTACATACTGTCTGATTTACTGTTAAGTTCATTAACTCAATTTTTCTGTTTTGTAGCCTAGCCGAGGTCTTTATGTGTCCCTTTATGGTTTTTTTTTTTCAATCAATCAGGCATTGTTGGCCCTCTGTATGGAAGATGGTTAGCTTGTTCACAGGGACCCAGAGACCTTTTTACCTGCTGTGAGATGACTTCTGTTGCCAATTGCCTCTACAGAAAATATTAGCCGAGTTTCAATGCACTCTTTGCTTTGCCCATTACAACATCTTGCTACAACCTGCAAGCTGAGAATAATTATCTGGTATGCAGATCATTAGCCTTATCTGGAACATCAAAGTACTGCCGTAGGTGTGCTGATTTTTTTGCCTTTCTATCCAGTATCCGCAATGTCAGATTCCTTTCAGCAGCATACCAAGTAGTATTTGGGAATCTGATTAATACAGCAGCAGAATCTGATTAATACAACACGGTGTTTGAATTGATTCCAACTGTTGTGAATAGCAATAGTCTGGTCTTTGGTTGTCTAGTCACAACTAGAATTTGCACAGTATCTTTAAAATAGCTAGCTATTAAAAAAAAATTATACAAAAGATCAAGAACGCGTGCTTAATAGTGCAGCTTGAACTGCAGTGTATGCAGCAACCAGGTCTCGCTGCCCTACATGCGACGGGCTGCTCCTGGTTTGTGTCCTAATTCATCACTCACACTGGCTGTGCTGTCTCCTAACTGCCCTCTTTGTGCTGCTGCCTCCTTGGGCTTTGTCTTGCTGACTTGAATTGTTAGAAGACAGGTTCAGTCAGACCTTTGCTCCTCACCCCTCCTCAAATTGGCATAGTAAAAACTACTAAGAGGAATGAATTTGGTTGATGGTGTTTTTTATGTTTTTGTTTGTTTTCCCCATGGTCTGCTCCGCTCTGGTGCTTGTGCTGAGCACTCAGCGAGGTCTTCAGGAAGATAAAGTGAAACAATTGCACAGGGAGAAACTGATCTTAATTTATAGTGGGGTTTCAGGCCACTCCTGCTTTCCCTGCCTTACCAGAGGCTGCTGTACCAAGAGGATCGTTTCCCTTTGTCATGTGCCGACTCCTGTTGAACTCCTCTTTCGCTGTGGTTCTGCAGACTGCTGCAGAATGACTCTTACTGAATCATATTTGCATGTCATTTCCTTTCATCACAGGCTGCTTGCTACAAAATCTACTCTCCTTTGTCTTGTGCTGGTTGTTTGCTTTTACTCTGAAAGAAAGGCGATTTAGATTTGTTCCATGTCTTCTGTGACCTGGTTGTGTTGATGGCTTTTGTACTGAATCTGTGCGTCTCCTTTTTCTGACGCGTCCCAAACTGCGGCTGTGTTTACAGAAGTTACCGAGCACTGAGCTGTAAGAATGGCTTTTCCCTAATCCTTTTTGAGTTGTTGGCTTGCTTCCTTTCCTTCGGGAAGTAAAGGCCCCAATTTTAATCTGAGGTAGTTCATTGGAGTGTGAACTTCACCTTAGGTCACCAATCTGTTTTTCACAATACTGTATGATGTAGGTTTGGGGTTAGAGGCTGTTTTTCTCTGTGACTCCATTCAAGCATTCTACCCAATTGTCAGTGCCCGTTTTCTATTGGAAATGAAGTAGATATTGTACAGATAGCATTGTGTGTGTGTGCAGTTGTGCCACTGCTAGGTGTATGTAGTGCTGAGACCAGTAGGACAGAAATACTGTTGGTTTGTTTACAATAGAAAGCTATTACTACTTTGAAATGTCTGATTTGCTATCACAGAATGCTTATAGCTCTATTAAAACACGTGATCTGCAGGTACTGGTAATAAAAATGCCGTGAAATCTTACCACGAGTCATTTTATAAGTGTGGCATTGTCCATCCTAAGCTTTTAGAAACTACAAGTTTTTGTAAGAAGAAAGGAGAGACAAAGAAAGAAAAAAGTCATGTAAAAGTCGTTAGAACTTCTTAATGCCTATCAGAACTCATCAAGTATTGCCCAGCTCTTGTCCTATCCATTTTTTTCCTCCTCATATGGATATCAAAAGCAAGCTTGGTTGTGTCAGGCAGCAAAGAGGTAATATCACTGTTCTTGGATCAAGGCACCTTCTAGAAAGGTGAGTTGATGTGGTTACTGCGTTTTGTGAGAGAAGTCCTGCTGTCCTGAGCAGCAGATACTAGAGGTGGTGCAATCAAAACGTGACCCAGGGCAGCCTTCCTTTGTTTTGCTGTTAGCGCCGGTGGGTTGCAGGTTGAGTTGTATTATTGAGGTGTAAGTGGTCTTTTACCTCTTGTCCATTGACGACTGACCTTCTTACTGTTCCTGAATTAGGATCATTTGCCATAGGCTCTGTCAAATCCTTTCCAAAAGCTGATTGATCGCTAAGTGTGAATTAGCTGTTCTCCACTACAATCAAAGCATGGAGGATGAGAGGTAGTTTTCATTTTAAATTCAATACTCCTTTTCTCTACGGTATTTTGCAACAGAAGGTGAAAGATCTCTTGGGAGGAGTGTGGAAATCTGGGGAAGGAGAGGGAAGGGTCTGGTTACAGTTTTTATGTGGAAGTTACCTGCTGTTGGTTATTTTGTTGTCTCGTTGATTACTTGGAAATTAAGTAATTTCCCAAGACTCGACTTTACAGCACAGTCGCAAAAGGGCCCCGGTGGCATCTTTTTGAACAGAAGTGATGGAGGTGCTTTGAAATAGTCGTGTGGAAAAGAAAAGAGTTTATCTTCAAGATTCATCCTCATCCGAGATACTTCTCTCTTTTAATGCAGGTTAGAAGATGATAGATCAGAGATTCTGGATGAGAGCATTCCACTCATTAAAGACAAGGTGAGGGAAATGAGCCGTCTGTGCCTCTATGCCAAAATTCATTAATCAGAGGTTTGTTAATTGTAAAGTTTACATCCTCCTTTCTGCGTGCTTTATAAGTTAACTGTCAAAGTATTTATGTGGAGCACTGACAAATTTAGAGCTCTATATTGTCTTAGATTTTATGTTTGTTTTAAAGTAGTATGTTAACATTTGTGTCAACTGAGGGCAAGTTTGCCTCAAGGAAGAACATAATTAAAACCCGATGAGGAAAATTGTGTAATTTTAACTGACTCAGAAGTGAGAGAAACTGAGTGTTTGTGGCATTAATTCCAGACAGATATCTCTTAAGCCTTAAGCTCTTCTATGAGTTAATATCCTCTGGTGATGTTTATAACTGTGGGAGGGACAGTGCACTGACTTTGCTTTCAGGAAGTTTTCTTTAAATGCAGTGCATTTTTGCTTTCAAAGAAAAGTTGGCATTTATTAAAATGCTTCATATTTTATGGTGTACAGCATGGGGAGAACAGTGAAGGGCAGGAAACACAGGTAAGGCAATTTGGAACAAAAGTGAATCAATTGTAACCTGCCTAATTTTCAAAAAGTGAATACCTCAGTGTAAGAAATAGCACACTTAACAGTTTAACTCTACTGCAGCGTGTACTTATGTTGGATCTCAGAACAGGGAATGGAAATTAAAGCTAAGCAATTAATTATCACCAAAGTATAGTAAGCAACAGAGCTCCTTATTCATTTTTTCCCCTCCTTCTAATACAGAGAAGGGAAGAACACCCTTCCTGACCCCTCACCCCATTCCCTTAATACAGTGGTAGGGGCATCATAATTTGGAATATGAAGCAAGCAGAAGTCTTTGTGCTGGGCTACGGGTTACCCTCGAAAGATGCAGCAGCATTTTGTTGAGAGGCTTTCTGTGTCATCAGACAAAACTAATATGTTGATTGACTAGAAATCATTTTTTTTCCCAAGCGTTATCATCTGTAATGGCAGTAATCTGAGAGCACAAGACTAAATAGGTAATTTAAGCAGTAGATAATATTTTAATTAGAAATTTGAATTTAAAAACCAGCATCCATAGGGATTTTAAAAGGAGAAATTAATTTGTACTCTCAGGAGTAGGAAAGGGAGAAACTGCTGTGTAAAGGTTAAAAGGATGAGAATCTGCTGGGTTTTAGTTTTGAAGTTGCCACTGATACAATTTGTGCAACTAATTTACCTGCTAAGCCTCACCTTACCTCTAGAATGTGCAGTGCTCAGCCTCTCTGTCTCAGAACAAACAAACAAAAATTAAAAAAAAAAAGTCCCTGTAAGTCCCAACAACTTAGCTGCTAGTAGAGAGTATCAAAATTCTTTTGTGTTTTTGCAAACAAATGCTCTGTTTTTCGCTAGCAGGCTTTCCTTTATGGCTCAAATTTCAACTGAAACTGAACTCGATTGTTGTGTGTTCTTTTTGGAGCTTAATCCATCTGCTTTCACCTTTTTCACTGCTGTCACTTCCCTCCTACCACTGTGGTCCCTCCCATCAGAAGCAGCCGTAACTGTGTGGCTTCTGAGGGCCCTTCCACCTCACTGCTGAGCTGTTACTGGACCTTTAGACACTATGGACGCTCTTCAGCATACAAAACTGGACCCTTAGAAAAGGAGAAAATTCAGCTTTAGATCATGACAGGTGGTTCTTTTGATGGCTGTGAATGTCTGTACTCTACCTCTGAATATGTGTCCCTTGTTACTTACGTTAGCAGTAGTGCATTCTGAAATCTTGGTAAACCTTCTCTGACTTCTGGTGCCTATTTAGGATAATGTTGAAACTCAGCACACGTGCTTTTAATTTTCATAAGCTGTTTTTCTTCTCTCCACAGCTCCACAGGCATTAGAACAGTTGTACACCACATTTCCTTCCTAGAAGAGGAAGTGCCTGAAGTGGAGAAGAGCCACGGTGCCTTTTTAATACAATTTGCCAGTTGTTTTGATGTGCAACTATTCCATCTTTAAAAACGTGAGTATTTTTAAAATTGCTTTCAGCAGATGAGGAAGAGCTGTAAATTCCCTTTCTAGGTCTAATGTGGCTTTACAGAAGATCTGATTATTAATTGAAAGTGATGTAAAAGAACTACCCATGGTTTGTGTTTGTAAAGGGGATTTTTAAAAAACAGATTGTTTCAGTGAAATTTAGCAGTGGCCGTTATGGGTGTGTTGTGTTGTTTTTCGCCTTCGGAAATGCTGTAGTGTTACACTGGTATGCATAACACAGGGCAGGCAACAATACACAGCTATCAGCTGTAGGAACAGCTGAACCAATCCAAATTTTTGTTTGGTGCATCCTCTGTTAATTTCAGTTGCAGAAGGCTAGTTCATTTTCTGCAGGTCCAGGACGTACCTTAGCTGTGTGATGAACATTGTGAATATGCAGTCTGGTTAACAGCCATGGAAAGGACACGGGACGTACTGATGTGTTCTTTGGGTAATTCAGCTGTCAAACTCCATGAATCTTTAACCTCGGTTAATACACACATTCAAGAGTGTAACTTAGTCAAAATTGGTAAGATTTTTGTAGCAGTGGGAAAAGATGTCTCTGAAACCACGGCAATTTGTGCCGATTTAAAATTTCTGCTGTAACTTACGGAGGCATTTGAGATTCTTAACAGAGCTGAACAGCAGATACTGTTCTTTAATTTTGTTCTTTCAATTTTCTTATTTTTGCTTCCTAAAACTTTCCAAACATGTCAAGCCCACCTCAGATACCCAGTCAGGGAAATGCATGAAAACTGAAAGTTTTGCAAGGTTTGTCTGCCTATTCAAATAATGTTGTATAACTGGGATACCAGGAAAGAAGTGGAGAAGGCCAGGCTATTAATTCAGATGCTGGCTTGATTAATGCTGGAAGACAGTATAATCTTTTTAATACGTATTTTTGTCCTTACTAAGTGAATTTTCAAAATATTGTGTGATTGTATATTTGTGCTTGCAGGCATCTTGGAATGATAGTATTAGTGAACAAAACAGAAAAATAGACAGGGAATGGTGTAGCTTCACACTGTACTGCTCTTGTGCTCTCCCTCCTAAAGTGTAGTGCAGTGGGAAAATGCTGTGAGAGGGATAACTAGGATGAGCACAAATGAGAAAAGTTCCCCTGCAGAAATCTGAACAGACGAGATTTAGCCTGAGGAAGAACAAGACAGGGTAAAGGTAAAGGTTTGGTTTGTGAAGTCATTCTCTATGTGGAGCAGGTGAATTGAGAAGGATTATTCACTCCCTGACGTATTTCAAGAATACAATCTTCTTAAGAAATTACCAGCAAGCAAGCTCACCATATAAAAAATAGAGAGGAAGGTACTTACTTAATGAGCTGTATTAACATGCCCAGGCACTTACATTCACAGGGTATTATATTCCCAAAGTGATAAGACATTCATAGATAGTAGTCCAACAATTGAGATTTATATAGACAGATAGATACCAATTCTTCAGTCTCTTGGAAATAAGTTGGTGTAATTACTCTTCAAACCTTTCCTTTGTCAGACCGTTCAGTTGGTCATCACTTAAGTGGGATTGTTTGACTACATGGACCTTTGAATGAATGATGCAGCACAGCTGCTTGTTAACAAATTTTACACTGTGGCTCTCGCTGTAAATTCTGCCTCTGATGGCAGTGCTCTGTGTTGGTAAGGAATTGTTCACTTCTAGAAGTGTGGAGGAAGGACTGAATTATTTAAGGACATAAGTGGAGTTAGAATTTCTGCAGCTGCTTTCATGTAGGTTTATCTGTTGCCTGAAACATAATAAGATCTCTGCCAACTGCAGAAGTTTCTGTACTCTCAGCTCTGTGTCTTTGTAGCTGTCTATCCTCTTTCCTCTGTTTTGCAGGACACCGTTGCAGAGTTGCCCCTCAAGCACTTTTTACCATTTAAAAATCAGGGCTGTCCATTTTTGTAGGTGAATTTATCTTGTTCTGAAATGACAGCATCCAACTTGTGCGGCTTCTTTCCGTAGCCTTTTTGGTCGGACTTGGTATAAGTACTTGAGAGCTGCACTCTCTGAGCAGTTAATTTTTTTTCCTCTTTTAATTACATGTGTGCTATTTCAAGTACCAGAAAAATCCCACTCTCGCTGTTTTGCCATTATATTTCAAGGTGCTGCAGAACATTGGGTTTTTTAGATCTTTGAATGTGTTTGGGTATTCAGGTTGTTTCACACAGACTTCCAGGGCCGGGGAGCAATGGGAGAAGTGTCAACACTGTGGGTGAAAAGTGAGTAATGCGAATTCATTCTGTGTTAGGAATAGCCAGGGGTGGTCTGAAAAGAAATGACCTTTTACTAAATATAAATTACAAATATGACTGTAGGTCTGACAGATTATAAGAATATAACTCCTCCTGAGGGAGCAGAACTGAGGAAATAACTTTCTCCTGTGAAGTTTGCAGATCTGTGGAAGAAAAGCCTTTTTCCCATAAAGCTTGAACTCTGCGTGAGTGAAACTGTGGTACCAAATCTTTTGTCCAAAGATTTTACGTGTGCCCTGGCTGAATGGGTTTCAGCAGTCTTACAGAAAGTACAGGAAATCTATTTTAGAAAAGTATAGCACGTTTAATTTTTGGGGAAAATACCTGGTATCTTTTCCAATGGAAAAAACTGAATGTGAGTAACTCTTCCACTCTTTTTTCACACATCTTTTGATAACTGGCGTTTTTTTAAAACCAGAGGTACTCCTAGCTAGCATCACTAGCTGATAATCTTGGCAAGTATTCAAAACTGAGTCTGAGAAGCATACAGAGAACAGAGGGTTGGTATGTACTTCCGAAATTGTATTTCATAATGCAAAAAATCAGTGATGTTTTGCAAGTAACAGCTGATTCCTGTTGCAGAATTTCAGTAGAGATGAAGTGAATGAAAAGAACAGTTAGGAAAAGCTTGATTTTTCAGAAGGCCACCTACGTTAGTGCTTCAGAGTGTTTTACAAAGCAGAGACGTGTAGTGTTAAAGTGGATTAGTTACAGAAAAGATATTAGCTGGTCTGGAGAAGTAAGTGGTGAGTGCCTCCCCACCCTGCTTTTTTCTTACATTTCTCTTGGCCTGTAAGGAATGCAGCATGCAGTGACTGCTATGGATTTAAGCATTTGCATGCTACACATTGCGGATCTGTACTGGCCCGTGGTCTTGGGCAATACAGGATATCTTGCAAGTACAAAGAAAATCTGACATGTCTTTCTGTCTTCCAAATGCAGCTCTGTGCCATTATATCCATTGTTAAACGGGACTGTGTGCACTCATTGGTACAGAACAATGCATGAAAAATAACAATTATTTAGGTGTCTCAGGGTTCCTGTTCAAAAACCTGCGCTGTGCTGCCATCGATTAAAGAAACAAAAGCAATGAAATACAGAAAGCTAAAACATGGCTGCGGTGTTCCTAGCAAGAATGTCCTCAGGCATTGGAGCAGCATGTTGTGGAAGTACAGCTGAGTCACTTCTTTGAATTTTTCACACATCCCACTTTGTTACAAGTGCGCCATTTATATCCTTGCGTTCATAGAAATGAAGTTTGTTTTGCAAAATTTTGGAATCATTCTCTTCTAAACAAGGAATGGCTGTGTTCCCCCTTCCTGCATTTCTGAGGTAGTGCTGTTTTTCTCAGTTTAAGCTCTACCAGCTACAGTTTAAACACCAGCTGAGATGCAGCAGACTGCATGATGTTAGGGTTAAATATCTCAGATGCATTTTACTCCACTGAGAAATTATGTTCTTGCCAGCCATAGTTGTGGTGAGCTTGTTGGGAACTTTTTTGTACCGTCTTTCTGTGGCTTATTATCTCCACAGCATGGTATGTATGCTTCTCCACTTCTTTTTGTAGCTGAATCATGCGTGCTTTTGTAATGGTGCCTCTTCAGAGAAATGCCTCTAGAAATCGCACTCTCGGTGTGACAAAAGGAAAATTTTGTCTTTATTTTGTTCCTACTGTTAATTCTGCACACAGCAAAAGAATAAGCATCGTAAATGATTTTCTGTTGTAAACAGGCACTCTTCTCTAAAATAAATTGGTAATTTATAGCAAGGTCTGTGCGGCTTTACTGGAATCAGTGCTCCATCTCAAAGCGCGTGGTTGACGGAAGTTCTGGGCACAAGGCACTCGTTGGGTGAACACCAGGTGAACAGCGGCACAAGGAGGTGTAGGTACCACCGTGCTGGGGGAGATCTGCCTTCGCGTGCGGGGCCGTTGGTCAGGGCAGTTCAGCAGTTGCTGCTGCAGTGTGGAAGTATGGTAAGGAAGAGAGAAAGATGTCAATGAAGGCTGAAAATCACTACAGCTGTCCTAATGCAAACTGCTCTCCCTGTGAGCCTTACATTTAGTGTATGTGGTCTTGAAGTAGCTCTGAAATGAGTAGCTGTGAAGGGGGTGATCTCAGTCGAATATACTTTTGAAAACAGGAGCTTGAATATTTTAACAGGAGATATATGCATCTTTGTTTTCTAGACTCAAAACTGTCCTAAGTAGATCAACAGTTTCAACGTTCAGAATTATGGAACATGCTAATAAAACCTGTGCAGTACTGCTGTTAGTATGAAGTGTCTCACAAAATGAATTCAAAAATGAATTTTCTCAGGAAAAGGGCAGTATGTAAGGAACTAAAGACAGTAATGTTTAAACATACGTGTTTTGTTCATGTGAAAATGACTGAAGTGTTGGAAATCATGGGTGAATTTAAGAAACACGTGGTCTCCTTTGTGGTATGGAAGTAAAAAGGCTTGAGATTTAACTATGAGGGATCTGGGGATCAGTCAGGGACATCTACTCTGTAAAGAATGCCACGTGTTTATTAGTGGCACAAATAAATTCTGCTGGTGCCTTTTTTTAGTCATGTGCATCATAGGCAACATTTGTTTACTTTGGTTCTGACTGTAATTCTTTTTGTTTTCTTTGTATTGTTCTTGATCAATTCCAGACATCAGGAATAGGAGCCCACCAACCAAATAAAATTTTCCAAGTAACAAATGTCAGTAGTTATTGTTAGGAGTACACCCAAAGTAAGGAGACATCCGAAGAATCCTACTGCACTGTGCTTTTGTGAGGGTGAAACGGTTCTGGGGACTGGAACTGGGAAATGGATGACACGGGTATTCAGCCAGAAGTCAGGAGTTCAAGTTTCGCGCACTGACTTTAACATTATAACTGGGGCTGTACACAGAAGCCAGTGTTCGTGCACAGCTGCCGTGCAGTGACATCTGTGAAAAGGTTTTGTCCATTTTCCAATCAATAGGTTTCCATTTCAAGAACCATCACCACACGTACTTCTCTCCCCAGTCGATTCTGCAGAGGAGCCTGCTTTGGAATTTGCTCATCTGGCTCAGAACAGTAACCACTGCCCTGCTGCTGCTCCTCAGTGCAGTATGCTAATGGCAGGTGCCGTGCACCTGAGTACCCATTGGATATTTTCCTTACAAGCACCCTCTTGAAACACAACAGTTTTAAAAGGCACAAATGCAGATCTGCTGTGTTTTTGTTTTGCTTTGTTTTTCTTGGCAATAGCTAATCAGAACCTCATGGTACGTAGCTTCAGAAATGTTTATTCCTTGATGATCTCATGCCATAGAGAATTCCTTTCCCCTCATATAAGTGAAATGCCTGATGCTCTTCAGGAGTATTGCTAGGAATACTGCATTCACTACCCTGAATGTCAGATGAAATACCATTCTGGCCAAAATAGAAACAGTGCTTGCTATTATGTCTTAGAATCCGCTAGGTCATAGGCCTAACTTTTAGGGTATGATGTTGATTGCCTTCATTTTTGAAGCGATAATGAATTAGGACTTCTTTATAGTTGATTTCCAATCTTCACTAAGTATTTCACAAGGTGGGGAGATATTCTGTCTGCTGTCCCAGTCTGACTGGGCCATTTTTTGTGGCTGGCAGGAAGTTCTGTCTGTGTAATGGTTGTGTTGCAGGAAAGGTGCTTTGCTGTGCTGGAGCCTCTAGGAGCCGTGGTGGTGAATATTTTCTTCCAGGGCCTCCAACACAAATGCACACGCACACTGGTTCCTTATGCACTCATCTCCCAGCATATTTCCCTTCCCTCAGCTCTTTTACAAACTGTTTCTCCCCCAGGCTAATTTATTCCTGTCTGGAGTAACAAATGTGCACAGGCACTTTCTTTTTTCTTCATCTTTAGAATTTCCAAGCATAGATATAAAAATCAATAACTTAAAAGACTATTTTAATTATTTTTTCTGCTCTGAATAAAATGTGTGTGTGTGTGTGTATAAAAAGAATAAAAATGAACCCGTAGTTTATGGCTAAGTGAGGCCAAGTTACTCCTGTTTCTATTTTTTTGAAGTGTCTTTACTCAGCAGTCGCTTTTTTTTTCTTGTGGTAAAAAAATGCAACTGAGCAGATGGAGGAATTAACACATGAAACGCCGTGCCTGTCGGATTGATCTAACAGTGTGCGAGGTTTCTGTCACGGGCGTTCAGCTAGTTAAGTAGTGTTTACAAGTTAATGAATTTGTTCCGCTTGAAATATTTGATGGTATGTGCTGAGGTTAAGCAGTAAAGAGATCCTTTAGGAGCAGTTGAGGAAAGCATGAGGTTTCTAGACACTGACCTTGTGGGTTTTTGCATTTTTGCCATGGATATGGACCTGAAAAGAGGCAGAAAGAACAATAGCAAATAGCAGTACTGCAGTCTTTTCTTTTACATCGGTGATGCTTGGAGCACTGCAGTAATACCATGCTTCATAGCAGCTCCGTGTTTTAATCATATAGTTTATGACTTTATTTCTGTCTAATGCTTTTGAGCCTTAGGCAAGAATTTGAGAAAGCAACTTTTATATAGCAAATCAAGCAACATATTTCTATGTGGTCTGCTTGCATGCATGCTTTGGAAGTATGAATAGAAACTGTTAAATAGGATGCGAAATATGCCAGCTGTATCCTGGGTTGCATTAAGAGAAGCATGACCAGCAGGGACAGGGAGGTGATTCAGCCCCTAAACTGCTCTTGTGAGACCCCACGTGGAGCACTGCATCCAGTTGTGGAGCCCCCAACACAAAAGGACATGGAGCTGTTGGAGCAGGTCCAGAGGAGGGCCACAGAGAGGCTCAGAGGGCTGCAGCAGCTCTCCTGTGAGGACTGGCTGAGAGAGCTGAAGGGGCCTACAAGAAAGCTGGGGACAGACTTTTTATAAGGGCAGGTGGTGACAGGAGGGGAGGAGATAGCTTTAAACTGGAAGAAGGGAGATTTCGACTGGATAATAGGAAGAAATTCTTCACTCTGAGGATGGTGAGACACTGGAACAGGTTGCCCAGGAAGGCAGTGAATGCTCCCGGCGTGGAAGCACTCAAAGCCGGGCTGGATGGTCCTGTGAGCAACCTGGTCTGGAGGGAGGTGTCCCTGCTTATAGCAGGGGGTTGGAACTGGGTGATCTTGGGGACCTTCTGTCCCAAACCGTTCTATGGTTCAGTGATATATAAATAAGCTCACATTTGGCAAAAGTGTCTAGGATAGGGTGATAACATTCATTGTATTTCCAGTTCATGCATAAGATTCCCCCTTACGTTACTGTATGCAATTTACCCAGTAATGTTTGAAGGTGGGCTAAGTTCCAAGAACTGTATTCATGTAAGAACCAGAACGAATTGGTTGCTGGTCACTGGGAATCATTCTCACATAGTATTTTGCACAGCAAGTTTATCTCTGCGTGGGTTGCTTAGTCTGCTGAAGCTGTGTAAATCTGCAAACCTGCATTCTGTGCCTAGCAACCACTAAGCATAGTGCATGGGAAGAGTTTGTGTATTTCGTTACTTTAACAACTGATGCCAAAATAGTATGTTTGAAAGACCTAGTCGATATTTCTGGCATTAATTTTTGAATTTTCTGAAACTGCACATTTTAGTTTTGTTAAGACTTCTGTAAAAAATACGGCTCTCGCTTCACCAGTAGAACTTTATTCAAACAGGACTGGAGGTCAAATTCCTACTTGTAAAGGCTCCACTGTTTAGTTAACCTCCAACGTGAAATGTAAGATCATAACTACCAGATAAGACCAAACTTTTGCCTCTGAATATGCACGAGTGCATCTTTTGTACCTTAAAACTGTTTTGGGAAGGCTTTTCTCACATGAGCTGACAATGCCGAGTTAAGCACTGCTAGGAGCAATGTGGGACACCGTTCTGACAGCCTGGCAGCCTGCTTGTCTCTGAAGCCTGAGGTCACTGGGTTTCAGCTACCTGAGAGATGCTGTCGGTAATCCTGTGCCTGGCCGAGGTTTGGACTCCCGCTGCGTGGAGTTTATACATAGAAATAAGCTTTGTTAACCCATGCGTTTTATTGGGCTTTATGGGTGTGTGACATCATTGGCAGCCAATCAGGAAGTGCTTAGGGCAGAGTTGAAAAGCTATTTCATAATGTATTTATATTCAGTGCAGATATTCTGGGGCCTCAGTAGCATTCATTTTGTCGCAGAATCCATGTGTCAATATGGCTTGGAAAAAAAATGTATGAAAATGACATGCTTGCCCTTAGGTGTTGGTTTTTTTTTCATGCAGCAGAGTGGTGAAATGCTGTAGTTGGTACATCATAAAGCAATTATTATGGAAATTGTTTTTTTCTTCCAGCAGCAGTAATGCTGCACACTTCTTGGTGATTATTGCATGCTCCTCGTTAAACTGCTCCTGATTAAATAGCCAGACCTGGAAATATTTCCCGAGCTTCTCTGGTTTGCCAAGAATAAAAATGCAAGACAGTCTGCAGGAAAATGTGTGCGTGCATGAGTGTGTGTGAGCATGAGTGTGTGTGTGTGTGTGCATGAGTGTGTGTGTGTGCATGAGTGTGTGTGTGCATGAGTGTGTGTGTATGTGAGCATGAGTGTGTGTGTGTGTGTGCATGAGTGTGTGTGTGAGCCTGCGCAGCTGGGCTCAGCTCTCCCTCCTCCCCAGTGTCCACTCTCAATGCCCCCCATGCCCAGCCCTAGTGGTTGCTTCTTTGCCTTTGTGTGGTCACACACAGGTTTGAATGCCGCTAGCTTGACTGTTGATTACTTGGCTGTATTGATGATAGTGGCTCTTCCGGAAAAGTCTGGTAAGTCTGTTCCACCCCCACAGCCTTCTTGCTTAACTCCTTCCTTGCCAGAGTGCCTCCTGTACCTGGGACCAAATGGATCTGTAAAACCAAAATATTACAAACATTTCTAGAGTATAGGAATGATTTTTGATATTAAGTGTTGCTAAGACAAAAGCTATTTCTTCTATATAAAATAGAAATGGGACCCCATCTCAGTGGTGGGACTGTGCATCTTTTCCGTTCTTTTATTTTTAGCTTTGTCTGCTTCTCCTCCCAGTGCAGAACTGAGGCTGTGCTCGTGTCAGGCTGCTAAAATCTCTATTCATGTATGTTCCATAACATGCCTGCAAAGCATATTTGTGCAGTGCTGACTCCTTCATCCTGCTGGGATCCCAAAGTGTTCATCTACTCGTAAACAGGACACTCTGTAGAAGCTTTTCAGATGCTAGCTGTATCTCTGTCACGCTGTTCAGTGTTCACAAATGATTTAGAAAATGAGGCATACAGTGAGATGAGAAAGCTTGTTGACAAAGTTATTTTGAGATCACAGAAGTGAATGCCGACTGCAGAGAGCTATAGACAGCTATGGACAGCTATATATCTTAGTGAGAAACAGAGTAGAAAAACTTGTTGCCAAAACAAAGTCAGTAGGTGATGTGAGTGGGCCTTGTATGGTATTGGTCTCTGAGCTGGTCTCAGTTTCATGAAAACCTTCTCACAGGTCATTCGCAGAAAGAGAAAATGGAATTTTAGGAAGTAAGAAAAGATAAAGAAAGAAAATAAAGACCTTTTGCCAATGTAAATTCATGACTCTGTTCTTCAGTACTGCTGAATTACTGCTCCTGGCAGCAGAACTAGAAAAGGCACCCGAAACAAAAACTGGGAGACGGTTCTGTTTGAGAACCATCGAAACACAGCAGTTTTAGTCTTCTCTTTTCCACACTGAAGAAGGATGCGATAGAGTTCTTTGAAATCTAAAATTGCAGGAAATAGACTGAAAACCAGCAAAGGGAGTTTTTTTGTCATGTAAGGTACCAACGAAGTTTGGGAACTCACTGTTACAACTCTAAATAAAAGAAGATTTGTGTATGTTGAAGTTAATCAGATGAAGTCATTTAGTAAAATTACCTTTCTGTTTCTGGGGATCCTCAAATTCCTATAGGTCTGTAGAAAAGTCAGGGCTGCAATGCTGCATACTCACACTGTTTTCATACTTAAAGCATGGGCCATTGGTCTCATATGGAGACAAGTTACTAAGCTCAGATTTGATGGTGTATGCATGCTGGCTGTTCTTGTTTTTATGGACTGATTTTTTTCTTATGCTGTCATAGGACAGCATTGTGTCTTCTGACTACAGGCTGACACATGAGCTAAACCTCTTCGATCTTTGTTTCCTGGTGTACGACTATAGGAAATGGAATGTAGTTGTGCACTGTGACTTGTGAACGGGTCAGTTTCTCTGTATGAATGATTTCTCATCGAACACTACAATATTGACTATTTTGTCAGGCTAGATTTAATGCTGCCAGTTTTGTCATGTTTCTGCTATCTCTAGAATTGTAAAGGTGCTGTGTGTTTGCTGTTCCTATTGCCTTACTCGAACCTCTCTATTTTAGTACTTCTCCTGTATGATTTTTTTTCTGGCACTATTTCTCATTGATAAATGTTAGGTTTGTTCTAAATGTGAAGTCCTCTGGGTTCAGTCTGATAGATGTGACTGGATGGCAGGAAGTGATCACATTCCTGAGCCTGCTGACTGTACTTCTGCTGATTCCAGTGTTCTGTTAGTTTTCATCACTGCCAAAACACCCTGCTGATTCCACTTCAGCTTGCTGTCTGTGAGGGTCTTCATATTTTTTTCTGCAAAGCTGCTTTTTAGCCAGCTGTTAATTAGGTTGGCTAACAATTATTTGCCCTAGTTGGAGCCGTACTCTCTTTCTAATCACTTCATTTTATTGGAAGCATTGGAAATTGATTCCAAAAGTATTTACTCTGTATTTTCTTGGGAACTGAGATTAGGTTCAGCATCCTTTAGTTTCTAATATCTTCCTCCTTGACATTCTTGAAGATAAGGGTGACATTTGGCTTTTTTCCCAGTTATTAAGGACTTTCTCTGATTGCCCTGACCTTTAAGGAGATATGCACCAGCCTCACAATTATGTGCACCAGCAAGTTAAGCATCCTCGAATGCATACAGTGCACCTGTGTGTTTTGTTTGTTTTTGTCTTGTTTTTACCAACCTGTTGTAACAGTCCTCACTTGGATCTGCCCTGTTTTCCTCATTTCCCTACACTGTACCACTAGAGAGGGACCTGGAATTCTAGGAGCAGAAAATATTTCTGTTGTCTCATTAGTAAAATGAGCAGGCTTGTTTAAGGAAGGATACTGTAAAGATCAGATGTCTGGTTTCTGCTTTTTGTGCTCCTGCAGATAGAAATGCTAGGAATTATTGTTTTCCTCACTATGCTTCATTCTTTCACTCCTATTCCACTTTGGCTTTCCTGAGCCTTAATATGTGAGGGGCTGCCCCAAATATATTACTGCTTCTAGTTGATGGAGAGACAGAGTGCTGAAGCCGGAGCCAACTGCCTCATAGAAAGATTCACAGATGCAGACTGTCAGACCAAGCACAAATGGCAACAAGAAGACAAATCCAGACTTTATTTTTTAAAGGACGTGCTCCTTCTGGCAACAGTTTTTTGGGAAAATTATATTAATGAGAGTAGATTAATCACTGAAGGGAAGGAGGTCTGGTGGGATAGCATGCCTAAGCACAAGATCGCAGACTGCATGCTTAGAATACTTTTTGCTGTAAGGTTCTTCAGAACGATTGCATCTCAATTCCATCCCACGCTGTCTTGGCAAAAGCCTCTGCATCCTTGTGCTCCTTACTGAACAGCTAATGAACTGCTTTCAAGCCTTTGCAGTGATCCCACAGACTTGAAGGAAAAAGGAGAAAGTAAGATTATCTTCAAACAGAATTCGGTAGAGTTTCCTGAGGTTGGCACTGGAAGCTTTTGTGGGAGAGGTCGGATGTGCAGCTCTGCTGACTTCAGCTCATGATGGGCACAGGCACCAGGGCCAGAAAAGGCTTTAGTATTTTCTCAGGAAGAAAATTCTGCAGCTGATGCTCCTAATCCACTTGTACTCCAGTTTCAAAACCCAAGCTTCTGAGCCCAACTTATGCTCATCTCCCACAGGAATCATTTTTAACTTTTCTTTCTCACTACCTTTATTTTTTGGGAACTACAAAACATTTGAGTATTGCACTGAGAAGGCAAACTACAGCTTCGCTGCTCATTTCTTTGGTTCTCCTTTCTGTTTTGCAGAGGTGAACCTCATTACTAGTAGTACTTACCTCATTGATTTTGGCTCTTTATCTTCTCTTACCCAGTGGTTGTGAGCGACTGTTGATTTTCAGCCTTAGAGGAAAAAGAAGTTGCCTTCTACATCACACTCCCACATCATCACACAGTGCTCTGCGCATTGAAAGGAGCGCATTCTGCTTTTGTTTGGGTCTGCACTTAAAAGTTTCAAACCCACGTGCTTCTGTCGGTAACTCACTGCCAGTGTTTCTCTCCCAAAGCAAAGTTTGTGTATCCTAATAGTTAACAAGCATCCTTCTCTGTGAATGTAGAGTTGTTCCCAGTTGTGCAAATCAAGGGTTAATCAGGATGGCTGGGGATTCTACCCACAGCTTGGACAATGCCAACAGAGCAGTGCAGATTAGGTAGCAGTGCTTAGGTCATGGCATAAATATTTACTTCTTAAATTGTGCCTGGATAGACGTTATCCCAAAGGATTAGCAGTGGATACCATCAAGAATTGTATGTAAACAGGTGCGTGGCCTGAAACACATGAATGAAAATACAGATAAATGTGAGGATTACATCTAAGCAGCCAGCTGTTATCTGGAAATACACGTTTGTAACCTGAAAACCTTTAATTTTACAGAGAGGTTCATAATTTGCCCCTGAGAGTGAGATTTTAGCTAGGTTTTTAGGTTTCAACTGTACTGCTGAAATATTTGATCTCCTCGGTACAGGATTAATCAATGATTTGATTTTTTCAAAGCCCCAGAAGCAAAACCAAATCTCTTTCTATATTTCTTCTTTAGTCACTCTTTCCTAGCATTGCTAACTAATTTACATTTCTCTGTGCTTTAAAATTAATTTCCCCTGTGTTCTACCCTATTTTAAACTGTTCAATATTAATCCTGCTAAGGTGATTGCTAAGCTAAATCTGGAGAATCAGATGTGAAGGCAAATGTTTTTCAAGTAGTTTACAAAGCCAGTTACCTTGTATTGGACAATAACTTCTAATACAAGATGTTGTTTTTTCCCCCACATCTCTTATCATACGATCAAGAGCACATGCAGATATCGGTGGCTGAGGTTTTCATATGTGTGTGTGTGTATATCTGTGTATATATATGTATGTGTGTGTATACATGTGAGTAGATATTTCTGCTAGATTAAATCTGCCCTATTGAAATTCTGACATGGTCATTCAGCATCACCTGTGTTTTGGAGGATCATTTTCACCAGCGTTACCCTGGTTCATATTAAATGCAACGGAGTTGAAATTGCTGGCTAGCAGACCCTCAGCTTTTCACAGCATTGTGTGTGGATTCCCCAGATACGTATAAATACAAACACGTGTAATTTTACCTCTTCAGCTCCTGATGCTCTTGTCTGTTTGAGAGTAAAGTGTTTAGAAAGAAAGATGCTAAAAAAAAAAAAGTATCAGGCATAAAAGAACAAATACAATAAAGCCAGGTGTCTGAGGAATTTCACTTCTGGTGTTGGGACTTGCAGGAACTACTACTGTGTCTAATAAACCACATTATTATCATAGATGTAACAGTCTGTGGTTAAATATGCATTCTAGGATGCAAGACATGAAATCAAAGTAATCAACAGCATATTTCTGAAACCAAGGAAGCAGAAAACCCACTCATTTTAAAAACAAAACCACAGCTTCCTAATGGGGAATAGCATAGTTTCCTTCATGAAATAAAGCAGAGTATATAGTGTTTGTTTGAAGAATTGCAGCTTGAAACAATTAGTTTTAGCTTTTTTTTCTTAGCTTTTTTGTTCTGTTTTTGTTTGACATTCATGCAAGCTACCAAAGCTTTAATCTAGCCATTTCATCTTCTGCATCTTGTGCCTCGTTTGGTACACAGCTCCAACGCAGGACAGGCTGAGAGCTGGGGCTGTGCAGCCTGGAGAAGAGAAGGCTCTGCAATGACCTGAGGGCAGCCTGTCAGTATCTAAAGGGGAGCTGCAGGAAAGAAGGGGACAGACTCTGGCAGGTCCCGTGGTGACAGAGCAAGGGGAAATGGCTGGAGAGGGTAGATTTAAGTTGGATATAAGGAAAAAGTCCTTTACAGTGAGGGTGGTGAGGCACTGGAGGAGGTTGCACCGAATTGCTGTGGATGCCCCATCCCTGGAGATGTTCAAGGCCAGGCTGAATCAGGCCCTGGGCAACCTGGTCTAGCTGTGGTGTCCCTGTGCATTGCAGGGCAGTTGGGCTGGATGGACCCTCAGGAGTCCCTTCCAACTCTGAGGATTCTGTGTTGCATTTTGAAACAGGTGCTAAGAAATGATTCTATGATTCTATAATGGGCACCATGGTGTTGGGCTGACGGTTCGACTTGAAGACTCCAAGGTCTTTTCCAACTGTGACAATTCTGTGATTCTGTGTGTTAAATTTGGAAGAAAAACTGCAGGAAATAATATTTTAATTTCTGTCCTGTTTTTGTTTCAGGCCTCCTCCATGAGTGGCACTTTAAGGTCTGCCAATACTCTACCAAACTGAAGACATTCCCTATGAATAATGCAGGTACCAAGTATCAAAATCATTAATTTGTGTCTCCTTTGTAAGGAGTTTATATGGGTTTGTTCTTACAGTTCATACATATATATATATATATGCACATATATACATATATATACATATATATATATATATATAAAATTAGAAGCAACTGTTATATTTTGAATCTTTGGTTAGCATCTCTAAAGGGAACTGAAACTTTCCAATCATACTGTGGCCATGTAGAGGCTGGAACATTTATTCTATGATTTGATCACAGTAGTTTACACCATAAGTTTACACTTACAGAACCAGCAAAGCAAATATATTGAACTTCACATTTTTACTTAAAATGATCAGAAGGTTAAAGATAGTGCTAGTATTGCATGCTAGAACTGCCAGCCTCACAAATGATCAAGTTACAAATTAGAGCATGAAATCGGGGGTCAAAATTTAAAGATTCAATAAACCACATATGGCCAAACTTTTTAACACTCCATTACAGGCACAGGGTTTGTAAAAGCTGTTGCGTAACCTAAGTTGAATGATATGAATAAACTTTCTGCAAAGTTGTAATGGGCCTTTGGATGTGCCGCTTTGTAACGATGATTCTATTTAATTAATTAGAACTTTACATAAAATATTCATCTCCCCACCTGTAGCTTTTTTTTTTTGCGTTTTTTTTTTTGGTGTAGGTGGACAAAATCAGTATCTGAATAAGGAAAATTAGAAAGAGAAGGTTATATACTTAGAAGATACTTGTCTCCTTTATGCACTGAAGGTCTCACTATGGCAATAATAAGGAGGGGTTGGTCAAGATGGTAGACTGCTTCTGAAAGATAAACATTTCAGACAGTGGGCTTTGCAAAAAGTAGTTTGAAGAAAGAGGAAATAAATGCTCTTGCTTTAAAAACGCCTGTGTCACCTGCAAATACCAGAAAGGGAAACAGGGAGAAAGAAGGAAAAAAAAATCTTATGGTGAAAGTAAAGCTCTATGGCTTTGAGCAACCATGGAGATTTTCCAGAGCTGAAATAAATGAACTCAACGTTTACATATGTATTAGTGGAATTGGTGCTGAAAGATAAAGTGAATTAAAATACAAAGCAAAAGACAGACTTAGTGCAGTGCAGGCTATCGTAATGGATTACTACAAATTAACTAGTGTTAACTAGAGGGGAAAACTAATTACAAAAGGCACAAAATACTCATTATACCAACCTTTTGAGCAAATCATCAGCTGCTTTATTAACAGAAATGAAGAGACAGTACAGACACCATACTCCTGAATCTTTTGGTTCTGATAAAAAATGAGGTAAGTTGTGTAGGAACACAACTGAGAGAACTGTACCTGCTGAGGCAGTCCATCCCAGCTGCGGGTGAGTGCAAGAAAGGAGGGTTTGAAGTCAGGAATAACAAACCCCCATGACCACCCACACCAATACAGTTAGAAGTGTCCTATAGAAGTGCAAATACCTCTGCCGTTCTGGGGCTGTCCCTGCCAGCCTCAGGTTCTCCTCAAGACACATTACCAGGTCACGCTTCCTTCCAGTTTCTGTTGCACAGTGCTGTCTTGCAGCTAGAAGTAATGTGTCTGCTCACCATCCACTTCCTTCTCAGGAGTTAAGCCTTTAGTTTGCAGGTAACGTTTCAGATGAAAGCACGCTTCACTTTGCTTCAATTCAGGTAAACCGGCTAAAGGAAATTGTTGAGTTAAGGGATCTGTCTGTCCTCTCATGCTGGCCAAAGCCGGGCACAAACCATTTTCTGAGCTGGCTGCTCTGCAGGCACAGCTAGCATGCTTCCAAGATCTCACACACAACTCTGATAATGTATGTAGAAATCGGATATCTTCCATCTCACACAACTATAATGCTGCAATAAACTACGATGTAATAAACACAATCTAGATTTGATCCAGTTTTATTGGGCCATTTACTACTTCTGCTTCACAACTACAACAAATGTGGTATGCCTCAAGTGTAGAAAGGAACTCTTGCCCAGGCTAAGGTGCAGATTTTAAGAGTAGCTTGTTTGAAATACTGGAGTTTTAGAAACAAACATGTCTTCCTTGTATTTCTGTTAAGAACTAATTTTAAGCAAAGCCTTTACTTTAGTCACTACTTAAGATTGTATTTCCTATCCTGGCATTTTCTGGCAAATAAAACATTTCTCAGTTTTTACTTCAGTCTTAATATTTACTGATATCAGCCAGCAACTCTCTTTGGAAATGTGACCTCAACTATAGGCTACTAATGTGAAACCAACCTGAACAGATACTAAGAAATATGATGCCCATTTCTTAAGATTTTTTTACTTTGCTGCCTGACAGATGGTGGTTGTTGTACTGTGTCCTATAAGAGTTTAATGCAGGGAATTCATAGACTTTTTCTGCAGAATGCATGATGATCACTACATTTTTAAAAATGAACTGGTGTTCTAGAATGCTAACAGTAAAGGCAAATGCAGACAAAGTTACTTTTGCAGGCTTTTTTAATATTACAAGGTTTTGTATTTCTAACATTATTTCTTCTCTTAAAGCCTCAGTGATGTGCTACAAAGCCTGAAATTCAGTTGGACTGTAGCATTCTGGGAAACAGAACAGCCAACAGAAAGGGGAAAGGGACATTAACAACTTTTATCAGCCTCTTCCAGGACCTCCCATAGTTGACATTGCTGGAAAAAAACCACCACCCAACCAGCATCTATGGAGAGTAGTTAATAGACTCAGTTGACTTACTGAGAAGTTATTTTCAGGTAAACACTTCAGAAAGTTCGGTAACAAAATAAGACCCGAGACTTGAGTTTTCTCTTACGGCAGAGAAGCACGAGGAGCTCTTCCTCTGATTTAAACATCAAGAACTTATCTTCTAATGCACCAGCAGCCTGAATCAGTTGCAGAACAAGAGAACACACACATATTTTGGTATTTGGCTTGTTCATTATACTGGTAGAAAGTACAGTTTGCACTTACCTGAAATGGCTACAGAGAAGTCTTCTCAAATCTCTATGAAAGTTTTGCTGTGTAATATGTTGAAGAACAGAACCATTTCCTCCTTTATATTAATGAAGATTTCAAACGTAAATTTAATCCTTGTAAAGCATCAGAAAGTAAATATTTCAGTATTTTATTAGATGTATACTTAAATCAAGCTCATTGCTCTAGTTAAGTATACTTTGGTTTTCATCACAATTAGATTCTGTCCTGCACATCTGAGGAAACACAGAACTGATCTGACCAAACCAATCATTCATTTCGATAGATTTTTGTGGGCTTTTCAGTACTTACTTTTTCAAACTCTCCCCATCCCCCAAAAGGCTGCAGGTTGTAGGGCAGGCATGTTCCTTTATGTTTAAATGACAGGGAAGGTGTGGGGAGATCATTTACCCTCAACACGCAGCGATGCAGAAGCAGGCACAGTTCTAAGAAACGTTTCAATGTGCGACCGATCTTCGTTGGCACGAGTGAATGAGAAACACAAGTAATCGATGGACTGCCTCTATGGACAAAGCACTGTAATCACTACAACTTTATTGACAAACTACCATTCTAGAAGGCTGAATAGTCAAGACAAATTCAGACAAAGTTAGTTTAGTAAGATTTCTCCATGTCCTTGAAGAGATTAGTCTATTCAGTAAGAAAATACTGTACATACATGCCCCAGCAATGCTGTGCAGCATTTTTTAGGAACTGTTAGGAAATGAACAAAAAATGCCAAACAAAAAAACCCCACAAAATTTAGCAAGGCGGGATTGCCCAAGCAGGAATGTGGCACTTGCATGTAATAAAGCAGATATTTACAGTAAGCACAATACAGCAATTTATTTAGATGTTTAAATGAAGAATACAAAGGGAAATAAAGATCACAAAATTATACATACTACAACAGTGTGTCATATATTAGATGGTATAAATGAATACAACACCTTGTTGGTGTTAACTAAAGATAAAACTAAATATCCAAAACACAGCACTGTTGTTTTAAGTGTGCTGCTTCAACACAATACACTTTTATACAGATCTAAAAGGTGTCAAAATTAGTAGCTGCAAACTTGTTTCTTGCATGTGATTTTTCATCTTTAGCTTAAAAGATTTCAGAAAATGGCTCTGAAATACGTTTGTCATCAGTTGTAATGTCAAGGATACTCAGAACAAGAAAATTCTATAATACAATAAGAGTCCAGATATATTTTTTTATGGTGCTGGCCTCTGTTTTTGAGATTGTACAAGGTTATGTGCAAAAACTAAGTTTGTCAAAATTCGTACTATAGCAGTTTCAAGCTTTTGCTAGGTAAACTAAATACAGCATTTATTACACAGCAGGGCAACACTAAAAAAGAGAAACAAATCTATGATGGGTACACAAGAACAATTTCATAAGCTTCACTTGAATAGGTCTAAAAGACTGTACAAATATACATTTCAACTATTCAGAATGATACATGAAAAAAATCAATTTCCCCATAGTCTACTATACACGTTGAACTGGTAGCTTGTATGTTGGCCCTACACACTACCATGTGAAAAAGGGTAATGTTTAAAAAGACATACAACTGAACATGTACAAGAGTGAAATAAATGGTGAAAACGCAGATAAAATAAACCTCTGCTTTTCTCTGTGTGCATTCTTGAGCCACCAGCTTATCTGTTTTCACATTAAATTACTGTGCTCATCCCAGCAAGTACTCACAAGCAAGATCAGCCAACGGCATCCTCAACCACTGGAGTAACAGTGGCCACGAACACCACGCACCGTGACCCAGCACTTGGAAGGCAGTTCCAGTCAGAATTTCAGCTTAGCAGTCATACTGAAATGAACGTGTTTAGACAGTTGTAGATTGGATCGTGTCTCTGACACTTCTGTGTCGAGGAGCTTATGCTTGCTGACTGCTCAGCTCCACACCAGATAAGCTGCTGTGCATTGGTTCTGCTACCCCATCAGTCACACCGTCAAAGTGATCTCCGTCCTCGCTGTCAATTGTGCTGTTCTGCCATTCCATCTGCTGATTTGACAAGCTCTCCTCAATCTCTGATGTATTTTTCCATTGCGACTGGTCCTTGGCCCAGAACTCTTCTACTTTTCCATAGGAACGATTCTTCCACTTTGACTGCTCTTCATCACTCTCAGACCCACCTCCTTTTGTCTCTACAGTAGGTTTACTGCTGCCAGCATCTTCGCTTTGTGAGGATTCATCTGTCCACACTTCTGGTTTTACTTCTGACGTGTTATCTTCAAAATCAGAAACTTGCTGAGAACCAGGCCCACTTTCAGACTGCGAAGCTCCATCTTTCCATTCAACAGCATCATCTTGATCATCCTGATAACCTTCACTATCTGAAACATCACCAACCAGTTTTGTCTGCCCTTCGGCAGAAATAATCTCCTCATATTTAGAGCTTTCTTCTTGTTTTTGATCAGACTTTTCTGGAGATGGTGAGGTATTTTCTTCAATGATTTCCTTGGATATGCCATCCTCTGGGTTCTCTGCGATGCTATCAGGAGAAGCTTTCTCACCAATGTCAGTAATATGTGGACCAAATGGACTACTGCTTTCATTGTATTCCTCTTCTATATTCTCATAGCTGTCTGATGAACTTTCATTGTCTTTATCTATGTTTATTTTTTTATCAACAGTCTTACTAACGTTAACTCTGGAATTCTTTTCATCGTGGTTTTCAAACAGCCATTCAGCATCAAAATCCATTTCGTGTTTAACTTTGTTTAATTCTTTCATATTGAAACCAAGCAGCACACCAGGTTTGTATTTTTCACAATCTCTAACGCATTTTTTCCTTTTGTTGCTGAAGTGAGATGCAATATCAGATTTCCACAGCCACAGACTGGCAGCCAGCTTTTCAATCTCTCTCCTAGTTGGATATGGTTGCTTATTAAAATATTTTGTGAGAAATGTTTTCCTGGCTTCATAGGAATCATCTTCGTGACCCTTGGGGTCCAATGCTAGAACTACCGGTTCTTCAGGCTTCTCCTCAAAGGCAGAGGGGGAGTCATCATCATCCATTTTCCTTCTCTTCATCAGAGAGAATTCCATGTGTTCATACGTACGTTTTACAGGGGCTACCCCTGCAGACTGACTTAGCCGGGATGATGAAGTACCTTTGTCCTGGCCATTCTGAGTCTTCCCAACACCTCTGCAGTGAACAAGGTGCAACGTTATAGTTGAGGCAGTCATGTTACTGGTATACACGCCAAGGCAATGAATGCATTTGTAGGTTAGTTTTTTCTCAACCGGATGAACCGTCTGAATAACCTGATGCCTCTCCCGCAGATGATGTGCAAGTGCATCAGAGATGGGTCCTTTTAGGATTGAAAAGCACAGAGGACAGAGGGTTTTCCCCACATCTTTCTTGTAAGGAACTGCTGCTTGTGGAGAGCTTTTCACAGGTACATCAGACTTCTCTTGGATTTTCGGCTGTGGTTTTGGAGGAACTGGAGGTGTGTTCTGAGCATGATAAGCTACAGATTCAGCAGGAGCATCCCTCAGGTTGTAGGTTGTTACGAGAAGATGTATATTTGTGAGACTACCCTGCTGCAGCGTCAAATCAAAAGTTAAAGTGGAATCAGTTTTAGGTCCCATTTCTTCATCAACATGAACCATTCGCATATGAGCAGCCATCTTTTCAACATCATTGAAGGTTGAGCGGCAATACGGACAAGACAAACCATGTATTAACATATGATTAAGCAATGTATCAGTGGGTAAATAGCGATTACAGTATAAACATTTGCTAGTGAAATTGTGGATTTTCATTATATAATTAGCTACTGCAGGCACCTTTTCAGCCTTGTGCTCCTTTTCAAAGTGAACGCTATACACATTTTCAGGAAACAGCTCATTACAGATTGTACAGATTTTCCACTTTTGTGTGGAAGATGTATTGACAGAAGAAGGACCTGTAGCAGCTACAGGAGATTTTGAGCCAGACTGACCTAATACTCTTGAAGCTGCCTGTGACTGAGATAACGACGTTTGTTTCAACTGAGCTGATGACAAGGAAGTTGAATTGGCAGACTGAAGAGAGTATCTTGCTGAGGCCTGAGATCTCTGCTCCCCGAGAGTGTAAGGCCTTCCATTTCCACTTGAAAACTGTTTCATTGTTTGAGATTGCTGTGGAATAGAAACTGGTGCATTGCCACTTAAGCTCAGCCTTCCCCCTGGCTGGCCAACATAACTTGGTGGTACTGATTTGACTCCATAATTGTTTTGCTGTAAGTGAACATTTGACATCATATTCACTCCTGCAGAATTTAACGTAGGCTTTGGTATAGTGAGTCTGTTCATCATCTGTTGTGACGAAAGAGATCGAACGCTCCCAGGGGAAAGGGGACCCATCCTCTGAGGGAGTCCCATAGGCTTTTTGTCCTGTGGTTTTGGAGCTATTAGCATCAAAGGTTTAGACCTTGGAACCACTACATTAGTGTGACCTATCATCGCTGTTACCTGATACCCTATACGTTCATGGTCTTCAATAACGTGCTGTACTAAAGCTTCATACGATTTCGGCATAAAAAGGCATCGTTTGCAATGAATACTACCCTCTTCCCGGGTACTGGAACTTAATGGAACTGCACCATTGAGTGACTTTTCACCTCCCTTTGCTACGTAAGGAGCAGCTACGTGCTGAAAATGTTCCCTGTAAATGTGCTTTCTAACAATTTCATACAGCGGATCTCGGTAAGTGCACTTCTTACAGTAATAAACAGCTTGTTCTACACTGTCAGCCTGCTTAGGTTTAAGGCTATCATGCTTGTTTTTATCTTTAAAAGTGCTGATGCCTCCACTCGGTGTATTGGCATTTGGAGCATGAAATATTTTAATGTGCGTTTCCAAAGTCTTTTTGTCTGCATTGAAAGTACAGTATGGACAATTAAGGAGAATCCGATTTTCAAAGTCTTCGCTATGGACATTCCGGAAGTGGCTTTTGTACGCTGAAAAGAACTTCGAGGAAAATGGACACGCGCTGCAGCAAAAGGGCTTTGTCCGATAGTCCTTGAAACAAAGAACAAAGCAGAAACTGAATATGGAAAAGCAGTTTTTGGAACAAGACTCTCTCTGAACTTCTGTGAACAACTACAGTCTGAGACCCACTGCAACAATCTCCAATCTTGAGATCAATTTATTCTCTGCAATTCTTGGCCTACAGATGAAGTCCTACGTTTATCATCTGAACACACACAAGGCAGTGATAGCCAATTTAAAAGGTCCCTCAAGAGTTTGGCCATGCCCTCAGCATTCAAGGATAAAGCATAAATATCTCTTCCACCAGTCAACAGAAGCTGCGTTCCCTGCAGCTGAGCATGCAAACGTTCACCGTTATTTCATTAGTTTGGAAAAGGAAAGCATGGCTGTTGGTGTAGAATGAGACTGCATCCAGAAGACAGGAGTTATTTCCCTTTGGTTCTGCCAAACATTTATCGAGACAGCTAACACTTCACATCCATTCTATTTAAAAGTCTTAATCAGTTACAAAGTTTAAGATAAAGAATACTCTTCAAGAATTACATACTAAGGCCAGACAATCCCTTAAAGCAACCACATTTTCTTTCAGATCAAAGCACAATCCTGGTTTTTAAAATAATAATGTATCAGGGGAATTAAAAAAAAAAAAGGGGGGGGTACTTGAAAGCTCCACACTTGCCTACTTTCCCTGCTGATGGCAGTTCTTATCCACTGTTTTAAAAGAACTAAAATTATGTTGGCCTCAGAGACAGCCACAAGCAACCTGTCATTTCAGATGAGATAAGACATGAATTTCACACAGTTACAATCATTCATAGCGTGTGTCAAAACAAGTCTCGTTCACCAAGTTACACAAAGAGCATTTAAAATATCTGGAGAATTGTACTCTCCCTTTGTACAAGCAAGCATATATGCTTCTGTCCACCTTCTGAAACCCTGGCCATCTCATAGGCTGGAGGCAAGAGGCAATACAAACTAAACAAAGGTTGTCTCCTTTTACAGTGAGGGTTTGTTTTTCTTTTTTCATTCTGGGATTAACTAGGAAAAAACGCACATCAGTATATTTTATGGAACACAATAAAGGATATTTTAGATGAAGACCACACTAGGAATCCACCATAATGTGGCTTCTCAGGTCTTTCAGATGGTGCAAGTGGGCTTATTTTGTACAGAGATTTCTCACCTTCTCACTGTTCTGTAAGTGCTGGTAAGTCTATGATGGTAGAGGTTATTGCAATCCATACCTTAATGCACTGTCTTAACACAATAAATCAGTAAAGTCAAATCACTGTAATAGAAACATTCCCTTCTTCCAGTTTCAGCTTGCTTCAAATCTCCTTTAATCACCGACTCAACATCTAAAAATCCTCTGTGCAGAACTACATATCCCAATAAACCAAAACCTGAGTCAGGTTAGGAGAATCCTCACGACACACAGCTACAGCTCTAAAGAGAGTGCTAGTTAAATCTGTTCATTTAAACTTTTTCTAAAATCTTGCTAGCAAAAAGGCTAACAAAATTACTACAAACTACAGAATTGGTGATCCTTTGACTGGAAGATAGATGAAACTGTGTTAAGCTTGAAAACAGATGGCCTGTTACAATGTAGCTGACAAAGGGATAGAGATATTCTGACAAGTCATTTCTCCAATATTTTGCTATCAGCACTTCGTAAAATAAAACTGAGATTATTGCTTCTAAAATAATAAAACCTTTTTCTGTCTGTTAAAGCAAAGACAATTGATCAGTGGGTAAAATCACAGGAAAAGCTCTTGGCACATTTGTGAAATGCCCCTTGATACGAACCATCTTCAGAATCTGATGTGTCAATATAAACTGTTACCAACCTGATTTTTCGTAAGCGATGGGTCCCACAATCCTACATCTTCCCATGTAGTGTTTTTCAAATAAAAGTCATTAGGTTCAAACTGTTTAAAATCCTGGAGAAGGGAAAGATGGGAAGAGAGCACAGACAATCAAAACCCAGACCAACTGCTCCCTTAAGCAACTCTTGTAAGCATTCATGCTGTCCTCTCACTCACACGCTGCTGGTGAATAGCGAAGAGCATTAATTAAAGAAATCTGCATATTTAAATGCATAATTTGGAGGTAAAAATTTGTGAACAATCTCAATACAAGGACTATTTTCAACATACATTCTGCTAATTAACGCAAGACTGTCATTAAATACCTGCCCCATCTTCAAAAGCAGTCCCTGATACCAACAGCTGAATACTGATACATTAAAAATCAAATTCTGTACCACAAACTTGGTGGTGCTGGTTGTTTTTTTTTAAATGTTGTTGGCTTTGTTGTTTGTTTTTAAATTTATTTCACAGAGGAATTTAGATCCAAGTTTGACAATATGCACGGTGTCTAAGTAGCCCAATTCCTATTAAAACAAAGTGCTTCGTACTTCGTCTTTGGCATCAGCAGCACACAGAGACTGAAATTAATACTTCAAAGCAACACTGTCCCTAGTCACAACTTTACCCTTAAAAACCAAGTGTGCCCACAGATTTCCTACACGGGGAGAACAGGTATTCCTCTTTCTCTTCAAGTATCTCACTTAAATCCTCCTTAAAAAGATAGTAATGAAATACAAAAGCAAAGTCATACTCTTGTGGGTACTCTGAACAGTCCAGAGGTATGAACTGACCTACCAAATGCTGTGTTCAGGAGAAAAAGTGCATTTTTTAGAGTAGCACAAACACCTTTTCCTTCTAGGAACTAACACAAGTATGTAAGTAGTTTGTTCAATTGATGACCTGTATTTCAGCACCAACAAACATTCCGTGAAAATCTCAGGATCTTCTGTCCCACAGAAACGCCCTGTACCACACCGTCTTGATTTATTCCTAAGTGCCCAGTTAGCAAATGTTATCCTTTGGAGCCAAACACAAAGAACAACCTACCTTCAACATACGTCAAGTCAGTCATAAATAGCCTGAGGCCTACCTCATCTCCAGCAGACTTCCTAAGAAGTGTTTGTAGCACATTTTAGCTCAAACTATTAATTAAATCACACTTTGTATAGGACTTAAAAAAAACCAGCGCAATAAAAAACAGGCAGCAATGCCTGAACAGCAAAGCTCAAGCAGAATCCCATAGTCACTTTCAGAAGCTGCTGAGAACAGGAGTGAGGTGTGGGATCAGGGTACAAAAGGTTCCAGAAACATCCTTCAAAGCTTACAGGAAGAATTCAACGTTTGACAAAGCAGGGAAAAAAACCAAACAACTGTGCCCTCACTTTTCCACTAATGTTTGAGCATTTCAGCTCTGAAGCACTTGAGAGGTATCATACTTACTTCTATATGTTCTTTACAGTATTCCAAACCAATGTCACTAAGTATTTTTTTCACAGTTTTCCGGGCCTTTCTTAAACTGCCAAGGTTGTTGACAGGAAGTTGGAACATAGTTTCTATTGAAAAACAAAGTCAGAGAAGAGGTTTAAGTCACATGTGCTTTGTCTGACGAAGAGCTGCATTTAATTGTTAGTAATTTTCTCTCTCATCTTCCCCATAACTAAAAGAAAGTCTCAACCTTTAAGATATGTGGATTCTCTGCACTCAGGTTTCTTCCACGTGCCAATAAGTGGCCTTATTTCACATGCACAGCAATTCTCAGTCTGCATGCTGCTACCATTACACTAAGCACTTCCTGAGCTACAGAACCATCATCAACTCATCTGCACTTCAGGAAGGTGCAAACCACAGAAGCGCAGGAGTCTTTTGGCAATATACACTTCTTCTGGGAGAGGCAGGGGAGCATGCAATGAACAGGCAGGTTCTTCCTCAAAGCAAAGCAGAGATGATCTGTGATCTTGTTGACTAGGCTCTGGTGCTCTACTGTCTGTTGCATAAAAAATATCATCCTAGAAGATAAAAGCTGCATTTCTATCATTAATATTCCTGGAAGCTAATTCTTGCTTTGTTAGAACATATTTTTTAATTATTCTTATCAACTAATTAATCACTACAGGGCCAGAGAATAACTACAACAACAAAAAATTGGCTTCTTGGATGGAAGAAGTCTACAACTCAGAATGAGCAGAAGCTTAAAACCACGGAACAGTTCAGTTAGAAAAACAAAAATCTCTCACCATGAGATGAAGGGCAGTCTCTAAGATACAAGGAACTTACTACAGAATTTATTCAAGTAAAAAGATGGGGGTTGTGACTGCAGTAACCGAGCGCTCCGATCAAACACAGCCCTGCTGCACTCCCTGTCCTGCACAGTTCTGTGTACACACCAGGCTTTTTGTGCTCATTCTCCTACCAACTTCGACGAGGTGATGCTGTAACAGTCACTAATGACTTACTATTCCATGACTGTCACCACCACCGCTCAGTGCCAGAAACAGACAAAAGTGACAGGGCCAACACAAACCCACCAGCTTCACCATCAACAAGGACTGAGTATCACTAAGCTCTCATCCCTTCCCATTCATCTAATTCAGAAACAGCTCTTGACTAAGAGTAGCAAGCTGATCAGGATGTTTATGACTGATTTCTAATTTGTAGCCATGATACGAAGAAGAAACAATACTGAATTTATTAAGGGTCTACAGGAGAATTTTCAGAAATACCAAACCAACTCTAATGCTGTGGTGTCTGCAGCACCCACGGTCACAAGGAAACACAGCTGCATGGAGCACTGTGTACACAAAAGCTAGGAAACCAAAGAAAAGTGTTGACTTAGTCTATAAATCTCAGGTCTCCAAATTTCTCAGTTAAATTACCTGCAGCAGAGACACTGCTCAGAGACATCACACAAAGTCACTAATGACAGTAATTTAAAGAAATCATATAGGCCAGGAAAAAATTACTTCAACTTAGATATTGATTTCCTCCAAGATTTGTTGTGAGTATAAGCACAGTGTATTTACCTGACCTAAATTCTAACTGCAAGTTCATAATGTTTGTGACAGTAAAGGTGTTTCAGCTAGCATTCCTCTCTACTCTCAATTAAAAGGATTGGAATTATAAAAAAACCTATGATTTAGTTAACGTGAAAAGTTGCTTTCTGTATGTTATCTGGAACCTTTCATTTGAGATAAACCCAAACCACTCTACAAAGAATTAGCATTCTGGTGAAGTACTTCACACGTAATCAGCATTCTGGTGAAATACTTCACATGTAGAGTCG
This sequence comes from Tympanuchus pallidicinctus, assembly GCF_026119805.1. Taxonomy (NCBI): domain Eukaryota; kingdom Metazoa; phylum Chordata; class Aves; order Galliformes; family Phasianidae; genus Tympanuchus; species Tympanuchus pallidicinctus. The sequence continues at coordinate 495,477 of NW_026294722.1, forward strand.
TTATCAGCCTGGTAACTCATTTGCCACATTGGAGATAAGAACCCAAACCCAGCTATGAAGAGCACTTCCACAGGTATCCTCTGCCTTCTCAGAGATGGCGAGGATTAAACAGAACACAATGGAAAATTACACTCTCTTACTGCCTCTAAAGACACCGAATGAAAGCCATGAACTGCTGTTTTTGTTACCTGTGTTCATTCCTACCTGTACACCTTTATAATCAAGCATCTTATCTGCAATTACAAAAAATACCCAGGCCTAATACATTATCCTTCATGATGCAAGAGTGAATGTCATCATCTGGGTAATCAGATTGATCCATGTACTCACTCCCAGCCAAGGACTTTTTTTCATCCTCACAAAGGACTAGGAAACAAGGTTTGCATCTGAATCTCTAACTTATGTTAGTTTTGAAAGCTGACAAAGGCAAACCAGTTACTTCGTTATAAACAGCATCTGAGCTCATGGCTCCATTATCAGATGTTCTGAGAATATTCATATTATCCCCTTGCGCCTTCTTCTCTCCCAAGATCCATTTCTAAAGGCACACACTGAAGAGAATTAGGAAAAACCCTTAAGTGTTATAAAGTGTTGTAGCTCTGTACTGTGTATTAGGCTTTGGTAAGCAATAACAGAACGTGCCAAGCTCTGCCCTACTTATCTGCCCATCCTTGTGCCTGTGCTGTGGTTATTCAGTTTTACTGCCTAGGCACCTCTGGACAAAAGCTATTTCCTGGTAAAATAAAAATAATACCATTTACGACAAAGTACCAACGCATAAGTGGTGAAAAAGCTTTTGAGAATAACAATGGATATTTACACTGCAAGCATCTGTATTGAGAAATGGTTGTATTAAACAACCACACTTTAAGACCAAAAAGAGCAACTTCCACACACTTCAGAGCAATATTACGTTAGGTACTTCCACGAGCAGAACTAAAACTTCCCAAAGAAAAATTTTAAGATTGCAGTTTTGCTTCTATTGTAAATACATCTAATATAACTTAGAAATTTTACATCATTTTACATCAAAAGATGTAAGGGGTAACTGAAAATGCTTAACAACAGTGCTGAATCAGCAATGCCAGTTTCATACAGCGACACTATATTTATTATTACAGTGACACAATTTATTACTGTGACACTATAACATGATGGAAAACACAGCACTGACAGTGGGATAGCAAAGTCCCAGGCTGCAGCAAGTGAGGATAAGCTGAACTGCAGCAGACGTGGATGCAGAAACAAAGGAAGAAGTCTGCTTACCCTTGGAAGGCCTCAGCTGGGCAGGGATCTCCAGCAAGATACTCTTGCCTCCACTGCCAACCCTTAAATGAGGGCTGGAGGAGGTGGATCCTGGCCCTTCCAGTCACTCAGGTACATTGCATGCACCTGAGCTCCCCTGCCTTCCCACCAGGTGCTCCATCACTCCTTCAGGCCATGACTTAGCACTTCTAAGTGCACAAATAGTAACAACAGCACTGCACTTAGCACAAATAGTATCAAAGAAAATATGAAAAGAGTAATGGGGAAAGGGCTGTGGAGCATTTAAACTCCTAACGAGCCCGCTGGTCAACACAAATTGTAAGGCTGCATCCTACATGCAATTTTCAAGTGGTATTTTCTCTGCTTTTGATCCGTGGTTGAAGTAGTAAGTAGAACTTACTTTTTTGTTCAGGTGGAAAAAGCAACCCAAACCTGTAGCTCCTTTTCCTAGGCCTGTCACTACAAAACAGTGCTCAGTGCTAAGCTCACTGTCACTTTTTTCATGACTTGACTTGTAAGAGATCTGAATTTTATGATAGTAGGACTGCATCAATAGGAAACCAAATCCAATATCGCATTAAGAAGGTATGGCTACCGTGTCACTGCCACCACATCTCACACTGCATAGGTTGCATGTACATTCTTCATCACAACATTTTCAAAGAAAATAGTCTTTAATATTCAATTCCACTTCCTCCCAGAACACAACTGGGGATTATGGCTTTGAACTCTTAAGTTCCAATCAAGTTAATACAGGTTTACTTTCCTTAGAATATTTTTAACATTCAAGAACGTTCATTTAATAAAAGCTCCTGCTGCTGTAGTTTACTGTGCACGTGTGAGAAACTAAGAATGTGGCCAAGAAATTAATCATGGCTCCATTAGTTTACTTCTCTAAATGCAACTAAATATGTATTGCTGTCACTGCAGGACATTATTTCTCCATGCTTTCAGTAGCTTCTTCCTACATTCCTGCACACTCAAAAACTACATGAAACAGCACTGTCAGCTGTTGTGCAGGATGTGAATGAACACTTCACAATGAATTTCAAATCCACAGAGAAAATAACCTTGTAGTTTCATTCCAGGATAACCCTTTATCTTAGTATCGACTGTAGAATCAGTGCATGAAAGCATTCAATGTTAAAGCTTCTGGCAAGCAGTGACATTTTCTCCATAACCCAAATCCCCACTTGAGGAATCATTCTGCTTGTGAAGAGACCATAATTCTCCTAGAGACAAAGTGAGAGTACCGTTTGTCTCCAGGCAGTGACCACTGGTATATGTGAAAGTCAGATACAGTTCTCAAAATATTATTAGCAAGTAACTTACTTGAATGGAAAGTGCCAATATCAATGCCTTCAACCAAAACCATTGAGTACTTTCTCTTGATTACTGTGTCTAACAAACCTGGACATGTCAAACATATAATGATGTATATTTGTATATAAGCCCAAGTAACAAAAAAAGCAAATTTAAGACTGCTTAGAAACAAGATTTCAGTTGTATCTACTCTATCATCCTGCCTTCTGCCTGCCTCATAGCCAACTCCTAAGAAATGGTCAACATCTTCCTATCACAACACGTCATAATACAGGATACAATCGGATCTTCACATCTGAAAACTGAAGATCAGACTTCACAGCAAAAGGATTTTTCTCTCTATTTAAATGTTCTGTGCTTGTTACCCATAGCTGGTGAAAGAAAACAAAAGAAGGGGAAAGAAAAACCACCCTGAAATGCTCATAGGAGTGATGTGAGCAACCTTCAGGAGAAACAAAAGCAAACAGGGAGAACAGACCCATTACTAGTGGAAATTGCTGCTTAGCTTAGGAACTGAACTGCACATTACCAAGATAGAGGAGATCAGGACTATGCTCACTGGTACAGCACAACAGAAGGAAACATGAGAAGCCTTACATGAAAATTATCTGCAGCACAGCCACAGAAGGTTCAACCACTCCCGAAGTCAAGGTTTTTGTTTTGTTTCTTTTTGGAGTTTAGTACTTAGACTTGATGCAGCTTTCAACAGCAAATTGTATCTTCACCAATTTGCTACTTTTACTAATACTTCAAATTCCAGATGGAAACAAATGTGGCCATCAACTTAAAAACATCCAGGATGGGAAACCTGACACATCCACCACCTGTTACTGCCAAATTTTTAAACCACTTTTTGTGTTTAATAAACTCTTATCAATGTATAACCTTCAAGCACTTCAAGTTATAGCCCTGCAGCTCAATGCTTCAACATACCATTACTAAAGGACTGAAGCCACCTACAAAAACTAAGTCAAAACAGAAGAAAATAATAAAATAACACTGTGCTGGTATGTGGAAAATTAATGTAAAACACAATGCTGCGTGCCTGACTGAAGGTTCTACGTTGCAACAAGTAATGTTTGTCTTGTTTTTTTTCAATGCAAACAGTCATCCCTTTATGAGGGAAGTACTGCTTTTACACACAATGCAGCACAGTCACAACTGTGTCCTTACTGGAAGGTGTGCACCCAGGAGAGGGTAAGGAACACAGGTGGGAGAAAACAAGAACACAGCAGTTAAATTATCAGGTGATTAAAAAAAAAAAAACACCACCACCAAGGAAAAGCCTCTGCCTGTCTGCAGATCCAAAAAGCTGCTTCTATTTTTGTGATCCTAGGAGTGCCATGCTCCAGCATATCTTTCTGTATCTCTGGCCTCGCAGCTCACTGCCCTTAGTGCTACCAGGTAACAACAGATGTTAAGGATGCTTCAGTTCTGCCAACTTCACCCAGAACAACATGGCCAACCTCGTGGCACGAGGCCGTGGAGCACTCACCAGGCAGCAGTGCTGTTCTGATTCAGGAGAAGATGCATCAGCGAGATGAAGACAGCTTTTTTCTCTCAACTACAGTCTTCAATAAATATTCCAAATCTGCCTCAGCCTTTTTTTGTTGTTTTTAGACAACATGATTTGAAGTGTTTAATAGGCTTGTCTGATGACTGAGGTTTGCTACAGCTGTGCCAAGCAGCAAATGTAATAAATTATTATTGTCACAGCCCCGTCAGTAAAATGGTGATTTTCATACACAAGTAGTCTGTAGACCTAAAGAAATAATCTGGAGGATACTCCTGCAGTGTAAAAGAACCAAGAGAGCACCAGTGGACTACTCTTGGCTTTCTTATGCCTGACTACACCATGAGGAAACCCTCGCACAACTGGCACACACACAACTGTTGCTGACCCCTAGCATTTAACTGAGGGAGGTGTTTTCATTTAACAACGCTGATAAAAAGCACCACTGTGAAATGACAAGTAAAAAAAGAAGTTGTGGAAAATGTGCAAACAAAAGTTGGTCTCTACGGCACACAAAATAATTCACAGGTGCGTAAAGACAACTGTCTCTTGGGCACATTATTATAAATGTAATAAAACACCAGTTTTACCTTCAATGACTATGTTTGGTTGACCCTTCATCTCCTAATGCTGTCGTTTATTCACACTATGAAGACTGAGAAAACCTGAACTTTATGGTGATCTAAAATACAGCCTTACCAACTGCACTGTTCAGGACAGTACTGAGAGCACGCATGCAAAACAGACAATTTCAAAAGCAATATCTGAACTCTATCCCATTTTGAGTTTCTGTTTATATACATCTGTACATCTGTATATATCAATCCTGTCTTAGTAATCATCTCTGCAAGACCTGTAATTCATTAAACAGATAATTTTGAAACTGAACAACAGTAACATTTTCTTTAATGTCTGCACATACTTAGAAAAGCAGAACTGCTCTTACTTCTCCTTTTCCCTCTCCCCATTAGTATCCCTCTGCTGCTTCAAAAGGTCCATCCTTTTGTTGCTCTTTTCCCCTTTCCTCCTCATCCTTTCTTTGCTGGTTCTGGGCCTTCTTGGTCCTTACCTCGCTCATTTTCCCTCTTCTCATCTTCCCTGCGCCAATTCATAGCGTCCACATTCTTTCGTCGTTCTCTCTCATCCTGTCTCCATCGCTTCTTGATATCTTTGTCCTTAACTTGCTCATTTTCTCTCCTCTTCTCATCATCCCTGTGCCATTTTATTGTTTCTGCATTTTTCTGTGGGTCCACGCTTCTTTTGAGATAGTCTTGTCGCCTCCTTCTCTTTTTTAACATATCTCTTTCCCTGGCACGAGCCTGCTTTTCTTTCTGGGAAAGAAAAGCTTTACGGGGCATCATGAGCTGCTGCTGTACCTGTAATAATATTGTATTCCATGGAATAATGTACTATAACATGCACTCGGTCAGGCACAACAACTCTCATTTGGAGCTGAGTATTTCAAAGCCAGGATAATTTACTGCTTCTTCTCTTTCCTTTGTAAATCTCTGCTAGCTCTGTATTAGATAGTGCTAGGCAAGCTGCTACATTCAGCTCCGGGCACAATACCTAACTGGCACCTCAGCAGTTGGTGCACATCCAACACAGAAAAGTAAGCCCCCTAAAACCCTGAGCTGAAGCAGGATGTTTTCTTTCCCCTCCCTCTTACAACTCCTCCCACAGAGAGTTTTTAGCAGCCACTTGGCATTACAGCATCCAATTGAGAGAACAGGCTGACAGAAGAGAGTTGTGAAAGAAACCTGGTAATGTTCAAGCCTTAATCTCTTCTTCTACTGGAGATCTACCGTTAATGAAGCTTAAAGATCTTTATTTGTATTTTCAGATCTCCATCTATATAAAATTTGGTTTAAAGTGGCCAACGTTCTTGGCTGGGAGGAGCGAGAGGCCAGCAGGAGACAAGCCACAAGCTGAAGAACTACACAAGCTTTGTTTCCTTGGGAAACCTGGCCAAAACATTTAACTGCAGTTAGTGAAATAAGTCCTGACTCATCTACTCAAACTTTCTCTGTGTGTCAAGTCTTGCTATTCACAAGACCAGAGGAAAAAAGAATGTACCTATTTACTTGAAGTTTCTACCAAAAACATGCCTGATGAGCTTTTGTTTTGTTTTCTTAAGAGGTGTCAGTTAAGACTGCCTTTTAACAAATCATTTTATTTGGGTCATTTCTCCATAGCCATCCAACACATTCACATCGTTAAATTTATTGATGTTAACATCTGCAATTTTGACATTATGGAAAACAAAACAGACCACAGAAAGAATTTTTACTATTACTACTATTCTTTAAAGACTCTTCCATGCACATTGAGCAACATTTCAGAAGTATTCCAAACTGCAGTTGTGGCCCAGGTTTGTTTGTTTTGGTTTCTGAATTTGTTTAGAAGAGAGTTTTGCAGAGGTATCTAATCAAAATGAAAACTGCAGAAAGGACAAAGTTACTAGATTAGAATACTTAAACAAAGCCTAAAAGAAAATGAAACAAATGTACTTTTAAAATTTAGCTACCTTATGGAAAGCACTTGTTCCCAGCATGCAATACTCCATCTTTTTCCTACAGAAAAAGCAATGTTTCAAACCCTTATTCTAAAATCCTGCTCCTTTTCCCTGGGTAATATATCCTCCCCCCCCCCCCCCTTACCATCCCCCCACCCCAAACACTATTCTAGACCATAGACTTTGTTAGAAATATCAAAATCCCACCATTTTCATTGTAATAATTCAAACTATTTTCTTAATATCCATACTACTAAAAGGGAAGGGCTGTAGCAGGGTGAAACAGAGCATAATAAAAAACACATGCAATTTGGTAACAAGTTAGTGCACAAAAATTCAGATTATACTAAATGCTAGTTCATTAAGAAGTACAGAATACCCCTCTACTAGACAGCCTGTTTTTAAGTATTAAGAAGTATTTGGTATTAATAATTATTAATAATAACGTTGTCATTAACATTAGAAAGCACTGAGAGCCCAGGATTGACATCAGTGCAATCTTTACGTCTTTGAAACAGCTTTAACTTCTCTATCAGCTGTGTGCCAGTACATCACTGTTGTTTACTATAGCAAGCTGAACTTTTCTTATCTACCTTATCTTCAATTTTATCAGTAACTTGATTTTATTCCAATCATAACAACATGAATAAATTTCTAATTCAGACACAGCTTCATGCAAATAATTTCCCCCCACCCCTCTCCAAGCAAGGTTTGACATTTACAGTGTGCCATTAAAAAAAAGCCCTTTGGGGATATAATTGTTGCATTTTCTTTCATTTGTTTGTGTTGGTTTTTTTTTTTCCTTTTCCCCTGCTTTAGGCTTTGTATTTTCATTGTTTTAACAATGATATTCCTCCCTCCCCTCCGATTATATCCCACTTTGATCAACCCATTTATAGACAAATGAGAGAAAATACCTCAAAAAAAGTTTCAGTTAAACTTCTAGAAGTAAACATTTAAAATGTGTTTCAAATAAAAAATATCATGTTTCAGAGAGTAACTTAAAGGGACAGCCAACTTGAGCTCGGCACGGCTCAACTCCCATGTCACAACTCGCAGGTTTCCCCCCACTTTGTTTCAGCTCTTCTGGCAGATTTCCCACAGCCAGAGCTGTCTTTCACTTTTGCCCCCGTTGGTTCATTAAGACAAACCGAAAGATGGGGGAAATCTTTCAATCAGGAAACCACTGAAGTGAAGCTGCCAGAGCACTTGAGCTCAAAGCCCACAATTTCTCTGGAGGCCAAGTTGGTGTTCCTTTAAGTTCATGATGCCCACATGTCAGAAGCAAACAGAACTGTCTTTTCAACTATTTTTTGCCCATACCTCTCCAAACAATAATCTTAACTCTACCCAATCTACTCAGTATATATTACGAGGCATTTACCTCCAAAATTAATGGTGCTTGGGCGTCTCAGACTCATTGGACAAGTTTCATGCAAAAGCCTTCAAAAATAATTCTTCCAGAGCGCCCACCTCAGCGATTATATTACACCTACTGTGTGAGGCCGAAGCCCGGACATAGAAGAAGGGTCATATCCTGCTGTACAAAACAAAGCGTTAAAGATAAGAGGTAAGAAACGTCATAAGGGCAATCTGACATTTATAACGTACATTTAATTGTGAAGAACTAATTATAAACCACGCATACGGTACCTGTACCGACACGGAGCTACCGCGGGGCGCACTCAGCAAGGTGAGGAGTGCCGCAGACGTTTGAGTGGGCCTGGGCTTTAACCCCATTTTCTAGGTGATGTTACCTGCAGAACAGTTCGGCACTCAGAGTTCAGTTAAGTTACCCAAGTCGGAAATCCAGCAGGACGCTGTGACGCACCTTCTCACACCACACCTTCAGACTTCAGCGCCTAGGGCCTCTGCTTACAGAGAACCTGAGCGCCCAGTCCCAGCAGCACAGCCGCAATACAACGCGCTGACACCAGCACTCGCACGGCTCATTACTGCTAGGGGGCTCCCATGCCAATACAGTCCCGCCTTACATTACAAGTCTGTGGGAAACCAAGCAGGTGATGTGGCTGCCGCTCCGACCCCAGCGAGACAACTTCCCCTGGGAAGGATTCAGACAAAAGTTTTAGTTCTATGGGGGCTGGCAGGAGGATGTGCAACAGCCTAAATGTTAAGCTTCTCTGGGAAGACCTGACATCTCTTCAGCTCACACCTACAGGGCCTGACAATTCCAAGGGAGCTGAGCAGGGACGAGTGGCAGTCAGGACGCAGGGCAGGGAATGGTAAGCAAACCAAAAATACAGGCGCAGATAGACCAGGGAGAGGGGAGAAGTTGGGAGAACTGAAAGCTACCAAAAACTTCCACGAGAAGGTAAAGGCTGCAGCTGAATAGCCCTCCTCCTGCACCCAATGGCACGGCTGCCACTGGCTCACAATCAGCATTTCACTTCTTTTTTTCCCTGTGGGACTCTTCTTATCTTAGCATTTCTGGCCTACTTTTCAGAGGAGCTGTGCACCTGCATCTCCGGTGAAGGTAATGAGATTTACAGTTTAACAGCACATCTGAAATGGCAGACAACTAAGGGCTCATTTTCAAGTCTGCTATAATCTAGGATGGAGGCTGCTCTGTAACAGCACAGGATTTGCTCTCAAACCTACAATTAAAACACAGAGCACCTCCACATCCCTGCCAGTTCAACCACCTATAGCACTGTAGGTGCTCTGGAAACACGATGGTTTCCAGAGAATATCTGTCTCAACACCTCTCAACTTCAACTAGACAACACAGTGTGCGCATGCTGTGCTGGACTACCCAGTGTGTCAGCAAGCACATGCCTCCAACTCCTCTAATTCATGCCTGTATCCAAAACAGGACTGGGCACATTAGAAAGATGGAAAGTTTACAGAAAGCCCAAATCAAATAAATCCTCTGTAAAAATCTAACGTGGTGTTTTAAAACAGTGATAACTGAAACTGAAGGAAGTTTGTAAGCGTGTTTCAGTACCTAGCCAATGCACTGTACGACTTCAGGACACAAAAACCCTGACACCCCCTCACAGTCAACATCCCTTGGTCAAGACTTCCAAAAGATTTTAAAACCACTTCAGAAATTCAGCGTCAAAGAAAAAGGACAGTTTGCACCACATCTCTGGAAATCAGTTTTTAAAATGGAAGAATGTTAACCCTATACAAATGTTCCTTCAGGACAGAAAAGAAGTCCATCTAAAATGAAGTACTAAAAACCCAACCACACTTCAGTTGCTTTGGAAGAAAGTCTCTGGCTAATAACATGAACGTTCTGTTTCTGTGATTACATGCCATCTTCAGCAAGAGTTTACAGAGCTGCTTTCTCTCTTTTCTTTTTCAGTTTATTGTAAGCATCAGTCACCAACCTGAAGACAGACAACTCCAACCTCCCATCACAGAGGAAAAACTTCTGTGGAGGGCTGCTGCACTGGGACACTCAGGGAGGCTGAGCTCTCTCCGTTCATCTTCTTTTTTTTTAAAGGTTAAAAAAATATCTCCTGCAGTCTTGCAGACAGAGATCCTCTTAAGTCATTCACACACTTCTCATTCTTGCTTGATTTCTGGAATTTTCCACTGGTGCCAGAAGCTCCATCTGGTGGGTGTGTACTCTAACTGCATAACTAAAAGGGAATTAACTATTTCCTTAGCAATTTCTGCACAGCAGTGTAAGTTTGTACATTGTGCAATTTCTCTGCTGCAGTGTAAAATACAAGACAAATTCTGGCTGCTCCAAGAACCATGACCCCTTTTTTCTTCATGAACAACTTGTTACCTTGCACTCTACTGAGAACTTCTGCTTGGTTTTCTTATTTTGATAACACAGGTTGATGGTTTTTAAAAATAAGCGTTAGCCAACTCAGAATACTTTCTGAAGAAAAAGATTTTGAAAACACAGACAAGAAAAGCAATTCTGATAATCTCTACTGCATTCTCAAAAGCAGCTTTAAATTGCATCCATTCTCTAGGGCAGGCTATACTTCAGTGTATAGGTAATTTTTAATTAGAGGCACCAGCAGCTCAAGAAGTAGGCTTCCCCACCTACTGCCATCTTTAATAATATCTTTCGTTGTTGTTCACATATAAACATTTATATGCATCCATATATGTGTAATGGAATCAATATGTAATACACATGCTCAGTACAACAGCCTTGTTAGTTTAGGGCTATTATAGATTTGTTTGAAAGGCACAAAAGCCTGCCTACCTTACAGCAATTTGAAATTGAGACTGGAGGTCAGTGAAGCATGAAGGATATTATTTGCCTACACCATGATATCCACACTTCAGCGTGCAGGAAAAAAAGGCCACATGAATATGCTTTACCAGTTCAAAACATCATCTTTGACTGTAGCTAAGCACTAACAATCCCGTATCGAAAATTTTGGAAACAGAAGCATGTTTCATTTAGATTTTCAATCTAAAGCTCAAAAAAAAAAAGTAAAACGTTCAAAAATAAAGCATGCAATCGACATACACATCATTTATGACTAGATTACACCGACTGTAGAACTACAATCAGAAATTACAAATGCTAGTCTTCTCTATCATGCTTTGCTGACACCACCGCCGTGTCAGCACAGGGCTCGTGCAGCAGCCACAGCACAGAACTGATTCAGTGGCAGCAGTCTTCAGCCAGAGCGCTTCCTCCTCCACACTGCTGCTGCTTACACAAGTGAAGCGGTAGGAAGCACGGCTTACACCACCCCTTGCAGAGGCAGCACACAGTTATATTTAAACCACTGCTGAAACTGCATCCCTTACAGTGCCCTACTGCAGAATGCATTGCTTGCATGCTGGTGGAAGTGGTAGAACAACAAAACACAAGAGAGCATACAAACACTTTCCCAAGCTCATCTAAAACCCTGCCAAAACATGTTTTCTCAGACAGCGGATAGATTAGATACTGAAAGGATCTCACCAACTGTCTAGCATGAAAGCATTTAACATGTAAAAATAGACTGTGAAGTATGCTGATGCTAATTGTTCTTCCTTTGCCTTGCCACTTCACACACTATGCACAAATGCTGGCATTACACAATGGGGTAAAGTCTGTGAACAACAGCTTAAAATCAATCTTACCACTCCACGTTTCTTACCTCGTTCCCTTTCTGTCTAAGCATAGCTCCCAAGTGCTCCACTCCCTGACTACATTCCAGCGTTAATCCACCTCTGCTACTGCTGTCTTCCGTCTGACTCGGGAACCTTCGATATTCATAGCAGCAGCAATGAGGAAACAAAACAAAACAGAAGGTCAGAAACACAATGAACTTTTTTAGGGAGAAAAAAGAAAAAGCATTTTAAGACAAATATTTTGCCTACTTTGATTTCAAGAGATTTTTGCCCCCATACTGTTGCTGCTATGAATCTGCATCACTAACAATTCCTTTGGCCCAGATGCACCACAAGCAGAGAACTATGAGATCCAGAGGCACATCAGCAATCAATACACAGGAGAGAAAAAAAGGGTGAAGGAAAGAATGGCTGAGATGTGAAGGAGGGAAAAGGAGCTGGAGGCAGGGAAGGATCAGCAGCCGCTGACGCCAGGCCAGAGAGCATGCCAACCTACACAGACAGGACAGGGGAGGTAATGAAAGTCACTTTGGTGGACAGGCTGTTTGCAGTTACTCAAATTCTGTTTCTTGCAAATTAACATGCTTCTTGAAAAATGCATTTTAAATCAAACATTTTGCCACCTGATCTGGTCAACTAAGAGCCTGCAGGTGTGATTATTCACAGAGACAATCACAGCGCTGTAGGACCCAACCACAAGAACCAGTTTTTGGTCAGCCATCTTTAATGCCATCTTTAAAACAAACGAACAAGAAAACCCAACCCCAAGGATATAAAGAGCAGTAAGCACAAAGTGATTCACTACAGAAAGCATGGAACTCATTCCACTCTTATTTAAAGCCATCAACTCTCGTAACACGTTCAAAAGCACTCCTCTGTTATTTTGCAGTAAGAATGAGATGCTCATTTTGAAACCCATTTTGTCTTTCAACATCAGTTCTGAAGAATATGTATTTTCTCTTTGCAGACACACAGCCCTCGGGTAGGTAAGTAAGAGCCATGCCCTCCCGGAAACTATTCACATCTAGAACACGAGTCCTGGTTCTTGTACCAGATCCTGAAAAAGCCTCAAATGAGCAGGCCAACCTGACTACCAAAGCAAGGGCATTTTTTCCCCAAAACACATCATGTCAATGAAAACAAACCTTCCACATACGCACAAAAAACCTCCTGTATATACATATACACACACATATATATTTAAATTACATTAACATAATTAGGATTTTTTTTTTTTTTTTTTTTTGCTTCTAATGCATACAGATGTTTATATTGCCTTATCAGACCAATGCTGTCTATTCTCACCTCCATAGCTCATGCTCCCTTATACCGTTAAGAAGTGTACCAACATATTTATGTGAGCAGGACTGCCTCCATGTCAAGGATTGTAATGTGAAATTATGCTAACAAAATTCTATCTGGTATGAAGAAATGAAGAAGAGCCTATCTTAGCCATCCAAAATGGCATAACGTTCATTTAGCTGCAGCTGTTACACTTTTAGAAAAGCAGCACACCGGCATTTCAAAGAGCAAAATGAAAAAACAATGGTAAATGCAGCACTGAAATGCAGCACTGAAATGCAAACTGGGCTGCACCCGCAGACACAGCGCTGCACAGCCCTGCAGGCGACGGCCCCACGGCCCTCGCCCTGCTCCCACTGCCTTCACACTAAAGCTGTCCTCACCACACCTGGCACTGCTCTGTCCACTCTCAACGTGCAAGTTCTGCATCTCAAAACAACTCCAAATACTAGAACAAAAATAACTTCCCAATTCTGAAGAACAGTCAATGAAGTTCTAGCTCTCAGTGGTACCTGCAGCCGCCCCAGAACAAAATGCCTTTTCCCCCATCTTACCACAGAATCCCATCTTACCATCTGTGGTTGCATCTATCAGAGCAGCTGCCATCATAATTGCAAGTTATGAAGAAGACATTTGCACTGCATGACTTCTGACTACCAACATGTTCCCGATATTGTTCTGTGTTGCAAGAATACCACTTTAAACTTCAATATTTACTTTCAATATTTACTGTTTTTTTATGGAGGAGGAAAGCTGGGCTGTAAATAATCACCTATCGTTCCTTCTGCAGTGTGACAGAAACACAGCTTACCTTACGCACAAAAGGAGCCCCAGCACTGCCCTAGGAATGCATGTGGCATCTCCTTCAATTTTAACACTGAGTGCAGAAACTGCGGAGCTCAGATTGTTAAGCACCCAACAACACTTTACAGCACTGCCAAATGATTTCCATGCTTAATTAAAATGCTGCTGTAATATACCACGGTGACACGTCCAATTCCAACAACGCTACTGGGCATCTTCCAACAACTGCCAGCTTCTATCCTACACACAGGGAAGGATCAGCTATCCGCCCCATCCTGAGACACGCAGCCTCTCCAGCTGTTGTCTGTGCAGCACACAGCGTCAAAGAAAAAGGACAGTTTGCACCACATCTCTGGAAATCAGGTTTTAATCAGGGCACGCAGCTCCCAGCACAGCAGCCTTGCTCTGCTGCACACACCTCGGCCCGCTCTGCTCAGCGCCCATCCTGCGTGACCTCACGGAGCAACTTCCACACACAGCGACTTTCTCACCCCAGCAGTTCCACACAGCACTGCCACATAAGGGACAGTAACCTAACAGAGGTACGGCTTCATCCAACCTGTATACTGAGCCAAGGCTTCGAGTTAAAGATAATGGTTTGTTTCCTAATGAGGCAATACTAAAGATGTCTCCATTTGCAGCAATCCCACTGAGTTGCCTCCAAACACTTCATTAACAAAAAGTCTTTTTCTTCTTCAAAAAAAGAAAGAAGTTCCTTGAGAAGGAACAGCATTATTTTAATGAAGGGCAGTTTACCATCAAGACAACAAAAACATTCAGGTTGGTATTACTTCGGAGAACAAAGTGTTGGTTGCATTTCAGAAAGGACAGCTCTGTTCTGACTGAGGTTTAGGTAGAAATGTACTGCAGACATCTTCAGCAACAGCCAGCAACTCCAGCACAGCTCTCATCTGCTGTTGTGCCTTTTCAGTGCTGTAAGATTTCAACACGTACAGCAGTCAGCCTGCTGACACCAGACTGCTCAGCAGCTGTCAGAGGAGCCAAGCTCCGGTTCTGCTCCAAAACCAATGAATGCCATTTTTGAACAGGACGGTCCACCTCTGTCATACGGAAAGACAACAGCCCGCACAGCTGCACAGCCCCACAGCTGTACAGGCTCCCAGGAGGTCCTGTGGGAGGTCCGCATCAGCTTTGCCACACTGACAGGTAGGGATCACATCTCCACTACCTCACGTGCACCTTTCACCTCCGGGACTAGAAAACAGCAGTAAAAACGCATGAAAACACAGCTAGTAAAAACAATCTGGAAAGAACACCAATTCTTCTAGAAGGAATCCTGCACATCTACCGACCAGCACCAACAAAGAACATCGCGATGGCAACAACGTCTGCCTTCCCCAGCGGAGCCGCGGCGCTCAGGACCATCCCAGAGCGCAGAACTTCCTACGGCCGCCGCCTCGCTCAGAAAGCCGCGCCACTGAGCAGGGCCGCCGACACCGCCGGATCCCGCGCCAACCGGGCATCCTCCGAAGCCTTCCGTGCGTTCGATCCCCTCCCGTCCCGCGACGCGGCTGGCCCCGAGCCCCAGCCCCGCGCCGACATCCCGGGACGGCGGGGATCGCGGCGCCCCGCACCGGGCGGCGGCACTCCGGGGCCGCAGCGCGGCCCTCCCTCCCCCGCTGCAGCCCTGCCCGGCGGAACGCGCCCCCTGCTGCCTCCCGCACTCATCTCCCGGGCGGGCTGCGGTGCATTTTGGGTGGGGGCTGGTATTTTTCTGCCACGGCCATCCAGCGGGAGCGACAGCGCGGGTGTAACGCGGCGGGGAGGGGGGAGAGCGGAATGGGGGGGGGAAAAAAAAAAAAGGAAAAAGAAAAAGCAAAGAAACGAAAAGAGGGAGGGCTGCATCCGCGCTGCCCTCCCGCTCAGGCTGCGACGCGCGGTGCCGGCCGCGCAGAGCCGCAGAGCCTCGCCGCCCGCCTTTGTCTGAGCGATGGAACGCGGTCCGGGGCCGCTCCCCTTCGCCGCCCGCGCTGAGCCTGGCCCGGACCCGCATCGCCGCGCGCCGCCCCCGCCGGCCGGGAGCGCGGCGCCGCACGGAGGGCGCCGGCGGCGGAACGGTCCCCGTGCCCGACGCGGAGGGCCGGAGCGGGGCCGGACTCCTCGACGCCACCGCTCTCCTCTTCGGAGGGGCCGGAGCGCGGGAGTCGCGGAGGGCGGGGGCCGCCCGGGCCGGAGCGCGGCGCACACCTACCTGAGCGCGGCTCTCCGAGCGGCGGGGGCGGGCGCGGTCCCGGCACCTCCGGCGCGGGGCGAGGGGCGCGGAGCCGCCTCCCGGCGCCGCCCGGATCCCCGCACGGGCGGAGCGGTACGCAGCCGGCGGCGGCGCGGGGGAGACAAAGGGGGCTGGGAGGCAGCGGGGGAGGAGGGGGCGGTGTGCGGCAGGGGACGCTACGGGGAGCGGCGGGGCGGCGGCGGCACTGGGCTCGGTCCCCGGGGCGGGGGGTGCGGGGCCGCGGTGCGGGGGGGGCTCCCTGCAGACAATACAGCCGGGTCCCTCCTGCCCAGAACCTGCCCTGGCCAAGATGGCGGCCGAGAAAGAGC
Source organism: Tympanuchus pallidicinctus (assembly GCF_026119805.1). Classification (NCBI taxonomy): domain Eukaryota; kingdom Metazoa; phylum Chordata; class Aves; order Galliformes; family Phasianidae; genus Tympanuchus; species Tympanuchus pallidicinctus. The sequence continues at coordinate 511,820 of NW_026294722.1, forward strand.
GGAAGTGACGCGAGACTCTCATTAGCATACGGGACTCATTGTCCGGCGGGAGGGGACGGGGCCGCGGCCCGGCGGGGAGGGGTCCCGAGCCCCGCCGCTTTCCCGCCGGGCGAGTCCCCATCCCCGCCCCGCGGCGCCCGCCCCGACGGCCGTGTGAAGGCGCGCGCGGCCCCGCCGAACCGGCTGGGAAGCGGACGGGGGGGGGGGGCAGAAAGCGGAGGGCTCTCGCGAGAAGGACGGAGGCGCCGGCGGCGGCGGCGGGATCTACCCCGGCCCCGCTAGGAGGCGCCGCGCCCTGCGGCTGGGGCCGGAGCGGGAGCCGGCGCCGCCCGGTTATCCCTCCGCCGCCGCCAGCCGGGACTACATCCCGTCCTGGGGCCGCTGCCGCCGTCGGGCGGGCGGCGCGCGCCTGGTGAGCCGCGCGCCCACGTGACCGCGCGCTGCGCACGTGACCTCGGGGCCGTCGGCTCTCTGTCTCGTGCGGCGCCTCAGGGCGCGGCCGGCCGTGCAGCCTCGGGCGTCGCCGCTCCCGAGCTTCGTCGGCACCGCCCAAGGCGGGAGACTTGGAGCGAGGCGAGGTCACCCGAGGCCCCGAAGGTGTTAGGGTGTGAATCGGGGACCGGGTGTGCCGAAGGAGGGCGAAGTTCGGCCCGCGGTCCGTCCTGCTGCGCGCCCTCGGGAGCGCGGCCTGGGGCGGCGTGACGGAACTGAGGCGCGACTGCAGCTCCGCAGCCCGATGCAAGCTGAGGGAAGCGCCGGCCGCTCGGCTCGGTGGAGCGACGTCGGATTTCAGAGCGGTGCCCGGACGTTACGTGTGTAGCGAGGTCACCGCGGCCTCAGATATCGTAAAGCAGCAAATGGCCCCGTTCCCGCACGGCTCGAGTCCTGCTGGCCCCGTTGCTGCCCTGGTGGCAGTTCACACTAGCAGCTTTCGTGAAGGTTTAGGTGACGTTTTATTTGTCACCATTCCTTAATTTCCAGTTTGACAGCTTGCAAATCACACCTTCATTTCACCATGTGCTCTCGCTGTCTTTGCATCAGTGGCCATAAGAATCAGAAATTGATGGAAAGTCTTTTTTAACAACAGAATGGATGTACACAAAATTTAGCTGTGCTTCAGCAAATTGTGATTTAACACAAGAAAGATGGGTTTCTGGAGCCCTAGCACCAGAAAAACAAATCCCTGAAGTCTGAAAGATGAATTTCAGAAAACACTGAAGTGCTGTAAGGTGAAAGGAACAAAGTTCCATGGAAAACAAAAATGAAATTAGAAATAGAAGTTAGATTTTATAGATAATTAAGGGGACAGACACAATGTTGAGTTTGTGTGTGACTAGTTGGGCATTCAGCAGGGGAAATCAAGAGCTTCTGGACATCTTTTCTCCTCCTCAATTCTGGTAGTAAGTGCATCAGACTGTCAGCGGAACTTTGTCTCTTGTGCCTGTTCCTTGCTGCTCGCCAGAATGGCCTCGGCTGGCAGCCTGCTGGCTGAACGCCCTCTGACCACTTCCTCAAGAGCTGACAGCATCCAGGAATTTCCATCTGGAAAAAGCTTCCCAGCCATGTTCTGATGATGGTACCCAGCCCAGAACTAGGGCCAAAACATGTAGAGAAAGCAAACTGGAAAGGGTTGCAGAGACTGGAATTTGGTGTGAGAGGAATTAAGTTGCATATGGATGGAAAGCAAAGCACCAGAATGCAAAAATAGCTGCTCAGTGCACAAGACTGGTGATGCGGGCAGAGTTTCTTAAGGCAGAGAGAAGAGCAGGAGGGAAAAATAATGTAGCAGCAACAGCTTGAGCAAGTGGGAGCCGTTGCCTGTTTTGGCATAAATCCTGTGACGATGGGACTAAGAAGATTTTGAGGTAAGGATAGGACAATATCTGTTGTAGGGATCCTGAAGTGATGGGCAAGATCTTGCTCTCATTTAATGAGAGTTTTCTGGATGATTTGCACAGTAGCACCATTATCAACATTTATCAAGTTAAAAAGAAAGATGAGAGTAATACAAAGCTTGTATGAGAAGGTTGATGAGGAAGGTAAAATTCTAGCAGCAGGGAAGAAGGAGAAATAAGCCTTGAGTCAATTTTTCGGCTGTGAGGCTGTAAGTGAGGTGTACAGAATGCAACAAAATGTCATGATAATATTCTTAATATGCATTTTGTGTCATGGAAGTGGGTATTGTTTTTCACAACAGGCTATGATAACCAGTAAAATTGTAGCATTGTAGGAGGCTGAACATTTAACACTAGCAGCAACACAATTAGCATTCCCAAGTTGAATAGGTATGATTGAAGGTGTGCTGTGTTCCTGTTCAGGACAAAATTGTGCCCGTATTTACAATTGTATTAGCTTAGCAGCTTAGAGCAAACTAACTCAGCCAACTATCAATGGCTGTAAGCACCTACCGTAATTAATTATATAATAAATACAATTAAGGTTAATCCTCAGCAGTACTAAGAGCCCACAGTCTCACTGGGATGGAGCCCTCCAGCTCCTTTGTCATTTAAGACACTTCATCATCTGTCAGCATTCTCAATCTTCTTCCATGAAGACAACTTAGGCAAAAATCACCAGGAAGGAGCCAAATTCAGTCTGTATTGAGATGAAAGTTGGGAAGAACTTTGCCTTCACACTGAGCACTCCATTCCCTCCCCTCCCTTACCTTTAAGAAAAAAAAAAGAAAAAAGAAAAAAAAACCAAAAAAAACAAAACCCTCATATTGAGAAGCTCTGTGATAAGAGCTGTGTAAGATTGATTTAGTTAGTTGGTTAGGATAACTAGGAAGGAATGTCAATCTCTTAGACCAGTAATAAATTTATCTGTCATAAACAACACTTAAATTTCACTTGGAAGCTGCTCACTCAAATATGCAGGCCTTTGGAGGTGATGTTCTGCCACGACAAACCACACTGTTTTTGTGGATATAAGATTGCTACCTTCCATGTTGTCAGCACTTTCAAAATGAATTCATATTGAGGGTTTTCTTAATGAAAGATGTAAGCTAAAAGTCTAAGTGTACAATTAGACTAATAAATAATTAGACTTCTAACTTCAAAATTTCAATAATTTAGCATTCTCACACAACTTGTCTTTTACTTCTCCTTCATTCAAGCTCTAATACCAAGTAATAGAATTATTTTAACAGGATCAGCCCATCAAAAGTACCACCACATGCCTTCTTTGCAAGAGCAAGCAGAATGGAAAAATGGAGTAGAAATAAGTGCTCTCTGAACACATATAAGCCACAACGTGAACTTCACCAGGTAGTTAGTAAATCTGGTTATTTGTGGATTGTTCTTGCACAGAAGTGGGGGGTGGAAGGCAGCTGGGCATTCTCTAGCAGCAACTAGGAGCTCAGTCAAGATCTTTTCTGTTCTGGAAAACAAAGGTAGAAGTATCATTTAGTGCTCAGATCTTTCCTTTTCTGAGAGCACATCATTTTAGGAACTAGATAACCATTCTCAGCCTCCCAGAAAACATCAGGTTCTCAGTTGTGTTCACTTGCTCCTAGAGGTGTAGGAAAACAAACCAAACAAAACAAAGAAGGATAAAAAGTGCTGAGGGCCAAATACAAGTCTTTTAAAATGCACCATTATCAATTTCTATTGAACTGCCACTACAGCTAACCTTGCAGGAATAACCTTCCATTTCAGTACCTTGCCTTTTGCTGCTTTGTTGAAATCCCTCTCTCTGGAGCTCAGTTTTCAGGTCTAATTTTGGATTAAAAGTTGCAATTCGGTATTGTTCTCCCCAGTCCCAATTTACTTCCCTCTGAATAATAACAATCACAATACATAAGATGCTATGCATGGCCACTGTGCCTGAAGAAAAAAGGTGAAATTTGACAGGGTCACAGAGGAGAAAACGACGCTCCAAGAGTTTCAATGCTTTATAGAAGTTCTGCAATTACCTTTTTTAGTCTTGTCTTCTACAGTGTGACACCTTGGGGTACTGTGTCATAACACATTGATAATGTCTGATAGGCAGCCCTCTTGTCTGTGTATGTTCTATTCTTATTGATCCTAACGTTAAAATGTGCCTACTGCTCTGAAATGCTAACTGGTGAAAAGCTGTTGCTGAAGTCCAATGTATTGAACTCAGTAGGCAATCTGTCATTTAATTCAGTTGTGCCAAGATCTCAATCCATGCTTACACTAGTCATCTTGATAGACCTTTAGATAAATATTATTGATTAGTCATTGCTGTTTTTTACTGTTGATACACAGAAGGTTGTGCAGCCTTGCAGTTGGCTTTCTACACAGTCCATTGGAAAATCTGTTCTATTGTATTGCCCGTACTGGAACTAGGCACATCTTTATTGCAGGCACACATTAGAGATGCACATTTTAAAAACAAACCAAAACCGAAGCCAACTTCCCACTACTTCAGATCAGACAACTCTTCACCCCAATACCCCAGTGAAATAAAATAGCGGTATTATTTTGCTATTGATTTGCAGTTCAGCTAGATGTGTTAACCAGGGCTTGGTTGTGAAGAAGTGGTTGTCCCAGCTTTGGGACCACAGTGATGTAGTCAGAAGGATTCAACTTGTCCTCGTGCGATTCATGTGACTGAGACATTCCACATCTCAGGGCATGAGCTTTTGAATGTGTTGAGGGCATGAGGAGACCAGAGCTGCTCACAGCCAGCAGAACAGTTGATCAGGTCCATTGACAGTAGGTGATACCGACTTCAGCAGCCCCCAGTAGTGTGTTTCTTTCCAAAGCTTGGGCCTTGGTTTCTACAACAAACATCTTCAATACAAGCTTGCTTAGGTCATTTAGCACAGCTCTGACTAGAGATGAAGATTGAAATGTCTTCACAAACCACCCAGAGTGCAAGCACCTCACACAGGTTAATAATAAGAGCTGTGTGAAACACTATGCAAAACTTTGCAACCTGTTCTGTAACATCACGTCTGTTGGGACTGCATTCTTGAAGTTTGGCACACGCTTTGGCTTCTGTCATGGATTTGAGTCTGTTCACACATCACAGTGATCCACTAGTCCATAATAACAAGAAGAGGTCTCTTCCCCATAGCCCTGCCTGTTTGCCAAAGGAAGTAATCAGCTTGCTACTCAGGGGAAAGGATGTATTACTGGTAGAAAATGTGAGTTACCTTCCGCTCCCTCTTCATTGGCATGCCCAACCAAACGCAGCCATGATATGCACAGATTTAAGCCGGGAAGGAAATAAAGCTCCTGTTGTTGCCAAACAATTGAGTGCTAGCAGACACAGATTCTTAAGGAAGTATAACAGAGAAAGTAAAGTACATTAGCAGCACATTGTGCTTTCATAGGAAATGAATATGGATGTAATTAAGAAAAGCTGATTTATGTGGAACTGTAAAACCAGGAACATAGAGTGAAAAATTTCCTGTAAATGTCAATTCAGAGTTTTGTGGTGGCCAAAAACAAGGCAAGCAGCATATTGCAGTGTTACTAAGAAAGGAACTGAAACCTAAAATGCCGCTGTATAAATCCTGAGTACACATTTAAGACACTGCATGGAGTTCTGGGCACTCAACCCCTAACAACAATAGAATTGTAATCTGTTACTAATATTCTGAATAGGTGGTGGCTTCTGTCTGAGGAACTTAAAAAAAAACAACAAACAGGACTGAGTATAATGTGGAGAAAAAGCAGCATCTATAAAATAAAGCACAAGAAAACAGGGAACATCTGATGAACTTATAAAGTGATAAGTTTAAAATAGAGTACTTCACAAAATGCTTGTGCAAATTGCTGAACTCACTGCCACAGGATGCTGCAGCAGACTACAAAGCGATTCAAAAAGCAACCAGACTGATCCACAAACCATGACCATGTCTGGACCTTTGTAACCCTGGCCCTAGAAGACCCTGTACTGCTTAGTGCTGGTATGTTTGGGCAAAGATCATAGTAGCTGTATTTCTTACTGCTTACAGACAGCACAGCTATTCTCACACATCTTGTATTTTAGGAAAATACTGGCCTGTATTTTCTTTCTTGTTTGTTTTATGCCAAGAATTTATATAAGCAGTCTTCCAGTACAAAGAGGCTTGTTTAAAAGAAGCTGAGAACAAATTAAAGTAACTCAGAGGGTTTATATTAACAAATACCCCCAAACAGCCTAAGCAGCACTATGTGAGGGCTATTTCAGCCCATTTTGTATTTAAAAGATACTAGCTCTAGTGAAGAAGGACTTCTAATAGAACTCTGACCTCTGGCTACACTTCTACAGTATTTATTTTTTACAAATTTTCAGAGCAGTGCGTGCAGAAGGTCTTGGTTAAAAGCAGTCTTGGTTAAAAGCAGTCTTGGAGCTCGTTTTTGAAGTTTTCCTACATAAAGAACACTTACTTGAGTACTGGTGAGGTTCTGAAGTGCTCAAACAGGGAAGATATTAGAATCAGATGTTTTTAGTCACCACAGTGACTGAACATTAACACAACACTATTCTATGATTCCTCCTCATGTGCACAGAGGGCCAAGCACATGAGCAGCGGCTCCTTCTAAGCTCAGGCTTTTTAAATGCACAGAAAGGAAATGTTTGAAAGAATGGAGCTACTCTGCAGCTGGCATTTCAGCAGTGCAATTCTTAATTCTGCTTCTTTCCCCTGGATCCATGTTATTATTCATCACTTTCAACAGCATTTTCTACCTCTGCACTGGCGCCGTGGAAAGCCTGCTGTAGGTTTTCCTTTCTTTATGACTTAATTCTGTTACTTTTAAGCAGTCAGAAACTGCCTGCCAGCCCGTCATGCTTCCAACTTGCACATACCACAAACCACAGAATACACTGTGTATGGTGATCCTAATTTATATGTAAATCATCCTACTTCAAACACCATCTCAAAAGTAGACACAATGACTTTGCAACTAAGGAAATTTACCAGGCATGTACATTCCAATTCACAGCAGTTAGATCACAAAGAACTAATATAGTGGACATCAGTTACACACAAGTCTGAGAAAATATGATCTTGCTGAGGCTCAGCATGTATTCTTGTGAAAATTGGGGTGAACTTTTAAAAACTATTTGCAAATTACAAATATGCCACAAACGCTCCAAACAAGGTGTGATTATATTTCATCTATCAGTTGAGATGTCAGTGGGCCTCTACACCCAGAAATTGCATGTTACCAGATGGGATCGGCCTGCACCAAATTAAACCACACAGCTGAACAGGACCTGCTCAAAAAGCACAGGCAAATGGCAGAACGTAGAGCTGAACCTCCATGGAACTGAATTACAGCCATTCAAAAATCCACAGCTACATTTTTATTTTAAAGCAAAAGAAACAAAATATTTGCCTGGAGTGCTCAGAAAAGGAGAAAAATATCAGAATATGTATAACTTCAGTAAAGAACAAAGGAGCATCTCTAATTAAAAAACAGCCCACTAGGCACTAAGTTTCCACTTCAGAGATTTGTGGCTTTATTTTCAGTCATGGAGTGGTATCTGTTTATCTAGTTATCTGAAATAGGATTTTATCATTTACCTGCAGCCTTGCTACATTTGTTGAATGTTAACAACCACATTTAATATACTACAGGAATGTAAACAGATACAATCTAAATAAGTACAACTGTTAAGAGACATGCTGATTCTCCTCTCCCACTGAGTACACATTTCAGAAAACAAAGAACTATCCTTTCCCACCACCAAAAAATCTTAAGGATGTATTTTCGTACATACAAAGCCATTATCAGAATAATTTAACTTTATTTATAATTTTGCCCCCTTGTTTTTTTTAAACTTATTTTTACTTTTGTTCCCAAGATGCGTATTTGATTGCAAGGGCTTCACCACTTCTGATTTCTGACTACATCAAATGGTGAAACACAAACAGGATTACATTGCCGTATTTCTTTCATCAGCTGTACAGCTGTTACATTGCAAAATGTTATCTGACACAAGAAGAATCTCTCTGATGTCTTTGGTGAGGTGATGTGGATCTTCTATCACCCTAACATGGGCAAGACATTACATTCTTGTTTTAGATTATTAAAAAAATAGGACAAAAGAATCATTTATTTCTGGACGTGCACACAGAATACAAGAATATTCCAGAATGATTCTTTCTTACCCGAAGAAAATTCCATCCTTCCAGCTTTGAAATAAGTTTTCAAAGATCACTGTATTTATCTGTATTTCTTGGACAACACGAGTTGTCATCAGTTTCAGAAAAGCACCTTTGCTCAACTCTAAGAACCACAGATGTCCATGTTGAGGAAAGAAAGCCAACTCACTGTTATATACTAAAAATACTATCAGCAGAACACAGAACAAAGATAAGAAATCTCTATGTTTATGACCCTGCATGTCTTTAGTTCAAAAATCATCTTTAAACTTCTGCTGAATAATGGTTCATTTCTAAATGCAAAAGATCATTCAGCTGTTTGCGTTCTCTATTAAGATATTATTTATACAAAAGCAGTATAGGGTATATGCCTTTATTTTGACTAGTTTCACATAGTTTGTTTTGAAAGGTGCATTTTGCAATACAGTCCATTTAGTTAATTATTCTTGGTTCGTTTAACTGTTAGTTTATAGCAGGTCTTCAGGTCACCAGGGAAGTTATCAAACTCCTGCTGCTGCATGCTAGGAACCATAGTGATGGCAGAAAGTGTTTTTCTAAAGAAAGGAATTTAGCAGCAAATCCTATGTGGTAGCAAACAACGTCAAGAGTCCCTTTAAGAAGGAGACTATTTCATTGCCTCCGAGTTTAGATTCTCCATAGACACGGTCAACAAACGAAATGGGAACCTGTGGAAAAAAAGCAATGTTATTTTTAAGGTTCAAAACATATATAATGAGAAATTCTGCAATACAAAACGAAGCCAAACCATGGACTTCAAGCTACAGCGTGCTTCTACAGGTGAGGCACGAAAGCACCAGACTGGCTTCCTGCATCTCAGTCCCTCTTATCAGGGCTTTAACGATGGCCTGTAGCTGGGCAGCATGAACATGTTAAGTCTCCCACCTTCAAAGCTGATCCAAGGACAATACCCAGTGGGTGGATGACACAGTAGGCAGAACAAACCTAACAGCACAAGCGCACTACAATTCCAGAGGCTCAGAATCAATCTTCATTGCTTCCCCTGTTAGGTAAATTCAGTACCTTTTAAGTCAGCGCCTCTATTAGAGAAATATCCCTGCTGCCCTGAAACAGCATTCTGATCAGCTTTGCCACTGGCTAGAAGGTGATGCCCGAATATGGCAGCTGTGGGTAGCACTCGTCTGTAAGAATAGGCACTTTGTCTGCCTTTGGCCATTTTATAGATTTATAGGATTTAAAAAAATCACCTTAAAAACTCATTTTCCTTTCATTAAGTGATTAACTCACTATCCACACAGTGTTAGGAGCATACATGCCAGGAAATACTTTATCAGTGGAATTGGATGATGATGGAAAATGATTCTGCCCCAGGAAGTTAGAATATAGAGATGATAAATAAGAGTTTTAAAAAAACCCAAAATACAACAATCTTACTTATCAGTCTGTGGTAGCAATGTGAACTCTGTTGAGTTTGTTAAAGAGATCAGAAAGTCTTAAAGCTGAAATAGAATAATGAAGCAACTCTTCAGGTATCAGATCTCTTCCCACACGTGAGAAGCCAAAGGAGGGACGCTGCTTCCTTGGGAACGTAACAGGAATTGTTGAGGGCAGCACAACTCCCCCATTACAAAACAGAGCCTATGTCCCAACACTGCCTCAGAGATACAAGGCTTACTGCAGACAGGCAGTCTGTCAGGCTTTGAACCTGGAGACATTTGATGCTTTGCAACCAGCAGGCATGCAAATCAATGAGGGGTGAACTCAAACAGTAGGCAGAAGAAAGGTCTCTGCAGCAGCACACAGAAGAGACAGAAGCAAGCCAAGATAGCTTTTCTTTTTTTAAACTAAAGAAGTGTATTTTAGTGTTTTCAAAATGTATAATACGAACTTTTCTCATCCTGCATTTCAGTACCAGATGTATAGACAGACAAGTATTTCATTCAGCAACATTAAAAAGCAAAATGTGAATGCAGCTGGATACAAAAACCAAAGAAATTCAAGGTCAAACCCAAGCTACAGTCAGCATGGCATTGGCACTCCATGAGTGAGAAAAGAGAGTCTCCTATATTGTGTAAAAATACCCAATGTTCATACAGAAATGCAGTACACAAGATTTAGAAAGTACCAGAACAGTTCTCCAACAGTTCATGGTCATGAAAATGCTGATGAACTGTTTTTGAGATCTGGCTGCAAAGAGAATTTCAGTGAATTCAGACACTATCAAGAGCAATTCAGTGAAATATAAGAGGCAGCAATAAGACTGCTGGGAATATAGGATATAAGTGTTGGTTTTTTTTTAAATGACAGTCGACAGCACATCAAAAAAGTTTACAAGAGAAAAGTTGCAAGAGCTGGAAAAGAACATGAATGACAGAGGACTATAAATCTGAAACAGAATCAGGTTGCTGGAGAAAATGAAATATTTTGAGACAACCAAGCTAGAAGTGTCTCTCCACAATAAAGAGGAGGCTAAGTGCAGGTTTACTGGTGCATTTGGAATTTCTCTCTGCTTTGAAGAACCCAATAAAATAACACACTTAAAGAAATGGCAACAGGAAAAGGGAAGGTCCTGTCAGACAAGGGAATAAGTGAGTGGAATTTCATATGTGGCAATCATCTGGAAAAGATGGAAAACCTGTGTAACTTCATAGTAATTTGAAAACCTTGCATATTCTTGGAGGTGTTCAGAATTTGCTACGCTTCTAATAATCATAGAGAGCTTTGGGCTGGAAGAGACCTTTAGGAACACCTAGTTCCGGGGACACCTCCCTCCAGACCAGGCTACTCACAGCCCCATCCAGCCTGGCCTTGAGTGCTTCCAGGGAGAGGGCATCAACAACCTCATTGGGCAACCTGTTCCAATGTCTCCCATCCTCACAGTGAAGAACTTCTTCCTAATGCTCAGTCTAAATCTCCCTTTCTTCCAGTTAAAAGCCATTTCCCATCCTCCTGTCACTACCTGCCCTTCTAAAGGGCATCCCCAGCTTTCCTTCAGGCCCCCCTCGGTCCTGGAAGGCCACTATAAGGTCCCCTCAAAGCCTTCTCATCTCCAGGCTGAAGAGCCCCAGTTCTCTCAGCCTGTCCTCATAAGCTGTAACTGCATTTAAATGAACGCACAACACACTTATCAGAAGTTTTACTATACCTCTCCAATCGTATAGCCTAGCTGTCTGGCCCGAACAATCATTTCCATCTGGAAGACGTAGCCTTTAGAAACACATTTTTCCATTAATTTCTGTAAGACTTCTTTTCTGTATAACCTGAAAGCAATTACAAAGGAAATGAAACAAAGTTTGAACTTCAGAAATCATTACCCTGCATTTATGAATCTTAACAGTAAATCAGTCAGTCGTATCATCATTTAAAAAAAATTATTAACAAAATCATTGGAGCAACAGTTCCTGCAATGTAGTCTACTATTTCTTACACCCTTCTCAAACAGATGTCACAGTCTTCAATAAAGAAGGCCTGTTCTTACTCCAGTTCCTATTACAGCAGTTTCTTAATTTCAAAAAGAGTTTATGACTTGCATACCATACCTGAAACTCCCTGTTAAATCTGATGCACCTGGCCTCAGCAAAACCTGAGTTATGAAATTGGCACCACGACTGTGAAAGGAAACAAATGTCAAAACAGCCCATTCACAATTCAGGAAAATCAAGCAGAGTTTCCAGAAAATAAGCTTAAAAATATACATATATATTGCTTAATATGAAACAATGGTATTTCTAATATGTTTCCATACTAAATTTTATTAATGAATACTTGTCTTAAAGTGAAAGCAACATTAAGTTTTTCAAGTTTAAATGATTAATATTACTGAAAAATTGAAGAAAAGTGATTTTTAGATTGTTAGAAGTTAGGTTTACTGTATGCTTGCTTATAGTAGACCTGTCAGTACAACAACACACTGTATTAAAATACAAAACAAATCTGACAACAGTCATAATTACATTTTATCCTTAACATTCACTGCAAGAGAATAAAGATGTTTCCTGGATAAACATTACACCCAGATTCAGAAAAGCAAGGTTTCATTTCAGCTTACTCTGCTTTCATAGTATAATGAGGAAGAACTCTCCTTATAAAAAATGTCACAACTTTAGTCATAACTGACTTATGTAGCTCACAGCTACATGCTATCAGATGCACACATGCTTCACATTGTAGAGCATGATGTACAAGGATTACTTGGTAATATCCACTGTTTTCTCATTTTCTCTTAAGAAAAAAAAAAAAAAAAAAGAGGAGCAGGGGGATGTATGCCTTTTATTTAGACTCACAAAAAGATAAGCAGTTATTCCATTGCAGAAGGAGAAATACAGATACTGTCCCTATGTCACCATCTCCAGATTACGCTAACAGCACTCCAGCTCCTAACTCCTTACAGGAACAAGGAAATAGGTGTTAACTTATTCTCTTCAATTGTGTAGAGGAGAAAAGATGCAGAACAAACTAGCTGATTAGCTCCTCAAAACCTGTGAGCTCCTACACAAGTAGATGCCAGCCTCCACCTACCTGGATGGCCTTGACGTAGCTTGCCTCTGGTTTCTGGGTGAAACATTTCCCTAGTGCTCATTTTAGCAGTTTTCCAGTAAGGTCTGAGTAATGATTTATTGACATTGATCATGTTAGACAATTCTTAACTTCTGGCAAATCAGAGTATCAACAGAAGGATTTAGAAAAATTTACTGTTAAGAGAAGGGACCACTGTAGATCTTAATGCTAACTAATCATATCTTGCAAACTTGAAAAGGTGCCATAGTCTCAGTTCATTCTTCAGATGATGAGAGAGAAGTGTCCCAAATTGATACTTTGCATATTTGTACATTGAATCAGCCAGCTGTTTTGCCATTAACTTATTGCTAAGTTCTTTCCTGATGGTTTTAATTGAAGACAAACTGTGCGCATTTCACACCACTTTGCAGTACTCAGTACTATTAAAGACTCAGTTCAACTCACACAGAGATATTGTTTGAGAGCCGTACTTGGAGCTCTTATTAATTTCTAAGTCACAAATTTAGGTGTGAATGTCTAGAAAAAATACTAACCTGATCAATTTTCTTTTCAAATCCCAGCCATATACTCCTCCATTTCCTTTATACCTTGTTCCAGACACAATATCAAAATTGCCTTCTTTCTGCTTTCTGTTAGGAATAGGTTTTTATCAGAGGAGCGGGAAGAACATTTGCATGAAGTTAGTATTTCAAAATGAAAACGGTCACTCAGTATAAAACATACTTAGAAACTTTTAAACAAATAGGGAACACAGCAAAACAACAGTTATGACCATTATGCATTTAAAAAAATAGTTCTTTATTACAGAACAATTAACTACCTCAAAGTATGTAACAATTTCAAAGACTAGCTTGTAAATACAGACGTACCTATGCATTTTCAAAGCTAGGATAGTCTTCAGATTTTAAGATCTGATCTAAATATTTAAATTACACAACCCCACAGTAAGGAGAAAAAATAGATCTGGAACTATCCCTAGCACACAGCATGCCTAACTGTAACACTTTCAGCCTCTGGTGCTACTTAGCAAGAAAGTTGACAAGTATTTAACTACCCTGAGTCTGTTTACTGTTTCTCATGAGTTGAAGTGTTATAGGCAGAGGAAAGTAAGAGGTAAACAGAAGGAGGGAAGTATTAGACAATAAGTGTGAACTTGGTCCTCTGGTCAATATTCCTGCACTCACACAAGGATATCACTGGCATTAGATGATTCTTTTCATATATATATGTATGCATAAATGCAGTTTTCAAAGCTTAACAACCATTACAAGGAAGAAAAGTGATGCACCACACGTTCTCTGTTAGTTTAAACTTCGGAATTTTTAGTCCAGTGGGAAACTTTTTCCTGGATATTTTGGAACAAACCTAGTGATGTCAATCACTTGTATTGGAGGTGTTGCTCTGACCAGTTCTTACTACAGTTAGATAGCTTTCAAATCTTACTACAAAACAGTAAGCATCTACATGTTTGAACTAGAAGTAGCACCTACCTGATGAACTCTGGAATAAATTTTGGCTGAAACAGAAAGAAAACAGATAAGAGAAAGGAGTTCAGGGGGAGAAATAAGGGAAAATTTTATTATAATAGATTAAAAAACCTACATGTGAAATACAACTTACATGGTGAGATAGGTCAGCATCCATAATAACAATAAAATTCCCAGTGGCGTGCTTCATTCCATGGATATAGGCAGTGCCTGATGAAAACAGTACAGAAAGAATTTCCTTCTGTATTTTGGCATATGCAATCTTCTAGCCACAGCTTTCTCTTTCTTAAAATTGTTAAGTTTCACCAGAAAATGATAACTAAATACTGCTAAAATGATACGCCAACAGTCAAATGTTAAAGCTGGTTTTTTTCCCCATCACTTCAGCACTAGATTTTCTAAGTGTTGGCCTTGTCACACCTTGCACTGGCAATGCATAGAGAAACAAGACTCAATAGGTGGGCTGCTACCTGAAATGACGTATTCAGAAGCACCACAAGCACTACATATTTATTTACTTACTATAAACTAGAATTAACAAGGACTTACCAAGGCCCAACTTCTTTGGTCTGGGTCTTAGAAGCTGTAAGATACACAAAAATATATCATCTATTAATTGAAGTACACATTTTAATTACTTTTGTGACACCTCTGAATTCTATATTTTTAGGTGTAAAAAATACTTGAGGAACTTGTTTTCCTTCTTAGAAATCTAGTTGGCACATAAAAATAAACTAATCAGGGAAAATACAGGAAAAGCCAACATGAAACAGGTCATGTCATACTTAGAAATAAACTCCTTACTTTTATTCTCATTTCATCCTATTAAAATAAATTTGAAAGTATCATTCCTGCAATTAAAGGATTCCCTCAAGTTGCACCACCAGGCGTACAGTTAAGAACCCAAACAAAGGCCTTCTGAACACCACTACTTTAAAGGAATTGCTAAGCACCGGAGGAGCGCTGAGCGCGGACAGCCGCGCACCTTCACCGCCCCGCCCGCCGAGCGCCAGCGAGCTGCTGCGGGGGGCGCGCACTGCCGGGGGCTGCCGGTGCGTCCCGGGGAAGGAAAGACAAGAAGTGCGACTCACGATTTTATCCGACCCATAGATCGCCTCCAGCTGCTCGGCAACCTGCTGCGTCCCGTCCGGGCTGCCATCATCTATGACAATAATTTCGAAGTCCGTCCCACTGAAACCAGAAACACTTCGTAAGCGGACTCACAGAGAACCCGTTTTCCTCCCCCCCACCGTTCCGCACGGCGTGAAACAGAACACGAAGAGATTTGCAGACAGCGGCCTACGCTACGGTGCGTACCGCAGCTGCGACGCCGTGCTCGCAGAGGCCGACCAGCCCGGCCGTACCTCTCGCGGAACGTGCGCACCAGCAGCCACACGACGAGCGGCAGGTTCTCGCGCTCGTTGTAGGTGGGCAGCAGCACCGAGAACTTATTGCCGCTGCGCGCCGCCATGTCACAGCTCCGCTCCTCCCGGCACCGCGCAGCCAATCAGCGCTCGCGGCGGAGCCGGAAGTCGCCGGCCGGAGGCGGAAACTGGGTCCGCCCGCTCTTCGCCTTAGACATGGCTGGCGGCGCGGAGGCGGTGTGGTTGAGCGTTGAGATCGAGCAGCGGGAGCGGGAGCTGCGTGACTTGCGGGAGCAGTTAGCTGCCGTCCTGGCGGGGGAGCGCGGTGGAGCCACTGAGCGGGGTGCCGGTGCCGCTGATGCCGCCTTCCCCGCTGAGCTCCCCCCGCTGCCCACCCGGGCCGCGCTGCTTCCCGCCGATATCCTGCGGTACAGCCGGCAGCTGGTGCTGCCTGAGCTGGGCGTGCGAGGGCAGCTGCTGCTGGCCCGCTCGTCCGTGCTCGTGGTGGGCTGCGGCGGCCTGGGTTGCCCCCTCGCCCAGTACCTGGCCGCGGCCGGCGTAGGCCGCCTGGGGCTGGTGGATCACGACGTGGTGGAGACGAGCAACTTGCACCGGCAGGTGCTGCACGGGGAGGCCCGCCGGGGGTTCCCCAAGGCCGCGTCTGCCGCGGCGGCCTTGCGGCAGCTCAACTCCACGGTGCAGTACGTGCCCTACTGCGGGGCTCTGAGTCAGCGCAGCGCCTTGCAACTGGTGCGGCAGTACGACGTGGTGGCCGACTGCTCCGACAACGTGCCCACCAGGTACTTGGTGAACGATGCCTGCGTCCTGGCTGGGAAGCCCCTGGTGTCTGGCAGTGCTCTCCGGCTGGAGGGGCAGCTGGTCGTGTACAACTACCAGGGAGGGCCCTGCTATCGCTGCCTTTTTCCCAAGCCACCTCCACCAGAGACAGTGACTAACTGTGCGGATGGGGGAGTGCTGGGTGTCGTGCCGGGCATCGTGGGATGTATTCAGGCCTTGGAAGTGTTGAAGATCATTTCGGGGATGGGATCCTCCTTCAATCAGTTCATGCTGATGTTTGATGCCCAGGAAGGGCGGTTTCGCAACATCAAGTTAAGACCAAAGAGATCAGACTGTGCTGTTTGTGGTGACAATCCATCTGTCACTTGCCTTCAGGATTATGAGGCATTTTGTGGCTCTTCTGCAACAGACAAGTGTAGAACTTTACATCTGTTGTCCAGTAAAGACAGGATATCTGTCGAGGAATACAAAAAACTGTTGGATGAGCAAATTCCTCATGTATTGCTAGATGTTCGCCCGCAGGTTGAAGTGGATATCTGTCGCCTGGAACATGCTGTCCACATTCCTTTGAGTAAGTTAGAAGAAAAAGATGAAGAATATCTGGAATACTTAGAGAAAAGAATTTGTGAAGAAAAGCAGAGAACTGATGGCCAAACATCTTTTCCTGTGTATGTTGTTTGCAAATTAGGAAATGACTCCCAGAAGGCTGTAAGAATTCTGCAGGAGTTACCTGTCAAAGGATTTGGTCCTCTATCAGCTAAAGATATTAAAGGGGGGCTCATGTCTTGGGCCAGTAGAATTGACCCAACATTTCCTCAGTACTAAAAATTTAAATGTTAAAAAAAAAAGAATATTAACAGTAAATTCTCTAAAATTTAATTTTCTTTGTGCAACGTCTGTATCACGTGAGTCAAATGAGATATAAATACTATGCTCTTTTTAATAGTGTATTTTTAAGTTTATGTATTTTTATAGAGGCTTGTTTTTTTTTTTAATGTAAAAATCTGAAACTATTCATGGAAATTGGAAGAAATAAATTTTTTTGTTCTTATTTAAAGTGAACACTTGGAATGATTGCTTAATTGTGCCTGTGATAATTGATTGTTTTTAATGACTAATGCATTATTTTGTTATAAAAAGCTATGTACGTCTAAGTAGTTCTCATAGATAAACTGAATTAATAAGAAATAGTTTCACAACAGGGAGCTGCCACAGTCCTCATCAGATATGCATAGCAATTATACTAATACAGATGTAGGTTCTGTTTTCATTTCTGAGGTGAAAAAGAATACTAACATATAATTAATAGTCAAAAAAGCATATTTTAACAAAATAAGTTGTGGAACATCCATATCACCTACTTTACAAAGTGAACGTATCAATCTTTTCACTGATGCTTTTGAGGACGGGATGAAGAAGAAGACTGGTTATAATGTGTGCTGCTTCAAGTAGATAGTAATCATGTTTATAGTCTTTTCCTGATTACATTCTTAGGGATGGATTTACACAAACCATGAAAGAAAAAAGAGCTGACAATAAAGCCTGCTGTTTGGTGTGACTTTGCTGTCCGCCCATCTGTGTGGGCTTGCTGAAGCACTATGCAAATTTTACTGTCTTCAAGGGGTGCTGGACTCTTGGGAGATTATATGAAAAATCAAGAGTGAGAATCATTATTAAGCTCAAATTAATTTTATTGGAAGCTTACCTTTCGTTCTGGCTTGATTTATTTGTTGAACTCTTCTCAAACACAGCAAACACGTGGTGATTTCTCTTTGCACCAGGAAGTGTCGTAGCGTGTCTTCAGAAGTTTGAAGAGAAGCAATAAAACTCTCATTTTGTGTTGCTGCCAACGCACTGTCTAAATATTGATGCATGTTGTCATCATGAATAAAAATGAGCGGCTTTATTCAGGGAGCTTACAGTGCAGCTGGTCTGATGTCTTACCAGAAGGGGTCAGGGCAGCCAGCAGAGTGTCTTTTTATCTCCCAGTCTTCATGTTGTGAGGCTTCTTTTTGCTTTTTGATCGTATTCTCTTTTAAAGTGGCTTACGGGATTTTGGCACAGGAACTGCAGGAAACAGCTTCCTGTTGGAGGTTTAGAATAATAGACAGTGGCTGCAGCATTTGTTCTTGATTACTGTGTTTGAATGTTTTCCACATGTAGGTCTGCAGGACTTAAATACATAAACTTGTTTTCTCTTGAAATGTGGTTACTTTAAGGCACAGCAAATCAATCTGGTCTAGCCTTCATATAAGTCTAAAATGTATTTAATGCAAAGCATTAATGTGCCTTGATAAACTAAAATCAACAAATTCGACACACCTAATATTGAAATGTGTTATTTCAAACAAAAATTAATGGGACTGTTTGGTAGACAAATCTATAAGGGATGTGTCCAAAGCAAGTTTTTAAAATTCAAGTACTGGAATTTTAGCTGTGTGAGCATCTTCATTATTATCCTGTTTGTAAGCATGATTTTGGGTCAAAATCTAACTTCAGAACAAAACTGTGCACTGGAAGCTTGAAATACTGCAAGCTCGAGTTTCTTTCTTTCTTTCTTTCTTTATATATATATATATATATATATATATATTAATATGAAAGCTCTGTGCTGTGCTTCATAAAATTATACCAGAAAAATGAATTCTTAAGGATGTTTGCTAGGTGGCACTGCGAGTTTGTAAACCAAACCATTCCTTAGGCCATACCAGATGCAATTCTACCATAGCAAGAGCTGAGGTGCATATATAAATGTACAGTTCTTTCGAAAACAGACCAGGGAAATAGAATGGCATGAAGCAGGGTAATCAAATCGTACTTACAGTATTCCAAGAAAAAAATAACAGCAGTGATCTTTCTGAGGTGCATTTCGAAAGCATCATTTATTTCATAGACTTCACCTGAGCTTTCCATGTACTGCATCCAAATCCCCACTAAACAAAGTGGATTCCTCTGGAAAAAAACCTGAGCTTGTGGACCTGATGTGTCAGGACAAGGCTGTGCAAACACCTGTGCCTAGAGCTCAGAAACATTCCTGTGGTAATGAAACTGGATTGTGAACCTTAGCATTCCATACAGTGCTGTAGGGACAGATTTTTTGATGCCTGTCTTTAGTGTTTAAAATAAAAAGAAAAATCAACAGAAAATGAAAGTAATACAAATTAAAAAATAAACCCTACAGGCATATTTAGTGCAAATGTGTGAACCTACTAATAGCAAACTGGCGTTGTCTGCAGAAATTTCAGATAACAAAAGCAGCAACTGTTGCTGCTGCTTGTAGCTCTCTGAAAGTGCAGTAGCAGAAGTGATGGAACAAGTACTGTGAGATACTTGCACTGCTGGTATTTTGTGCAGGTGGTAAAATTGTAGTGAAGAGCAAAGAACAACTTCCATCCAAAATGGCACCTGTCATGAATGTCATCAAAAAAGGAAAGTATTAAAAATTATCTACTGCAATAAAGCTAGTCTACTGCAATGCAAGTTTTCCAGTCAGAAATACACCCATTTTGTGCCAGGTGTAGGTATCTACTGAAAGCTACAGTCCAGCCACAGCTGTGGCCAGAAAGAAGACATGTTCTGCTGAGGTACAGGAGTGCAGGCCATGATGCGCACGGCTTCAGCTCTTCCCTGCCTTTCTGCTGCCCATGCATGAACACTGCTCTCCTCAGGAGCAGCTCAGTTTGAGACTATGAGACCCAGAGCTCCAGTTCTCCGTGTCAAGAAGCAAGAACAACTTGTTTGTTGTTGGCTCCTCTGAGAGTGTGGAAGTTTGCCTTTTCTTTAACCTTCTGGCAAGAGCTTGTCACTGTCTGTTCCTGCTCGAGGAGAAAACATGGAGGGGCTTTTGCTGTCTGTGAGTGGAAGGGATGCTGGGCTGCCTGCGTGGCGGCAAACAGCAGCCCTGCATTGGGGCGGCCCAGGAGAGTGTGTTGACTGCAGCTCTTGCTGTGGAAGCCTTCATCTCTTCCTCCAGTGGGTGTTCTGTGGCTGCTCCGGCCGATCCCCTCCTGTGCCAAGAGCTGGTCTTCGTGCAGGTGCCCGTGCTGTTGCTAAGAGACCAAAGCTCAACTCGCAAAGAAAGCTTATTTCCAAATACAAAATGTCTCTTCTTATAGATCTGGCTGGGAAATGAGGTCTCATGCAAACGGGCATTCACCTGCTCACGAGCAGTGAAAGGCAGCTCTTGTTCTAAGTGGTGGACTGCTAACTTAACAACATAAAGGTCTGAAATTTAGGGAGGACAAACTTGTAACTTTGTAAATGTGCTCTGATGCATGCACAGACACAGAGCACGTGGCACAGTCACATTCCAGATGCTTTGTGACAGAACCATAGTTTTTAGGTAGAACTTACAGAAATCATTTCCAAGGTATGCATATTTCAAACCCATTTGGTGGAACTGCTCTTGGTTCATGCTTTGTTACTGCACCTTTGGGTGGTAACAGGCATACAGGCTGAAACTTGTCAGAGCACTCGATAGGTGCATTTTTATCATTAATTGATTAAAATTGAATGTTTTGAGCCTGCTCTGCACTTCAGATGAGAGCACCAAAGGCTTTTTTGACGCTCAGAACTCCAGCGTTCGCCTTGAGTTGCTTTGCTGCAATGCTGATGCACTCAATATGTGAATTTTGACACTTTGCTTTTGAAACAAAGTTTCAAACATAACTTTTCTCCTTTGCTTTCTGCCCGAAGTTCTGCTGTCTTCTCATCTCCTGCCCTGATTAGTGTTAATTTCCTTCTCCATTAATGTTTTTAGTACTGTACTGCAGTCCGCCCAAAGCACCGTTATGAAATGGAGTTTCTTGTAATTATTTCTCAGATGCAGTTGCCTCAATCAGTTCTTTAGTTTTCACAGTGACAAGCTTCAGCTTCATATTCTAACCTTAGTAAGCCTTTCTAAACACCGACCATTTTGTAGATTCTCTCCACATTTCCTTATTTCCTTTTCCCCGCACTGTGGCTAAAAGTACTGACAGCACCGAAGTACAATGCTTTTAAGAAAAAAGCCCACAGCACTGTTCTATTAATACATGAGAATGACTAAGAATAATGGACGGGGACTCAGGTTACAGACATTGATGGAGATTGCCTTATGATTACACCATGGTGCTGTTCTGTGCTGAATATTGCAGAGACAGATAAAATGCCAGAGGGAGAAGTTTTGTGACACACCACAGCACTGCAGAGACCAAGCAGGCTTCCTTTTAGTCTTCCTTTTGCTAATCTCAGATACCACTAATGGCTGTGATTGACTGTTCGTCTCAGGGCTCTGCAGGCTTTGCTCTAAAGCAGGGCTGTGCCTGTGCTGGGTATTTTGGGTGAAGATCAAAGCTTTCTGCGCTTGGAGCTTTTCCTGTGGGTGAGGCTGCGCCTCGCACTGTTGGGGAAACCGGTGCTTTCTGATCAGAGGTGCTGCTCTGGAGTCGCCTGTGTGACACCACTGTTTTAAGATTTATTTACCATGGATCAAGAGCAGAAAGAGGCTGATAGCCTTTCTGCACACCTTTGCTGACATTACAAAGGGTTTTGTTCTAGCAGTCACTCACAGCAGCAGATTCCTCTCCACTGGGCACCTTTCCTGTTACTATTGCTCCGTATGATACACAGTTGCTGTGATGCCTGCAGGGTACCTCCGTCTGGGAAGGTAAGATAGGCACTCGCGAGCTGTACTGTAAGCAATTACGTTACAGACAAACCGTTCTTATTTGTTGTGGCTGCATCCCTCCTGTTCTTCATGCCTACCTGTTTTTCCTATCCTGTTCTTTCTCTCTGCAGCGAGCTCTGGGGGTATATAAGTAGGGAGGGTGACAAAGATTCTTGAGCCATAAACAGCACTACTAACACAATTTCCCAAAAAATTATGTTCTGAAATTATATGTGGAGGTGTAGATTTGCCTACACACAACTAATAGGCAGTGCACTATGTGCCCGTGCATACTGCTACAATGAACAGGGTAACATGGTTGCATCCATGGAAGCTCCAGCACTGTTCTTTCTTTTAGACTTTTGTGGACTTTTGGAAATAGATTTTTTAAATTTTTTTTTTAGAGCCCTAGACAACCAAATAGTCCTGTTTGGCCATTTAGTTTAGAGTCTGAACCTGGCAAGGTCGCTAGTATTTGGATATCGGACTGGGGATTAGCACCTTGGTGCTGTTTTGTTTGTTTACAAGCACAACTGTGGAACTCCTTCTCTTCCTAAATGCAAGTTTCATTAGACCCCAGGGAACCTTTCTGAGGAGAAAAGTCACCCCACCAAAGGAGTGTCTCAGTGGGTCACCCACATCTTCCAAGTGCTTCCAAGGAAGGGTGGATGTGAGCTCACAGCTGGCACTGGGAGCACAGGACCCTGCAAGTGTGGCCTTACATGACCCTGTGTGAAATGGAGCTACAAATTTACATCCTAATGACAACATTTGGGATCTACAGGCCTGAACTTTATCTACAGCAACTTTTCCCAGCTCTGTAGATGGACAGAAAGATGTGAGTGCTCTTCTCATTGATCACCTCCTATCTGCTGTATTAAATCCTGTGCCCGCCCACAGGCTGATGCTCGGTGGCAGTTCTTTTCTCTTTTGTGCATAACACAGCAATGGCATTTTTAACAAACACTTTGTAAGTTTGAGAAATAACACTTTGTAAGTTTTGCTCCGACAGCAAAAAAACCCAGCGATGTCTCAGTTTGTGTCGGGTAAGATGCAGTGCAAATATTTTTAACGTCTTCCTAACGATGAGTGCCGCGGGCTGCAGCTCCAGGGCCGGATCCCCGGCACTCAGCCTGAGCTGCCAGGAGCGGCCCGAAGGTGGCAATGTCGGATCCTCGAACGGGCCTCGCTGCGGTCCGCACCGTCGGAAACGCTTCTCGGAACCGAGCGCTGACACGCGGGTGGGAGTTACAGCTCCTCGGTAATCTGGAGAGCTGACCCATGCATCTGTACGCCTTTTGAGTCCTAAAACTTTTAGTGTTAGAAATCCAATCATACTTAAAGACGGCAAATAATGGTACATTTTTGTCGACAGGGAAGACTTTGTCTTTGCATACCAGAGCTATGCAAAAATGCTTCTTGGTCTCGTGCCCGAAGTGCATTTGCTGTGGGCGGGGTTTCTGCTGTCAGAGGAGAAGCAAAGAGCCAGAGGGAAAAAAATCCTCCTACAGGTTTTCACTGATCACCTCAAGAGGAATGTTTGATTGATGCGATTTCAGGGCATACCAAAGCCCATATCCTGGAGTGAAGATGCCAACTATTGATGCTGATGCTTCTGTTCTTATCAAATCATGTTCGTTTTCGTCCTGTGATACCCAAACTGAATTTGTGGACCCTATCTTTGCCTAACAAACAGATAACTTTCCCCAGTTATTGTACCATACAATGCTTTCCTGTCTTAATTCTCCCCGCTCAGATTATCCACGGAAGCATTCCTCTCAAAAATTAAATACAATTTTAATTATATAGGGTTGCAGATGATTTTCTTCATTTCCCAAAATGTGCTTCTAATTCTGAGTGAGACTGAGTTCCTTGGCTGACCTGAGAACTGCTATCACTATAAAAGTCCTGGAGAATAACGCTCAGTTTCTTTGTGCTGTGAAGTGCATCACTAATGCTAATGAGCAGCACTGCTTCCATTTATCATCCAGCAACTCTGTGTCAAAACTTTGTATGCAATTACCTGTGGAAACTTACGGTAGCCCACGCCACTTAGTTCCTATGGGAGGCACAACACGTAGATGGCAGCACAGTACAGACCATAGACACATTACTATCCTTGCTGACCGTGATGGGATGATGGGGAGCTGTAAAACCTCCCTCTAATTTTGGAAACAAACAGCCTTGTTTTTTGTTTTTTTTTTTTTGAACTCTAACCACCAGATGATGTCTGGAAAGTGGTTTTTTTCCTGGTCAGTACCTTTGGCAGCCTAATCATTGTAGTTAAAGCCTTGTTTGTGGACTGCACAATGTAAGCAGGAAAGAACATTATGAACATAACAAAGATGGCTACAAAACCGCAGATATTCAGAAGGATGCCTGATCAAGGAGCACCTGAAACCTCAGTTTGGCAGTGCTGCCATGTCTGTGTGCCCCAGCTGACTTCAGAGTTGCACAAGGCTGTTCGACTCTTGTCACAAGGGCTACAGGAATAATGAATGAATATTTATAAAGTGCAAATTTGCTCTGATTACCCTACCTGGTCTGCTGTGTTCCCAGTTATGGCAGAAGTTTATTTCTGTTTATTTCTGGATTAGTTCCCACAGGCAAAGAGAAAGTAGAAGTTCCATTGGGCAGAGCAGAAGCAACCTCTGATACTACAGACCTGCTATTTCTTTGCTGTGCCTTTGGCAGAACTAATAGCAGCCATGATACCTTCAGTGATTTCTAGGGAGTATTTCAGAAGATATGAGATGCTAGAACATGAGAAAGAAAAACAATAAGCAAAAAGGGAGGAAGCTCTAATTTTATTGTTAATAATTATTAAGCCAAACTGACCATTTTAAGTTTGTCAGTGCAGTGCAGGCAATGATCTCCTTCATTGTGGGGTGTGAATTTATCTTTATTGGAGGTGTGTGCTTTTACACAGTCCTGCTGACTGATCCCAAACAGGGAACGCTGTCCTGAGGACTTACACTCTAATGTCACGAGATGAGACAGAACGCACACAGAGCTGAAGTGCCTCACTGGAGTGGCACTTGGGATCTGAACTGATCTCCACTTTCCAGTCCTTTAAATAATCATTTCTATGTTAGCAACACTGAGATCATTAGAAATACTGAATTTGACTTATTAAAATATCACAGAGGAAGTGGTAAGTGAGTGGGTAACTCTCGAGTTAAGCATTTTTCTGGGCTAGTAATAGAACCTTTGGAGTGTATTTTTGTTGTTGGGAGTGATGCTCATCCCCTGTTGTGAAATCTAGCCCATGCCTTCAGTTCTGCCTGCTTTCTGCAGGTTGCAGTCCTGCTCTCTAGATGGCTCAGGGGATGCTACCGTTCCACCAGTTCAGAAGGCATTGCACTCTGGGCTTTATTTCTGCATTTTTGGTACACTTCTCATCTTTTGGATAAATAAATACTAAATTCCTGTTAAATCTTGCACAAGGAAGAAATAGCAACTGTTAATGCAGAGAAAATTGGGATATATACTACTGAATGATGCATGAGCAGAGATTTCAAGACTCCCAGTCTTCAGAGTCACATTTGTCACTTTTTCATTTAATTTCTGATTAAACAGTCAGTTACATCTGTAGGACTGTGGGTATCCAGTCCAGTTTTCAGTCTGTTGTAGATCCAAGGGAAGAACGTGAAGTTTTACAGCTTTCTTGCAAGAAGGGTCTGCTCCTTTCCTCTTGCTTTAACTTACAAGTCTTTTTTTCTTAACTAAGCCAAAAGGAAAAAAAGTAACTGTGGGGAACAGAACAATTGTAGGGAAGAACTGCCTATTTTAGGCACGAACTGCCAGGAACCGCTCTGCTCGGCGCTGACACTGGTTCACACTGCTCCTGGACAGCCCAGGGTGACCTCTTTGCCCAGGCTCTGTGTACTACTCCTTGTTCTCTGATAGCCACGTGTCAAGAACGAGGTGTGGGAAGGATAAGTAATACAGAGTTGGTGCTGGTGGGCATTGGCGGTTCTCTGCATTTGAAGGACGCGGCTCCAATTCATCTGACCTAACACTGACCTGCAAATGAGACACCTGAATTAGGAACCTGCCTCATTCTAAAAAAAATTGTTTAAAAAATAAAAATTGGGAAGATTTCAAATCTGCCAGTAGTGATCTAGGGCTTCAGGCAATGAAGCCATGACTTCAGGCCCTTTGGGAAGGGCCTAACACAAATTTTGGCTCAGTCTGTCTACAGCGCGAAGGAGGAAAACTGAAGGGTGAGCTTTTGTCCACTGAGAGACTCCCACGAACTCTGGTTACAGTCACACAGAGAGCTGCAGCGCTAAGAATGAGAACCTTCTGCAGCAAAACTTGTTTCGCTTTTGCATCAGCCATTTGTGCCCAGTTAAGTTCTACCCAAACAAGTCATGAATGTATACAGCACGCTGCTTTTCCTTCCCAGATGTGTATCTTGATAACGTGCAAACTCTTGATTCAGTTCTGCATAACTGTTGTTGCTTAATCAGACTTGCTAAAGCCTATGACTCTTCAATGACACCACTAAGACCACTGAGTATGGAAGTCAGTTCTGAATTGCAGTGAAATAATATAAAGGAGCAAATGGAGACAAGTCCCACGTATCTACTAACAGGAAGTTTCCCTAAACCCCCACCTGTCACAGAAGTGCAATGCTTCAAAGCACTGTAGCAGAAATACTGAGTCACAGCCTGAAGCAGCACCTGGTGGGAAGGCAGGGCCAGCCCAGGGAGCTCGGCTGCATGCAATGTACTGAGTGATGGAAGGGCTGGAGCCAGGATCCACCCCTCATCAGCCCTCAATTAAGGGTTGCCCAGCTTTTTCTATACTCAGGTGATTTTATTTCCTGATAAACGCTTTAAATTTTCTGAAGCCAGTGTGCTCTACCTGGTGATGCTCGTTGCTCACTTCTCACCTCCTGCAGGTGGTGGTGCCTGCCTATAGCACTTGTGACACTCCTTCCACTCCTTAAGAAGCACATGGAAAGGAAAGGAGAGCCTAACAATTTATTACTTGAAATTAATACAGCTATTGCTGTTGAATTTGTACTGTCTGTACTTCTGCAGTATACGCAGGTCAATACAAATAGCAATGCAAGCCGATCTCTATTGGAGACATGCACCACTCTGTCAGTGGGAATTCTAACGTTCTTTTGACTTCATAAAAGCACAAAGTGTTTTTATTGGAACTTTCTTGTTGACTGCACATGCTGTTAAAAGAGGAGTGATAGCTGACTTGGTAGCTGTCAGCTGTGTCACTGGAAACAGTCATCTTTTGAATCAATCCATAATTTTCACGAATTTGACTAAAATCTCAGATAATGTACTCTAAAGAGTCATAATCACCTTAAATGTTCCGCCTTCACAGTAAAAGCCAGAACGCAGCATGTGGGTTTCATACTAATGTTGTGCTCTTAAGACGCGTATCTGGATTTATTTAGCATATGGACTACAGCATGCGTTACCTTGTGTAAAACAGAAGCAAGTTTGTTACAGTGATTCATAGTGAGACATGTTGATGCACTTACAAGTGATGTGCTGCCAAGTACAAAATTATAGAAGGGTTCATCCTGCCAGGCTGATTTGTTCCCGGCTCAGGCAGAGCTCCCAGCAGGAGGGATGCTGTCACAGGTTTGCTCTACCAACACCCAGCTTCAGGGCGATCTCTCTTTTTCTGGACAAGGACTTGAGAATCAAGTTATAATTCTGGGATTAAAATAAAGTGACACATGAAATAAATGACCATGAGCTCAATGTAGAGACGCTGAAAAAATGGATGGACTTGTTAGCTAGAAGAAAAGGGAAATAAGCTTAGGTTTTATTTGATGAGTCTCGATTTCTCCCTTCTCACTTCCAAACGTACAGCTCAGCCTGTCACACACAGTCTGAGATAGGCAACTGTTGCTCACAGGACCAGTCTAATTACCACTTCTTTCTGTAATGAATGCTGACACAAAAGGAGAAGGATATACAGCACTTGTATTGTAGCCAATGCTACAGATGATCAAACATTTTTGAAATTAAGAGTATTTTGGATGGAAAATGTGTCCCTTTTTTTGTCACGATGTTCCTGTTTTTTATCCAACTCTAATTAAAGCTGAACAAGAGTGAAAAGCTGGTTATGTTCTTAGCTCTGGCACATAATTAATTGCCAAGAGTTTATGCTGGGTGTGTTAGCTCTCTGTAGGAATGCTCCACAGGCACATTTTTCTACAGCAGCAGATTTTTAGAGCCCTAATTATTTGTAAAGTGCACTTTTTAAAGTTTGGGAATTATTCCTTAAAAATAAGTGTAGCAAAATACCTTCAAATTTTATTTAAGATACTTGAAAAAAAACACCAGTGTAAGGAGTGCTTGACCAACCAGCTTGGGCTGAGGAACAAATTCTATGTTTTTTGGCTCTCATCAAATACAGCAAACCATCACACATGCTGGCACTCCCATCAACCAAGCCAGTAAGCAACAGGACTTCTGCAAACTGGCGTAGAGAAGCATTAGTAAATGTGATGGGAACTTTCAAATCTCCCTACCTCCTAACAGTTAATGGGGGGATAAAAAAGTGTAATTCATGAGTTTATGTCTTCTTTAGGTCTGAGCACACACGAAGTCAAACAAGCGGATTTCATACTTCTTTTTTTTTTTAAGTTCTGGAGTTTGTCTCCTGCGTTGTTATGCAAACCAGTCTCATTCCCTCCACAACAAAGGGGTGCCTGGCACTTCTCTGCATAGGGGCAGGTGCCAAACCTGAGCTCCTCCCTGACCCAGGTACTGCCCCAGTTGTCAGTGGGGAACCTGTGTGGAGAAATATCATACAGTTGTGCTTTAGGGCCTTAACTGCATTTCCATGGCCTATTCGAAGTTTTCTCCATTACTATGATGTCTTTAATGCTGGTAAAGGTATAGTTAATCAACTCTAAAGTCCCTCATGATTGAGGACAGGAAAGGATAAAGCTGTCAGCACCCCCCGCTCCATGACTCAAATGATATTTTCTTCTTTTTTTTGTCATCAGTGGCAACTTCCCACGACCACATATTTTCTGCTCCCTCTAAAGAACCCAATGCTGAATGTGAATGGGTAGCTGCAATATTGATTCGACAAGCAACGGTAGGGTGTTCCCTGGAAACAGGCCTCCCTTAATTCTGTTTCATATCTGAGGTAAAGTAAAAACATGGAAACAGATGGTAGGGAACGACTGGCATCTTACCATGCATATTTCATTTCATTTGCAGCTAGTGTCCCCTTGACAATATTAAACGCTACAGAACTCAAAAGACTGTTCCTTGGAATCCTGCATTCAATGACACAGGATCAATACTGTAACTTCATTTAAATTTTGGAGCTGATGAGCTCTAAGTATCTGCATCTTCAGTGAGGTTATGATACAAACAGCTGGGCTCTTTTTTTGTTCCTGGCATGTTTAGGGCTGACTTACAAAGAAATGTACAGCTGCTGTTGTGAATGACGAATCTGACTTTATGTTCCTTAAGAGCACAGTGGGACAAACCTCTGCGGTTATTTCGATCGTGCTCTAAGGCATTTTACTGGGAGAGAATTTAGCCATTAATTTTGTTGTATTTACATTATTTATATACAAGAAAAATGACAGCCTGCTTAATGATTATATACATTGTGATTCAGTTGGAAAAAATGTGCAGTACAAAAGACAAAACATCCTCTTGAGTACAGAATGATACGTTATTTTTGTCAGAGAACTTCTCAACCCTAAAAACCCACTGTGTGATCTCTGCGAAAGCCCTGTCCTGAGCGTAACACTGGGAGGCTTGGGAGGAAGAAACAACATAATTGGAGACTTCTTAAACCACATCAGTTCCTGGTTAACAGCCCCTTTTCCTCCTTTCAAAATGAGGGTAACCTCTGTAAAATGCTTCCAAAGCAAAGTAAAAGATGGAATCTGATAAAACAAAACGTTATTCAATATGAGGAAAAACAGTAACTTAAATGTCACTCATTGCCCTGTTGTCAGTAGAGATACTTGGGAACAAAATATCACTCCCCTGTGATGCATTGCTTATCTGAGACTTTGTTTTTAATAAGAACTGTGCCCTCCTGTACATGATTCTTTCCTGTTCCTGCTTCAGCTCAATGTAGGAGCGTGAGAACGTGTGGAAGATGGAAGTGACTGGGAAAGCCATGAGGAGGATGCCGCTCAGGATGCTGCTCAGCGCCACCACTTGGCCGGGAATGCTCCTGGGAACCATATCTCCGTAGCCTACCGTGGTCATGGTGATGACAGCCCACCAGTAGCACGCGGGGATGCTGGTGAACTCCTGTGAGTCCGCCATCTCATTCTCAATGACGTACAGGAGCGGTGCAAACAGTGCGATGGCCACGCAGAGGAAGAGCAGCAGGAGCCCGAACTCCCGGGTGCACCTGCGGGCGGTCAGCCCCAGCGTCTGCAGCCCCAGGGAGTGCCTGGCCAGCCGCATGACGTACAGAATCCTCAAGGCACGGAGTATTCGGAGGACCAGACCGACTTTGTCCAGGTAGATGCTCCCGGAGCTGGGCTTCTTGTAACCCACCGAAGTGGTGTCTACCAGCAAGGTGATGTAATACGGCAAAATAGCTATTATGTCGATCAGAGTTAACGGCCTCCTCAAAAATGCAAACTTGCTCTTTGCCTGGATGAATCTCAGCAGGAACTCCAGTGAAAACCACGCCACACAGACAGACTCCACAATGAAAATATTGTAGCACATCTGGGAACACTCACCCTGTAGGAAAGAGGAGGAGTTTGTAATCAGCACTCGGATAATAACTATTTTAGTTGGTGCAGTGACAGGAAGAGAGTTTTGTGGGATTTTTAAAACCCAAAATATTAAAGGAGTTGAAGCTGTTGCTATGGGAAAACACAATGACAAATTGGAACAAGTTAAATGCAAATCTTAGAAAAGAACTACTTATTCCACAGAAGACATTGCTTGGTAATTTCAAGCATCCTAAATAGCAAATGCAAGCTTAACAAGGCATTACAGACAAGAATGTACAGAAAAATGCCCAGGAACAACGTTTTCTTTGGACATAGAACTCGATACGATTGATTCTTTTGCAGGTAATTGAACACAGCCATATATGATTTCAAATATTCTTTGTGTATTTTTTTCCATCCAATAGCAGCTGCAAAATCCCTATTCAAATCAACACCATCAGACTTTGTAGCTGTTCTGCTCCTCCCAGCACATACCATTTTCTAACTTGAAAAGG
Source organism: Tympanuchus pallidicinctus (assembly GCF_026119805.1). NCBI lineage: Eukaryota > Metazoa > Chordata > Aves > Galliformes > Phasianidae > Tympanuchus > Tympanuchus pallidicinctus. The sequence goes on from NW_026294722.1 coordinate 542,888, forward strand.
GAACTTACCTTATCCTCCTCCTCCCTCAGGTCAGGCATGGTGCTGATGGACAAATTCACTGCTGTAATAGTTACAAATAAAACAGACAAACAAGCAAACACCTTCCCAGGGAGGCCAGACTGGGGTCGTTCTACCATGTCCTGCAACTTTTTCATGCACAAGCCAACTTTTGTTTCCTCTGCTGTTTCACCTGTTGTTTCATTTTCTATAAGGTCATCCTCCCGTTCATTTATTTCAGTAAACTCCTCCATTTTTTGCAGATACCTCCTCTTACAGCACCAATCCAAGTTGTCTTCCTCAATTCCCCAGTAGAGCAGCTCTTCTTGAAAAGACAGCGCACACATCTCACGCAGGAGCCGAAGCTTTCCAACCCTCAAAAAGGTCAGGATTGTCCTGAACGCTCCTGGGTTGCGGTCAAAAAAGAACTCATTGCACGTCACATCGTAATCATCACAGATGTTTAAGATGTCATCAAAATTGTTGCAGAATTTTAGTTGTCCCAAGCGTGTCAATGGGAATTCATCGAGCGTGGTCCACGGGAGCAAATACTTAATGCCCCCTACATTTATGATGATATGATGCTTCCGGTCGTCAGGGTGAAAGCCTTTCAGGAGATCCTCTTCAGGGTGAATTAGCTTGGCTCTTTGGTAGAAGACGCCCTTGAGGCTTTCTGTTTCGGGGAAGAATGCGTGGTTGAAGGAAGCATCTGAAGCACAGCTGAGGGCACTATAGTCATAATCAGAATTTTCTCCAGGTAGAAGAGTCATCTTGGAAGATAACTTCACATCCCTTTGCTATTCGTTGAGTGTCTTCTGGAATGAAAACCAGATACATGGATTTAGTGGTTGCTTTTGAGTTTGGAACAAACGTAGTGACTGAGGCTCAAAAAACATTTACGACTGATGTAATAACTGGAAAAAAACAGCAGGGGCTGAATACAGCCAGAAAAGTTTTCTGGAGAGGCTCTTTTTGTCCAGCCAGGGAGAAATGACTCGCACAAAGGCCACTCCCTTATCCAGGGGCTCTGCTGGGCATTTTTGTCAAATTAGGGAACTTCCCCTGTCTCACATGCAGCGATCTCAGTTCCTGCAGCTACAGAGGGAAAACAGGAATAGTTCTTGCATGTGGCATGTGCAAAAATTATGGTAGTACCAACAAGAACACAGCATTCAAGTGTGTCTTGTAGAAAAGAAAATCCTATCTTTTTTTTTTGTAATTTAACTATTACAGATAAAAATCCCAATTATTTTTGCATTCATTATGTATATAGTAAGAATTGAGAGTCAATTTTGCTATAATTAACTAAGTACTTAAAAACAACAGTATAAGACTAATCTCTAAAAGGCCTTACAGAAAAAAATTTGGAAAAAACAGTTCTATTGATGATGACATTTGTATAGAGTTTATGCATATTTAATGCCATGGCAACTCACTTCTTAAAGCCTCACGAAAGATTGTTTGGAAATACGGAGTTTCTGCACAAATATTGGGATGTTACTGCAATTACAATTAGCACCCAGTGCACAGTAATAGGCTGTAATTATACAAAACCCAAACATGCTTCTGATGAGTTTGAAAATCAGGTTAAAATTCTGCTCACACAAAAGCAGTGTTAAGCCCAAGGAATGAAGATCACAAAGTTGTAACGGGTATAAATCAGAGATACTGGGAACACTGAACTCTACCTGCCCAACTCACTGTGATGTAGCAGCTGGTCTGAGAGCTTTGCACAGAGCTGTGCGGTTCCACTCCTGGGTTGCTCATCTCCACAGCCAGCCACAACTCAGTGCAAGGAATTGCTGAACTGCATGTGACTACAGTACATATTCATTGCGTGGACTGTACAGTGATGAGCAGATATTTGTTACACACACATACTCTGACTTTCTAGCCACAAGTAACAAATATTACAATTAATTCACTTCAATAGCAGAACAGTTTTGTTCTCCAGGCTGCACTTACCTCCTCTTTGTTTTGCCCTCTGGGGCTGTATATCCCTGCTAGAGCAACTTCCTTAAACACAGAACTGTTCTCAGAAGCTGAGGATCATAACTCACATCAGTGGTGTTACATACCTGTTGCAAAAGAAAAAATCATCAGTACACAACAGCAAAATACTTTAAACAGCTGCACCTCAGTTTAAGAGCAACAAGCCTTCCTTGCTGCATGGGGACTTAAAATAATGTTTTCAATAAAATGCTATCCCAGTCGTGCTCCAAACCTTCCCAGGAGATTACTGTAAATGGAACAGCTCCTTACAAGCTCTTACAAACAGGTGTCCCCAGGTGAGCTCTGGGTGGAGTGATACTGCTTGATGTTTCATGTTTATACTCCTGAGTACAAACAGAGACCATTCGTTTACTTACCTCTAAGGCCTGTGGTGGGACTGTGGGAGGACAAAGCCAACGGGACGATGCAAGAAAGGGCACAGTGTGATTCAGACCTCCTGAGAGCTGTGGAACATTTCCTGGCCTGAGGTAAGCAAAGGGGTTTGCTCTGTCACTGCCCCAAAGCGTCTGTAATCTATAGCTGGTGATTCCAGAACAGCTCTTTGGAGAGTTACCACGCTCTGTGCAAAAACCTAAACCATGCTTGGCTTCGGTGCCTCCTACCTGTGCTTGTGCTGAGTAGCTATGCCTTTGCTTCAGAGTTATGGGTCTGGAAATAATCCCCATGGCAGGGAATGGGCAATCCTAAAACTCCTTTGGGAGAGTGCAGAACTGACGAAATCCCACAGGCTGCACTCAAATAATTTTTCTATCAATGGCAGCTTGCATCTAGCCTCAAAAAAAGGCTAAGCAAAGGCCTGCTGACCTGCAAGCCCTGCTTTCTAAACAAATGTTAACATGAATCATAACTATATTAAAAAGTGATACTGTAGGAAATCCTGGCCAATGCTGGAATTATCAGTGAGCATCACAGCATACTGTGGCACTGTGCCCACTGCCCCCTGGAAAAGCTGCAGCACTGTGATCAGTGAACGGATCTGAGAGGAATGGCAGCAGGCTCAGGCAGCACCCGCCGAACGGTGGGAGAAGGGAACAGCTGGCCTGGTAATTACCCTGATGCTGCCCCATCACACGAAGCTCTCCTAATGGCCTAAGAGCTGTTTCCTACCAAAGCACTCCCAGGATCCCATCTGTAGAAGGAATGCCGCCAGGAGTTCAGGCCATAGGTTTGATGCGGGAAAAATGGGACTACCTGACATAGCCTTCTCCTCAAGAGAGACAGCCATCTTGTTTAGGAACAAGGTTTGTTCCCTCTGCCTCAGCTATGTCTAAGCAGGGCTTGCCTCAAGAGAATTGAGATTATGATTAATGGAAGACTGTGGGTAAATGAGAGCTAAGTTAACAGGTTTCCCTTCTGTAATACCAGATGATATTGGTTAGCAGCAACTTGTCCTCTGAATCTCAGCCAGGAAAAACGAAGAGGCAGCGCATCTCTGTGAGTGGTTTGATTTCCTACCACATCCATTGTTGACACAATGGGAAGAAATGGGCAGAGAGAGATGTAAATGTTCGTGCATGTCAGTCACACACTGCAACCCTGAGGCATCAACTGTGAAACAACAGAGCAAGGAAAAAATTACTTCTTTCTTTGCTTCCAGCTTCTTGACGTGCATGAGACAATAAATTGGGCTAATTAATCCCCTGTGCAAGGCACTGAATGACTGCTGTTATAGGAGGTGGCTCCTCCTCCTTTCATGGCCAGAACTGGAAGCCCCCAGAAGCCACGCAGGCAGCTACAGTATTTGATGCTGCACCTGTGTTATTTATGTGGTTCTTTTACCTCCAAGACACCAAGCTTTATACCTAAGAGAGAAGAAGAAAATAAGAGCCCATATATGGTCTGATTAAAGGGATCACAGAGATAAATAAAGCCACACATTTCTTTGTATGCTTCTTGTCTTCCTTTCGAAGGCACTTCTATGTGATGATGATCAGCGCTCCTTTAAGAAGAGACAGATCTGACACTTGAAAGGGTTGTGGTTTTTTTCTGTTGTTGTTTTCTTTGTGTGTTTTTTTGGGGTGGTTTTTTTTTTTTTTTGCTTATGAGCTTGAAAAATGCTCAAACTGCCTTATTCATATTCTGCAGGCTGATGACTTTGGGTTAGCTGTAAGAGATGCATTGAGAATTAAAGACAACACACTAATATAAGGTCAGAAAAACACGTTACCCTATAGCGACAATTTTCCCAACATTAACAATTAAACAAGGAACTTCAAGGTTGTGCTACAATAGTAAAATCTTTAGATAAAACTGTTTTGGTAAAGCAGGGCCCGGAGATACAGCCCTGCCTCCTGAGATAGCATTCCACCTTCTGCATGCTTGGGAGTTTGTGAATCCCAGCTCTCCCTTCCTGCTGCCTCACCTATCAGACATGCTCCTCCTGGATAAATCACTTCTCTGAGCTTCTTTCCTTCTGCTGCACTTTATTTACAGCTCAGTGGGGCAAGAGCTGACTCTTACCACGTCACACAACCCCAATCATAGTTCTGACTTCCAGAACTGCCCCCAGCAAGGGCTCCTGGTGACTGAAATGGAGCGGGGTGTGTGAATCAAGATGTAACATCTTCTCAAAAATCTCTCTCGCTCAAGATGATATTCTTATCCATTATGTCTGGTGAAAAAATTGGATGATGCCCTCTTTCAGCAGAAAGTCAGGAAGGGTGCCAGACTCCTAGACAGTGAGGAAAGAATTATTAAAGATGCTCTTCTGAAGTAAGGAAATAGAAATCATAAGTAACATCCTAGAATTCCACCTCAAGTTCTGTTCTCTCCCTCTCCTGTGTCCTCTGCAGCGTTTTGAATTCTGCAGTGCATCTCTGATGTAACCAGAGCTCCTGCAAGGACCTGACACTGCTCCACGATGCAGACAATTCAAAGTTGTGCCTGGGTGACGGCAAGCATACATAACTCTCCCTCAGACTCTTCGGTCCATTCCAGTGCCTAGGACTTATCTCTACTGATTTTTACCATTTCTAATTTAGTTAAAAAAAAAAAGTTTCAGATTTCAGAGCAGAGTGAATACAGTGACTCTGTAAGAAGCAGCTTTGCCGTTCAGTGATCCGGCACGCCGTATCTTTTCCCTGGTTAAAGCAGGCAATATTTCCAAGCAGTCTTAAACTCAGCTCTCTTCTGGCACACGACTTCCATCCTGTATCACTGTCAGGATGCTCCTCTGAAAACTTCATGCCACGCTCCTGCAGCTCAGCACAAAGTAACAACAGATCTTCAACTCTGCTAAGCGAGCTGCATCAAAGTAACGCTTACAAGAATCAACATACAGCACAAAATCAGCCTGAAAAGCACAGAATCTGCTGAAGAGATTCTCTTATCTGCATGCTGCTCTTTGTGACCTGGTCCGTGCTCTGATTCAGGGCGTCGTATGACAACCTGCAAATTGAATTAATGCAAATATTTTGCTCAGTGCTTTGTTTGATAAAGCTGAGCCTCATTCTCCTGATAACAATCAGAAGTGAAATAACTTTGCCAGGTGCTTTACAATCCCAGGGAAATGTTCTGGAATACATTACGGGTAATAACCACAGTTCTTCTCTCGCAGAGAAATGGGTTTATGTTTGAGCAATTTTAGAAAGTCACAATGAAAGCTGCCTTTTAAACATCGTTTTTAAAAGTAAAGGATTTGTCATTTATTTACACATATGTGTATTCTGATATTGCAGTGAAGAGATCTGTAGCCACGGGGCGATTTTTTTCACACGTTTTCTCTGCTCCCCCCCCCCCCCCCCCCATATTTCAGTACAAAAATAATCTGCCAGAAATACATTGTCTATAAAGAACGGTTAATTGCCAACGAACAGAAGTCAGTAAATACATCAATAGAAAAGACATCTCTATCATCTCTATCATTTTAAAAATAACACTATAAACACCTTCAGATCAGTCAGGGAAGAAGGAATCTGAAGCGCAAGCCTCCACGCGCAGCCTCAGGACCCGGCGAGAGGGGCCGAGGGCCGGGAAGGGCTCCCGGAGCACCGCGGAGCGCCCCGACAGCCGGCAGCGGCACCGCGGCACGACGGCCGGGCGCAGCCGCACGGCGCCGGCGCTGCAGGAGCACAGAGAGCCAACGCGCCGTCGGGAAGAGCCGGCCGGGCGCGGAGCGCAGCCCCTCCCGCACGCCGCGCACCTGTTGCTACGCCCGCGCCGCTCGCCTCTCCGGGGCCGCGCCGGGACCCCGCGGACCCCCTGCGGGCGGCCCCGGCCGGGCTCTGCCTCCCGAGCGGGAACGACGCCCCGCTTCTCCCCGCGGCTCCCGGAAGAAAAGTTCCCCGCAAACTTGCCTGCAAGTTGCCCGCCGTGCCGCGGACACCGAGCGCGGCCGCCGGCAGCCCCGCGGCGGGTAGCGGCCCCGCGGCATGGGGTCGGGCGGCAGCGCCGGGCCGTGCGTGCCGCGCTGCGCCGCCGTTGCGCGGTGCGGCGGCGGGGGCGGCCGCGTGTGCGGGGCGGGCGGGCCGGCGATCGGGCCGCGGCGGAGACGCCGGGGGGGCCGGGGGGAGGGCGGGCGGCGGCGGCGGCAGCGGCGGAGGGGCTCCGACCTCCGCATGGCGGCGGGCCCGGAGGCGGCCGGGCGGCTTCGCGACGTGCGGAAAGCCCGCGAGGAGGGCGGCGCAAGGCTGCGCGGAGCGCTGCTCGCCCGACTGCCGCTCTTCTGCGGGCCCGGGCTGACCTGACGGCGGGGACGGGGAAGGAGGAGCTCCCGGCGCTTTCCTCCGCGGAAACCGCTTCTCGCCCGATAGCGAGGGGTGCGGGAGCGAGGAGAGCAGCGGCCGGGAGACGAGAGCGGGCAGAGCAGGAGCAGGGAGAGTGGGAATGGGGAGACGGGAGCGGCAACGGCAGGCCGGTAGCGGTGCTGCGGACCGGGGGGCTCTGCCTCGCCGTCGCCACCAGCGCAGCTGCGGGGCTGCCCGCAGGTGGCATCCGGGGCTGCTGGAGGCATTGGTGAACTTGTGGCGCTCTGCCCGCTCCGTGCGGGTTTTTGTCTTTGCTTCTCTGTCATTAAAGAAGCGTGATGTTAAAAGTGTCCGTCAAAGCATAAATCATAGAATCTCCTTTCCCCCCTTCACCCCCCCGCCTATTAGCAACGGCTTTAGGAAAGCGATAATTGCTCTTTGCTCCGGTGGCACCGTTGCAGTGTGCGGTGACGATTAACACACGGACATTGGTCGTCAAAGATTAGGAGAGCATTCCCCGTGTCGTCTTTTGAATGAAATTTGTATGACGTCTGGGTAGAAACTACTCTGAGTGGACTGAATCTCTGTTTGAAAGCGTGAATTAAATCTTGGTTCCCGGGTCAAGGAAACAGCAGCATCTTCAGCTCTGCCACAGCCCCGTTTCTGGACAAACCGCTCCCATCCCTCGTGCTGCCGGTCCCGGCGCGCTGCGCTGCCGGCGCTGCTCCTTACCTGCCAGGCAGCGCTCGGAGCGGTGCAGCCGCACTCCGCACCTCCGCGCCGGGCGGGGACGGGGACGGGGACAGCGCTGTCTGTTCCCGGAGCGCTGTGCACTTCCACAGGGAGCGGGGGGTCTCGATCCAGCTGAGGTCCTTTGTTGCTATGGCGACGTAAATTGAAAACTTACACTAGTGATTTTTTTTTTTAAGGTTTTTTTTTTTTTTTTTTTTTTTTTTTTTTTTTTTTTTTTTTTTTTTCCAAATTAAATGAGTCTGCTTCAGAATTGTGTGGGCACTCAGAAATAGTCATGCTTACACTCTTCAGCTATAGCTGTCAACAGGAGTTGTGCAGAAAGGGCTGCAGGCGGCTGTGGGCAATGGGCGGCTTCTTCCTCGTATTGCCTATGATTTTTATTTGACTTTGGAAAGATTTCTTATGACAGCTCCCAGCCCTTGTCTGCAGAAGGGAAGAAACTGCTGTTATTGACCACAATGATACATATGAAAAGTTTTGCCTTTGTATAAGTATTCTGTAGTAATCTTGTTAATGAAAATCTGCATTTAAAAAGCCTTCATTGGTGATTGCTGTCAGTGAGGAAGGACACAAGCAGGATCTCCCAGGGAACTGTCTGGGAACAGTTTTCCTTGCTGTTTTCCATAATGAGTTGTGTGATGGAGCACAGAGTACTGTTACAACGCTTGCGGCGATTCCAACCATGGAATGCATGGGCTTAAAAATTGCCCTGCTGTTACTGGAGATCCAGTCTGAATCCATCCTGATAAAATTCTAGCATAAAAAGGCACTAAGAAGGGATATCAGATGTCAAATGAAGACTGCCCCATTGAGTGAAAATAGTGCAGAAGAGTCTTGGGATTACGGCAGGCCTGTGCAGCGCTGCAGAGTAGTTGTGCAGTTCTGAGTGTCAGTGACAGGGGATCGTACGTAATTTTGGTTGTTTTGTGTTATTTCTCTTCTGTTCAGCACCAGTCAGACTTGGCTGAAGCACTCTTTCCAGTTTCAGGCATTACAAAAGCTCTTAAAAAAGATGTGGGCAAACAAGATAGGAGAATAGCAACCGAAACCACAAGAAGCTTAGGAAATGTAAGCTGTGAGGAGAGATGGACTTTGGTGTTTGACCTGGAAAAGAAGTAACAATGCAAGAGCATGGCAACGGTCCTCAAATGTACAAACAGCAGTCACAAAGATGGCAGTAGTCAGTTGTTCTGAGACCACCAATAGAGGGGTAAGAAGCAACTTACCAAAAAATGTGATTAGGGACATTACTGTAAGTACGTGAAAAAAAAGCAGATCTAAATGGGACAAAACTGCTGGTGTATGTGAGCTGAACCTGGAGAGGCTGTGAGGGGTGGCTGAGCAGCCAGCAGCACTGCCTGCACCACGGCCGGCTCTGCCTCCCCTGTGCCATTCCCAGCCCCAACTTCTGTGGCTGTGGGCCGTGGGACCATCGGCACCTCTCTGTTCCCAGAGGGGCACACAGGGAGAGCTCATTACATCCCTGTTAATGAGTTGCTCCAGACTGTGCTACGTTTGTATCTCCTTAGCATCTGGAGACTGAGGGCAGTTTGTGATACCAGATGTTGAGTGGAGCTGTTCATTCCAAGTGAGCAGTTTTCAAATCTGAATTTGAGTAATAATGAGTGAAAATTGTTATTACTCGGAGGCCAGTGGAAATTGAAGCATCCCGGGACTCGTTTGATACTCACTAAAAATCAGCCCTTCTTTTGAGTGCTGGCAGGTTCAAGGTCAAGAACATCACTGAGAGCCCGACTGTTTGGTATGAGAAACATAAGTCAGCTGTGAGATTACTGCAGCCAGGCATTAGGGCTGCTGTGGCAATGGAGGTCTCGACTCATCAGGCCTCACCTCCATCTTTCCCAAGCATGGAATTCATGTGAAAAACAGAAGTGGTTCATGCCCTTGAAGGTAAAGAGTCCCGTGCTTGTGGTTCTGCAGTGATAAGCTGAGTACCTGCAAACCTGCTGGGGATTCCCAGAGTAAATCTATTGCTTTCTGCCCCTTGAGGAATTAGCATTGCTGCAGAGAAAAAAATCATCCTGCTTTCATTACTTCTAGTGCTTGTGGCTGCTTTTCCTTCTGTTCCTTTGATTGCTGACATTGAAATCCCATTCTGTTGTTCCTCTGACTTTTGCAGATAATTCCAGCTTCACCCTGCAGGCAGGAGCTGTGCTGCCAGCAAAACACGGTGCTTCAGCTCCACAGCACCTTTCACCTCTCACTCTGAACAAAACAAGAGGGAAAGTTCATTTCTTGTAAAACCAAACTTAAATATCTACACAGCTGAAAGGTGAGAATTTTCAAAACCAAGCTGCAGATCATGGATTATTCACAGAACTTCTGCATCAGAAAATTTCAACTAGCAAGTATGCCACAAAAATGCCATCTGTTTGAGGAAAACACTGCAAGCAGAGACAGAAGCAAAATAAATTATGGGTGGAAGATTGTTTGTCTGCTTTTAGAAAACTTAATATTTTTTAAGAATGTTTTGTAACGTACGTGCAAAATGTTAGGGTGAAAGTGGTAGCACAGACTACTGCTGCACTGAGGTTCAAAAAGGCCTGGAAAAAGAAAGCACTGTGCTATCTATCAGTGCTTTTCTCACACAGAACATGGGAACTCCCTTCAGAAAAAGGAAATCTATCCCTTTGTTTCTGATAGGTACTGATAGCTATTTTGGTAATGGAGACAGGAGGAGTACAGCCACCACCTCTCTAGCACCACCAGCACCACCGACAACAAGGGGAGTGGAAAGTATTTTCCAGCATTTAGCTCTGTTGGCCCTCTCAACACGACAGGACAACATGGCAAAGAAGGGCTTTAAAGTGACTAGAGATTAGTTAATGATCATGGCCTGCTCTGAAATTCGCCAGCTGTGGGCATTAGTGGGGTTGCTTGGCACGGTGTAAGCAGCAGATCATCTGGGTTCAGGCAGTAGCTGTTGCTTGATGGAAAAGGCCCTCTAAATGAGACAGGTGTGGTAGTTGTAATCAGATGGGGGTTGGCTCTTCACAGCTGTGAGTGGCAGGAGGACAAGAAACTGCAGACGTACATTGAAATCAGAAGTTCTGAGTGGGGGTAGGGAAATATCTTTCCCATGAGGTCGAGCAGTGGAGCAGGTGCTCACACTCTGTGCAATCTGCATCCTTTAGGATTTTCAAGACCTTTGGGTTAAGGTGCAGGGAGCTAAGCCTGCTTCCATAGCCCTGCTTTGAGCAGTAGTAGGCTGGATTGGAGGGCGGTGTGATGTCCTTCTCTGGCTGAATGGTTCTGTGTTTGGATGGTAATTGCTTTTGGAAATACTCCTGCCAGTTGCCTGCTTCCCTTGAGGTGTATGTGCAAGGTGCCTGCTATGGGAGGAGATCTGTCCCCTCAAGGTAAGTAGATTGTGTGCTGCTTGCAGATGGTCCAATTCTCTTGCCACTGTGTGATGAGACTTTTCTTTGCTGATTTACGGCAATAAATGACTCAGTGGGTGACTGAAGTGAAAGGAACCCTGAGTAACTGTGGCACTTGATGCCAGTGTTTGGTCAGAGAAGTCCCAGCTGGTATCACCTGCCTGGGATCACAGGAGGTCTGGAGCAGAGAGAGGATTACATTTAGACGTCTTACTGGTGGCTATTAAACCAAAGCTTTAGACCTTCATACTTAGCAAAAGCTTTCCTTTAGCTTTCTTCCTTGGACAGCTTTTCTGAGAGTTTTGTTTGTGGCTGTATGTGGTCAGAACAGAGCTTTTCTGCTGCTTCACTTCTGTTCATTCTTGCAGAAAATGACTGGGGAGAGCTGCATGAGCTGCTGCACGTCCAAACCGTGCATCATGGCACTGAGGAGTGAAGAGCAGCACATGCCTTCTCCATCTGCAGCTCTGCCGATGTGTTGTTTATGTTTGCAAGGTGGCTGATAGCACTAAAATTAACTTACAAACACTTGAAATGTTACTCCAGTACCTCACTCTGCCTCCTCCCCCATATCCCCACTGCAGATACACTGAGACTTCTGAGTGCTTCCTTGGTGTGTGTGCACAGCTGGTACTGCTGGTGCACGGTGCTGAGACATGGGCATCTTTGCAGTAGGATATAAATTTTATGGTGAATGTGAAACCACAATCTGCACAAACTCTCACAAAGCAAAGAAGGCATGGGCAGGACCTAGAGTGGAAAACAGAAAGAACTCAGGAGCACAGCTGTGTGGGAAGATCGTTTTGATTTAAGCACTGAGGTATGGATGTTGGGAGTTTGGTTTGGCCTGTGCTGGATATGTTCCTGAACTCAATGATGTGCCTCAAGGGCCTGGCTGTGCAGTGCTATTCCAGCTCAGGTTGCCTTTGGAAGTCCTGCAGCTTCGTGAGTGAGGAGAAGAATTTCTGTGTGTGTACGTTTTGCATAGACTACTCGGAATGTGCAGCTAATGTACTAGCATAGAGTGAGCAGGAGAATCTCTGCACGCAGGTGGCGAAGTACACAACAGTAACAGCATGGCACATCACTGGATTGCCACTTCTAAAAACGATTAGGTTTCCAAAATATTTGGTAAAATGCAGTACTTCAACCCATTTAAATTATTAATTCATATCATGTACCAACAAAACCAGTAAAATGTTTACAGAAGAGGTAGGCTTTTTGGCAGCAAGAGTTTCAGGGCACTGCTGTATAGGAGCTATCAGGAGCAGTGCATTATTTATTGTAGCGCTGGCAGACTTCCAAAGGTCACCGCTTTCTTCTTTATTTTCAGATTGCTGAAGTGAAAGATACATGCAAGTGTATGAGAAATGCCTTCCAAGCATGTGCTTAAGCATCAGTATTGTTTAGCTTTGTAAGATAGATAATGCTCCTTAACACCTTGTTACTGCGTCTACCTCAGATTACTCAGAGAAAATCGTCGTTCCTCTCATGCTCAGACACAGAAAAAACATGGGTGTATTCATGTGGGTCTAGGAATGTATCATAGAACCTATTTTATATAAATAGGAATTCTAGTAAAATTAGAAATTCTAGTAAAATTAACCCCTGTAACATTTGTGCAAGCTTTAGAGACTTGTCTGTCCTTGGCAGTGGTTGCTAATTCTTGGTTTCCACAGACTCTTCCTGCCTTGCTTGATCTGGGGAGGAGGGCAGAGCTCAGTGCAGGGCTCTCTCATCCCCCTGGGCTTGTGCAGGCTCATGCCATCCTGCTCCTCTCGGTGCACAATCTCTGCTCTCCATCCTACCACCCACCCTCTTAGCAACCATCCGACTGCAGCTCCGTCCCCGTGGACAAAGCACAGTGGGAACAAACGCGTAACATCTTTGCACCAAATGGGGGTATTTGCAGACACCAGGGGCACAGCAGTGTGTGCCCTGCGCTCCGTTGCTGCCTCGCCCACGATGAGTTTTGATCTGAGAGCAGATTTTGAAGAGAGCACAATAGTTGGCACAGCACATGGTGCCTTCTCCAGAAAATAGTGCCTCTTGCAGCCTGCTTTCCTCTCCCCCGGATAAATTCACAGCAGAACATCCATGTTGTTGTCCTTTATTTCTCCCAAACTTCTTTCTTGTTTTTAGTTCAAGGTGAAGTCCCACGGTGCTGGACTCTATGGTCTCTGCATGGAAACGAGAGAAAGCTGGACTCAGCCACTCCCTTCCTGCAGTGCATTTCTGTTTGAATGGGAGCCGTTCAAATTAATGACTGCTTACTGTCAGCTCTTTAGGATTTCGTTTTGTCACGGACAGGAAAAGGAATAGAGGCCAAATGACCCTGTTTTTGAAACACAATTTGTGGTATGAAGCACTTAATGGGGAGAGAGCCTTAATGCCAGGCTGGATTTACAAGTTGTTCCTGAAGATAGATTCCACAGACTGTCAAAATGTCACCCGAGGTTGCCAGGCACTCAGTTTTCAGGCATTCACTTCTGTTCAGATATATTTAAGAAGGTGAAATGGGCCTCCATTGCTTTTGCTTTTCCAGCTCAATCAATTTTTAATACTCATAATACATTAAGGGAATGTGAAACAATTATCTCAGTCACAATACTTTGGTTTGTCTAATTACATATTTGATGATGCAGTTAAAAAAAAAAAAAAAAAAAAGAGACAATAGAAAAGAAATGTTTTATTAGGCAAAAACATCCTGCATGCCCACTGCAATTGCTGTCACAACACCACGTGGGCAGAGCCTGGCAGTGTGACCCAGCATCTGTTGGGCCAACCCTCTGTCTGGATAATTACTTCGTCTCATTATGATTTGATAGCTGCTGAAATCATTAGCACTTAACAGTGAAAGTACAGGAGAGTCTGGAGAGTCCAGAGAAGCCATCTCGAGGAGGTTGGTTTTCCTGGTTTGTGGGAGGATAATTTCAAGTTAAAACAAAGTGTAATTCTTGTAATTCAAAAATGGGCCCTCAAACACAAGAAGCAAGACATGCATAATGCAGTTACTATGCCTAATTACTGCTTGGCTGCATGTCTTGCTTAGAGCAAAATTGCCTCAAAATGTAGACCAGCTTTCTAGTTAATAAGATTCTTTTCCTTCTTATTAAGTTTATGAAATATTGCTCTAAAAATAATTGTGTAGAAATCATAGGAATAAAATCAGGTTCTGCATTGGTGGTTTACCGTGCATTACTCATTCACATTTGCTGATCTTCTAAAACTCATGTCTTGTCTAAAAATAAATATTATTCCTCAACATTTCCTGTTTGGACATATCTGTGCCCGGCTTTAGCTTCCTACCAGGCACCCTTGCAGGAGACAGACTTCAGTTCCGTCCTTGTGGAATTTGGTCACAACCAATGTCGCATGTTTTTCCCATTGAAATTAGTCCAAATTCCTTCAGAGTCCATGAGCTCTGATCTGGGGTCGCAGTTGTAGCTGCAGCACGATGTCACATTGGCTCTGTGGCTCTTCGGCATCTCTTCAAGTATTGCAGCACTCATAGCTGCTGCTGATGTCCTCTCGTGCGGCGTAGGCAGAATGGGCATTCACGGGTTATTGTCCTCCTTTCTTGTGTGGATTTTGGTGTGGGTCTGAAGCATCCCACGGTTCAACCGGTGCTATTAATTGTTTGTGCTCGTGTGGTGAGGGCTGGATCCACCGCTGCGGCTCCGTGAGGCTGCACAGTGCAAACAGTAAAGGGTAATTTTCCAGCATAAGCCAGATAAATCTGTCCTTTATGCCACTTCTGTGTTTAATTTGGAGAAGGATGGGGCTTGAGGTTTGTGCTCACAGAACTGCTGAGTTCTCTGTTGGGTCTCCGGACTGCTGGGAATTGAAGAGCAATGTTAGCTTTTGTTATTTCTCTCATGAAATAGTGGAAAGCTCACTGCCTACAACTCACAGACTGATAGTCCCTCCATAGGAAGAATCACAGCTTAAGATCAGTCCGCTGCTCTGCCTGCAGCCCTTTTAGGCCCACAGAACACAGAAATTTATTTTTTGCAAATGGGAGAGAAAAATCCACACGTTTCATTCTCTGTGTAATCCACACCACATTGCCACAACGATAACAGTGTCTGATTGTGTTGCTAATCAGATCTTAATTTAGAAATCAGTATGCTGATAAAAAGATACTAATGAGTTCTTGGCAGTTACTCTTCTATCAGACGACCAGCTCAAACTGCATTGCACCCATTGGTTGGGAGATGGGCTCTCGTGCACAGGCACTGCATGTGGCAGTGACCCCACCTGCTGTGTTTCACCTGCTGTGTTTCAGTGCCCAGCTCTCATGGACAGCTTTGCTGCCCAGGAGGTGCAGAGCAGTGCAGCGCTGCAGGGTGGGGGTTCTTGGCAGCGCTTTGCTGTGGATGTTCTGGAGTCATTGCGATCGTTCCGCGGTTTGTAGTGTTGAGTATATGAGATTACCTGAAGAGTTGGTTCAGTCAGATCTTTTTATGGACGTGTTGATGTGTGTTTTATACTGAGTTCTGCCTACATTTGTTTTGCAGTCTTGCTTTTCTTTACAACCATATGTACCTCATAAAAGTGAACTACTCATGTTAGCATTGTGCAGTCTCTTGTTACATCAGTATTGCCATATCCAGGAGAGGAAAGAAGTGAGTGAGATCAGTACAAATGTTTCTTCAGCAGTTTAGCTGTGTCCCTGCTAAAGGCTGTGCTGTTATTCCTGTGATGAGCTGATGAGCTGCTTCAGTTGCAGCCTTGTGAGCAGCGCATGCAGAGCGTATCGCAACGCTGCGGTTCCTCAGCAGCTTTCCTTTGAAGTAAAAGGGGGGTGAGACCTTGCAGCTGATTATCTCCAGCAAAGGAGATGTTTAGATTCATTTTCTCTCATCTTTTTCGTTCTGTTAGAATGAACTGCCAAAACAAGCACGAGAAGAAAATCACAGACTGCTTGCTGATGGTCAGGTCTAATTCTTTTCAAGGGCCTGGTATAAATCCCATTAGCCATGTTTATATGAAGGCTAGCACTTTTAAGGCAGTATTAGGGTTATAATATTTGTGCTATAGCCCTTTATGGAGCGGAGCTGTACTCGGAGGCCAAGGGGAGCAAGTCATGCTTGCAGCCGCGGAGCCTGATGTGCTTCAGAAGGGCCCGGTGGAGGCTGCATGTGGCCAACAGGGGCTTTGTTTAATTAACAAATCATCAGTTTTTGAGTGGCGCCTGGTGTGGGATGCCGTGATGTCCTGAGACTTTCCCTTTGTTTAACAGATAGAAATCCCCATCTCCTCCTGCGCAACGTGCTGCTGCGCTCGGAACCCACAGCTGGGCACTGTCTGCTCTGCCTCCCGTTGGGTGAGGCCTCTGAGAGCTGCAGGGCAGCCCAGCACTGCACAGCCTTCCCTGGGAGCTCCGGGAACCTCAGCGCTCTTCTTCTGGTGAGCAGCCGAGCTGCTCGGGGCGGAGATGCCTTGGAGCTCTCTAAGGAGTCACTTACACCGTGGATGCTAATTCTTGCCACGTGGCAGAAAAATCTTTCAGGAGATGTTCCACACTGTCCAGTCAGTTCCAGATTCTTGGTGGCATTCCAGAGGAAGGTCTGTCGTGTTCCTTATGAGTGCCGCCATGGTGAATTTCCCACTGCTTTTCTATAGCTCAGCTCACTGGTGTGATGCCATCTGCTCAGCTCACTGCGTTTTTAATCCTTTCCTAACATCATCTGAAAATCCTTTCCAATAAATAATGGTCATTTGGAGAGAGACCGATCACACTGGTCCTCACACCTCTATTGAATATAGGATACTCTTTTTTTTTTTTTTTAATTCTCACAATAATTTATGAAAGTTGAGATGGAATCTTGAGCCCTTAGTACATTTCAAGTTTACATCGGTAGTTCTTTGGATCTATAATTTTGAGTCCTTTTTCACTGTGCTCTATGCCTCCAATTTGGCAGGTATAAATTTAACCTCCAGAATGAATGTGGTTGCTCCCTGCCATGACTCAGAACAGTCTATCCAAAATTTTGTATCAGACTGAAATTATAATCAGTTATGGCAAAAGTAGCAGGATGCCAAAGGGATAATACACTGAGCAAGAAGGAGAAACAAAGCACCGAGGTGTTTGGAGCAGTGCCTAGCAAACATGCCTAAGCATCCTGTGGCATCTCTGCTGTCCTGCTGCCTAAGGAGAGCAGTGAGCAGTGCAGTTTCCATGATCCTTAGCAGTGCACAATTCCATGTACTGAGCACTTTCTATGAGCAGAAGTACTTGTCTCAAACCAAACTCCCTGGGATCTCACATCCTCCCTTGAACTCTGGCATCTCTGGGTTTGGTGTGGGATGAGCAGAGCTGTTATGCTGATCCCCATCAGTGGCTGCAGATACAGCAGCTCCTCTGAGCACGTGTGATTTGTGGAGACAGAATGAGCAGCATTTGTGCTGTGCAACACCTTCAGGACCAAATTCTGCAACGTGCTGTCTTAATTGTACTTAATTTAATCCTTTCCTGACAAAATCCTTTATAACTCGAAGGGTTCACTCTGGGATATATTTGGCTCAGATGTGACAGCTCCTGTCTAGTATGATAGTTTCTATCTATAAACAAAAATAAATGTAACTACTGAATGCAAAGAAAGAAGGAAAATATTTATTGAGAACCGTGCTACTATAGAGACAGGTACGTTTTCAAATGGCAGTAATAGACAGACATGTGCTAAATGATGTGTGCTTGGCTCTGTCACTGTTGGCCTAGTTACCATCTCTCCCTGCTGCGCCGGTTTGGAGCAGCACCACCCAAATTTCTGTACTGACAAGAACTCTGCCTGTGTGGGATGGTTTCATTTTACTTTGGCAATGATGCTTCAGCCTGTGGAAAACAGCTATTTGGTCTTTTTTCCAGACTCCAAGTTAAAAGAATAATTTATCAGAGATAAGTATAAAAATGGGTTAAAGCAGAATGAAGGTAAGATTTATTTTTATCTGCATAAAAAATATCCCAGAAGTTTAAAGAAAAGCGTGCAAATGATGAAAGCTGACTTAGATACTATTACAGATTACATATTCTGGACAATCTTTATTTAGTTCTGCACAAAATAATAATAATAAAATAACAAATACAGTTCAGATTTTTAAGAAGGTTTTCAGAGATCTTTCTGTGAATTCTGAGTTACCCAAGAAGCACAGAATGCTTTAGGTTGGGAGGGACCTCCAAGACCACCCAGGCCCAGCAGGCCAGGCTACCAGGACCCACGCAGACTGATCCTGAGTGCTTCCAGGGATGGGGAGCACGTTTACCTTCTTCATCAGTGTGTTTACACTAAAACAGGAAACCTACAGTGTCCTGCATTGGAGTTCTGTACTTATGCGAAAGACAAATCTGATGTACTCACTATGAGGAATGAGGCATTTGTGCCACATCTCTACAAGTCTCCCATTCAGTGGATTGGTGTCACAGTTTAGAGAGATCTGATAATCACCCCAGAAAGATGAGAACCTAAAATCTGCTGCTTATGCAGTGGCAATTCATCTGGGATCTCCCTGACATCCAGCAACTCTGTGCTGAGGAGCACACAGCCACCAGAAGAAACAGGGCTGGGAATGCTTTTATTGCTGGTGGTGAACCATTCCTCTTTCTTTCTGCCCTGATGAGGTAGGAGTGAGCCAGGATTTCAGGCCAACTGAAAGCTTTCGCCCTGAGAACAGGATTATACAAAAATGCAGAGACATCAGCATTGCTAAATCACGCGCTTTGATACCTGTGCATGCAGCCTTTAAACACACGTGGAAGCAAATTGTTCCCATTGAACTAATGAGGTGACTCAGGTGTTCAACTAAAACACACGCTGAATCCGTGGAAGATCAAAGCCCTTAATTGTAGGCACGTGGAGCACGTGCTAATTGTCTGTTAGATGAAAGATTTGTCACAGGTATATGTGCTCTGCTCACTCACCTGCACAGAGGGTAGAAGTGATGGCAAGTATATGAATGTTTCTGCTCATTATTCTGCACATGTGTCAGTTAACAAAAAAAAGCTCCTTCTGTGTTACTGCCCACGTGCAGGGAGCTGTACCAGCTCAGGCTCATGTTCCTGAGCATTTAGTACATAGGTTCAAGTTTTGGGGTTGTGCTGAAGGCTTGGCAAACAGGGCAGTAACTATTGCTGTTTGTTGTCCTGATAAGACATTCAGCCTGCTACTTATTCATTGGACATTGGTGTTGCTCAGGAAAACACATTGTTTAACATTTCCTATTTGGCTTTGTTGCTAAATATTACAGCCAGAAGTGGTTTTATGTGCTGTATTCACTTCTTACCTGAGACGAAAATATGGTGTGTTTTTCTGGTTCCCCTCATGTAGGTGCAACATCAAAGGGTGTGGATAAGTGCTAGGGAAAGCTCACAGTTTCAAATGTTTGTGCTGACCTCGTATCGTACGTCAGAAGTAATGTTTCCCCTTCTCTCTTTCCTTTTTGTTTGAGATCACATGTATAGACGTGGAAGACCTATGGGTTCTTTATGGCTTAGAAAAAGATGTGTCCAGTAATGTTGCTGCACCGAGGCGCTCGCTGCTCCCTGTGGAGCTGAAGGCTGCATGCAGTCAGGGAGCCACGAGCTT
Organism: Tympanuchus pallidicinctus; assembly: GCF_026119805.1. Classification (NCBI taxonomy): domain Eukaryota; kingdom Metazoa; phylum Chordata; class Aves; order Galliformes; family Phasianidae; genus Tympanuchus; species Tympanuchus pallidicinctus. The sequence continues at coordinate 562,322 of NW_026294722.1, forward strand.
TTGCAATGATCTGGAAAAGATTAATAATGAATATATAACTGGAATAATAGAAGGCTTCAAGCGTTCCCCAGGGAAGAGAATATGCGTAATGTTTCAGTTCTGTTCCACGTGATCCTGGAGACAGGGGAGTGTTTCCGTGTTGGGAATGAGATGCACCGTTACCCATTGGGGCGGTTTGCATGTCTGATGTGCCGGTAGAAAAAATCCTAAACATTTTCATGGGCACTTGTGAATTACTAATTGGGCTAAAGCTGTGTTTTCAGATGAATTATTGATTTATTCCAAGTTCAGAATCGGTGTTCAGCTAATGCATAATCTCAGAAATGATACTGACTGCTCCGAAGGGCACACTGAAGATTGAAAGGGGTCCATTTGGTTGTACACACACATCTGCAGCCAAAGCCCCGCAGCTCCTCCAGGCGCAGTGCTCTGCCCCATTGAATCATCAGCAGTCTTGCTCTCCCCAGCTGGGTTTCTCTTCCCAAGCCTCTCTCCATGGCTGGTGGTGCTCTTTTTTGTGTGTCACCTTTGTTTTCCCAACTTCCCCTGAAATGCATGCGTGCTGTTGATAAAGGATGGTTAAGGCAATACTAAATCAAATGAAACGTTGTGGATTAGTTTTGGCCAGCACAAAAATTATGAGTAGCTTACCAATGCTTTTGGAAGAGATATTTAGAGAACAATAGTAGCTCCTGTTGTCCCCTTCCCATTTGGAGAGTAACCTGTATATTATTTTGCATATAATGCAATTGGTAAATATTTTAGAGAATTACAGCATTTGCCTACCTGTGCCTTTCAGAGCACCTACAGTGTTTAACGAATACCTTTTGGGAACGGAATTCACACTTCTGAGTTTAGGCACATTCAAAATCTCTGTCTCTGGTGAGAACGGCCGCCAGCTCTGCCAGTGCCCCGTGCTGCAGTAAGGGGATCTTTACCTCATCAGTGCATGAAAGCATATTGATGAGGGAAAACCAGATAGAAAGTGAACCTGGAGTTTGGAAGATGCCACAGGATTTGATCAGTACTAAAAGAAGTAACTAGCAGTTTCCCCATTTCTTTCAAATATGTTATTTGTGCAGCTTCTAATCTGTATGAAACAATCAGCAAAGAGAGGATAAACATGTTATTCAAGTTCATTAAATTTAAATGAAATCATTTAAATACATTTTCTTACTGTCCCCTTATGTCTGTAAAGTGAAGGCATTGAGGTTGTTGTTCTCAGCAAGAGAACCTGCCATTCCTATGCTTTTGGGGAATACAGTTGTGTCTGTCACAGATAAAATATTATATTCATACTTTACTTTAAGAATCTGCTGGTTTATGGACCCACTGTACTCACAGGAGTGTGAAAAATCCCTGTGACCTCCCTGGGAGTCCGGGTGCCAGCTGGGAGAAAAGTAGCACTCACACAATTTTGGGCAGTTCCCTGTTGGCTGCATTCACAGAAGCAGCATGAGAGATTTTGTATTTCAGGGAGAAACAGCAATAAATCAGAGAAACTTCTTTATTACAACTGCAGTGGGACACCACTAATAGCACCTCCTCCCCCCACCCATTTTTTGGAAGGAAGTCAGGATTTGCACAGCTTTGCTCAGCACACAGTGATAATCTGTTCATATGCAGTTTTGGAAAGCATGGTTTACTAGCCTGAAGGAAATAATAGTAGTACAATTAATAGAAAAAAAAAAAAAAACAGTATACAATTAATTCAAGTGGAATTATTTTCTGAATTGACCTTAAAACTCTGTTTCTATAGAGCAGAGCCCCACAGCTGCTTTAGCACAGCACCTCCTCCTGCTGCAGTGCTTTGGTAGCATTGCTTATTTCTGTGAGGTTTCCCTTTGTTGTATCTGGGTACTGTACATCTCCCTGGCTGTATAACATGTAGCACGAGTTAAAAATGTTCTTCAGTAAGATAATTGTATTGTGCAATTTGAAGTAATACACCTGTAAATCAACTCAGTTCCTTTGGGCTCAGTGAAAGGCCACAGTTATGCACCTTTTTTGCCCTTTAATAACGAACATCATCAAAGCATTTGAACGTAACCAGCCTTTTGTTCCCCCCTTTGTTTCTATAACAAACTGTCTCCACTCCTGGGCTCGCAGGTTACAGCAGCAGAGCTGTTCCTCAGATCCAAACCAGTCCTGAGGACGCTCAGCAGCTCTGCTCAACCTCTGTGCCCATCAGTTTTAGCACTCAGTTCTGCTTCCTCCTACAAGTGTTTCTTGTCTGTTGACCTGTGACAAAGGGAGCAAAGTTAACCATAGGGTAATTCCTTCCCTCCATAAATAGGCACACATGGAAAATTTTGGATGCCTTGCTATCTTGCTATACTTTGTGCTTTGTCTGGTTTACACTTGTTTCTTGGCATGTTTTATAGCAGTGTCTGGAAAATCAATTTTTCTTTCCCGAGCAACAAAGCAGTGCATGTGTTTTTAAACAAAGCCGCACAACTCTGACCAGCATCTTCGGTTTTGCTTCTTTGGTGTTGCTGTGAAACTCACTTCAGCCCCATGCATTTACACTTTAATTTCAGTGTTGCTTTCAGGGATCACAGTTTAAGAATGGTGTCGGAGAACAGATTATACAAAACCACTGCATGCATATTTAGCATTGGTTTTTTTGTTTGTTTTCAAAAAGGGTTGTTATACTTTTAACTTTCTAAGCTGTAGAACTTTGCTGGTCTCTTTCTTCTACCATCTTGATTATTACATGCCTTCTTTTAGAAAGTTACGTGGGTCGGTGTTTTAAATGCCTCTCAGATGTGGATTTATGGAAGGAAAAAGACTAAAGATGCTGTACTACCTTAATGAATTGCCAGCTATGTCACAGGGGATGTGGACAGGCGGTCCTCTGTCCCCACAGCAGCCAGATGCTACGTAACTGAGATGGTCCACGGAAGCCCAGCAATTTCAGCAGATGTCTCCATTAGTGACGGATGTCTGTATGGATTGCCTGGGGGATTAGTTCTACATTGGTTGTTATGGTCTTCTAATTGTCGTGATGGTGCATTGCTTTGAAGTCCAAACTCCCATGGGTCTCATCAGAGCCATGGATTCAGATAGAGAAAAAAACCTCCGGGTCAGTGAGTCTGCTGCATTTCATTCCAAGGTTGAGTCTGTCTGCTTTACAAAAATGGATGGCTCTTTCTAGGCACCAAGGCAGCAGTGACTAATGTCCCTTATATGAGGCTGCTGAAATACTCTTTCTGAAGCTTGCATTCATCAATCTAGATAAAGAGACTTGTAAAAGCAGAGCGTGTGGTTTGGTGTCCAGCGCAAATGGAGGCCTGCTGTGCTCCCCATGCAAAACTGATGCACAGCTCAGCACCAGGCCAAGAAAGGGTGAGCAGGTTTCTGTGAATATTAGCAGCAGGCTTCATCCAGCACCCATTATCACCCTTTCTTCCTCGAAGAACTCTATTTAACCTCATCCTGGAAGTGAGAATCTTAGGGAGAGGCTGTTGACGAACAGAAGACAAAGCCTGCATTGTGCTGGGGGTGTGCTTTGCAAGCCAGGAAAGAGCTCTCCTTTCATGCAGCAGGAGGTGGTATCCTCAGCTCTGTCATGGGGACAGCTTGATACCCACTTCTGCATGGATGCTGTCATCTTAGGGTCAATTAATCAGCCCTTGTGTAGGCAGAGCACGTGCTTGACTGTATCTGGTGGAACAGAATTTAATTACTGGATCGAGAGGGGTTCTTTTTACACTGAAATTAACATCACCATTCTCATTTGGAATCAATGGGCCTCTTGAATTAATTTCTTGTTTATGGCATTCGTCTCGTAAATGAAGCTTTGATCTTTTATGCTAATGAATTGATACACCACAAAGATGTGAAGAAGTGTGCTAACAAAGACACTGTTGGATGACCATGTGGATGGTTACGGTTAAATGGAGCTTCTGCCAGTACCTGCTGAGGTGCAGAGGCTCTCTGCCTTCTGCAAGAGTGAAACAAGGCATATGGAAGGGCTGCTCTGCATTGAGAGGTGCCCAGCTGAGCAGGGTGACAGCAGGAGGGCTCAGGGTGCTCAGGGTGCTGTGAGAGGGGCACAGATGTGCTACGTTCCCTCAGTCACTGGTGGTGCTGGAAGGGAAGAAGCACAGCAGTGACAGAACAGGGATGCAGTCATTGCCTGATAGCATCTGCACGTGGAGACGTGCTCCAGGCTCAGGCCTGGCTGTGATGTGGGAATGAATAAATAGCAGAACTGAAGAACTAATACTGGAATTTCCAAACTCATCTTGTACCTTGTAGCAACATTTTTGTTTATGGAGAATGGGAAAACAAAAACAAATATCTTGAAGGGTTTTACACCTTGCATGTACATTGTTAAAGTACAACCCAAAGGGAAGCAGGCCCTGGATATCTTGGTTTGAAGGGGGAAAACAATTTGGGATGCAGCAGTGTTGGGAGCTGCTGGAAGGAAATAGAACTGCGTGTTTAAGCCCTTGCAGGAGAGTACTGTAAAAACTTGATATAAAAATGGTTTTATCAGGAAGAAAAAAGAATAAGATGACACCACATTCAAAATGTGTTCAACTGATTTACAAAGGAGGAATTTGGAAATGCTTTTTTCTTTAAAATTTTAAGGCATCCTTGAAAAAAGGACCCAAGAACTCGGCTGCTGCTAGATGAATTCCCAGCAGTAGCAGTGTGCAGCTTACTGCCTTGGCAGTCCTCAGGTTATTTTTGGGAGTAGTTAAATATGATCTTATGAAAAAGCACTTAGAGCTGATCTGCTCTTTAGAAGAATTATGTTGATTTCTGTTTAAAAATCAGTGTTTTACTTCAGGATCTATTGGTTGCACTTGCAGTGATGACAGAGGTATTTAACCCAGAGTTTCAGAGCAGCTGAAAGCAATATGTTATGTATGTTTGGTTTTCTTCCTCATAGCTGTTGACCGTTTTTCTTTCCCCAAACACTGCAGTGCCACTTTCTTCCCTACCATGTGCTGATCTCACCTTCCTCTGCTTTGTACTCTACTCTTTTGATCAGTTTCATTAACTTTTAACATTCAGGTCAAACCCACTAGCTTAGGAATGCCTGGGATGGAGCACATTCAGCCATCAATGTACAACACTCAATATAAGAAGAGACAGAATAAATCAGACTTAAAATGTGAACTGTTTGTTGACAAAGAGATTGTGAGATTCAATTAGAAGGACACAAATGGAACAGATAAGGGTTTTTGAAATTCAACTTGAAACTGCTGCCTTTTCTTATGCTGTGAAAGCCTCAATTTTTGGATAACCTTGATCCCAGAGGTCCAAAGGTATGTGAAGACCGTGCTGACTTGTGGCTGGTAGAAAACAACGGCTTAGCTCTCCTTCTTGCTGGTGGAGACTGTGTGTGTGCTACCAAGCAAATGCAGCTGAGTATGGGCAATGTGCCCTTGTGTGTCAAGTCAGTGCTAGCCTCTGCCTCTCCTCAAGGAAAAGTGTGAGGTTCTTGAGGCTTCTTGCAAGTAAAAGAGCATCCCTTCTTAGGGCTGGGATTGCAGCCCAGTTCAGAGGGGGTTGATGATTTCGATGGAGTCAGGAAATCTCCTTCAATCCCTTTGGTCCACAAGACAGACATGGGAAGGACAGTGCCTGGACAAACTTTACTGCAGACAGCCACTTCTGAAGAGAACTGAGCTTTTCAGTCCCCTTGGCTGCACAGACCTTGGATTTACAGATGAGTCTTGTCAACAAGGGTGGGTATTAGAACATAATACAGCTTGTCTCTTCTGTTTTTATAAGAGCTCTTCATCTTGTTACCCAGGCATTCAATACTGCTACAGAAAGCACACAAACCCACAGTAGCTGGTATTTTCCATCAAAGCTTGTTGTACCGACATGAGGTACGTTTAGGTGATCTGATGAGGTATACTTATAGCTCTTCTGACAACAGCACACTTCTAGCAGGATTTAGGGTGTTGGAACCCTGCAGAGTCTCGGTCTTGGGGTCGTTCAGAAACACCCCAATTTCAGCTATAGGTGAGCCTGTCTAGTTAGGTTGTCTCTGCCCTAGGCTTTGCCCAGTAGAGAATGGGTACAGAAATTCATACCGCCCTGCGAGAGCTCAGGATGTCACTGTGCTGAGCAGCTGGTATTAAAGCCTTTGTTCTATAAAGAGTGGCAGGGTACAAAAGACATCACCAGGGAAGGAAGTGAAGCTCATTCTCCTACCTCCAACTTTCCTTTTCTCCACACTGGCTTTCATGTCATTACTGTTTGTTAAGACTGCAGTTCAGTATTTATAGTCATGTGAGATACTACCTTAAAAGATATAGAAGTAGACCTCTTGGCCAGAAGCTTAAGAAAACCTAAGTCTGATCTTAAAGATGGTCCACTGCACCAAAGCATGTTATCAGGAAAACGAGAAAAATGGGAAATACTGTCTTTGTTTACATCCCATTCGTAAAACACCACACAACTTCCAGAGCTCCTGCATGCGATAGGACTGAATTAAAACAGGAAAGGGCAGCAGTGCTTGGGATAACCCAGTTATGTTGAACAATTGCTGTGCAAGGCACACGTGTGCTCATGCACACACAGGTTTGGGAGGTGAATTGACCTGGATATGAGTGTCTGCCGATCACAACTCTTATCCTGGTGCAAAGGAGCAGTGCTGGGATGGTTACTGATACTTGAATAAATAAATAGTCCTGGGCAACCTGAGATGCCCAGCCTTGTCGCAGCCTCTCCGGTTTGGATTCTGGGTGGTACAGCGAATTCAGTCCACTTTCAGAAGTGGAGCTGGTCTTGTGTGATTCCATACAATCAGCAGGATGCTTTCACAAGGTGTGCTTTCCGTTCCAGTTTCATGGGATTAAGCTGAAAAATCCTCAGTCCTCTGTCTGTCAAAAGATTCATATCTGGCTGGGTATTCCCAAAAGCACTCAGGGCTTAATGAGAAGTCAGGCTACTCACAATCTTAGCAAACCACTTTCTTGTGACTGATTTGCTTTTCAGAGTTGCAAAAACAACCAGTGGAAATTACTGGTAAGAAATGTCATCTGCTTTGTAATTAATCACTGCAAATTTGACTTCAGGGTAGAAGTTTACTTCCTTATTAAGAGTGTAATGATTTTCCCAGCCTGTATATTTAACATTTTCCTTAAAAAAATTAAAAAAAAAAAAAAAAAAGTATATTCTTACAAGATACTTTGTTGGCACGTGAGCCTGGGAATATGCCGCAGTTTGCCACCTTCTGTTTTTGCCATTTGAAAAAGCTAATTTTGTTACTGGGTTTGCTTCCAGCAATTTCCAGGCAGCAGCTGCAGTGAGGTGCAGTGAAGGAGCCCCTTCTGAGGGATTTCTGTGCATTTTGAGAAGGTGGATTTATTTTCCCTTTTCATTACTGCTTCATCGCTTGAGGAAACTGTCCTATCCGTTCCCCAGCTCCAATCCCCACAACCCCTCCCCCCGCCGTGGGCATCTTCTGTGCTTTTAAATGAGTTTCTAAAAGCCCTGATTGTTGCCTAGTTAAGGACCCAGAGAGCTATAATCACTCCAACTCATTTCCCTGATTTAATGAGCAGCGCAAATCACTGACAGCTTCAGACACTGTCAACTTCTGAAACACAACTGCACCCTAAATCCTTCATCAGCTTGGAATAACTCTGAAACGCTGGAATTATTAGCCTGGCCTGATGTATAGGAGATGACTGACCAGATAATTAGATGGAGCTGAGGCTGGACCTGGAGATTTTATGTGAGAAGTAAACAGAGGGGTTTAAATATGTCTATTGTGCAAGATATGGGAGTGTGATAGTTTGATTTGCAGGAAAAGAGAAAAGCATTTGTCCCCAGGGTATGTGTTTCCTTCTAAGCAAAACCAGGCGTGTGAGTAGCAGAACAATTTGTGTTACTAATGGCAGCCCCCAAGGAATGACATGGTGTGGATGGAGTCCATCTGGAGGGAGAGTTATGAAGAATTTGAAAATGTTTGGAATCTTACTAGCGATTTTCTTGATTAAAATGATCCAAAAATAGCACCATACTGTCTTCCAGGTGCTACGTACAGAGGGCTCGCCTCCTGATCGCTCTCGTCATTATAGCCAGACATTAGAATAGCTGAGCTCAATGAGTGGAACGTTCTGTTTTGCTGTTGGATCTCAGTGACTGAATGCAGATTTTAAGCACTGTAACTGAGAATTGGATTTAGCCTGGTAAATGTAAAGAGATATAAGTAATAATGCAGCTCCTAATGACCTTATTTTAACAGCTAAACTCTGGTCAGTAGTGATGAAGCTTAAACAGCCGATATAACCTCTGCTGGGGAATGTACTCCAGCACATTTGAATGCTTAGTGCATTGAAACCTGTGCCCACTTACTCATTTCTATTGATGTTATTCATTAACATGACCTTGGGTGCCAAAATAACAACCCTTGGAAAAGCTAATGCTTCTGCATACGTAATTAAAATATAAATGTGCATTTCATAATGGCTATAATTCTTACTCCTGATGGCTGTATTTTGGGAGTGGATGTCCTCTGTCCGCTGCTGGCCTACTGAAACACTGTCCTTGGTGAGATGGGGTAAAAAGGAGAAGAGGAATTGGTCCTGGCTGTAGTTCTAAGTTAGTTCTATATAGAATTTTTTTAAGATTATGTTTGTCTACATTCAGTTGCTAACTGAATGAAATAATGATGAACCTTCTAGGAAGTGTTGGGTGAGGGACTGTCATCCTGTTATTGGGGATGACAAAAAGGAATGAGCAGCGTTTCGGTCTTATTCACCATTTCTTTTTTGTGACAAAAAGCAAGGCAAGGTTGTTAGTGAGGTGTTCCACTCATAGTTCTTGACTTATGAATTGTTCCTCAACTCAGTGAATAATATAATATGTCTGAATAATAGAAATAATCTTCATCAAGAGGCTGCACACAGAAACACAAACTAACTGTGATCAGAGTAGGCCTCAAAATGCATATTTTTCCAAAGGTGCTGTTTAGAAATAGGGGGCAATATGATGATGTAGGAGCTAACTAATTTTAGTGAGACTTATTTTCTGTCTGTGTTAGTGAGGGATTCATTTTGGTGTATAAATGCACTAGATTTAGATGGTTTTGGACTGGGCTCATCTTTCTGCTTCCCAGCATTGGTCCTTAGTTGCTCTCTAAACACAGGTCTTGGGGAACCTAAAAGACCTGTGCTGGCACTGACATGAAGCAATACAGCTGGGCTGTTGGAAGCAATGAGTTACATGACTTTACACATGAAGCTGGAGAGGCAAAACTAGAGCTCATAATCTCCTTGTTTAAGCTGCAGTAGTGCTCTGGGATTTCTGTCTGGGGCAGATTTTCATTCTGTACTGTGTGCTGTTCAGGCACAAATGAAGACATGGACCTTGACCTAAAAAGTTGGTAAAAATTATTTGTCTGCATGTAATCCAGAGTATATTTAGCATTTCCCAGGCATAGACAAACAACAGCTTTTGGCTCGAGCTGTTTCCAGCCTAAGGCTTTGTAAGCAAACAGTGGCCAGGGTGAGTGAGACCTGTTTACATGAATTAGCAAAATTCACTGAGACTCATAGAACCTGTCAGCAAAGGGATTTTAAGGTTGTTCTCAAATTGCTGCCCATGTAATTGTCCATATAAAGCTGCTCTTTTAATTATCAAGGGATTCTTTAGAGCTTGGATTTTTATTTCATGTTATGTCCGGGGTGGAGAGGTCCCTTTAAAACCCCCATGATGGCCTACCCCAGTTAATTTATTTTCTCATAACTGTTTCAGACTATATTGTTGGATCTCTAATGGAAACAGGAACCCTATCGTTCATTCTAAAAATTACTCTTCAAAGGCAGTAGGATTTGTACTCTGCTGTAGCACCACAGAATGATACACCAAGAGCTGTATCCCTGCTACTTCTGGCTTTAATGAGAAGTAGGTGGAGGAAGACAGTGAAGTATGAAGGATATCATATTCAGTATTATATCACTGCACATTTGCAGAGTTATTAAATAATTGAAAACAATCTAGCTGGTGCTTCTGCATTTTAGAGAAAGAGCTGACTAAAACCAGACCTTACCAGCTAACTGCAGTCCCACATTTCTTTGTAGAACTAAAGGATGGAGCAGGAATGACTCTTCCACTGGGGACAGTGGGTCCATCCACACCAGACCATTATAACAATCTGATTCTCATTTCTTCCTATACAAAGTGCAGTTGGCACATGCCAGCAGTAAGCTCTGCATCCCAACGTGCTGAAAGTAGAGAGTATATAAACCAGCACTGTAAGTACTTGTGGGAACAGGAACTGTATAGTGCTTGAGCAGTTATTCTCTATAAGCCTGGTAATTTCCCCAGCTGAAAAGCATTGTGAATGCAACTGGAATGGAGTTTACATGGAAATTGATTTCATTTTCTTCTTAGGTCGCCCATCATGTGGTTTTGACTTGGAAACCTACACATAATGACAACTGAATAAATCACTGCACTTTCTTCCATAAAAATAATTTTGAGCTCTTTTGTCAGATTCCAAGGGTAAGAGGATCCTGTCAGAAGACAGGCCTGCAGTAGATACCTTAAATGCAGTGATGAATTTGAAGCCAGGCAATCTCAGGTGCAACCAGAGTGTGTTTAGATAGCTATAGCTTCTTGAGTTTCCTGTGGAGCCTCTGAATGGGTGGCTTTTCTCTTAAGTAGTCAGCCCAACAATTAAATGCCAAAACCAAGAGTTTGCTTGCAAGAATAAGGGTCCTTTCTAAGAGGAGACAAGGCAAAGGTCTGTAGTGAAGGTTTATACAGATGGTAAAGCACTTTAATATACAACAGGGCACACATTGCCACACACTGGGAGAGAGCTGTGCATTGCCCCACTTAGGGCAGTTCAGCAGGACTTGGGAGACGCAGCTGGATGCTCTGAATCCAAGCTGCTGTTGGGTCTTTTTGTAATAACTGTGCACTGGTGCCCTTCTGAGTTGTTTGAGTCCTGGAAGGCAATGCCCAAGAGGAACAATGTTCAGCCCATCTTAGTCCTCTGGGATCACTGCTCTCTGTGCTGGAAGACATGCAGGCATTAAGGGGCAGTAAGTGCACTCCAAAGAGCTGCAGAGAGCTGCTTTTCACAGCTTGCCACCAGTTGCATGTTGCAGTCGCTTGTAGAAGCAACATGTGCTGCAGCTCCCTGACGTTTGACGAATGAGTTGTCTTAGCAAGAACCATTGTGGCCAAGTGTGGAGAACTGCCTGTTGTTGCTCTTATTTAAGTAGAAGGAAAAGGTAAAGACTGAAAGGTCTGCTTATGTAAATGAAAATACACCTCTGGGAAGGGCTGACGTGAGAATTAAATGGTGGAGATGTTGGGGGAGAAACATCTCAGGGAAGAGTAGTGAGAAATTAAATAATGGGGAAGAGGGGAAAGGTCAGGAACAGTGATAGTTCTGCAAGTTTACATTTGGCTACTGCTGAATGAATGGTAAGGTAATGAACAAACAGTAATTAAAATCCACGCTGCTAAGTAAATGCCAGATTATAGCTGTGATCTTTTTGCAGATCTGCCTTTGATGTGAGTGGGAGTCTGCATACTGTCCTTGGGAATGCTTAAGCCTAAATGTATGCTCAAAAGCATAAGAGATTCAGTCCTCGACCTGGCACGATCTGATTTCCCTTTGACATCTATGAGCAACACCCTGAGCTGTAGGAGGATGAGCATAGATGGAGCTAACTGCTCGGTGTTTCCAGTGAAGTAGTTTCCCTTTTTCCTGCAGATGAGGGTGTTCCACTGCTACCACCCTGCACAGTAGCTCCAATTTGCCTGGGTTTATAACCTGATCCAATACCTAGAATTTCAGTTCCTTCTGCAAATGGGGATGTGAAACCATGTGGGGAAACCATGCTCTCAGGTGAGCAGAAAATATTCCACACTCCTGTTAGGAGAATAATGGATGTTTTTTCCCCAGGTGGGAAGGATGCAGTGGGATGGGGAAAAAGCCATTGACAACTTCTTTGCTGAGCACATCCTCATAGTTCTGTTTCTATGGCAATCTTCATGTGAAATGTGTTGGTAGGAAAACATTAGTTACTATGGAAACAACTTTCCTGTAAGTGAAAGTTTACTTTGTAACACATGATGCCTAATATTAGTTTTTTTAAGTTAAACCACCCACATGTGTGTTGAAATCAATAAACAGATCATTGTACTTAAGCCTGCATAGCTGGAAATGTACAGAACTTTCATGTCTTCCACCAAAACCATCTGCTTGGCTTTGGCCAAAACCAGATGGACTTCTGAGTAGCAATTAGGACAATAGAAATGTTAAATTACACATGGCACAAGGGACTCCGGAATGGCGGTATCTGAAATTCTGGTTGAGACCTTTAGTTCTATAGGAAAATGGACTATTTTATTCTTTGCAGGTTTCAATTTTTATATTAAGAAAGCAGTGTGGAGATGACCTTGGTTACTAGGCTGTACCAATAGGACTCACCCTAATGGCCACTGGGACTTTAAAACTGCGGGGAGAATTTGGACTTTTTTTACATTCCTTTCAAGGATTGCCCTTCTGAAAGGAAGACCTGAATCTGTGCTCTGCTCTGCTGCAGTATGCACTGATATTGCTTCCAGCCCTGTCGCAATACAGTTAACAAGAATTGACCAGTGGTGACTTGGAGCACTTCAGCAGTATTGCTGGGCTAAAAGATTCAGAGATTTCCAGTAGGGTGTGGAAAACTTTCTTCTGCTCCAAAAGAGTGGTCAGGTGCTGAAGCAGGCTGCCCAGGGAGGTGGTGGAGTCACCGTCCCTGGAGGTGTTCAGGAAAGTTTTGGATGTGGTAACAAGGGATGTGGTTAGTGGGCAGTATTGGTGGCAGGCTGGTGGTTGGACTTGGATGATCTTAGAAGACTTTTCCAGCCTTTGTTTCTGTGAAACTCTGCCTCCTTTTATCTCCATAAACTGTCTGAGATATGGAAAAGCTTTTTAATTCTATTTAATTGTACTTTCTGTAAAGTACTTCAGAAAACAATCCTGGCTCAGACATTACTCACAAACCTTTTGTTCAGTGTTTGGCAACTTATTTCTAGCCTAGAGATTTTCCACCTGGGAAGTTGCTTTTAGGCCATATATTGCTTGGCTGGAGGGGAGGATTGTTCCTGGAAGAGGAATGACTGAACCAGCTAACGTGTATTGCTTTATAGCAACTGCAAAGAGCTCACAAAGATTCAGCTTCCACAAGAACTTGATTTGATTGCTCTTTGGAAGGTCGTCCTGCTTAAGCAATCACATTTTCTTGGAATATTCTCTTTTACAACTTTGGTTGTTTTGTTGGCGTGGAAAACTGACCAACGCTTTTCTGAGTACTTGTACCAGTGCAGTACTGCACAGCTGTAGGTTAAAAATAATAATTAAAAAGTGTTGTGTATGTACAGATGAAAATGAGGTGTAAAAGGAAGTTCTCTGCATGTCTGTACTGGCCCCCTAAGAGGTAAACGTCCCATGTCAGTAGCCTGGACTTGCTGACTATTCTGAGTACAGAGGCTGCCCTGTGCCCCTGAGAGATGAAGCAGCAGATGTGTGTGGCCAAGGAACAGAGGTTTATCTTGAGTCAGGCTAAACTGTATATTCACCTGGAAGTTGCAGGCAGCTTATAGAACGTGATTCTTTACAGAACAGAACTTGAAGAGAAAATAGGGAGCCGTTAAAATCCAAGGAATAAAGCATTTAGTTGGCAGTCTGTCCCTGGTGGAGAGACAGATTTGTTAACAAGAGGAGCGTGGAGCTGGGAAGGAAGGGAGCAATGAGTTCTTCAGTGAGCAGAGGGCACTGATGCTGGAGGGCATGGAGACAAATGTGTAGAGATTGGGTGGTATTGGGATCACAGAGTCATTAAGGTTGGAAAAGACATCTAGGATCATCGAGTCCAGTTGCCAACATATTACCACCATGCCCACTGACCACTACCCTAATTGCAAATCTACACATTTCTTGAAATCATTTCAGAAACAGCCTATTCCTTGAGGAAGTGCTCCTCCAGGAGCTTCATAACTCTTCATCCTGTTCTGCTACGTGCCTTTTACACCAGGATGCAGATCGTTTATTATTTATCAGTTATTTTTAACTGAAGTTAAGAAATGACATCAGGGTGATTGTTCTCAGGTCCTTTTCCACCAAGTGACGTATATATTTTATGGAGTTTAGGCAGTTTTGGATTTACATGTTTAGAAACTGGTAAAAGATTAGAGTTTATGTACTTCCATTAGCTCAATTTTTTAGTGTAAATGATGGAATTGCAAAACTTGCTGCTGCTTTTGGCTTTTTAGCTACTTTGGCTTTTGTGCTGCTGACTTATTCTGTTGGTTCAGATGCGAGGCCCTTGGCTTTCAGAGCCCAGAGAGGCAGCTGCCCACAAGGCTCCGTCCTGCAGCAGAGAGGGCAGCCTTCCTTCAGAGGATTCAAAGTCAAGAGGGTTGGATGATTAGATTAGATTAGATTAGATTAGATTGGCCTTCTGTTTTCTGAAGGAGTCTGAAACTTGGAGTAGAAATGCAAACGCACAAGCTGTTGTTTCTGGGCTCCTATAATAGCCTTGTTCATAGTGCTGCAAGTTTTCCTTCAAGCACATTTGTGCGGGGCAACTGTGGCATCAAGTGATTGGGATCCATCTGCCCATCCTCTGCGTGGGGCCTGGGGACTAGGCAAAAACAAGATCTGTTCATGGGTGCATGGAAAATATAATCTTCCTGCTGGTTCTGGGGTATTCCCAGCCCAAGAGTTCTATTTAACTCCTCTGTCCCTGTGCTAAGAGGGGTGAAGCCTCCTCTGGCCAGCAGGACTGACCTGGAAGCTAGCTGCTCTACAAAGCACGATGCCTATGAAAAGCTGAGGAAGCTCTGTAGTGGCTGGATGGGAAGGGCTCTTGCTTAGCTGTTCAGAGTGAAAAAAAAGGACTTCCTTTGCTTGTTCTACAAGCACCACTGATCAAAGGCTGCTGTTTTACTCCCACCTCATTAGTACTTCCTTCCACAGGAGATGTCTGGGGAGATGGAGCTGTGCCCAGGTGGAGGTGGGGAGGTGCAAGGACTCAAGGGGTGTCTTTGCTGTTTATGATGATGCTCAACATATGGGTCCGTCTGACCAGACCCACAAACTGCTGCTAGGTGTCTCAGGAAGGGATGGTGAATTGAAGCAGTGACTATCAGGATGAGCAGATCTGTCAGTAAGAAGACTTTCTAATCTGTTGCTTTAACTCATGGTTTTCTGGTTTGACTTTCCAGTTTTCCTTTCTAGAAGATGGCTTTTATTCATGCATAACTTTTAATATGTTTGTACTGGAAAATCTCTGTGTTAGTTACTCCTCTGTGACACATCCCGGAGGTGAGGGCTCACATAGGCAGTGATCTTGGAGCTGATTTGATCTAATGGATGTCTGGAAGGGATTTTGGGAACTACTATTTCAAATATTTTGTGTTATGGTTTGTTGGAAGTTTGACTAGTTCTAGGCATTTCACTGAAGATCTGAGAGTAAATTCCAATATCGACCCATTATTATCCGTACAGAAAAGAAAAAACATGAAGTCACTCTTTTCTGCTCTGGTAACTTAAGGACAATGATCTAATTTGAGTACCATAAATTATACCCATGAATAAGCATGTCCTGTTTCTCCAGAGGTGCTGAACACTTCTGTTGACTTCAGTGGAAACTGGAATAAGCCCAGTGCATGCTTTGCATGAATCATGTTACATAACAGAAAAATGATGGTAATTTATGTTCAGCACTGTGATGAAAAGTTCTTGAACTCCTTTTGAGTTTGAAAGATGGGAAAACTGGAGACTTACACTGAGACTTTCAATTCAGCTGCTCTTCAAACCTGCACTGCGCTTCTCGTGTGCAGCTCCCCAATACCTGCCCAGGTGCTCCTTCCCACCTTCTCAATGTGGGCCACTTGCAGAGGATGCTGGTACCTCCTGTGGCATAACGCCAGCACAGTGCTGGGGCTCCCAGGAAGCCATGGGTGTTTGGTAGGCTGCTGCACAGAGCCTGCACCTTCTTGGCACGAGAGATGTTTGTGCCATTTGGTTACACCTTGTGCTGCTGGGAAGACGTGTGCAGGTGGCCTTACTTAGTGCTTGCACTTGCAAAGCACAGATGTGAGCAGATACAGGACAAGAACAGAGGCTGGGAACACGATGTCTTCAGCCCTTTATTGTACAAATCAGGGATGCTCTCTGCAGGCAGTTCCCATGCAGTCGCTCCTGCTCAGGGTCCTGCACCTTTCATTAGGAAGAGTGGCCAATGTGTGCAATAACCATATGTTCCCTCGGTCCCCTCCAAGCACTGCTCTTTGCTTTCGGCAAGGGTGAGGGGAACACCGAGTCTGAATTAGAAACAGGAATAAAAATGAAGTGTGGAAAGCAATCAGAACACCTAAAATGTGGCACTATTTTTAGTCATGAGTAGAAAAAATTGTATTGAGTGTTGTTTGATCATAATCTAAACAGCCTAAACAACCCTTTGAATTTGCAGATGATGTGCAATAGGGGTATTTTTAGCTGATGTTGCTCAGATCCTGAGGGAGGATTTTTGGTGTGTTTCAGCTTATGACGTTTCTCGCATAATAAGCTCTGGTTTTCTGCAGTAGTTTAATTTTCTATGAGCCATTCCTGTACACAAATAACTTTTCTTTGTATTCCTCAGTGGCAGTTTTCTTTATTCTGGGTGCTGAATTCAAGGTAAAAACTTCACCAGAGGGCAGGAATGCAATCTTTTAATTTACAGCGTTTGTCCCACATGGACATGGCTGCTTATCATCTTTTGTTATGGATTTCTCTTCTCTCAAGTTGATGCTCAGATGAAAATGTGTCAAAGAGGCACAGTTTTTGCTGCACTTTTAATTGTGAAACATTGGTCGTTTTTGCCATACTGTAACGGAACTGCATTCAGAGGAGGTTCCATTTCCCTGATTTTTGTCAAAGGCAGTCTTGCTAGCACATGAACTCAGTCACTGTTGCTGTATAGGATGGAAGGGCTGGTGGGAGGCCATGGCTAATTTCTGAAGGTTTTGCAGAAAAAGGGAAATAATTCTTCAGGGGCCAATATTCCAGATGCTTCTGCACTCATGACCCGGATGGCCAATGGTGGAAGCACAGAAGGCCCGTGCGCTGCAGAGGAGATTTGCCATCTGAGGTGATGAGAAGGAAGCAACTGTGCGGGCTGAGCAGGTTTATTGGAAAGGAAAAGAAAAGGCAGGGACTGAGGAAGAGGTGACGGAGTGGAGGCAGCCTGGAAGGATAAAGGCGGGGGTCGCTTTCCTCAGCTGCCCTCTGCTTCAGCCGTGCTCCCAGCTGTGCACCGCAGCGCTGCTGTCTGAACCACTGCACGGCTGGGCCATGGGGCTCGGTGTAAGCATGGCACTGAGCGCTCACCTCTGGGTTTTCTCATCTCCTTCCTATCCGTGCAGCCAGGGCCAGCGCGGGCAGCGAGCGAGCTGCAGCTTTGGCTGGCTCCGGCTTTCTATTTCTCACTCAGACAGAGCAGAGTTGTGCCAGTGACAACAAATCTTTCTCCGGGTGACTGAACGATAGATCTACAAATACTAAGAGTGAATGTGATCTCTGTGCTGCTCTGTTCCAGCGTGTGAAAGCAAAAGGACATGCTGCTGTAAGCAGAGTGGGAAACTTGTACTTTGACTGATAATAAAATTCCATCCACTGCTATCAAACATTTCAAGGACAGCGAGCAATATTCACTGAATTGTGGTTCCCTGTTGTTAATGGTCAGTCCCAGCAGCAGCCTGCTGAAGTCGCACGGATTGATGCCTGGCACGTTTCACCATTCTCAGCAGTTCCTGTGAAAATTGGAGTACATACAGAACTGCAGATTGGTTTAATCACAGAGATGGCCGCAGTCCGGCTCCGGGCTGTTGTTTAACGCAGCGCTGACTTCAGCCTGGATTTTCTTTACCTGCACACTACTGTCCATTTGACATTTTGGGATCTTTGCCATCTCCTCAATTTATATAGTTGTCATAGGAACTATTTTCTTAGCTGTGTTCCGACTTGTTCCATGAGGCACTTTATTGTATTATAAAGTGTTGACAGCAAAGCACAGCAATAGACTTTTAAATGTCACCAAGGTAACTACTGGCGTTCAATTACAGCTTCAGATAAAGATGAATCCTTTCTGCAAATGTGACAGTGACAGTCAAAAAACGTGCTGAGGATGGAGGTAATTTATAATACAACAAAGATTTCTCTTGCTACTTTGGAAGGTTAATTGTGCCCACTCTGATTTTCAGTAACACAGATGTGTCATGGCTTATGCTCTATTCTTGAAGAATAGATGATGTTTATCAAGACGTTCAACCACTGGTGTTCTGTATATTTTGTTATTCTCATCCACAGATGAGCCTGTCACTGCACAACAGACCCAGGACATCTCAGACATGCTGTATCACCAGATGTAACTGCTTTAAGCAGTGTTTCTCTGCTTTACACAAACATCCCAGAGTTCAGAGCAGACATCAGACCTACCTGCAATCTCTCAAAATCTCTCCTTATCTGTTTTCTTTATTTGAATTTTCATGTTAAAGGTGAAAAGAACAGAGCATGGTGATGTCAACTGAGGAAAGCAATTATATTTTAAGGTGATGTGCTTTATGAACAGCATCCTGATTGCTTAGCAGAGCTAAAAATAGATGGCTGATTAAATAGCTTATCAATATGTGGAGACCTGGGAGTAATGCATTTTTACTGTTGCCTAATAATTCCATGCCTAATAGTACCCTAGCATTGGAATTTAATGGAGGGGATGTAGGTGGCTCCTTCAAGAAAAAGTGCCCATAATAAAGGGGGTAAAGGAATGTATTTCTGCCCAAAACAGACTGTACTTTTTTCCTCCCTCAAATGATTAAAATAAATACCAAGATCCCTTATACAAAAGGGTAATAGGGACAAGCATGGAGTCCTTGTCCTCATGTGCCATGTAACATGAAAGCCAAACAAAGGACTTGAATTTCTGAGGACCTGGTAGAGGAGGTACAGCTTTTGCTGCCGGAACAGTTTTGTTATCTTTGTTTCATGTAACACAAAGACATTTTCTCCCTGCTTTTAAGCCTTTTTTTTTTTAAAAAAAATCATCTTAATTCCCCCTCTTTCATCATCAGTCTACCAACAGGACCTTTCCTTCTATGCCCCTAGTTCTGTCCTCCCTCCTTTATCTTCCCTCCCAGGCACATTCTTACTTGGACTTCAGCCCTTCAAGGAATACTGCCCCGGAGGGATGGCCCTGCTTAGAGGTCTCCAGATCGTTTTATACTTTCCCTGAGAAAAAATAGCTAAAAATCTTTTGCTGTTGCTCTTGCTTTAGGAGGTAATGGGGAATGGATTGCAGGGAACTTTCAGAAGCTTTCATAAAGAATTTCCTTCCCTGGGAATGTGCCATTGGAAGAATCCTTTTGGAAGGGTGCTGCTGCTGTACATCTGCTGTCTATATGTGCTGGAGCCTCTTGGCTGGTACAAAGTCCAGGGGCTGTGCAAACAACTGATGCAAAGACACATATAGCAGTTAACGCTCTTCTGCCATTTTGTTAGGAGAAACAAAGTTTAATATGTTGTCATGAATACATTTTAATGCCATGCATCACATGTACCTGAGCAAACTGTGTAACTCGCAAGCACTTGGTTAGCTCCCATGAACTTGATATCCTGTGAGCTCCATCTTGGGAAGGGCAGCTGCCTTTTTTTTTTCTTATTTTTCCCTATGTAAGATGACTGTGAGCTGCTTGCTCTTTCGGTAACAGTATGAGGTCATTGCTCGATTACAGTAAATTGGTGATTGTGAGTTTTCATTTGGTCCGTAGATGAGACTGATTACACTCCATATCAGAACGAATTCTCAGACACAATCCTATTACACTTACTTGAAATGTTTTGTTCCAGACAGTGTTTAGTCTTAAGGGAAAGAGCATCACAGAAGGAGCACTGAAGTGGGAGCTTGGAAGGCTACACATCCATGTAAAACTGGCAGCTTCTGTATTGTTTAAATGCCTTTTTTAGTTTTAATACATTTAAAAATTTTCTAATACAGTGAAATATTTTTAGTGAGACAGAACGGCAGTAGCTTTATGTCTGATCTTTCTCTCTTCCGCCGCTGGATCAATTCTCTAGAGGTTGTATTTGACAGTTCCTGAAACTTAATTCAGCAGCTCTTCATGGACCTTGCTGTTAGACACACAGCTGGCTCTGAAATGGTTGGCTCTGGGGCAATCCAACCAGTGCACAGAGGAAGCAGACAGGAGGATCTGCTGGACGGCGTTTTGTCGCTTCTAACAAATGTGCTGGTATGGCAGGAGTGCTTTGTGTCCAGAGAAGTGATTTGCTGATCTACTCTGTAACTTTACGCTTCATGAGATGGGAGTCTTGAGAATACCAGAGCACTCCAATCCTCTGAGAATTTACCCTTCGAATGTGTAGTTCTCCAACTCCTGAAGACAAAGTTCTGCAGAATGCAGTGAGCCAAGCTCCGTGTTTTCTGAGGCACCAGGCTGTGCAGAACTGTTGTTGTTTTGGGTCTGGCGTCCGTGAAGTCACCTGGATAGTCTGCACTGGCACTTGGGTGCGTGTGCTTCATAACGATAATCACCACTGTATGCTGCTGAGTACAGTTTAATTCCTTCTGTTAACGCATCCTGCGCATTATTTACGTCCCTGGCATACAGCAAACCCTTTTGTTTAAGAGTTCAACTGGCTTGTAAATGACTTTTAAATTCTAAGAACTTGCAAGTGGGCTAAAGTGAGTACACAAGCCAGGTTGACATGAGGGGTATATTTGTAATAGCTGGTCTCTGTAATTTTCTCAAGGCTGTACACAGGGCTGATGACAGGCATTAGAAAGGAGTCTGTGCTTGAGGAACTGGTGAGTAGTACAGCCCAGGCCAGGAAAAGCATGGGGCAATCAGAGACAGAACAACACATCAGGCTCAGTGTGCTCTTTGCTCTGTACATCTAGTGATGGCTTTCTTGTGTGCTTGCCAACCATCCTGCTAAGCAAGGCAGCAAGTGGGAGATTTGTGTGGTTTTGGTGCTGCAGGATGCCAGCCTGCCACTGTTGTGCACAGCCAGGAGGGCTTGGGCTGCAGCCATTGTGACAAAGCAGCTGCTTTAAGGGAGATGCAGAAGGAGAAGAAGTGCATTTTTCTGAAGGTCGGGTAAACTTATGGAACTCTTACAGGCAGAGAAAATTATAGCTTTGGTCTCTTGGCAGTGGGCTTTGGAAGGGGATGAAAAGAACGAAGGCGTAACTGTGCTCCAAAGAAAAGTCTCTTAAACACTGCTATTAGAATCTATTAGGAGGATTTCTTCGGGTACAAATGAAAGGCAGCACTTTGGTGTGGAATGTTCCTTACTTTTAACATGTTAAATGGCTCATTTGATTACATGGGCTTGCTTGGCATTTACTGGAATTGCATATTAACTCCTACTGTAACTGATGCTGCCTACAGGTCAGATAACGCAGTTTGAACCTGTGAGCACAGCAAAACTTGTATTTCTTATTTTCATCCACTTGCAGAAAGCTGATGAGATTGCATGATGGTTGGGTGCTGGATACAGAGTTAACATCAGTGGTCAGATTTACAGTGTAAAGTTACTGCCCTCGCAGGAAAGAGGCTCCTTTGGCTGTGTGTGCATATGTGAGTAAATCTCAAGTATTCATCAGTGGCTGGCTGATCCTCGCTCCGAAAGTAATAATAAATATCATTTGGAAATGTGTAAGAAACAAGCATCCTTCTTGCAAGGTGCATCATATTATTGTATTTGATTGAGATTTTCTGAGAATGCAACAGCACTGAAGAAATCAAACACTACAGAAAACTCCAGCTAAAACATTTGTAAACCTCAAAAACAAGTAATGTGCTTAAAAGCTTGTTTTCTTTTGCAGCAAGTATATTTGCAAGTTGAGAATAATGCTCAGTTTCAGAACAGAAGTTCTTTACAGCAGCATTTGTGCCTTCATGCTAATACATTCTCCTGAAGTTCTGTCACTGGCTTCAATATCTCCCATTAGTTTAGGTCCTCAAGTCCTTCCTGCCATTTGCACAGGCTTAACTCCAACAGCACCAAGGCATGAAATCTTCAAGAAATACAACAAACATGGAGATATGCACATATTGCAACTTCATCCTTCCTTGCAAAGAGTGGTTTCTGCAGATTCTTCTGCACAGGAGCTGAGGATCTCAGGGGTGCAAATCTGTGCTAAAACACTGCAACACTGCTGTTGTACGCTGAGCCCCTGGTGTTCCAGCCTTTGGCTCCCAGCTGAGCTTGTGGTTCACAAAAACAGTGATAAACGTCAGGCAGAATTTAACTTAATTGAGCACCATTGTCATTAGTTCTCAAGGTGAACGTAAAGGCATTACAAGAAATTCTAACTTCCTGTTTTCTCTTACATAAGGAGCTTCCTGCTGAGTTGGAACTGTTTCTGTATGTGAAAGCATGGTGCAGCAAATCTGCTGAGGTTCAGCTGTGACATTGCAAATGATTCCACTACCTGAATCTTCCCTCATTTTTGGTTCAGAGTCATAAAAATACATTTTAAAGATTTCTTAGAGATAGTTTGAGAGCAGTGCTTTCTGGAATATTCTTTAACAGCTGGGTGATGGTCATATTCCTGTAACCTTACACAACTGACACATTATGGGATTTACACCCTCAGGTATTTTTGGAGAACATAATCTACAGCAGGTTGTATACTTTGTAGCTTGGCTGAGAAAGTCGTAGAAAGTAAATGTTTTTGGCTCTATCCTCCTCGTTTGCTTAAACTATTTTCCGAAAGAGTAAACACTGTCGATGAATGACAGTTTATAACGTTCTTTGGCCAGGCTGATCCCTCATCTCCACACTGTTAGTGTTGAGCATGAACGACTCTCATTGCAGTTTGAGAGACTGAGCACTTCAAATGTGGCTCCTGACAATAGGTGCAGAACTCACCCATCTGCTGAATGGCAGCTTAAATGTGCTGAAATATCCAAATCTGTTTCCATTCCTCTTGACTTTGTGTTTGACAACACAGCTCGCTGCTTGTTCATCTTTATTTGCCTGAACAGAGTTTTGTTTGTTTGTTTTTTAAAGCCAAATGACAAATTAAAATAACTTCTTTAAAAATCATGTCAAAGACAAGGACCTCTTCTGTCCCAAATCACAAAGACACTCAGTGGATCTTCACCAGAGAAAAGATTCTGTAATGAGAAACTGATTATTATAGTACAGATTGTGGTGTTGATTGTGTTCAAGTCAAGCCAAATTGTTGATGGATGTATTGTGAAGTATAAATGGTCCAGAGCTTTTGGTATAGGAGCTGCAGAATCTAGACATATCAGAGCTTGACTTATTTGTGTTGTTTTGTTTTTTTTTTTAATATATATACTTTTTGATTATGATGTAGGATGAATGAACTCACACAGCTGGTTGTGTGCTGTAAAGTTCTACAAAATAGATGGAGAGAACATCTGGATGTTGTGAGGACAAATGTAGAAAGGAATAAACCTTATTAATCTATGGTGATTTGAAAGATGGACATATTCTGCACACTGAGTTCACAGCACAGAAGACAATCTGACAACAGTTTTTAGAACATGTACTGTTAACTATACATTAATCATGCTTTCTTGATATGAGGGCTGTACTGAAAATGCTGAGTCACAGCCTGAAGCAGTGATGGAGTACCTGATGGGAAGGCAGGGCCAGCCCAGGGGAGCTCAGCTGTGTACAATGTACTGAGTGATGGAAGGGCTGGAGCCAGGATCCACCCCTCAGCAGTCCTCATTTAAGGGTTGGCAGTGGAGGTGAGGGAATCTTACCTGAACATCTCTGTGCCTGTGAGGCCTTCTGAAAGGTAAACAGATTCTTTCATTTGTCTTTGTGCTTGCTGCTGTCACATTTAAGTAGTTCAGATGCTGCAGTCTGGGATTGTGTTGCTCTTCTGTCGTTGTTACACCTCCAGTTGCACTGCAAGTGGTTTTGAACAGATTGTCTTTAGCCCGCTGAGAGTAGCAAGAAGGCAGAGACTAGCTGAAAATACTGTCATTATTTTATAACCCTTATTAAGAATGTGGTAATCTTGCAGGTTTTTTCATTACAGAGAAAGTTATTATGGGTGGTGATCACAAAGTTTAACTAATTATATTTTACTAGAAGGGTAGAAATGAGTCTAATGCACAGCCAGGGAGGAAGTCTATCAGTCCTCTGTTGTAATGACTGCTCAATGTAGCATATAGTGGGAAGGTTCCATTGCTTTCTAGTGAGGAAAGCAAGTATATTTTGTAATAGCACAATGATAACATGAAAGAACGTAATTGGGATGTTGGTTCTGGTTCAGTACAAGTGGCAGGAACAGACTCAAGTGATACAATTAGCAGAGCAAAGCATGAGTTCCCAGGTGCATTACTTAGCACCTTTGTTTCCTGACTCACCAACAGCTGTTTTGCTCCTGCTTGCTCTAGCTTTGTTCACATCAGCTACAAGATTGCTTAGAACCCTTTGCAAAGCCAACACTGGGGACGTATAGAAACTCGTAGCATGGCAGTGATGGCAGAACGTTCTGAGGTGCTAAATAAAACTGTATGTTGTTCACTCTTTCATGCATCCCAAGACAGCATCATGGCCAGCTGGGAAGCTTGCCTGTTCTAGGTGTTGTTTGGAGTGCTGTTATACGTGGAAGCAATGGGGTCTCCAAGTGTGCTAAGGAAAAGCATGTTTTTTTAGATTATTGGGTTTTTCTGATCCAAGCAAGTATTTGGGGAGAAATTGTTCATTCAAAACTGGTAATATAGTCTGCCAATGGTGTGCATTGCACCATGAACAAAATGTGAGTGAAGAGACTGTCTGCAACTCAGTGACAGGTGACAGTTGGAAAACAGGCTGCTAAACCCAAATGGTGTGTTTGACACAAGACCAAAGGCAGATCACGTTACTGTGTGTAACCTTTCCTTGGGAATGGTTAAGTTTGGAGCACCTGGAATTAAATGCTTCCGAAGGAATGCAGGGCCTTGTTACAGCACTGAAACATGAATCCTGAAGTCTGAGACTTTCTGCAATACACAGTGAGAACTTTGTCCCTGCAGTTCTCATTGATCAAGTTTGATTTGGAGGCCTGTAAGTATTAAGGGGATCATTTGGAGTACTTAGGATGTGAAGAGCACTGTGTGTGACTCAAAATATCCGCCTTATTTTCTTTATCATAGCTGTCAATTTTTCTGTCTCCTTTAGGAGCAATGAAGGCACACATTCACAATTTGTCTGGGCCAAATGCCAGCAAGCAGTTCTAGGAACTGTGACAACAAAATGTTGGGGCTCCTCAAGGGGAGAAAGATCTCCTGAGAATGAACAAGCTTCATCGAGCTTTAAAAGGTGAAGAAGTCTAATTGGATGCTGAGAGATCCAGTATTGACGAGAGTTGCACCTGAGCAGCAGAGCATGTGCTGCTGGTTGAGCACCTGCTGCACATTGCCAAGGCAGAGTGTTGGAGCTGTGCCTCTCGGATCTTGTTGTGCTCAGTAATTTGCTGGCAGTTTGCTCTTCAGCGTTCCCTTTCACTCAGATGCATTTTCTTCAAATGTTTCTTACCACGATATTACATAAAAATGGACAGCCTATTTCTTAAGAATCTTCAGGTATGCTCAAGGTTTTAGAACTAAAATGATGGAAATATAAATGATTCTGTAAGCAAAATGAGCAGGGAGAAAGCTTGCTGTTAGAGGTATTTGTAGCGTACTGTGTTTGCTAAGTAAAAGCATTTTGCAGAATTGGACCTGATATCTGTGGTCCATGAAGTTCTGACAAAACCTGGTGCTGGTGGGTGCAAGTCTGCTGCAAAGTGGCAGTTCTGTGTAGTTTCTTAGTAGAATTAATAGGGGATGGGGGAAAGACAATAGGAACAATTGTGAAAAGTAAAGAACATCTGGGAACACAGTCTCGGATGCTGCAAAGTGGAAACTAAAGCCTTTCAACAAAGTGCTGTTAGTATGCTCAGATGAAAGGTGCTGATGCATTACTTATAAATACCACTTTACTGCACACGTGCAAAACTCTCTCCCTTTCTCCTTGGCTTGCAGAGGCTTTCTCAGGTTCTCATCCAGATCTGGCATATGCTGTCTGCCCCGTGTGGACCCTTTCTCTTTTGGGAGGAGTGCCGGTGGTTTGGGCTGATCCAAACACTTGAGCAAAGCAGCAGAAGGCCTCTGTAGTTAGCAGTGCTGGGTTAGTAGCAGAGGGCTATGAGGATGTTAGTGAAACGGGAATCCACGATGCTAACGCTGTTTTTTAGGAACTTACAACCTCTTTTTGTTCTTGAGCTTGTTTGGGGTGGTGAGACCTGTGTAGCTTTCTGCTTCTGGGACTCTTGTGGGTAAGCAGAGGAAATCCTACATTTTAATAAGGAAATACGTATCTTGCCCTTGACTTCAGGTAAGACAAACTGAGCCCAAGTGTATGCTTTAAAAAGCACAGTTCTGGCATAGTATTATTCTGATAAGCTCCCTGTGGGTAATGTTTTATATCTAGGTACATTTTGCTGTATTTGAAGAGGTGATGGATGGTAGTGTAAATCAGAGCTGCCAAAAACCTAAGTGAATATTAAGATTACACTTCTATGAGCATCTCATGGCAAGAGTATTATTTCTGATTTAGGAAACCACCCCTTCCTTCTCCTGCTTAAACACTGACTATATTTGGAACAAGCTTGTTTTACTACACACTGCGCAAACGTTTAAGAAGATGTGGCTTCTTCCCTGAGCATCATCTTCTAATAAATAGTGTAGAGAAGTTTAGAGGAATATATTATACGTGAAATAGAACTTCCAGTCAATCCACAATCACCAGTATAGACGGCTGCAGCACCAACAATTGTTTTAATATCCATGAGAACTTGCGTCAAATACAGCAGACAAGGAAAGAAAGATGTCTGAATCCTCCTAAAACTCAAAGGTGTGAGGGGTAATTTTAGGTTATAGAGTAAATCATTGCAGGTAATTTCATCAGGATTCTGTCCACTGTCAGTATTTTTATCCTCTGTGTTAAGAAAGTCAACAGTATTTCTTTTTGATTTGTGAGAATGGGGTTTCCTTCAGCCATGAAACACTTTGTGTGTGGGTTATCACAAAATGCAGTGCAGCGCATCAGTGTTTTTCTCCCCAGTACCTTTATTGACTACATTGATCTAAAAGAGAAAATGAGTGTTTTTTTTTTTTTAAAGTTCAAATGTAGTTTAATGTCACTAGAGACTAGAAGATGTGGATCTTCTCCCAGAATCCAAACTGCTTGCTGGCTATTCTGAGCAGATCTACTCTGCAGCAAGAGCAGCCTCTGCGCTTCAGACCCTGGGGAAGTGACCGCCAAGCAGTGTCTGCACAGTGCCTCTTGGTATTGCTGTGTGCCTCGTGTTCAGAGCACTGAAGGTTCTGTCTGGGAAAAGGAGTGGTGACGAACTTCAGTAGATGGCAGAAAACCAGTATCCTAAGGCTGCCTTGGCACTGAGCGAGGGGGCAGTGACTGCCCCATGTGGCGCAGCACAGCAAGCCTGTAAAGGAGCAGAGAGATGAATCTACCATCCAGGCTTAAAGTCCACTTTATTTTATGTGTAGGCTTGGGTAAGGTGCATGGTGCTTCACAAGGACAATCCCTAATGCTGTGTTTATCCAGGAATGCACGATGAGCTGCTGCAGAATAAGTGATCAGTGAAGACAAGGGGATGAAAAAACAGTGATAGGATTAAGATTGGGCCATGTCATCTGGTTCAACTTCTTTGTAGTGATATTTCCATATCCTCCTCTTAAGCTTGAAGATCACACAGTGTAGTAAAGCTCTGATCAGAAGTCTGACAGCAGACTAATGCAATTTCTCCACATACTTATTTTCACCCAAGGTGAAGGAACTTCCCCTTCATGGTGTTTAAAACCATAGCTTTGTTCATTTCTCACTTTAAGGGAAAGCTATTTTGGGCAAATGTATTTATCTTACTCTGTTGCAAAACAAAAAAGCAAACCAGGAGCTAAAGGAACTTTCTTGGTTAGGACTCCAAAACTTCTGTTTGAAAGAGTCCCAGGAATCTGGAAACTTCTCCAGGTTTCCCTTAGCACCAGATGAAGCAAAGCATCTTCCCATTTTCCAGTTGTTCTGCTATGCTTCTACTCCAGGGCAGTGAAAGCTTTTCTTTCTTGCATTTGTTTCTGTGCCAGTCCTGGAACCGTGAGCTGTGTGTCATCTGGAAAAACACTTAACTGGAAGTGTTCTGAGTCCTTGGCAGGACCTGGGTTTGGACTCAGTTAAAGGGACAGACGTGTTAAATCTCTTCTTCCTTCACCCACGCTGGCTCAACGGTCACCTTAATTTCAATTGGAGCACATGTGCATGCACAACCTCCACCCAAAGCTCAGCGGCTGCACTTGGCTGATGTCTCTTTGGGCTTTTATAGCATGAGGGTTGTTGCAGCTGCCTGGTCCTGGGAAGTCCTGCCCTGCTCGGAGGCTGCTCCTGGGCACACAGGGCATGGGGAGCCGGACTTCCCTGGGATCACTGCTTTGGGAGCAGCCTGGGAAGCTTTCCAGAGCTGTGTCAGTGCGACTGCTCTGCAGTAGGCATTGCAGCCTGTGCTTCGTCCTGGAACATATGTTTGCTCTTCCTGAAATGTGCCCTTCAGGATTTTGGTTTTGTGTTTCCAAAGCTTCGGTTTTTGTTTAGAACTGGAGTTAATACTTTCCAAAGTGTCCCGATCTTCCTATGATAATATCACTGCATCCTGACCAGGTCTCCAAATTTAAACCACGTGATTCCTTTCGTACGACAGGAGTTGGGTCAGGCTGCTCACATGTAGGCAGGAGTGGGCTCAGTACTGACATTTCCTGCTGAAAGATCCCCTTTCTCTCTGCCCTCTTTTCCAAGAAGACTGTGTGCCTTTTAAATGGGAAAGAAGGTCTTGTTCCACTGGATGTGGAGAAATAGGCACACGTTTTTCTTTTCTGAAGATTATTGTGCTTTAGTGTTCATTTGTGTACATTATGGACTTGCTATTCTCTTGAAATGCTTTCTTCTGTAGGTTCTTTCTATTCCATTCCTGTTGGAAGGAAGAAGAAAATGTGACATTTGACAGACAATATGTGACACATTGTTTTGCAGTTTTGTTGTTCCATGTAATATACTGGATCTTCATACACACCTCCCCTTCAGAGTGAGGTTAACTTCTCAGTTAAGTGAATCCTTGTCCTATCGTGTTCTGTTTTCTCCCCTCTGAGAAAAGTGCACCTGTAGGTTCCAAGAAAATTGTGACTGAGATGAGCCACATTTAATTAAAAGTGGTGAAGAGATCTATGCTTATATGGTTATCTGTCCATTTTTATTGGGTACTTCAGTTTTAAGTCCTCAGAGAATTGTGAGAGACTTTAGGTTTTCCCTTCAAATCCCTGTAATGATTGTGACTTGGGGCTTCTTGTGGTTTTGTTTCTTTTAATTAAGGACTGAAAATATATAGTGCCATAAAACAGCTGGCATAGCCTGTCTCTGTTGCAAAGTAATATGGTCTGGTATCCTGTGCGTTTTGTCAGTCATAAATAACTGCCTCAGTAGTGTTCAGAGCTCTGTGAGTTTATCTGCCAAATATTGCCATGTATTTGAATAAAACTCTCGCGCTAATCTCCAGAGCCCTTCTTGCCTTTATTCACTGCAAGTTTCAATTGTAATGGACAGCAACTTCAGCTGTCTTGGGTTATCCTTTACAGCAACTTGCATTCTACGAGCAAGTTACTTATTTTATAGGCAGTCTTTTACTATCTCTTATTTTTCTCCAGAGAAGTTAATCTGTGTTGTTAAATGCAAATGTCTTGCATAGCATTTCCTGATGCATCTTTCCTTTTTTTCATGCAAAATGTCTCCGTAGCAGTCTTCATAGTACATTAGAAGTAAGCACATTGACATTAATTATTAACACTTGGAATTTGGGCTTGATATTATAGAAGTAAGACTTGGAGATAATGTAAAACATCTCTAGTTTAAAGGGGCATGTTGGATGGACAAAGGGCTGCTTTGTTCTGGTCTGAATTGGTAGCTTTCTTTCAGGGTCCCATGCTTCCAAGCTCAGTACTACACCAGCACCAGGAAGGGATGCTTTTCCCTCCTACAGGAATCCATTTTTACAGGTACAGAGATGGGGTTATAAACGTGGTCTCATCCCTTTAAGCTTGGAGGGAGTTCAGGGCTTCAGGCTGTGATCTGTGTAATGAAGTGTGTGGGGTGAAGGAGGTCAGGGCTGGATCTGCCTCTAACAGGCACTGCTGTTTGCCAGGCTTCAGGATGATGACCACAATTAAGGCTCAGTGATGTCTTTGCTTGTTTGATCATCCTCACAGCTGCAGTCCTCTCTGCAATTCTTGCAATCATGTCACATGGATGTAGGAACCAAAGTGAGCCCATTGAGTTAAAATAATAAAAATAAAGAAAGAAAAAAGTCCAAGGCAAACGCCAACTACAAACTTAAATGGAACAAAGGTAACCAGGGCAGTACAACAGCTGCTCAAGTAGAATTATCTCAATAAAAAATCAGAGGGATTTCATTCAGGTGTGGGGAACTCTGAATGCTGTCAGAGATGAGCAGGTTTGCAGACAGGGTTGAATGGCCAGCTCTTCTCACAGCTTTGTTGTGCTGAGCTGCTCAGTGTTGTGTCCTGTCACAGAATGAAGGTGGCAATGGCAGAGGTTTCTAATCAGTGTCTCTCCTGCAGGGATTGCAAACAGAGACTTTGTGCTGCCACATCAGAGGAAATGCATTGGTTCCTGATGAGCTCAAACCATCAGCCCTAGTGTTAAGTCTGTGCATTAATTCAGAACTGTAGGAAGAAGTGGTCTTAACATTGCCCTTCTTTCTAAAGAGTTCTGCTGAGCTGAGAAATCCAGTTTCTGTGTGCTGGAGAGCACGAGAGTAATGCCCTGATTTCCCAGTATGTCTGTGTCCTACCCAAGGTACAGTTGCAGTAACTGGGTCCCCTACACTGTAAGATTGTTTTCAGATTTCAAGTGGCAGCAGACTGTTTTCTTCTCCTCAGAAGCTGACGCACACAGTCAGACAGGCCCTGACATCTCTTGTCTGTGCTGGCACTGAGATGGGGAAAGGAGGGACTGTCTCTTCGTGGCAGTGTTTGGGTTGGCTTAATTTTCATCAGCGTGGCATTTTTCTAAATGTTTTGCCACATCTTCGTGCAGCAGAGCCAGCAGGATCATAAATGAGCGTCTGCAGAAGCAATGCTCACAGTGCAGCAAAAGTTAGAGGTGCTTTTTTTTCTTACTGTGATTAAAAATTGTTGCAAGAAATCTGATTGTGTATGCATTACACTCTAACTAGAAATTGTGTGACCAGAAGATGAAGGTAACAAATGAAAAATGCTACATGACAATGGTGATGATGTTTGGCTGATTAGAATAATATCACAAATCTGGAAAGGTGCTCAGCCAGAAACTCAGTCAAATTGAAGAAGAGCTGTGGAGTCTCATAGAAATAACATCTCAGTGTTGGAGTAACTGCTGCTTAGGCTGCAAACTAATTGAGAATTGGGGGTGGAGGAGAGCTCTGCAGATGGCTGCTGGGCTGCGTGCACTGAGAATCCTGGAAGAAGATGCAAAAAACAGAAGCGTTTGGCATCAAGGAGTAGGCAAATGATGCAGGCTTTGTGCCAGGCAACTTTTTAATACGAGCCTCTATAGATCTGGAATTGCAGGAACAAGCAGAATCAAGAAGTCTGAATTATGAGCATAAAAGCATAATAAAGCCCATAGTGTTACTTGCAAATTTCTTCTAATAAGTGACTTTGGCTCCAGTGGGAAGGATGTGTGTGTCTTTTTGGAGAGCAAGGAGGGCAGAGGACAAACAAGCAAGCCCAGGCAGCAAACAAGGTTTGTGATGTACCTGAAAGAGTCAGTGTGGGTTTCCTGTCCTAATCAGGCAAATCCCATCAGATTTTTGCAGAAAAGCTGTCTTGTTTGAACAAGAGATTCACAACACACCAGAGGACAGTCTGACCTACAGGGAGCTTTCCCAGAGAGATAAAGGGACTTTTCTGATATTTTTAGACTCACAGAATGGCTTGGGTTGGAAGGACCATGAAGATCATCCAGTTCTTTTTCACACAGGAAATTTTTGCTCCGAGCATGTAATTGGGTCTCAAAAACTGGAAGAGGCAGAGCTTGAGTGTCCATGGCACTGCTTGGAAATACCATGAGCTGTGTTCTGCTAGCACTGAGCGTGCTGCTGCTACTGCAAAAGCCATCACACTGTCCATGGAAACAAAGGTGCTCCTTCTCAAGCACATCTGCTTACACAGAATTGTGAGATCTTTGGCTTAGGATATGCTCAGCTTCCCAATTTATGCTGTGTTGTTCATCAGAAGTGATTGTTACAGACCCTGATCCTCTGCGTGCTTTCTTTTTCATGCATTCATAATGATGTCTTCTCATGTTTGCTGTGTGTTATTCACCACTTTGAATCTGTTCAGCACCCTCCATGCTCAATCTTGAGAACGGACCTTTTCAAGATAATTACTCACTTCTCTCTAGAGCAGTCAATACAGTGAATACACCTAGAGATGGGCTGTTTTAAACCACTCCCACTTTCTAGAAAATAATTAAAAAGCAAAATGGATGGACATAAATACAGGACACGGCCTGCTGAAGAGTGTGGCAGGGCAGCAGACTTTCCTTCTGAAGCCGTATGGTTGATATCAATGGGAAAAAAAAAAAAAAAAAAGATGTTTTGCCTACAAGTTAAGGCTGCATGGAAGGACAGAGGCTGCCCTGGGCTATGATGCAGTGCAGCTGTCAGCTGCAGGCCTACTGCTCTTGCTATGCCAGCAGTAACTTCTGGACTGGCTAGGACAACAGTTATCTGCCTTTCACCAGAAGTAAACTGGGTTGGTGGCTGTTGAAACCTTTTCTCACCTGCGTCCCTGCTTCTCCCACTCCAATCCTGTATGGAGATCTTTCCTCTCCAGTGCTGCCCGTGAAGGCTTTTCTTTGCCAGTTAATATAAGGAAAGGAAAAGAACGCACAGTGGAGGGGGAATCTTGTTCTGAAATAACTCCTCTGTCTTTCCTTGCAGGAGAGTTTGGTGTGGTTTGGTTGCTGAAATATGCCAGCTAAACTGTATCAGATGAATTATTAATACTTTGCAGACTGCTTCTCTCAATTGGCTGCAGCGAGGCAGCTTCGATGGGGTGTATGAAGCTCCAGTTCTCCATGTTAAAAATAGACCTCAGCCCTCAGAGGAATGGGAAGCTTAACAGACTATTTTTCTCAGCACAGTTTTAGTTCCATTATGTGTTATTTTGTCAGAGTGCATAGGGTGGATTGTTATTTTCGACGTAGTGGGTGATCTGACTGAAAAACCGCTTTTCTGTTTCCTTTCTATATGTCACAAGCTGCGTCAGATTTGGAGCCAAATTTTTCCTTTACTGCATCCTCAATTAGGAAAAAATAAATAGAATCTGTATGGCCGTTACGCAGGTTCATCCTCCAGCTCTCACACTTCCACTGAGCAACATTTCCTGGTGGGAGAATTTTCCCTTCCTTAAAAGCCAAAGGTCAAAAAGGCTGCAAATCAGTCTGTACTTCTATTAACCTCTTCTACTGCTGATCCTTTGTTGATTTCATTATTTGACCACATCAGCTTTACCCTGGTGCTCTGAAGTCACCCTGCTGCACCTTCTGCCAAAGACTGCTCTCAGCAAACATTCTGCTGCCTTGCTGCCCAGCACCATGTTTTGTTTGCAGTGCTTCCCCAGAGCTCCTGGATTGCTGCAAACCAATTAATTATATCATCAGAGCCCAATGTAGCAGCCCTTTTCTGTGCAGAGCATTTATAAGGGTTCAAAAGATTTGAATACAGATTTTCACTGTACATAGTGCACTACATACACTGCACAGGTTAAACATTGCTTAGTGCTTCTGTTGCCTTTCTTTTGACTAAACTAGCTGGGGTGATGCGCATGCATTTCTGGCCTTTCATCTCCCTGCTAATGAGGGCAAGGAGAGCATGACCTGTTGTTGGCTGTGTCACTTGTCCTATTCTGGTACTTGTACAAGGTAGTTTGTGCGTTGTGTGCAGGTCTGCATTCAAGGCTTTAGCCCTATGTGTTGTGTATTTAAATCCCAGCCCTCCTGCTTGTAGGTTCCAGACGTTGATAAACCCGATTGATTATTTTGTTTGTGTCTTTATACAGGGAGAAAAGCATTAGCTTTACAGACATTAAGAATTTGGTGCTGCTGCAATAAGCCATTTTGGTTCCTTCCTTCTGGCTTTGCTCCCTAGTTGCATCTCTTGAGTTGACTGCAGTGTGCCTGTGAGCAACCTGAGCTATAAACAAATCCTGGAATTTTGGGCACTCCATTGGGTGTGCTGCAGCCCTCAATTCTGATCCCAAGGTCACACTTGGGATGTATTACAGGGAATGTACTGAAGATGTCCGTTTGTTGTTACAGGTGCTGCTTCCCTCCAAGGTGGTCTATTTCCTTCTGAACCAGGAGGCTTGTCATAAATAATCCATGCATTCTGACGTACTTAAATAGTTAATTCCCTAATACTGGGTTTTGGATTCGTAGCAAATGTGGGTATGTCTGTCTCATCACAGTGGAAAAACACTGATAAAACTGTGATAAAACTAAGGCTCCAGACAGTTTTCAGAGGGATGAAACAAGCTTACTATTTGCTGCTCTTTTAATTTCCAAGCACTTTGTATAATAACATCCTGCAGTAAGACTACATGAGAACAAAGGCTGATGATTAATGGGTTGTGTAATATAACAGTACAAATCCTGAATTTTCCCATCTGACCAACATCATGCGAGGTTTGGTTCAGGCAGCACACAGCCCTATTGCCCAGCATTTGATTTTTAAAACAGAAAAGTAGAAAATCATGCCTCCCTACTCTTCATTGCTTTTATCAGGGGTTATAACCTGCTGCCTCCTTGGGCAAATTCAGACTGTGCTTCCTTTCGTGTTGTTCCAACTCTTAGAGACTGCTGTAGTCCAGCAGCAATAATGGGAGCTTATAGGATCAAAAGTAAAGTTACCGTCCTGAATGAATTGTTCTTTGGACTGCAGAATGTTGGTAAGCACTTTCTCAATAGATATTTGGTACTATTTTCACTGGGAAATGTGCATTCTTTTCAGAGTGTGAAGTAGAGCTATTGGTGATGAGATTTACCCTTTATTTCAGTTAAGAATCGGGTTTTGTCAGGTTCTTTACTGTCTATCATTTCTTAGACTATTTTGCCATTAGCATCAGGACTTGATATAAATTAATTTGTACATGTTTTGCATGATTCCATGAGCATGTGATAATGCATATGGCGAAGCCAGCAGATTTCTAGTTATATTAACTGGTGGATTTCTCACAGGTATTCAAATGTTGGATGGAGGCTGCACTGAGCTTAAAGATGAACATTTTTTCCTACATGTTAAATGAGAATTAAACTAAATGTTTGTGAATTTGTGCTGTGAGCAGTTTAAGTGCTTGGGTCTGTGAGATCACTGCGTGATGCTCAGCGTGTTGACCTTGTCTGGCTTATGTAAGATCAGATTGGCCCTATATACTTTTAAATGCTTTTTTTTAGTGTGTGGGTGCCCTGCATTTTCTCTGGTGCTCGAGGTGTTGGTCTTCCACACAGCTTCCACTCTGAGGCAGGTGATTGCAGAGCAAAGCTCTGTTTGTTTTGTCTTACGCGTGTTTTATCCTTTCATTCCACGGCTCTGTGATTGATGGGGATCTATGGGAGGAGTGTCCTGACACACTGCCGTTGGCTGCTGCTGCCAGAGCTTTGCCCTTCTCGTGTTTCAATGCATCACAGCTCGCAGGCTTTGTGACATGTGGTGGCTGGCAGGTTTGGAGATAATTCTAAATTGTGCATGGATCGTTTCAGTGCCTTTGTTCTTGTTTTGAATTTACCATCTTGTCAAATAAGCTAACGCTTAAGCTCTCATTCAGTTTATGCTCTCAAATCATAAAGAAAATAATCAAATACAGCAACTATAAGTGGGATTGTCCTTAGCTCCCATGCTTTGCTGATATGTTAGCTGATGTGCCATTCCAGTCAATGCACAACATTTTTCTTTCTCTACATTAAATGCAAGAAATAATAAAAGTTCTTGATCCCCTGAAGGATAATTCTGCTACCAGTGTTGATTTTCAATGAGATGAGTAAACATCTTTGCTCTAAATAGAGGGACACTGATAACGGGAGTTCATTCCAGCCGACCAACAAGCAGTGCACCGACCGCATGGCCTTGATCTGCTTACAGCAGGAACCTGTCGCCCTGAGCAAGAGCAGTGATTCAAATTAGAAAACAGCTTATTTGTTTCCAGTTCCTGCATCTGCCTTTTCATCTTGACCTCCCACCTTTATTCTCTCTGAATGTCAAGGCTTCACATCTGGTTTTGTGTTAATTGGTCCTAAAAATTGTTCATTAATGAAAGAATCACAGTTCTCCTGACCTGCCATAGCTGCTAATTAAATTACAGCTGACTTGCACTTTTATAGACTTTTCTTACAGAGATAAGTGTTTCCATTTTTGATTTTATTATCTCTCTGAAACAAAGTATGGATTAGCTCTTGCTGAACCGTATTTGATCTGCAGAATGCTACTAAATCATTTTACTTTAAGAATTATTTTTTTGTGGAAAAAATGTCTTCAAAGAAAATCGTTAAAGATGAAATTGGTAGAGATTATTTAGAAAGGGATTTAAAACCTGATTCGTTTACAATGGGCCACATACAAAGAGGAAGCCACTGGCTGCATTGCACAGATGCTGCTTTTGGGTTTGTGATGTGCATTCTGTGGACGGCTGTGACTCCTGGACCTGTTGCTGTGTATTTGGCAGTAACCACATTGTACTCTTCTCCATATATTCATTTCAGATTTGTTCTGCAATCCATCTTTATGAACCCTAACTGACCCGGCTGTTGACCAATGGCAATTGCACATGTCTTTAGACTCAGAATGTTCATCGAAAGCTAGTCTGGGTGAGTGGCAGCTCCACTGAGTAATTTTGTGTGTACAGAACGCGTATGGGATGTTTAGCTACCTGAGCTGGTGCTTATCTCAATTGACATCCCAGGGCAACTTCTTGCTAAAGTAGTTCTGGAAGGTTGATATGAAGGGCACAGGCAAACACCACGTGGGTTGGCTTGGAGTGTAGAGTCAACGGAGAAAGCAGCTGAAGCCATGAGGCCTACAGTTATTTGATGTAGCTTGACTTTGAATTATTGTGCTAGTTCTCAAAATACAACTGTTTGTATTCTTGGTGGGTTTTTTTGTAAGAGTTAACATTTTTTCCTTAAAGAGTTTCCTTTGTTTACATGGCCTCATGTATTCATCTCGCTTCTGCTGGAGCTTCTGTTCCAAGTCAGATATTCAGAGTCAGATCAGTACTTGAGTATTTATTTTGAATTTGGTATCTGAGATGGAAAGAATTATTGGTCTGAATTACTAATGGTTTTGCAAAATCAAAACTTGAGATTAGTTTTACTGGCTACTAATGATATGAGGAAGCTTCTGGCTTATTGTTCAATGACAGTGTTTTCTGTCACCCACCCTTTTTACATTCACCTATATACTGTTACCCAAGACAAATGTATCCTGCTTTTACAACCAACTTTGACAGCGATGTCGTTCTTTCTCTGAAAAAATTTTTGCTCATAAGGTTATTCTTTACCA